>NC_083410.1:31514291-32132302 GCF_020745735.1 Hemiscyllium ocellatum | reverse complement strand
CTTCAATTTACTTGACGGGTATTTGACGCTAAACTATAACATAAAATGGTTTTCCGTTATTTTGGCTTTGGAGTTTATAAAATAAGATCATTCATGGAGACTCCCACCTTTGAGACAGGAGACGAGGGGTTTCAGTCCTACCCCAGGATCTGAGCAAAAAATCTGGGATTAAGACTTCATTCAGAAGACAACACTCTCAAACATAACTGACAGAGTGCTGCATTGTCAGTGTTGTGGCCTGTCAGACAAAACTTTAAACGAATGTCACATCTGTCTTGTGAAATGGATGTAAAACCCCATGGTTCCTCACCAATATTAATCCCTCAACCAAAACCAAATAAACAGATAGGGCGGCACGGTGGCAGAGTGGTTAGCACTGCTGCCTCACAGCGCCAGGGACCTGGGTTCAATTCCCACCTCAGGCGACTGACTGTGTGGAGTTTGCACGTTCTCCCCATGTCTGCGTGGGTTTCCTCCGGGTGCTCCGGTTTCCTCCCACAGTCCAAAGATGTGCGGGTCAGGTGAATTGGCCATGCTAAATTGCCCATAGTGTTAGGTAAGGGGTATATGTAGGGGTAGGGGTATGGGTGGGTTGCGCTTCGGCGGGTCAGTGTGGACTTGTTGGGCCGAAGGGCCTGTTTCCACACTGTAAGTAATCTAATCTAATCATAATCTAAATCTAATCTAATCATGTGCAGATAATCTAATCATTGTTATATTGTTCACTGTAGAATTTGCAGTGTAGTGTGGGATTTTAAAACAAACAGAATGTCATAATTTTCCAAATCAGATCAAGTAAATAATCTAATTTTGATGGCTTTCTTCTCCATGAAACCGACCACAGTTTCTGAAAGTTTCCATAGCAGTGCATTGGCTTAATCAAAGATTGTATCTGTCATGCAGTAACATATTAAGATTTGAATCTGAGGGCAGCAGACCAGAGTCTTAGTTAGCAAAAGATATACGCCAAACTGTAGTATATTTACTTTGAGTTTGTTCCCCCTCAGTGGTCAAGATGTTGACCAAGGGGCCTTCCACAACTTATTTAAGGGGCCATTCTTGAGTGTATAGGCACTACAACAGGTTAGTTATCCTTGGGGAACATCAATGCTGAGCTGTACTTAATATGCATCTGATATGAACGATCTTGGCATAGATCAGAAACTGAACTGGGATCTTCTGAGCTTACTTGAGTGTACAGCATATTCAGTTTACAAACTGATCAACTCCTACTGAAATATTTTGAAAGTAACAACATTGTACCCAAAGACAGCATTAAGAATTGATTAGTTGAGACTCTGTTTTGAGATGAGGGCGCACGAGGGAAGTGCAACCCAGGTCGCAGAAAATGCACACAGTAAGCATTGCTTTTAAGAAATTAAGGAATTCTTTGCTACTGCATCTTCCATACCTGCAGGATGCACTTTATAACCAATTAAATATTTCTTAAGTAAAGTCACTCCAATAGGTAGTAAACACAATTACCACTGAATAAATAAATGACATAAACTTCCACATGCAGCGGTAATGTTTTGATGATGACGTTGGAGGGATAAATGTTGTCTTGGACACTGGGGAGGGTTCTGCTACGTGCCCTTCTTCAAATAGCACTATGAGATCTGAAATTTTTCTGAGCATGCAAATGGATGATTAATTTATCATTTTATCCAAAACAAAAAGATATTTATTATGTAATTATAGTTTCTCTGCCTACTCTTGCATTGTTTCCTCTGGTGTCTTGCAAGCAACAATCTTCAGCTCCCTCTTACTTCTAATTTACACATTGCCCGTCAGTAACATCATCCAAACACATATCAGGGTCTGCTGGTCTGACAATACTCACCTCCAGCTTGCTCCACTACCTTGCTCAATGCTTCCACAATCATTAACCTGCTTGATAGGCATCCAACATCTGACTTGAAGAAATTCCTTCCTCCAAGATATTGATAGACTAATGTGATTGTTTTCAGGTCCCAGCAAAATCAATTCACTAGCAGTGACTACAATCACCTCCCTAGAACTGGACTCATAACCATTGTATGGTATTTAACTTGGAGATTAACTTCTGACCACATACGTGCCCCTTTACACAGACTACACACTTTCACCTTCATAACATTGTCTGACTTAGCCCCCACCTCAGCTCACTTGAAATGTTATCAATGCTTTTCTTACCTTCAGACTTGATTACATCAATGCACTTCATACCTAGAGCTCATTCTAAACTCTAACCTGTACAGATTCCCATTCACCAATCACAATCTGTGCATGCTCATTTCCACCAAGTCTCTATTTAAAAATTCTCATCCCGTTTTAAAACATACAAAATTTTTCACATCACATCACTACTTCTGTAAACTCTGCCAGCATGACAAGCCTTCTGATTTCTTTGATTTTTCAGTCATCTATCTGAATATCACCTTACGTACCTCTACCAGATTTAATGTGAAAACATTTGAGAAGATCCTTTGGACATTTTACTAAGTTAGACACATGGTCTTAATAACATTGTTACTATAACAAAGTTGTTGCTACTGCATTAAAACAATGTATTTTTAAATGTTTATTATTTTCTATGTTGAGGCCATGAACTTCAGTTTTATTTTGTTGGTTATGGGGAAAGCTCAAAAGATGGTTTTGTCTGTTGCATTGCTATACTCATGCAAGTAAATGCCACTCTGTATAAAACTCACATTATTTGTAACTGGCATCAATGCCCAGACAGGTGATAAATTACATTCTGAGTTCACATGTGGGATATGTTAAACAAGGCTGACTAAATAGTTCTTTGAAAAGTCAATTTTTAGGAAAAAAAAAGCTTATTTGTTAAATGCAGTAACCATTTTAATACTAGCTCGTCATTGTGACCCATCTGAACTTAGCTTTTTAGATGATTTGCACACTAAGAAGTCAGATAATTCGTAAGCTTCCTCTATTTCAGATCCAATAATGGATAAAGAAGCATCTCCACATGATCAACTTGCAATCTACACAAGCATACTGGTACTCTAGGATTAAGGACAAGATTTGCATAGAGTTAAAGTAAAACAAAACCAGCTTTTACAATGCACTATTTTCAAGAAACATAATTCTGAAAATTACATCTTCATTCTCTCCCTAACCAAAATGTCTTAACCAATACATCCATTTCTATTTTTAAAACAAAACTTAATTTTTCTGTGACAATGACAAAATGAGATTGATGGAAATATAAAATAAAATCGAATGGTGAAATATATGGTAAACTGATCAAAGGGCATTCAGAACATTCAGAACTCAGGAAGTACATCCAAAACATAAGCTCCACTTCATTACTTATGGCAATACTGCAACTAAACTGGGATTTTAAAATTTTAACTCTAGTGATGAAATCCCGTGAACATTCCCCTGTCAAAACAGTCTGTGGGCTGTTTTGAGGGATCCAAAGTGTGATAAGATAGTAATTCCACTCCTCAGCCCATTGGTCCAATTGACCAAGATCCCCTTGCAACTTTAGATAATATTCTTCACTGTCAACTCTACCATCAATTTTGGTTCTGGATTAGTGGTGCTGGAAGAGCACAGCAGTTCAGGCAGCATCCAAAGTGCAGCGAAATCGACGTTTCGGGCAAACATTTTGGTGTCATCTGAAAACTTACTGATCATACTTCCTAAATTCTCATCCAAATTGTTTATATGAATTACAAACACAAGTGGACCAAGCACCGATCACTGGGGGAAACCACTGGTCACAGGCCTCCAGTCAGAAAAACAACCCTCCACCACCACCCTCTGTCTCCTACCATTAAGCCAATTTTGTATTCAATTGGCGAGCTCATCCTGAATTCCATCTGATCTAACTTTACTAATTAGTCTACTACATTGAACCTTGTCAAAGCTTCGCTAAAGTCTATGTAGACAATATATACTGCTCTGCTCCCATCAATTCTTTTGGTTACTCAATAAAACTCAATCAAGTTTGTGAGACATAATTGTCCACGTACAAAGCCAAACTGACTATCCCTAACCATCCTTGCCTCTTCAAGTGCATGTAAATCCTATCTCTCAGAATCCCCTCCAACAACTTACCACCAGTAATGTCAGACTCTCAGGTCTATAGTTCCCAGGCTTCGCCTTACAGCCTTGCATAAAGAAAGCACAACTTCAGCCGCCCTCTAGTCCTCCGGCACAAGTTAACATTCTGAGTCGAATACTTGCGTCTCCCCACTCCCTCCTGCCCACATTGCTGATGCCTTTTTTCCCCTTGTTGATGTGCATGGCAAAGGATCAGTAAGTATACACAAAGCAATTTCCTAGATCCTGACATGGAGCACAGCTATAAAGACTTTGTGGGGGAGCACTTTCGAGCAAATAATCATAATTTATTAGATCAGAATAGTTATGGAAAAGGATAGACCTAATCTAAAAGTTAAAGTTCTAATTTGGAGTAAGATATTAGACAGGAACTTTCAAAAGTTGATTGGGGGATGCTATTTGCAGATAAGGATGGTTGGAAAGTGGAAGGCCTTTAACAATGAACTAATGAGAGTTTGAAGACAAAATGTCTCTGTTAGTGTGAAGGGCAAGGCTGGTAGGTGTAGAGAATGCCGAATCATTAGAAAAATTGAGGATCTTGTCAAGAAAAAGGAGGCAGTATATATCCAGTATTAACCGCTGGGATCGAGTGAATCCTTAGAAGGACATAAGGGCAGTAGGAGTATATTGAAGAGAGAAATTAGGAGGGCAAAAAGATAGCTTTAAAAAACAGAGTTAAGGAGAATCTGAAGAGGTACTATAAGTACATTAAGGATAACAGATTAACTAGACAGGGAATATGGCCCCTTAAAGTTCAATGTGTTGGACGGTAGGAGATGGGTGAAATACTAAACAAATATTTTGCATCCATATTTACTGTGGAGAAGGACATGGAAGCTCGGGAACATGGGAAATAAATAATGGCATCTTGAAAAGACTTCATATTACACAAGACATGGTGCTGGAGGTCTTAAAATGCATAAATGTAGATAAATCCCCAGAACCTGATCAGGTGCTTCCAAGAACAATGTGAGATGCTAGGGAAGAGATTGCTAGGCCCCTTGTGAGACATTTGTACCATCAATAGCCATGGGTGAGGTCCTGGAAGAGTGGATGTTGGCTAATGTGGTGCCATATTTAAGAAAGGCTGTGAGGAAAAGCTAGGGAACTATAGACTGGTGACCTTAAAGTCAGTGGTGAGTACGTTATTGGAGGGGATTTTGAGGGACAGGATTTGCATGCATTTGAAAAGGCAAGGACTGATTAGGGATAGTCAACATGGCTTTGTGTGTAGGAAATCACGTCTCATTAACTTGCTGAATTTTTTGACAACGTGACAAAGCAGTAGATGTTGTCTATATGGACTTCATAAGGTTCTGAATGGTAGACTAGTTAGTAAAGGTAGATTAAATGGGATCCGGGGAGCTATCCAATTGGATACAAAATTGGCTTGAAGGTAGGAGACAGAGTGTGTTGGTAGAGGACTGATTTTTGGACTGAAGACCTGTGACCAGTGGTATGCCACAAGGATCAGTGCTGGGTCCACTGTTTTTTTGTCATTTATATGAATGATTTTGATGCAAATGTAGAAGGTATGGTTAGTAAGTTTGCAGATGACGCCAATAGATAGTGTAGGACAAAGAAGATTATCTCAGACTACAATAGGACCTTGATCAGATGAGCCAATAGGCTGAGGAACAGCAGATAGAATTCAATTTAAGTAAATGGGAGATGTTGTTTTGTGTTAAGGGAAACCAGAACACGACTTGTACAGTTAATAGTAGAACCGTGGCGAGTGTTGCTGAACAAAGAGACCTAGGGTGCAGGTGCATAGTTCTTTGAATAAAAAGTGAGGTCTGCAGATGCTGGAGATCACAGCTGAAAATGTGTTGCTGGTTAAAGCACAGCAGGTTAGGCAGCATCCAAGGAACAGGAAATTCGACGTTTCGGGCCAGAGCCCTTCATCAGGAAATCAGCCCTTCATTTCCTGATGAAGGGCTCTGGCCCGAAATGTCGAATTTCCTGTTCCTTGGATGCTGCCTAACCTGCTGTGCTTTAACCAGTAACACATTTTCAGCATAGTTCTTTGAAAGCAGAACTGCAGGTAAATAGGATGGTGAAGGCGGCTTTTGGTATACTTGCCTTCATTGGCCAGAACGTTGAATATAAGAGTTGGAGTGTCATGATGCAGCTGGACAGTACACTGGTGAGGCCACTTCTAGAATATTGCATACAATTCTGGTTGCCCTTCAGAGGAAGGATATTGTTAAACTTGAGAGGGTACAGAAAATATTCAAAAGGATGTTGCTGGGACCGGAGAATTTGGGTTATATGGAGATGCTGAATAAGCTGGATTTTTTTCTCTGGAGTGTCAGAGGCTGAGGGGTGACCTTATAGAGGTTTATAAAATCATGAGGGGCATTGATATGGTGAATAGCTAATGTCTTTTTCATAGATTGGGGGAGATTAAATCAGGGGGCATAAGTTTAAGGTGAGAGGGAAAAGATTTAAAAAGGACCTGTGAGATAACTTTTTCACACAGAGGGTGATGTGTATATGGAACAGCAATTTCTGTTTTTTATCTAAGAGCCTTTTGTAAGTGGGCTGCCAGGAGGAATGGTGAGGATAGATACAATGACAACATTTAAAAGGCATCTGGATGAGTATGTGAATAAGAGTTTAGTGGGATATGGGCCAAATGCCTGCTAACGGGACTAGGATGTCTGGTTGGCATGGACAAGTTGGACTGAAGAGTCTGCTTCTATGCTGTATGACTCTCTGACTGTATGACCTCACATCCTCTAATACACTCCTCATGCCCCACAACTACCTCCAAAAGGTCCCCACATCATCCAAACCAGCCAAAGACCTACCCAACTCCATGGTCTCTTATAGCTCACAATTGCTTGTCTAATGCCAACAGATGTCAATGCATCAACCAAAATTTACACTTAAGCTCAACATGTCCAGCATTAGCTCGAGACTGATGTCAGGTGACGTGGGGTTTATCTATTGATTTCAACTACTAAAATAGTTTAAAACTTCCATTCGTAAAAGCTGATCCAAAATGTTTAAAACTGCTCAAGTACTTATGTCACATTAAAACAAACTTGGATTTATAATGCCACATCAAAGACAGCTAATTCTTTAGGTATCCCTTGGAGCTGTCAAGCAAACAATAACCCTTTGGGCCCCTTACATAAATAATTATTGGCTGTTTTCCATAAACTATTAGTACTGATATTCTTCAAATTCATTTCAACAAATTGCAATTTTAGCTGACAGAACAGATTTATTTCACTTTTATTGACATAGGCAGCCTGCTCTGTTAAAAGGGCTGAGGATTTAAATAATTCCATGTTATGACAATTCTATATACCTTATGTACCCTTCAATAACTCCCACACCTCTGGGTTAAGAACCCTGCTGCAAAGGGGGAGAAAGTGTCTGTTTAATGTCCATACTGAGTTTGGGTTTCCCTTGTGAAAGTCACAGCCCACCCTCTTTGTCCGAGAGGCAAAAATGGGACCTGTGGAAATGGCAGTAGAACTTTAAAGCTCTGCGGAGTTGAAAAAGCTAGCCCAAAATGTTTTAGATACATTTTTGTGGAGTGTAAACTCCCAGCCTCAAGAATTGAAAAAATACAGAGTTACAGATCATTATTTCTTCTTGATGATTATCATTACCAATGCAGATATTTTTGTGTATTGATTAACATTAGTAAACAATATTAATCTACACAGCAAAACATCTGAAGGCTCTTGAATAAAAAAAACCCAGAAATGGCTGCAGAAACTCAGCAGGTCTGGCAGTGTCTGTGCAGAGAAACCAGACTTAATGTTTCGAGTCTGGTGGCCATTTTTTAGAATTGATAACAGCTGGGAAAAAGTGGTATTTATGATTAAGATGGTATGGGGGGTGATGAATAGATAGGTAGAGACACAGCCAGAGAGGGGGAGAGAGAAAAAGAGGGAGATATGAAAGGGGGTGGGCAGACAAGGAGATTAAAGATAGTAAGCCAGAATAGTAGAAAAGCTGAGTAAGTGATAATAAGGGCTAACAATATAAGAGGATGGGTAGGCTGTGCTGAAAGTAGTTCATATTATGACAAGGCTGAAAATGTGTTGCTGGAAAAGCGCAGCAGGTCAGGCAGCATCCAAGGAGCAGGAGAATCGATGTTTCGGGCATGAGCCCTTCTTCATGAATGAGGAAAGTGTGCCCACTTTCCTCATTCCTGAAGAAGGGCTCATGCCCGAAACAAAGATTCTCCTGCTCCTTGGATGCTGCCTGACCTGCTGCGCTTTTCCAGCAACACATTTTCAGCTCTGATCTCCAGCATCTGCAGTCCTCACTTTCTCCCCCATTATGACAGGGTCACAGTGTAGGAATAGGCAAAAAAAATTGAAAGGATATAATCATGCTCTCAAGTTTTTGAACTCAATGTTGGGTCCTAGAGGTTGCACAGTCCCCAAGTGAAAGTTGAGATGCTGTCTTTGAGTTTTGTTGAGGTTTGCTGGAACAATGCAGCAGGTTGGTGGGGTGGTGAATGAGGACCAGCGGAACACTCTTATTGTTGTGGCAGGGAAGGCTGAAGACTCTTCACTAGAAAGCAGAAGAAGAGGCATAAATGTAAACAATTGTGACACTCATCATCTCCTTCACTACAATGGAGTGTTTCAGGAGAGTCTACTATAAATGTGCACATATGTTATGCATTGTGATGCGGCCAGTGTGAATGACATCAAATTACATTACAGATGGTCAGTGGTTTGGATGAAAACACTGCAGAGAGAAGCAGTAAGTGATAGGTATAGATATACGAGATTCCTTCCAGAGCAGGGTTTGATTTTTACATCAGGTATAAAATGTGAACCATTGGTGTTGAGGCAGGAGGGTAAAATTTCCCTCCCCACCCTATTGGCATGCCACAGACACCATTCCTTCCGTGACTCCCTTGTCAGATCCACACCCCCAACCAGCCCATCCTCCACTACTGGCAACTTCTCTTGCTGCCGCAAAAGGTGTAAAACCCTCGCTCACACCTCCTTCCTCGCCTCCTTCCAAGGCCCCAAAGGATCCTTCCACATCTGGCAGAGATTTTCCTGCACCTCTAAATACTTCATCTACTGTGCTCATTGTTCTCTATGTGATTTCCTCTACACTGGGGAGACAGGACACCAACTTCCGGAACGTTTCAGGGAACATCTCTGGGACACATGAACCAAACAACCCCACCGCATTGTGGCCAACCACTCCAACTCACCCTCCCTCTCCACCAAGGACATGAAAGCCCTGGGCTTCCTGCACCACCAAATCCAAGCCACCCAACATCAAGAGGAAGAACGTCTCATCTTCTGCCTTGGGACCCTCCAACCACATGATATCATCACCTTCACCAGTTTCCTCATCTCCCCTCACCCCACCCCATCCCAGATTCAACTCTCCAACTCAGCACTTCCCTCTTGAACTATCCTACCTGCCCATCTTCCTTCACACATATCTGCTCCACCCTCCCTTCTGACCTATCACTATCACCCCTCACCTGCGTCTATTGCCTTCCCAGCTGTCTCACCAACTACTCTTCCCTTCCCTCCCATCACCCAAGTCCTGATGAAGGGCTTAAGCCTAGAACATCAATTCTCCTGCTCATTGGATGCTGCCTGACCTGCTGTGCTTTTTCAGCACCACACTTTTCGATGACAATTCCTGGTTGTCAATCTCCAAATGTAATCGGCTGTGTGTGTGTTTGTTTTAAACTCACACCCATCTTCTTGATGAGATGCCCATATCACCTGCTTGAATCCATGTACTAAGGCAGCAAATTTATTCTAAAGAAGTATATCTGAGCTTACAAGCTTGAAGTTAACTCCTATTATGAAAGGAGACCTAAACATGCATTTATTAGCCAACAAATGGGACGGGGCTCAATTTTTATTCCAAGTATAGACCTAAACATGCTTATTAATACTAACAAACTCATTATTTATATGCCGTAAAAACTGAAAGAACTGAGGATGCTGGAAATCAGAATCTAGGCCAGAGATTACTGGAACATTTCAGCAGTTCTGGCAGCATCTGTGGAGAGAAATCAGAGTTGATGGTTCATGTCCAATGACCCTTCTTCAGAACTGTGTTCTGAATAGATGCTGCCAGACCTGCCAAGATTTTCCAGCATTTTCTCTTTTTGTTGTTTATGTGCAAAATTTTGTCTTTCACTTTAAAGAATTTGCCCATGATTTGTGAGTTAATGTAAGAGGCAAATTGAGTAAGGGTAGCCTAGGACGTTTTCCACCATTGAGCGGCTGGCCAACATGCACTGTGTAGAATAGAGAAGAAGAATAAGGACTTGACTGGAGGACTGCCAACACAGTAACAAGAGTCAGCACTTCGAAAAGGACAGAAAAATTCCGGAAAAGGAGTAGGTTCAACGACAAAAATGGCACAAAAACGGAGTTGAGGATATGTATAATGATTACTGAGTTCAAATCTAAAACCAATGATAACCAACAATTGTGTCGTCAATTAGTACTGTAATATTGTGACAGCTCCAGAAGTTGCACATATTCTTCATACCAGTCACATAACTACCTCATAATAAATATCAAATTATAGTTTCCAACATTAACAAAATATTATTCAAAATGTACACTTCGACATTTGTGGCTTTGGTACAAAACAACAACTATAAAAATTAATTTTGCATTTTTATTTTAAAAATCAAGCTTAATCTATAAACAGCCTGTGCCTGATATTGTGAGCAGTAGGGCACTTGGATAATATTGTATTGTCTTGCTCTCCAGGCTTTACCAGATTTTTTTTTACTTCAGTGTTTATCCAGGATTGTGATAGCTCAGTTATCTGCTTCCAAATGCCGGATTGAGAGAATCTCATCAACCAGAGACCAGCTGCATGATGGGCAGTTAATAGATATATCAGACCTCAGGATATATGCTAAGCTGAAGAGATGATTGGTCGGTTGATTTTACTGATTGATTAGCATAGGCTGAATGGGTTTCTTCTTGACAACCCAAGATTACGCTTCAGCTAAGCTCAAATTGCTTACTCTCTTCCTAGTGAGTTTTCAAATAACAGCCCTGTCACCTGGGTTCTCTGGAGACTTTTATAGAGCAGAGAGAAAAAAAATCAAGGCAAAGATGGAAATCCGGGTAACAACAATCAGCAAAGGTTTGAGAATAATAATATTATAAAAAACACACAGCAGTGACCTTTCTAACAATCCTCTGCGCAAAGCCATTATTCAGCATTTCTAAACCCCCTGCCTGTGCAAACATGGATTAGGTTGTCATCTAACTTTGGCTAAGTGGTTCATTAAGGAGGTTAAAAACTGCATTAACAAACAAGGCTGGCCCCCTCAGATTTTTTTTCTCTCTCTATCAGCTAAGCGGCAGGGGATCAACTGCAGCTCAATCCCTCAGCTAAACAGCCCACATACAACCCAGTGAGCAGGCCAAGAATGAGACTGCTCATTGCTGCTTGTTTTTGCAAACAAAAGTACACTAGATGCACAATGTATGCAGCATATGCTCACTGTAAAGTGGAACTGGATTCTTTTATAGAAATAAGGTTAAATCCAGCCTTTGGAAACTACCTACCTTATTGCTTGTACAATGCTGTTTAATATGATCCGGCCTGAAGCCCTTGGAGGATGAAAGCACTGATATCCAAGGGCAGCAGATTTAAAAAAATAAAAAAGATTTCTGAATTTGATTTAAGAGTTAACATGACACTGGAGGCAGATCCCAGGAGCTTTTTTTTACATAAATTCACTCTGAAACTTAAGATCTTAAAGCTTTAGTAGGGGTCAGCCGTGGCACATTGAGTTATCATTTCAGGACACTCAGGGCAAGACAGAGACTTTATTTTCAGGTGGCAAGATTAGAACTGCGATTTTCCCTCCCCTCTTGCGTTCTGCTTTCACATCTTGATGCCTTTTAAATGTCACTTATTTTACATGAAGCTCTTTGCAGAGACATGAGTCAACAGCAATCACAACCATTATCCCCCACAGCGAGCCCTGGTCCTAATGCATTATGACACCTTAGCTGGCCAGCCACTGATTTACCTTTCCACTTCTCAGGGAATTAAGTGGCATCATGTGAAATGGTTGTGATATGAACAGCATGTGCATAACTGGTATTAAATTTACCTCTTGGCCTAAGTGAATTTTAGTCACCACAGACTTAATCAAAGTGAAAGCCACAGACAGGGACTGCATTTGACAAGAACTGCTCCACTCCCGAATTGCAGTGATTTTGTATGTGTGTGTTTTTTTATCTCATGTGCAAGCCGGCATAAGTTTGAAGTAAAGAGATAATCCAGAGCGGGTGTCGCTATGAAATAACATCCTTACATGAAGAGGCTTTTAGCTGTCTGCTGCTACGCCTATCAGAGAGAGTGTGACAATCTCATTTTGCTGAGCACCCATGAAAAGAGGAAATAATAACCAGAACTGTAATGGCTATTACTGACCCCACACCATCCATTATCCGCTGAACAGTTGGAAACTGTTTTACATGCATTATGGAAAATTAAAGGACTATTAAAAAACAATTACAGTTCATTTAAATTAATTGCAACACAGGGATCAATTGAAAAACAAATTGCCAATAAATCAAAGCAGTAAACATTTGTTTCATCAATGAATAAGACATACATTGCTTATTTCTTTCGGGATGAGAAACTAACACCTATTAAAGTATGAAAAATCTGAGAATTTATAATAATTCGGTAAAGCTTTTTATGATATTTATTACATAAACATTATACAAGTAATTCCAGCATTTTAAAAATTATATTTCATCAAGTTTATTCTGATTTTGAGATAGTTTTATTGGTTAGAATATTAACACTGTGATGAAAGGTTCCAATATCTACATTGAGACTATATTGGAGTACCAAGTATAGCCTCCTTATCTAAGGAAAGACATATACGTATTGGAAGCAGTTTAGAAATGTTTCCTAGACTAATAACTAGAATGGGTAGGTTGTTTTAAGAGGAGAGATCAGAGAGGTAAAGCTTGTGCTTGCTTGGAAGAGTAAGAGTTGCCTTAATTGACACTTGTTCGATCCAGAAGGGTCTTGACAGAATGGATGTGGAAATGATGATTGTTTGTGGAAAAATCTAGAACAGGGATTACTGTTTAAAAGTATGGCGTCGCCTATTTAAGACAAAGATAAGAATTTTTTTTATCTCAGTGAGTTAGAACCTTTGGAGTACTTTTACTTAAAAGGCACTAAAGCAAAGTCCTTGAATATATTTAAGACAGAAGTTGGACGCTTGGATAAGCAAGGGATCAAATGTTATTGTGGGTAGGTAGGAACATATAGTAATGATCGTATTGAATGACAGAGCAAGCTCAAGGGGCTGAATGGCCTAAGTATGCTTCTTACTTGCATGTTTGTATATACTGGAAATTTCTTTAATAATGCAGAAGCTATACACTCGAGTTAAATTGAGAAAAAAACAAAACATTTGGTACAACTACCTGACATTTGGCTTCAACTTCTATTCTTTTCTGTCTATTTCAAAGCGCCATGGGATGGTTCTGAGAATAGCAAACTCTCCTCGTCAATAAGACCATAAGACATAGGAGTGGAAGTAAGGCCATTCGGCCCATCGAGTCCACTCCGCCATTCAATCATGGCTGATGGGCATTTCAACTCCACTTACTAGCATTCTCCCCGTAGCCCTTAATTCCTCGAGACAACATGAATCTATCAATCTCTGCCTTGAAGACATTTAGCGTCCCGGCCTCCACTGCACCCTGTGGCAATGAATTCCACAGGCCCACCACTCTCTGAAGAAATGTCTCCGCATTTCTGTTCTGAATTGACCCACTCTAATTCAAAGGCTGTGTCCACGGGTCCTAGTCTCCTCGCCTAATGGAAACAATTTCCTAGCGTTCACCCTTTCCAAGCCATGTATTATCTTGCACGTCTCTATTAAGTCTCCCCTTAATCTTCTAAACTCCAATGAGGATCCTCAGCCGTTCCTCATATGTTAGACCTACCATTCCAGGGATTATCCGTGTGAATCTCCGCTGGACATGTTCTAGTGCCAGTATGTCCTATATTACTTGTTGTGTAGCTGATGGTATATTGCTTCATGGGATGACCCGTGACAGCCATTAATAGAGTGTAGCAGTGGCTTTCGAGGGACTCAGTGTCTGACTGCCTGTCCCTCTTCTGCAGCTATGTCCGCGCTCATGCCTCCATTAAGGGGACTAAAGACATGATGCCATAAGATGCTCTCTTTCTTCTGTATTCAAAGGATATTCAGGAAAATCTTAAAGGAAAAAGAGATCGGGAAAAGGAGGGAATTCCTGTGAATTGTACAGCAATTCAAGCATATGAAGTTCACTGATGGCTAATGTACATTAATTATAATGATTGTCTTGTTATAACATATAAGCAGCTATATTATTTATGGTTGGTTATGGGATTATATAGATTAGGTATGATTTGAAGGTTGACAGGTGATATTTAGGATTCAAACTGAACTAAATAATACAGGCCATGGCATTTGTTTCAGCTTCTCCAGAACAGCACAACTAGATGGCATTACATTCTCATCTGAATGGGAGCATATACAAAGCACTGGCTGGGATATTCAGATGGCCAGATGGTCATGGGAGAATTGCCCAGTAAATTGAAGACTCTGATGGCCAATTCCCCCGAGTCTGGAATCCTTCAAAAGGGAGCATTAAAGCCAGAGAATTCAGAGGGTTCCATTTTCAGTTTCTAGTTACTCAGGTAAAGTTAAGCAATTAAAAACCTAGGCTGAATCTTACTTTTTACTGGCTAAATATTAGTTGCATTGAGTTTTTTGAAGGATTTCTTGCCATTAGGTCCATTGAAATTTCTCATCACATCTTCCCATACCCACCTTATTGCCTACTTATCCTGTCCCACTGATATCCTTCTCATCTGGTTTTCGCCCATTTCACCCTTCATAGTAATCCCTCTTAATAGGTTAATTGCCACTGCCTAGTGAGAAACTAGCCCCATGACAGCCATTAATAGAATCTAGCAGTAGCCTTCAGGGGTTCATAGTGTCTGACTGCCTGTCCCTCTTCCGCAGTTAAGTCAACGCTCAAGCATCCATTGAGAAGGAGCAAATGGTGTCTACTGGCATGTCAGAGGCCTTTAGAGACTGGAGGGCACTACAGGGGCTACGATGCATCATCATCCTGGAAAACGTTTTTGGTTAATAAGATGCCTTCAATTTTCATAGGTTCCTGTTAATCATTTGGTTGCGTTTTTGTTACATACCCGACTAGGAGTTACCTAACTATTTGAGAATTTGTTGTTTTAAAAGAGAAGAAACTTGCCTTTACCTAAGAAGATGCATAAATGATGAAGCAAGTTGTTCCTGACACCAAAATAGGCCTTGCCTGATTTCACCATGATTCAGTCAGCAATCTTGCAACAACTCACATCAATTGGCCCCTTTATGATTCCACCCTTAGTCACAGTCCTGGAGTCCTGGACACACTGGGCACACCCTGAACACCTCCTAAATGCATTGGACTCCTGACAGTCTCCACTCTACCTCCACTCCCCAAACCCTAATCTAACATGATTCCATCTGCCCCCAGAAGTGACTGCCTTTCTGTAACCCTCACCACTGACCCCGTTGCCAACCTGAAACCTTTATCATTGCAGGACCCCACTTTCACCTCTTCCCTGATAATCCCAACATTTCTTTCTCCCACCATTGCACATAATGTCTCTCCCCTGATTTAGGCTGAGCACTCCATCACTTTCCTGACAGTTTGTGTACCAAGCAGCCCACCCACCTGCAACCCTGGGTATCATCTAGAAGATGCATTGCAGAAATTCTCCAGGGTTCCTTTGACAGCATCTTCCAAACCCACAATCATGACATAATGAGGGACAAGGCAAACAGATAAATGGAATACCAGCACCTGCAAGTTTCCCTCCAAGCCACTCACCATCCTGACTCAGAAATAGATCACTTATCTTTCACGGTCATCAGGTTAAATTCCCGGAACTCCCTAATAGTATTGTAGGTGTACCTCAACTGAATGACTTGCAGCACTACGTCCTCACCCCATAAGCAAATAAAAAAAAAATCCTCTTCACCTTGCTACCACACACTAAAAATGAAACATCTATGAGCTATGAAAGAAAATTATAGAAGTGAAGGTAAACACAGAGAAAGGCACTGACACAAAAGGCAACAGCTGAGGAGGACTAACAAGGAAAGTTAAAATATGAGAAGCACAAGTGAAGAAGAAGCACTGACATATAGATAAGAGATAGGTAAGAGAAATATTTCTTCCTACAAAGTACGCAAGTCCACAGGAGATCCACTAATGCATAAAATATTTGTATTCAGCAGAAAGCAGGATCACTGTGAACAAACAAAAATGCACTGTTTGATAGGATCTGGGCAGAAATGAAAATGAAGTGTTTGGTTTGTCTATTTTTCCATTTTGAGCCCTGTGTAATTGAATCGGAATTGTGCTTCTTTTCTGCAGTAACTGTTGGCACAATCACATGACCTCGGCTTCACAGAGGAACTTTTCTTTCCATTAGACTGATTGTGTTACCAATGCTTTACAGCTTTCACTACTATTCACAACCTGATGTCTTGTTTATTCAGACACCAATTCTGCATTTTTTTACCTGTGACACAGTTGTCATTCCTATTTCCCTGGTTTCCACCCGGTTTGAAATGATTTTCTTTCTCCTTTTTTTGTTAGCATTGTCTGAGCTGGTAATAGTTTCCCTGCTGGAGACCCCATCTGTCTTTAATGATGTTTTCTTTCTTTAAAATTATGTCAAGGAGTATGGGAGAGAACAGCTCATTATTAAATGAGGACAGATGAGTGTTAAAATTTCCCGGACGATATAAATAACACTCTTGTGAACCAGTTACTGTTTAGAAAAACATTGGAAATGTTTGTAGTGACAGTAATGTATATCATTGGGAGCAGTAGAATGGGATGCAACAAATATGAATAATTATTAGCCTTGCTGTATACTCGTACTGTTTCTCAGATTCCTATAGGATCTATTGCCACTTTTACCTGCTTATAAAAGTTGACTAGTTTTAAAGCCTGAAAAGCAGTAGTTCCTTTGTCTTCATTTGCAACCAATTTTCTGCCAGCCTTCAATGAAGGTACTGTCCTACATTTGGTCTGATAAATTGGGATGAATGCTATGAAGAGGATTTGATTGTGTTTACAGTGGGATTAATGTTAATCCTTAACATTTCTCCTCACCCCTACTTGCAAAACAAGCCAATAACAGTGCATGAGAGACATTAAGGCTGTAAGAAATAGGAATAGAATTAGGCCATTCAGTCCTTCGAGCCTGCTCCACCATTCAATGGGACCACGGGCTGATCCAACATTCCTCATGCCCAATTTCCCGCCTTTTCCCTACTGACAAAATTGACTGAGTCCATTCATGACCATGAGATGGCATTGTTCCTTTTTGATGGCATTATATGTTAACCAATTTTCAAAAACTGGTCAAAATTTCCATCACAATTCGGTGATACCCAATCTAGTTATAAATGTGAACCATGAAAGTTAATTCATAGATAAATGACATAATCAGTGTCACAAGTATTTCAAGCCTCTTAGCGTCTGCCCAATGACAACTGTGTCAGAAAATCCAAACAGGATGCTGGAGATTGGTCAGATGAGGCCAAGGCAAGTAAAATTAGAATTTTTTTGAGAGAATTCCATCTAAAAAGAGCAGGGTATCCCTGTAGGATGTAGAAGGAAACATTTGGCATCCTAATCCAAGTATCTTTTTGGAATATTCCAAACATACATGGATGCTCATAAATTGAAGAATAAATGGCTTTGTCATGTTGAAAAGGACTGACAGAGTCCAAAGTGCCAGGCACATGATAGTGAAAGACTCTATTATTCTGGTGGAGATCAGATTTTAATTTTATATTTGTTCACGGGATGTTTGTGTCACTATCTAGCTAGAAATTATTATCTTTCCTTAATTTCCCTGGAGAAGATGTCAGTGAGCTACCTTCCTCAACTGCTGCATTTCTAGGTGTGAAGGGACACCGAGAGTGCTGTTCCAAAGGTTGTTCCAGGATTATGATTCACTGGCAATGAAGGAACAACGATATAGTTCCATGTCAGAATAGTCTACGAATTGGAGGGGACCTTTTTTAAATTTATTCAGGAAAATTGGGTTTCGCTGGCTGGTCCAGTATTTGCTGCCCATCCTTAACTGCTCTAGAGAAAGTGGTGATGAGCTGCCTTCATAAACAAAAAGGAGTCTGTTTGATGGGCAGGGTTTCTGTTTGCTTGGGGAAAAGTCCAAAGCCACATATCAGTATCAGTTGAGGGCACAGAGTCACATAACATTCATCTGTAGGGGGACTGGAAAGTAAGTAACTTCACCATGCAGAGGGTGGTGCGTGTATGGACCGAGTTACCAAAGGAAATGGTGGGGTGGCTACAATTACAATACTTAAAAGGCATCTGGATGGGTTTATGAATAGGAAAGATTTCGAAGGATATGGGTCAAATCCTGGCAAATGGGATTTGGTCAGGTTGGGATATCTGGTCAGTGCAGACAAATTGGATAGAAGGGTTTGTTTTCCTGCTGTATGACTCTATGACCCTATAAATTAACTATATAGATTTAACTGCACCAAACAAAGTCATAACTGAGGAAGTAAGTTAGAATGGTTTAGAATCAAGATGTGATCCAGCATCAGTGTATGCCATAAAACAGTAGTGAAGCTGTTATATTACTGATAATACGAGTTTCAGTACATTGCCAGCAGCAATATGACTGTCCATGGGAGGGCGGCAACTGATGTTGCGTGCAGACACAGGAGATTTGATAACAGCATTGAAAATTTTTGTTTTCATTTGTAATCATTTGACAGAGTAGATTTTTGAAGACAAATTCACTGACTTTGACTACTTGTTAGAGATCTTTCAACTATTTGCACTCCAGTCTTTGAATCTCAACAGTGTGAAAGCTGGACATTCAGCCAATCAGGTACACACAGACTCTTCAAAAACATCCCATTCAGACCCATCCCCTCCCCTATAACCCTGCATTTCTCATGGCTAACCCACGTTGCCCATATGTTTCCTGGACACAAGGGACAATTTTCCATGGCCAATCCAGCTAACCTGCTACTTTTGGACTGTAGGAGGAAATTGCAGCACTCAGAAGAAACCCACACAGACATGGGGAGAATGTGCAAACGCCACACAGTCAGTTGCCTGAGGGTGGAATTGAACCCGGGTCCCTGGTGCTGTCTGACAGCAGTGCTAACTACTGAGCCACTGTGCTGCCTGTTGAGGCTGGACCCACGGTTTCCTTAGCATTTATCTGGTGGACCACCTAACCTCTTGCAAGAACATAAGATGCGACAGCGTATGTATGCCATTGAGCCCATCGAGTCTGCTTCACCATTCAATGAGATAATGACTGATCTGATAATACTCAACTTCACTTTCCTGCCTTTTCCTCAAAACACTTGATATCCTTACCTATTAAAATTTGTCTCAGCATTGATATACTTAATGACATATCCCTGACAGCCCTCTGCGATGAAGAATTTCCCAGATCCACTACCTTCGGAGAAGAAATTCCTCCTGATCTATTTTAAGTGTACAACCCCTTACTCTACGATTATGCCCTTTGGTCCGAGACTCTCTTAGAAAAGGAAGCAATCTTTCCGCAACTACTCTTTCAAGTCCCTTAAGGTCACCTCTCATTCTTATAAATTCCAATGAATACAGGCCCAACCTACTCAATCTCTCCTCATGAGACAGTATCTCCATGCCTTGTCTGCACTGCCTTGAATGCAAATACATCTTTTATCAGATAAGAGGCCCAAACTTGTCACAGTATTCCAGCTGTGGTCTGTCGAATGCCTTGCATTATTTTAGCAAAAACCTCCCTATTTTTATACTCCATTCTCTTTAAAATAAAGGCCAGCTTCCATTTGCTTTCCCTATCACCTGTTGAATTTTGATGTTGCCATTTGTGATTCATGCATGAAGAATCCAAAATCCCTTTGTTCTGTGGCTTTCTGCAGTCTTTCTACATTTACATAATCTTCAACTCCTCCATTCTTCCTGCCAAAGTGCATAGCCTCACAGTTTCATCACATTTTAACCATTGTTTTGGCTATTTATTTAAACCGTTTATGTCCCTCTGCAGAATCCATGTGTTATCTTCACCGCTTGCCTTCTCACATATTTGTGTGTCACCTGCAAACTTGGTTATAATACATTCACTTTCTTTACCTGGGTTATTTACATATATTGTAAATAATTGTGGACCCAGCTCTGATCCTTGTGGCACACCAGCAGGTACAACTGCCATCCTGAAAACTCTCCTGATCTCAATTCTCAGTCTTCTATTAGTTAGCCAATCCTCTGTCTAGGAGAAAGTGAGGACTGCAGATGCAGCAGAGGAGCAGGAGAGTTGATGTTGAGCATAAGCTCTTCATAGAAATGTCGACTCTCCTGCTCCTTGGATGCTGCCTGACCAGCTGTTCTTTTCCAGCACCACACTTTTTGATCCTGATCTCTTATCTATGCTAACATACCATCTTCAACACTATAGGCTCTTACCTTATTAAGGTACTACACATTAGTCAACTTATCAAAAGCTTTTTGAAAATCCAAATATTTCATCTCCACTACTTCCCCATTATCTATCCCGATTATTTCCTCAAAGAATTTGAGTAAATTTGCCAGGCACGATTTTCCCCTAATGAAGCAACGGTGATTCATCTTGATCATATTATGTATTTCTAATTGCTCTGGTATTAGATTACTTAAAATAGACTCAAACGTTTTCCCAATATCAGACATTAAGCTAATTGAGTTCAGTTTCTGGTCTCTCCTACTTTTCAAATAAAGGTGTTACACTGGCAGTTTTCCAATCCTCTGGAATTTCTATTAGGATTTTTGGAAAAGATTATTTCCAGTACAATAGCAACTTCCTTTAATATCCGAGGATACCTCCTATCAGGTACTGGGGAATTATTGGTATTTAGTCCTATTTGTTTCCATAACACATTTTCTCTAGTGGTAGTTGTTGTATTTATTTCCCCTCCTCTTTTTACCCCTGGATTATTTAGTAATTTTGGAATGGGTCTTCTTCTCTGAAGACTCATATAAAATGTTTATTCAACTCCTCTGCCATCTCCTCATTCTCCATTAGTATTCTGCCCAGCCTCATCCTCGAAAGGGTTAATATTCACTTTGACTTGTTTCTTCCTTTTATATATTTAAATAAGCTTTTGCTTATTTGAAAGTTTACTTTCAATGTTTATGCTCTCCCTCTTTATTACTTATTCAGTTGTTTATTGATTTTTAAAACTTTCCTAATTCTAACTTAGCACCAAACTTGCCAATTTGTATGCTTTTTTCTTTCAAATTGATGCTGTCATTGGCTTTCTGGTTAACTGTGGTTGGCTTAATCTTTTCCTAGAATCTTTTTCTTGGGGGATTCTTTACTCATTTATTAAACTTGCCTTATACAAGACAGCCTGATCCTTGGTTAGACTTGCAATATATTGTTCCAGGAAGCTGTCCCAAATACACTATGAATTCTTCTTGTGGCTTCCTCTGTCAATTTAATTTTCCCAATCTGCATGAAAACCAAAGTCACTCATGATTAAGGTACTGCCTTTATTCTCATTATCTACTGATTTATTCTCTGTCCCACCAAATTTTCTTCTCTTTACTATTTCAAACCGCTACCCTTTTGGATTCTATTTCTTCCAATCCAGAATCATTTCTTACTGTCATATTTATTCCATCCTGTACCAACCATACTCCACCATCCTTTCCTGCTTATCTGTCATTTTGAAAGTCACATACCCTGGAATATATAATCCCAAGTTTTGATTTCCTTATCACCATGTGACAATTTCAGCTGACTGAGCATCTCCTGGATGTTCTAGATTTACACTATATTTTGTGAAAATTACTCATTTCATTCCTAAATAGCCCAACTCCAAATTTTAAGATGAAGTCTTCCTGTGTTTGGATTCCTCCACACCTTCCAGTCTATCAACATTACAAAAATATTCTGATTTATCTGTCTCAAATCCTAAATATTTGATGTCTCATTTCAGCATATGGATTCCATCTGTTACAGGTGTGTACACTCAATGTCTGACTATGTCCTTTTGCAACTTGCTCCTCCCATGAAAACAACTGTGTCACTTAACGTCAGCTAAATATTTGGATTGAGAACTCTCCAGTCCTTCATCAGTTAAGCACACATTAAAAAGATGTGGTCACTGCACACATTTCCAAGTAACAGAATTTGTAGCAAATAGTGAGTCTGAGAGCCTGATGACTTGATTGTGTGGTTAGGCCAAGTGACAACATTCACTGTGACCTTAGTGATGACTATCCACAAACATCGACGGATTTCTGTGGGGTAGACATGCCCAATCCTAACATTATGTTGATTTCAGCATTAGCTTAAGAGGACCTCCAGAAACCAACAGCGACGTCGCTCAGCAGGCTAAGCCACACCATTCTCCAGGATAATTAGAAGTTGGAAATAAATGCTGTCCTATTGACACACACTTCCCATGAGGAAATAAGGAACACATTATCAGAGCCAGTCAGTTAAAAAGTGTGACTATCATTTTCTTTTTAATCATTTAATAAAGAGAATATTAAATATTAACATTCATAAATAGGATTAAGATGGTTGCAAAAATATCAAACCTTTACTATTTTGTAAATAGAATCAAAGTCATAGAGATATACAGCACAGAAACAGACCCTTTGGTCCAACTCCTCCATGCTGACCAGATATCCTACATTAACCTAGTCCCATTTGTCAGCATTTGGCCCTCATCCCTGTAAACCCATTCTATTCATAGATCTATCCAGATGCCTTTTAAATGCTGTAATTGTACCAGCCTTCACCACTTCCTCTGGCAGCTCATTCCATACATGCACCACCCTTTGTGTGAAAAAGTTGCCCCTTAGGGTCCCTTTAAAGTTTTCTCCTCTCACCCTAAACCTATGCCCTCTAGTTGTGGACTCCCTCATCCCAAGGAAAAGACCTTGTCTATTTATCCTATCCATGCCCGGCATGATTGTGTAAACCTCTATAAGGTCACCCCTCATCCTCCAAAACTCTAGGGAAAATAACCTCAGTCTACTCAGCCTATCTCTGTAGTTCAAATCCTCCAACCTGGCAACATCCTTGTAAATCTTTTCTGAACTCTTTCATCCTTCCTATAGCAGGGAGACTAGAATTGCATGCAATATTCCAATACTGGTGTAACAAATGTCCTCTACAGCCGCAACATGAACTCCCAACTCCTATACTCAATGCACTGTCCACTATAGGTAAGCATAAATGAGAAATATGACATGGTATGAAACTTGGCATGTTATTCATTGATGGGCTGTAGGCATCGCTGTTTAGGCCTGCATTTACTGCCTCTCCTAATTGCCGAGTGAATAGTTAAGAATCAACTATTTCACTGTGGGTCTGGATTCACAAGTACGGTGATGTAGTTATAAAACATTCCACAAAGCAAAACTTTCCTGAGAGGCTGTATAAATATGGAAGTACAAGTTAATTCAGTTGACAGCAGAACATTTCCAACCATGGGTACTTTGTCAGTGCAAAAATCCTGGGCTTTGTGCCTCATCAGCCATTATAGTTGGTTGCACCCTCACTTCGGAGTTGAATGATTTAGGTTTGAGTCTTACTCCAGCCTTAGCCACAAATTTCTAAACTGTTACAGCAATGCAACACCGATAAAATGCTGCACTATTCAAGATGCCACCTGCTAGAGTAACATTAAATGGAGGCCTCAACCCCATGGCATTATTTATTTCTCAATTTACATCACATATAATTATCATTGTACATTTGCTGTTCATGTGAACTTGTACACAAAAATTGGTTGCTTTTTGTTCCCTGATTTACAATAATGATTACAACTTAAAAGGACTTTGTTCCCTATAAAGCACTTGGGAACACACTACTGTCATGAAAAGTGCTGTGTAAATGCTTTCCTAAAAACACTATCTTTATTTCCCAAGTAACTACCAACCAATGTCATCAGGTCATCTCCAATTCCATGTATTTTCATTTTGACAAATAAGTTTGTGTGGACCCTAATCAATGCCTTCTCAAATTTCACATAATTGATATCCCCAATGGCACTCTTTATCCACCATGATAGTGGTCACCCCAAAAAATTACAAGATTAACTAGGCATTAATCAATCTTTACTCATGCATGCAGACTTAGTTTGATTAACTATCTAATAGTACCCATGGCCATTTTTCTGGGAATAACTGATAAACTATATTTTCAACAGTCTAATAGGATAAGGGATGATGGGTAGGATCTGAACACAAAAGCTTGGGGATGTTAGCTATTAGCATAACTGTACCACTACCATTGGACAGCAAAGAAAGAATAATGTTGGTAACAAGGCACGTCAGTAAACTTATCAATTTATGCAAATTTTAGAACAAGGTTGCAAATTTGCAAAAAGGAGAGATCTCCACCATTAATGGTAAAAAGAACAGAAGGTGAGTTGCTTATAATTCTAGAGTAGCACACCAGCAGGACGAAACCTAATCAAAAGGCCAGCTGCACTTCAGTTTCTAAGAGTCAAGTTTTGTGTTATCAATAGTTTTAGCCCAGTAACATAACCACTATGCTACTATATAGTTGATATTGGAGAGCAGGCATTACCCACTTCGGAGGAAATTGATGTGGATATCTATGTATCAGACAGGAGTCAATAAAGTAGCTAATGGAAACTGGATGTACCTCTGTTCTTCAGCTTTTAACATTCATTTTAAACAGAAGTTACTTTTCCCAGAGCAAGTCCACACCTCCCATGTAAGTGAGGGAGGAAGTGCTCAGTGAAGGTTGAACATTTACCCTCAGGAACAGGAAAAGAATAATCAGAGAAAAGCCACACAACATTGTCAAATGTGGCATTAAAGTTTCTTCGCCTGCTCAACACATATTGCTGCTTTTTCCAATTAAATCCAAACGCTAACTCACCTAACTGGGTATTGTGGTCATGTTCTTCTATTTGATTTCTTTACCAAATTGCTTTCGGCTCCAAGTACTTCGCTCAAATTGCTTTCTTCCCGACTATGGTTGATAGTGTTTCAACAAGGTACCTGATTATTGGAAGGATGTATCAGAACATGTCCTCACCCAACACCAGCAATATGCTCAATTTCAACAGACGTTCATGACAGCAATCAAGATTGGTAACTCAGATGAATTCCACCTGTCACAAGATGACAAAATGTGGGGTGATCATCACTACCCAACGTAGACTGGAAAATTTCTGCTCTGCACACATTTGGCCATGTGTTCTCCAATTGAGCCAGAAAACGTCCTACACATTATAACTTGAATTGAAAATATTGAGGATCTTATAAAATGCCCATTTCTCATTCAGCCCAACTGGTATTTTAACCTAAATACATTGCAATTACCACATAAAAATCCACTAATCAACAAATGAACGTACAAAAAGACAAATGTATTTTCAACAGGCAAATTTATGTGGCTGCTCTAATGGTAGTTCTTGTAGCCTTAGGTCTGTCAGGATAATGATCTAATCATTAACCACTCATCAAGGAATAACTAACTCTGTAGGTTAATTTATTTAAAACAGTTAAATACATTAGGGCCATGACTGGCCCTAATCTTACTCTAGTCATTCTTATATTCCTGACATACCTATAGAAAGCTTTAGGGAGTTCCTTGATCCTACCTGTCAAAGATTTCTCATGTCCCCTTCTGGATCTTCTTAGTTCTCCCTTTAGGTCTTTCCTGGCTAACTTGTAACTCTCAAGTGCCCTAACTGAGCCTTCATGTCTCATCTTTACATAGTTAAAAATCACACAACACCAGGTTATAATCCAACAGGTCTAATTGGAAGCACACTAGCTTTCGGAGCGACGCTCCATCATCAGGTGATAGTGGAGGACACAATTCTAAGGCACAGAATTTATAGCAAAAATTTACAGTGTCATGCAACTGAAATTATACATTGAAAAATACCTTGATTGTTGAGTCTTTCATCTGATCGAATACCATGATAGTTTCACTTCTTTCATGTTTAAATGACAAAACCTTTTTTAAAAGTTGCATTCTCAGGTTAGCTGCAACAATGGGCGTTAGCTAGACAATATATCAACATATTGAGTAGGTCTTTACTCAGAGTAGAACATCCTGTCTGCAACAGCAGTAGACTTGCCAACTTTAAGGACATTCAAATGGTCATTGGATAAACATGGAATAGTGTAGGTTAGATGAACTTCATATTGGTTTCACAGATCAGCACAACACTGAGGGCTGAAGGGCCTCTACTGCACTGTAATGTTCTATGTTCTAAGTTGTGAAGCAGATATTGGTTCTGACTTTTCAAGCATGATAGACCTCTTTAGCACAGTGCTATTGGGCTGCTCCACCATGTATTGCTAATGATAATGGTTAAGAATCAATTGCTGGTCTGGGATTGACTAGCTCTGTTTATTTAAAACAGTAAAACAGACTGTAAGTTATGAAGTAGATATTTCAGCAAACCAACTGAGTTTTGTATGTGCAGCTTGCAAACCCACCGCAAATTAACTGCCAGAAAGAGCTACAACACACACAATGCATGGAGTCCTTAAAGGCAACATTTTTTACTGACAAGGCACATGTGTAACAAAGTAGAATTTGGTAACTCTCCCCATTTTCCTAGGAGCTGCAACCCTTTGATTTGTAAAAATATGTTCACTGTAATCTAATAGTTTCTATTTCCCCCTCTGCTTGTGTGTTTGTTTTCATACCTTTCAAGCAAAGAAAGAATGCTAACTATCTATGATAACAAAACATGAATACTTTGTACCAGTATTCATTTCATGATGAAAAACTATCCTCTTCCTCATTGCTGAGTTTGACACTGTATCACTAACTCATGAATGAGAAATGATTGCTATTTATATACAAACTTGAACAAAAAATTGCAGTTAAATGCAATGCACAAAATAATAGCTAGAAATCGCTTTATTAGACTGTTCAAATGGAGTTATGATCAATAATTACAAATATTTACTTGCATGTTCAGTGGTGAAGCAATGTACTGTGAGAAATAGTTAATAAATGATACAATGCTTCAGTCACTGCACGAACCTGAAGTGAAGCAATTTTAAATTAAAACCATGGTTTTCACTTGCAAGCTTCAATAGAATGCTTGCTTCTCACTCTAAAATTGCAAAGTGTATGAATAGAAAGAGCAAAAGGAAAAATTTCACATTGGTAGCTGGACAGCATTATTTTTTTGCCCAAAGTTTCACGCACTTCTCCAATTACTCATTTAGTAACTATAATCACTGGTATGGAAGTCAGCAATACAGAACAGGAAGTCTCCAGCCTTCACTGAGGGATAGACAATGATGTACTTGCACAGAAAAGTCAAGTTAGAGTAAATGATTCAATCCAGTAAGTCCTGCTGGAAAGCCAGATAAGACAGTTCAGCAATCTGTGAACACTCATTGCCTAAGGTCAGACATACAGAATGGTCACCTATGAGAAGTAATGTCCTAGTCTGATAAAGGAGAGGAGAAAGGAGGGTTATGTAAAAAGATGGAAATTATATTGCCTCTCTCCCACACTAGATTGGGATAGAGGTAGCACGTATTGTAAAAATGGGAAAAGTTTTTTTTTGTCTCATCCCTTAGATCAGTGTTTTCAGGTTCAGCAGGATATTTTAAGTAGGACAAAAGAAAATGATATGCTACTAGATTAAAATTTGGGAATAATACTGCAAGAATAGAATGATAATAACAAATTAGAAGGCTTAGAAAAGTTGATGAAGCAGCCTGAATTTGACCCAAATTATGTGGGGAGAAAAGTTAGCAAATGACTTCACAGAGAAGCAGTGGAAAATATTCAAATATGAAATGCACAGAATATAAAATAAACAAATGTGGGGTTGAAATAAATAGACAAAGCAAAGTGACCTTAACAAATTGAAAGTTTGATTAACAATCTCACAGAAATTAAAGAAAATGGAAAGTATAGGGTGTGTAAAAATGGAGGTTTTAATTAAAGGGAGAATATATAAAAATAGACAAGCGGATAATATAAAAGGCAAATACAAAGGCTATTCAGACATTCAACAATAAAAAGTTAGACGGGTGGATCACTTATGAATGAATGACGTGTCTAATTGCTGAGAGCATGATGGTTTGATTTGATTTACCTAAATATACTGAAAAGCCTTGCTTATGAGCAGTACAGGCAGATCATAGTAAACAAGGACATGCAGATCATAGGGTGAGAAAAAAGCTCAACAGAGGCATACAGTTTATATCGCACAGGGAAGCGCTAGGCAAAATCAACATTATTTGAACTTAGAGAATCCATTCATCCGTCTAACAGGGAAGAAGCTGTTCTTGAACCTGCTGGTGTGTGTATTCAAGCTTCTGTATCTTTAGAATGATGGAAGGGGTTGTGGGAGATCATTGCTGGGGTGGGATGGGTCTTTTATGATGTTGGGAGTCTTTCCGCAGCAATGAGCCAAGTAAGTGAAAGGTCGACTTCTGTGATGGCCTAGGTTGTGCACACAATCTTCTGTAATTTCTTATGGTCCTGGACAGAGCAGTTGCTATACCAGGTCATTATGCACCCAGACAGTATGGTGCATCTGTAAACGTTGGTGAGGGTCCTCATGGACATGCCAAATTTCCTGAGCCACCTGAGGAAGAAGAGATGTTGTGTCTTCTTGACCGTTGAATCTACATGGAAAGTCCAGGACGGGTGGTCATTCCTAGAAACTAGATGCTCTCCACCCTCTCAACTTCAGCACCGTAAATGTAGATGGGAGGTGTTTTCTCCTCCTTTCTTTCTGAAGGCAATGATTAGTTATTTAGTTTTGCCGAGGTTGAGAGAAAGATTGTTCTCATTGCACCAGGTCACCAAGCCCTCTACCTCCTTGCTTAATATCTGTTCTACCATGGTGGTGTCATCAGCAAACTTGTAAATGGTGTTTCTTTGGAATTTGGCAACACAGTTGTGTGTGTACAGGGAACACAGTAGGAAGCTAACAACTCATCCTTGGGGGTTTCCAGTGAGGAGTGTTATCGTGGAGGAGGTGCAGTTGTCTATCTTCAATGATTGCGGTCTGTGGGTCAGGAAGTTGAGGATCCAGTTGCAGAGGATGGAGTCGAGACCTAGATCTCATAGTTTTGAGGTCAGTCTGGATGCAATAATGGTGTTAAAGGGGGAGCTGCAGACGATGAACAAGAGTCTGACACAGGTATCCTTGTTGTCCAAATGTTCTAGGGATGGGTGCGGGGCTAGAGAAATGGGTCCACTGTGGTAGGACTAATTGTAGAGGAACAAAGCAGGCTAGGAAATGAGAGTTGATATGGACCATGACCAACTTCTTGAAGCACTTCATGAAGATATTAAATAGGAGGTAAAAATGACCTCACTTGGCATCAGAGCAGCACTTGGTTGAGTATGGCATCGAATATCCCTGACAAAATCAATGTTAATGGGATTCGGGGTGAGGGACCTTCCATTAGTTGAAGTCAGCTATAGCACAAAGTCCATCATCTCAGGTTCAAGACATTGCTGCAGGAATTCCACAGTGTCGAGATTTTTCAAATCAACCTATTCAGAGATGTTATTACAAATCTCTGGAGCAAGTGGGACTTGAACCTTACCTCCTGGACAGATATGGACACTACTACAACACTCTAAAGAATTCTTTATAGGTATTTTCAATCAACCTATTCTGACATGATAGACACACCTCTGAAGCAGGTGGGATTTGAACCTAGGCCTTTTGGCTCAGCAGTAGGGAAACTAACACTATACCGCAAGACTTCTTTACCTCCTCACAACAGATATTTTTAAAATCAGGCTATTCAGAGGTATTATGACCCACTGCTGGAGCTGATGGGACTTGAATTCAGGCCCAGAAGTTGGGATACTATCACTCTGCCACAAAAGCCCTAATTCCTCTGAATCCTTTTTTATTATTTAACAAATCAAGCTGTTCAGTGATGTTATTACACACCTCTGGAACAGATGGGACTTGAACCCAGGCCTTGCAGGTAGGGACACTATCATGGTCAGAAACCCAATCATCTTCAGCTACTGTAAGAATTACATCTACTTCATCATTAGGTCAGAAGTGGGAACGTTTACCGATCATTGTTTAGCGTTCAATACCATTTGTGACTCCTCACACAATGGAAGGTTTGTGTTTCCATGTAGCAAAATTGAGTCACTGGACTTAAAACATTAACTTTTCTTTCTTCCCACAGATGCTGCCAGACCTGCTGAGTTTCTCCAGCAATTTCTGTTTTTGCACCAAACATGTGACAGGCAATGACCATATCACATAAGAAAAAAATGTATCTACCTCTTTTTGACATTCAAGGTTCTTGATGAATTCCCTACCATCAGAGGCCAGAAAATTTAACTGGATCAGCTATATACATAGAGTGGCTACAAGGATGTCAGATGTTAGGAATTCTGTGGCAAGTAACTAAACTACTTGATGGCCTGTATGGTGCCCCTTCTACTTTTTAAAAACTCCATCAAGTATAAACATTGATAAACTACCGTTTGCGACATATTTATATTCTATACATTATAGAATACTTCACTATCGCCACCATCCACCCCCTTCACTTTCCTTTGCATCTTTCCCAAGTACGTTATACCCAAAATTTACCTCTCACTACTGTCCAAGTTAAACTATACCATTTCGTACAGAAGTATGATTTCATAGCTATAAATCTTTCTATTGAATCCTTCTATCACACAATCACATTAATAATTCAAGTTCTTTTGCTTTTTAAAAAATATCCCCTGCTGGTTTCATGTTCTTTTCTCGCTCTACGTCATAGCCTATTTACCTTCCTTTCCTCTCTGATAGTATGTTCTCAGTGGTTTCTAATTCAATAGCTTTATTCATTTCCATCTTCCTTTCCAGCCTTCTAGACACCAGGACAATGATATACAGTATCAGAATAGGCATCTTGTTAGGTTGTAAAGGATAGTAACCTCTTGGAAATATAAGCGCTGATTCTGCAATTAGAGATTCTGGCAAGTAACAAAGTTTGCAGAAAGTGCAAGTCGGGAAATAACAGGCCCACACAGCCTGTGATCATCTATCCATTAAAATTAATGGATGGAAAATCACAGGCTGCGAGCCCCCGATTTTCTGAGATGCACACCTTCACAGTGCCCAATCACACACTCAGTAATGTAGTCTCCTAGATTGCCAGAGAACTGCATCTTTCTGACAGGGCCATCTATATCATCAGAAAATTAAACACTTTGTATGAGCATAAAAAAGTAGGGCATTGAGAAACCATCAAACAATTAAACCAGTCTACATTTTCACAGATGCACTCAGCTTATTTCAACACCTGAGGCTACACAACATGATTTTCTCCTAAAGCTAATCAAGTAAAATCCAAAATATTTATGAATTCCCCAACTTTCAATTAACAATATCTTGATGCATTCAGTATTTAACTATATCAATACGTGGGTATTTCCTTGGCTCCAGGAGCATAGGAATCATAGTGCTCCACAGTGCTTGATTACATCCATTTAAAACTATGCCTATAATCTTCACTCTGGCTACTAACCAAGTCATTCTGCATTCCTTTTCGAAAATAACTAGTTGACATTATTTTAGCTGCTGTATTTGCAAGATGACCTCAAAATCACTGAGTAAAGACACCTCAGATTTTCAAGACAGCATGACAAACATCAGGCAATCCTTTAAACCTGAACAGGAGTAACGTTGTCTTTTGAACGGTCTAAACATAAAGAAAATACACAAATCATGCACATTGCTATCAGGGGAGTTAAGAAACTATGAATCCAGGGTGAGCGCTGTTAAGGCTATAAGGTACATGGATAATTCAAGTGCAGAACATATAGCAAACAGCACTAGATGAAACGATTCAAATAGGAGCATCACAAACAATAACTAAATATTTGCAGATCTCTCTTGGCATTGCTCACAGATAATGAGAACTCATTGTGTAATTTCTGATTCTTATGACAAGCCTGTTACAGCATACGCATATCAGTGATTCAATCAATGCCATTATGCAGAAAACTTACTGAAGCAACACATCACAAGTGGCACAATGTAAAAATATCATAGGCCTTTGAGTATTGGTAAGACACATCTGATGCATGTATAACAGTAACTTACTTTTAAAACATGTAGATTTTGAACAAAAAAAATCATCCTATCTTCTCCTCAATTAACTACATCCTAACATAAGGTAAAGTTGTCCGTAACCTTCCTAATTCGAAATGTTTTACACAGTTACTTAGATAAATTATGTAAATTACTTCTTTCACCCCAGCCCCAATCACTTCATACTTTCCACTCCACGTTTGAAGCTGTCTACCAACAAATGAGATTTTGGTCCCAATGTCTTCAATAGAAAATTAGAAATATGACAGATACAATGAAATCACACCGGATGAAAATTGGACAACCCATGATTGCAGCTGTGTCAATGTCGTCAACCATTCCTGTTTGAAGGACACAATATTGAATGGAAGGTGCCAGTGATAAGTCAGTGATAGCTGATCGTGTACCTGTTTGTCAAGTTGGCAATCACAAAGGAGTTAGGCTGTGAAACAGCATAAAATCACAGGCAAACCATCATTCAATAGATATCTGTCTGTGAAACATTCAAGTATGGCTGAGGAGACCAACGACCTTGAAGGGTCCAATGAATGTGTGCCTGCTCACCTGCTCGTTTCCCAAGCTGAAACTGCAGAGGCAACAGATATTATCCAAGATGTTGCACTGCAACAAGAAAACCTCAAAAAGATGTTTGACTGCATTTAAGACATGGTGGATTGTATTGTGCTTTCCAAAGACAGCATACGAAGCAGAAAACAATTACTGAATTTGTCTATAGCTAATTCCCAAAGTTTATTCAAGACTTTTTACTGAACAAGGTCAGTGTGAATGTATTGCAAAATGAAATCTTTTTATCACGTAGTCATTGCATCAGTATATTCATTTGTTTTATTTTTCTGACCAAGCACATTTGTAGGCAAAACAGGGGCCTCCTTAACTATCCCATTTTATGCAAATCTTTGGCGAGGCATCCTGCAATTTGACTATTATGAATTTACAATACTTTATTGCCATGCAAATTCAAACTCCAATTAGGAAGTATATTTAAATATTACGAGCAGATACTGAAATTTTACAGTATAGAGTCATAGAGATGTACAGCATGGAAACAGACGCTTCGGTCCAACCTGTCCATGCTGACCAGATATCCCAAACCAATCTAGTCCCACCTGCCAGCACCCGGCCCATATCCCTCCAAACCCTTCCTATTCATATACCCATCCAAATGCCTCTTAAATGTTGCAATTGTACCAGCCTCCATCACATTCTCTGGCAGCTCATTCCATACACGTACCATCCTCTGCGTCAAAAAGTTGCCCCTTCGGTCTCTTTTATATCTTTCCCCATCTCACCCTAAACCTATGCCCTCTAGTTCTGGACACTCCAACCCCAGGGAAAAGATTTTGCCTATTTACCTTATCCATGCCCCTCATAATTTTGTAAGCCTCTATAAGGTCACACCTCAGCCTCCGATGCTCAAGGGAAAACAGCCCCAGCTTGTTCAGCCTCTCCCAATACCTCAAATCCTCAAACTCTAGCAACATCCTTGTAAATCTTTTCGGAACCCTTTCAAGTTTCACTACATCTTTCCAATCGGAAGGAGACCAGAATTGCATGCAATACCCCAACAGTGGCCTAACCAATGTCCTGTACAACCGCAACATGACCTCCCAACTCCTGTACTCAATACTCTGACCAATAAAGGAAAGCATACCAAACGCCTTCTTCACTATTCTATCTACCTGCGACTCCACTTTCAAGGAGCTGTGAACCTGCACTCCAAGGTCTCTTTGTTCAGCAACACTCCCTAGGACCTTATCATTAAGTGTATAAGTCCTGCTAAGATTTGCTTTCCCAAAACGCAGCACGTCTCATTTATCTGAATTAAACTCCATCTGCCACTTCTCAGCCCATTGGCCCATCTGGTCAAGATCCTTTGTAATCTGAGGTAACCCTCTTTGCTGTCCAATACACTTCCAATTTTGGTGTCATGTGTAAACATACCAACTATATCTCTTATGCTGGCATCCAAATCATTTATGTAAATGACAAAAAGTAGAGGACCCAAGCGCTGATCCTTGTGGCACTCCACTGGTCACAGGCCTCCAGTCTGAAAAACAACCCTCCACCACCACCACCCTCTGTCTTCTACCTTTGAGCCAGTTCTGTATCCAAATGGCTAGTTCTCCCTGTATTCCATGAAATCTAACCTTGCTAATCAGTCTCTCATGAGGAACCTTGTCAAACGCCTTACTGAAGTCCATATAGAGCACATGTACTGCTCTGCCCTCATCAATCCACTTTGTTACTTCCTCAATCAAGTTTGTGAGACATGATTTCCCACACACAAAGCCATGTCGACTATCCCGAATCAGTCCTTGCCTTTCCAAATACATGTGCATCCTGTCCCTCAGGATTCTCTCCAACAACTTGCCCACCACCGACATCGGGCTCACTGGTCTATAGTTCCCTGGCTTGTCCTTACCACCCTTCTTTAACAGTGGTACCATGTTAGCCAATCTCCAGTCTTCCGGATCTCACCTGTGACTATCGATGATACAAATACCTCAGCAAGAGGCCCAGCAATCACTTCTCTAGCTTCCCATGGAGTTCTAGGGTTCCAATGGCCAACTGCTGACGTACCAAGTTGTGTTTGTGCTGTGCCCAATTAATATCCTTTCCCTGTATGAATATCAATCCTCTGTTCTGGGAAGGAGATGGAAGCAGATTTCATCACAAACTGCTGGTCCAGAACTTTTTTCATATATAAACCACTTGAAATGTATTAAGAATAAACTTATACCTTTTTAAAAAACTTTCTTATTTTTGACTCTCAGTCTGAAGGAGATTGTTGGAGGTCCTATCTGTCAGATGAGACATTAAACTGATGCCCCATCTGCACTTTCAGATAGGGGCGGAAGATCCCACTGCACTATTTGAATAAGAACAAAGGAGTTATCCCTAGTGTCGTGACCAATGTTTACACCTAAACTTAATGTTGGCTTGGAAGCTCGATTTTGTGCAAATTAGTTGCTACATTTTTTGCATTACAATTGTGATTATTCAAGAAAAAAAGTCAGCTTCCTTTTATGGAAATCAGTGAATTATAACCCAATCACATGTATATTTAAATATTACTAGGAACAGTGGGATTTTACAGGATATCAGGAAAAGGAGCTAACACTTCCAAAGACCAATTTCACAGTTTAAAAAATGTTTGTGAAATCTTCCCCTTGATTCTAAAATATTTAAAATTTAATTCTACATCTGTGAACATTTGTTCTATTTCCTTAAGCAATTGGAAATTGTCTGTTTATATCCATGATTTCCCATCTTTTCATATTACTCCAGATTCTGAATTATTCTAATGAAAGATGACTAAGGGTGATACTGATATTGGTATGCAGATACTAGACTGTTCTCACAGGAATTTGAACCTAAAATGACACAACAATCAGAACGTTCATATTTAGTTCAAGTCTTTATCACCTTCAGGTGATTATAACCTGGTGGATCTCTCTCTTTGGAAGGTCGTTCTACAAGTCATGCCACTCCCCGACATTCTGAAGTCCGAGGCAACTTTCTTCTCTTGCAGCTTCACGTTACCCGAAAATGGCTGCTATGTGTTCATTTTAAAAAATAATTTAATCTATTTTTCTAATCAACCTGTTCAGAGATGTTATTACATATCTCTGAAGGGGGTGGAGCTTGAACCCAGGCCTCCCCATCCAGGGGTAGGGACACAACTACTGTACCACAAGACAGCCCTTACTGAAAATAAAAATTTGTTTGTATTATTCGTTTCATCAACGCATGGTAATATTTTGTAACACCTCTTTGATTAACATTCAGTTGTGAATAAAGAACTCAATTTGGGTTGACATCTTGTTTGCATAATGTTCATGGGTGGTTTTTAAGAGGAGAAAGTGAGGTCTGCAGATGCTGGAGATCAGATCTGAAAATGTGTTGCTGGAAAAGCGCAGCAGGTCAGGCAGCATCCAAGAAACAGGAGATTCGACGTTTCGGGCATAAGCCAAGGGCTTATACCCGAAACGTCGAATCTCCTGTTCCTTGGATGCTGCCTGACCTGCTGCGCTTTTCCAGCAACACATTTTCAGATCTGGTTTTTAAGAAGGACTTGATAAGTTTTCTCTTCCAATTTTCATTAGTTCACATTGGGCCAACAGAATGGGATTACTACAGTCAAATATATTTTGCTACTGTCTATTTTATTCAAGCGCAGCAGTTTATAGAAATGGAGAACACAAAATATTTCCCCACATTTAAGGGCAGTTAAATCTATTAAATGAAATGCATACCAAAGATTCATGTTTTCATGCTACATTATATTCAAAATATATTTACATACGCTAATCCCATAAAGTTAATTTCCTCATTTTTAATATTGAGTGGGATAGAAGATTTAGTTACTGTGTCACTAATGATTAGGCAAGTGGCAGATTTTTAAAATAGTCTGAGTTTAAGTTCTTTACAGCTCGAAACATTGAAATGATTCAACAGGAAGATTCATATTATATGTAAAAAGTAAATGCTCGTGTTCTTTAGGTCTTTCATCTTTACATAATACTCAGCCTCTTCAATCACAGCCACGTCTTCGAAATGGCTACAAAAATGTTTCCATCGGATCCTGGAATAAGTAATTCAGTGAAACAAGGCAAAGCACACAGGCAGCAAAAAGCAACCAATTTGTAGAATGCAAAAAAAACCACTATATTGCCTCAAGTGCTTACCACGTTTCACCCTTTCAGTATATAGCAATGTTGCACGGATGTGGTTGCATTCAGTGCAATGTTCATAAGCTGTGCAGTTAGAATTGTATGATTATAATCTGCAGCATTCAAACACTCCACTGGCAGTTTTTTTTTACATTTCCCAACTGAATATCCTACCACCTATATTGAACCGCAATTCAATCCTCTGGTTCTATTATTGCATGATTCATGTCTGTCACATGCTTCGAAACTATTGCCTACATTATGAATCGTTATTCAAATCTCTTTCCTCTCTATGGTCCAGTTTCTGAGCCTGTAATTCCTTAAAGGTTTGAAGGATGAGGAATGATCTTCAAAAGCTTCAAAAATTCTTCCAGGATGCGGCAGATTAGATACAGACAGGTTGCTCCCCTAGCTGATGAGTCCAGAACCAGAATACAATAAAAGAACAAGGGAGGGGCAGGTCATCTAACACTGAGTGAAGATATCTCTCGACATCTCAGAGGGTGGTGAAGTTTTTGAATTTTCCACCCTACAGGACAACAGAAGTTTATTCAAGGATATTATTATTAAAAGATTTCTGGATACTGATGACATCAAGGAGTAGTGTGGTGGAATTGAAGCAGATGGTCAGCTATGATCTAATCAAATAGTGAAGCAGGATCAGTGGATTAAAAGGCTTACTCCTGTTCTTACGGTCTAATGTGCCTTTGTCTTTGTAACTCTTCTTTCTAACTGATAATAATGAACCTCCAAAGGAAGAACTTAAGATAAATCTTTCTCTCCTGGTTTAAAATTCACCAACACATTCGACGCAAATAAAAAAAGGAAAAAAGCAAATGCTGAAAATACTCAGCATGTCAGGCATCATCTGTGGAGAAAGGAGTAGCATTTCTGTTTTTGGCTAATAGTCTTCCCACAGAACAAAAATTCATCTCAATCACACTGTAGCAGATCAAATCTGAAATGGCTCTTGTATTATTCTTCACACCTAATCCTTAAAATAAAAGTAGTTACCTAAGAAACACTTACCTTTACAAACTTGGCTCAACAGTATCTTCCTCACAGCATTCCACAAGCAGCAAGATAGGAACATCAAGAATCCTGTGCCATACATTATAAGCCTTATCTGATGAGGTAATCCCTTGTGTTAAGGGAGCTCCTGATTCTGACCAAACTATGTTCTGATGGCTCCAAAAGCTTGAGCTTCATCACGTGCAAAGGTTCCTGGTAAATCTCTCCAAAAACTGTGTAGCCCATTTCCACCAACAGCAGTCTTAGCCCTTACCCCAAATTCTCCTGTGCAATAATCTCAGCTTTGCAGGGGTAGAGAGGAAAATCATTGTAAAACCAACTCGGAAATGCTAAAGTAAGAACTGCGGAGAGACAAAGTGAAGAAGTGTGAAGAGAAATCAATGGTTTAAGGTTAAGGTTAGGAGAGAGAGACAGAGAAATATGCAAGGGAGAAAAATACAAGATAGAAAGAAATATAAAAGTGAATGTGGTCCTTTTGTTTTAAGATAAGGGCGTAGCATCTGCAACCTGGGAAGGCTGTCTTAAAGAAAATTCAAAGAGTGAGGTCAAATCCTCCAGTTTTTACCCCTAATTTCCTTCGTAACCTAAGATGCAGCCCACGGGATTGCATAACTTTGAATACCAGAAGGTTTTTAAGAGCCTACTATTTATCTATTTTTACACTATCCAAAATCGCTGTTACCTCCCCCTACACGGTGACATTGGCAGCAACTTCTTTACCGAAGAAAGATGCAAATTGTCCATTCAGTACCAGGGTCTTCAGGCCTCCACAAGAATCTCTCTAATAAACCAGATAGAAAAGAAATGAGTAAAAATACTCTGACTGGTCAGGAAAGCAGACATATTGCAGTCTTTTTTTTTCTGTGAGGCTTTTGAGGCACAAAATGGATGTTGGGGTTTAGTGGAAGCTAGCTAACAGGTAATGGGTTGATTCACTAAAACAAAAACAATTTTCGTGATGTCATGGAATATTTTGTTCCAAGATACCATAGAGATCTAAGCACAATAAATTCATGAACATTTCTACATTTGTGCAATAGCATTTAGGCTCTGAAATATTCCCTCCCCCTCTTTTACTCAGGCATTATTCCTGTGTCGTTAAGACTAAAGATTCAGTTGTCCAGGCAACTCTGCTGCCTGTACTAAGCAAATTAGCTTTTTCCCCGTCTTCACAGTTGTTTTTAGAAATCTGTCTATAGGTGGTACCGTCCAAACATCAGAGAGTATGTTTAATTATTATTTATTTACATTGATACTTGCAGTTTACATAAAATTCCAGGACAATTTCTTTCTCCCAATGCAGCCTTGAAAATGTACATTCATCACAGCCTGCTTTACAAACTAACAAAAGATTGTATTTTAGCTGATCAAATGCAGTTTTTGTGCAGGCAGACACTTATGCACCGATTACCTTTCTCATCTCTACTGGAAACATAGAACAGACAGCAAAACCACTGCGCTGTTGATGTGACTTCTGACATAGGCACACGAACAGTCTTGAATTCAGGACAAGGGCTTCAAGCTCCAAACCATTTTGAGAAATAAAAACTAAAATAATACAGAAATAAAAGAAGCCCAACTCCTTCAGAAGTGGGAAATTATCTTGACTGCAAAATATGGGAATATAGTGTAACTATGTCCAGGTAAAGTTAAAAATCACAACAGCAGATTATAGTCCAACAGGTTTATTTGGAAGCATTAGCTTTCGGAGCACTGCTCTCCACAACCACCTGATGAAGGAGCAACGCTCCGAAAGCTGGTGCTTCCAAATAAACCAGTTGGACTATAAACTGGTGTTGAGTGATTTTTAACTTTGTACACCCCAGTCCAACACCGGCATCTCCAAATCATGACTGCCCAAGCAAAGGCAGAGTACAGCAAAAATAGAGCTCCCTGTGCTCTACCACCTTGGGAAAACACCCTCCAAATATATTTTCCATTGCCAAGTTCATACTAAATCAGCACAATGTTCACAAAGGGCTTTTAAAGTTGAAGCATCTAGCTGTTTCTTTTGAAAACTACATCATAAACTTTGCTAATTCAAGGAGTGTAGGAACATAGTTTGTTCTGACATAAACAGAAAGAGATTTGAGGTCATGCAGATAGATTTTAGAGAACCAAGCAGGCGCTATAAACAGGACCTCAAAGTCAGTAATGGCAGATTATGTCCAGCACTAGGTACTTGTGACACTAGAAATAAGACAAAAGCACAAATGAACATATGACTGGAGTGACAAGGCAAAAAAGGAGAGCTTTGGTTTCTGTTATCTTGGGATGAGTTCTGGGATGGTAAAACCCATACAGACCAGCCAGGATTCACCTCAATGGCATCAAGAATATTGACCTTGCAGGGTAATTTGCTAGCATTATGCGAGAAGTGCTAGCAGCTGGATGAAAACCAGGTGAAAGCAGTATAAATAAGGAACAAGATACACCGAGGACTGGGAGAGATAAGTAGCACTAAAGAAGGCAATAGCAAGGTATTGCTTTTTGTTTCATCATTGGGGATATGGGCCTCACTGGCTGAGCCAGCATTTATTGCCCATCTCTAGGCAGTGGTCTGCCTTCTTGTAGTGCTGGAACCCAACTGCTGATGATAGACCCACAACGTCACTGCAAGGGAGTTCCAAGATTTTGACCTAGTGACACTGAAGGAATGGCAATATAATTCCAAATCACAATGGTCTGAATTGGAGGGGAATTTGCATGTTACCATGTACCAGCTTCGCACAACTTTCAAGTAGTAGCAGTTGTTGTCTATGGTGCCTTGGTAAATTTACACAAAGCACCTTATAGATGATACATACTGCTGCTATTGTGCATTGGTGATGGAGGGAGTGAATATTTGTTGATATGGTGTCAACGAGTGGGCTACTTTGTCCATGTTGGTATCAAGCTTCTTGTTGGAGCTGCACTTACCCAGGCAAATGGGGAGTATTCCCTCACTTTACCAATTTTTGCCTAGTAGATAAAAGGTGACTAACATACTCTACATTCACCAACATTGGCATTAATTTTGGACATGGTATGAAAGACCAGCATTATTTTTACATCCTTGTCAAGTGTAACACAAACATTGTCAATGCCAGGACATATTATGAAACAGTGAAGTAATGAGTTTCCTCATTTTTGTGCATTGGATATTCACATTTAAATATTGCATTGTTCGGCTTTCTGCAGTCCCACAATCACATCGTTTTTCTACATCTCCAGTGTCTCACAATGAAACAGGAACATTTTTGTTTTCATGCTTCATTGTGATCAGAGCTCATCTAAAGCAGTACCCTGTCCAGCAGGAGCTGGAGTGCAGTAAGACATGCTGGTGAGCCTCTGGTCCACTTGGTTTTTCCAGCTAAGTTAGTTCCAGGAGACAGCTGCAGCTCTTTCTACATATGGATTGTTTCCCCTGGCAGAACAGTGGAGAACCAGAGGACCAGAGGATAAAGATTTAAAGTGATTAGCATCAGAATCAAAGATGATTGGAGGATCTTTTCTTAAATTTAGCCATTAGGATTTGGAAGCACTGCTTGAAATGGTTCAAGAGGCAGTTTCATTTGTGACTTTCAGTAGGAAAATGGATCTGAAAGGATAATGGCTAGAGAATTGGTACTTGGAGAGAGTTGGTACAGACTGGACAGATTAAAAGGACTTGTATTCTTTAACCATTCTATGATTTTATGAGATTATGACTTGAACAATTCTGTCATGTGACATTGGCCATGGACGTCAAAAACTTTGAGGTGACATGTCCAAGATGCCCTGCTGAAAATTTTCCACCTTACTAAAAGCAAATTTCCATTGTATAGTAGTTAAGGAATTTCTGAAAGTTGAACAAGATGGTGTAAGCTACTTCCTGGAGTTCAGATACGACGGCATACAGCTAAATACCCAGAGACTGCTGCATTCCATTATTGAGTTTCAGAGAAGCAACTTCACTGGTACAATCAAGGTTCAGTTGAGCATGTATATTCATGGTATGGTGTTGGCAACAAACACACATCTCTTTTTAAACTGCTCATCATGATGCGCATGAGTTGTCTGACAAGCAACTACTGACTACGTACCACTGACGGAGGTACGTGGCATCTCCTTGGAGGTTGTGATGGCTTGAAGAGAATCAAAATTAAGTAACCTGCCATGACAGATCCAGTAAGTTATTACCACTTGACAGTCTGCAGTACTCAGGAGCATGGTTGCTCATTAAACAATCTGCTTCCACTGATGGAGATTGAGACATAGTGGGGCAATGTGGGGGCAAGGGGGTGATACAGTATGGGAGGAACATCTTCAACTATTTCTTTGGAGCCTACCTAAAATCCACCAATTAGCGCATTTTTTTAAATCTCAACTAATACATGCTTTGGCAACCGATAACAATAAGATATAATGCACAATTCCTCAAATGGTCTGAAAATATAATGAATTACTACAGCAAAGTAAGAATATTTCCTGAATACAAACAACAAACATTGGAGATATATTGCAGAGTTGATCAGCAATTGACAGTGAAATAGATAATTGGCATTTGCAATAGATATCAAGAAGTTCAATCTTTTGAACTTTACAAACAAAAGCCGACTCCTAAAATTTTGTTTCCATCAGATGTTAATATAGACATGGAGCATTTTATCTTTTAATTGCAGATTTTCAAAATTTCGGGTGTTTGCTTTTTAAGTTAACGTGTCAACAGTTTTGCACAGGCATTTTGCTTATACGATGCTAAATTGTGAGGAGTTTATTAACAGTAACCCACTGTTAAAGAAAGCCGTGTAAAATTGTCCTGTGGCATAGCAACTGAAAGTGTATGGTAGCGTATGCAATAAAACCTCTCTGCACCCAGATGATTTTTAATTATCCTTTCACACCTCCATCACCACAGCTAAGCTTACCTACTGAGTGACTTTTTTTTAAGTTGTGAAAAAAATGAACACTAAAAATAATCCATAGTCTTCCAAAACATGTAAAGATATGTCAATAAATTAAAAGGTTCTCATGCAGTCTAGAGTCTCTGCTGAAATTTAAAAACATCACTGTGATTGTTCAGTTGAATTACTACCTTGTAGCTTGCTGCCAGGATTTTATTTACCAAATTTATTCTGTAATACATCTATTATGTCTTAAAATTGCTGACTGAGTCTCAATATTGCTTAAATTGCATTAAAAACCCTTAGTTCAGTGACCCTTTTAGCATTTTTCCATTACATCTATCTGCCAGACCTGTTGCGCCTGTAGGGGGTGTCATTCTGGGAGTTTCATGGTTATTTATTAATGTCACTGATGCCACATCATCAGGTAAAATTTTTGGCTGTTCAAATGAATGAATCTGTAATATGCAAGTGAGCATCTTACAGATGTACCCAAAGTCAAAGAATATTTTAGGATCAGTGCTAATTTGCTATAATAGGTAATACAAAAAAAGGACATTATTTTTCATAGAATTCCTACAATATGGAAGCAGGCCATTTGGCCCATTAAGTCCAAACCAACCCTCTGAAGACCTTCACACCCAGACCCGCTCCATGACCTTATCCCTGTAACCTTGCATTCTCCATGGCTGATCCATCTGGCTTACACATCCTTGGACACTATGGGCAATTTAGCATGGCTAATCCATCCAACCTGCACATCTTTAGATTGTGGGAGGAAACCAAGCATACATGGTAAGAATGTGTAAACTCCACACAGTTGCCCAAGGGTGGAATCAAGTTCAAATTGCTGGGTCAGGAAATATGCCAGGCCAGGAGGTTACAGGGTGTAGTTGAATACAATTCTGCTGCTGATGGCCACAGTGCCTCACAAATGTTAGGTCTGGAGTTGCTAGATCCATTCAAAAATTAACCCATGTAACTATCTGTAGTGATAGTGCCTCACAGCATGATAGAGAGTCCAATACTTGGATTTCTAGAAGATATTTGATAAAGTGCCACATCAATAAAATAGAGAAAGGGCCAGGCTATGTGCATATCTGCATGACATGGGAGCTGGCAGTGGTTCATAGTGCGAATGACGTGGCAAGTCTTGGTAGCTTGAGAAATTCCAGTTCAGAGTTTGTGAGCTGAAGTCTAAACTTTGAATACTATGTTACATCAGGGAGAGGGAGAGTTACCTGGATGCTATGCTTCAGGAGACAGTCACATCCCTTAGATTAATGTCAAATCTAGTCAATAGTCAGATACAGGAGGGTGTGTCAAATGAGGCAGATAGCAGGGTCCAGCAGGTAATGCAGAAGGAGCCTCAGCCCTTGAACTTGTCTAACACGTTTGAGAATCTTGGTGTCTGCAAGAATGAGAGGAGACGCTCTCAGGAACATGGGCAAAGTGATTATAACACCATGGTACAGGGAGCCATTTAAGAGAGGGAAGAAAAGTGAAATGTAGATGTAATTGGGGGCAGTGTAGTCAGAGGAATAGACATTATTCTGTGGTCCATCAGGATCAAGAGTCCTGAAGGCTGTGTTGCGTGTGTTCAGGATATCTGGGCTGTAGAGTGACTTGGAGTTGAAGGGGAAAAGATGCAGTTGTAGTCCACCAGGTACCAACAATATAGGTAGAAATAGGAAAAAGGTTCTGCTGAGGCAGAATGAGCAGCTGGAGGTTAAAATGAAAAGCAGAAACAAAAAGATAATACTCCCCAGATTACTACCTAAACCCTGAGATAATTGGCACGAGGTTAACAAGGTTAAAAAGGTAAACACATGGCTCAAAGATGAAATGAGAGAAATGGATGAATGGCATATTGGCAGCAGTACAGGGGGAAGAGGGAGCTGTACCGACCGGGTGGGTTTCACCTGAATCAGGCTGGGAGCAGGGTCCCTGTGAATCACATAACTAAGGCTGCAGATAAGATTTTAAAATAGTGGATGGGTGGGTTCAGTTGCATGGAGAATGATGGAAAAAGATAAAAGGAGGGGAGGGCTCAGCAGAGGTTATTAAAGTTTCCAGAACAAATAATACAACAGAGAGAATAGAAAGGCTAAGGAATCTAACTTCAGGTGCATCAAATAAAGAGACAACTATGAGAAGGGGGACAGTCAACACAGGACTCAGAGTGCTGTACTTAAACGTACGCATTACCTAAAACATGGTAAATGGGCTTTTAGCTCAGATTGAAATTGGTGGATATAATGCTGTGGGTAAAAACAAAAACAAGGCTGCAAGGGTATCAGGGCTGGGAACTAATACACATGCCCTATCAAAAGGACAGACATATGGGCAGAGGGGATGGGGTTACCTTGTTAGTAAGAAATGAAATCAAATCAATAGCAACATATGGTATAGAGTCAGAAGGTGTAGAATCTGAGGAATTGCAAAGGAAAAGGCGACCCTAATGGGAATTATGTACAGACTTCCTAGTAATAGTCAGGATGTCTGGAAGAAAATAAATGAGGAGAGAAAAATGCATGTAAGAAAGGCGCTATTGCGGGGAGATCCAAGATGGCGGCGATCTAGTAGTGCCCTGCTGAGCTCAGCACCATAACCCAGGCAAGGTGGTGCATTTACCCTCCTCTTTTTTTAGCTATTGTGGCAAAAATTAGTAGTCTTAGGTCCCCAGAATTGTCGTGTATTAGTTTTGTTGATCAAGGAAGATGACTAACGGAAAAGGGCCGGGTGAATCACAACAAACAGGGCACTCCAGTGCAGCAACGGACATGCCCGCGGCCGCAGCGCCAGCCTCTGCAGATGCCCCAGGGAATTTACCTGTGGAACACAGCCTGGTCTCAGAGTTCATGAAAAACCGAGAGAAGATTGAATCGGCGATGGAGGAGGCCCGGACCAGACTGGAAATGAGCTCGGTCATGCTGCAAAAGCATGAGCAGGAGATACAGCATCTCAGACAGCCCATGGAGGAGATGGAGGAACAGACCGTGGTTTCAGAGACTGCAGCAGAATCCTCAGTGGGTCGGATGCAGACCCTGGAGAGGCAGGTATAGGCATTAGTGGAACAGGTTGATGACCTTGAAAATCGAGGCTGTTGGAAGAACATTCGCCTGATTGGGCTGCTGGAACAGGAGGAAGGAGGCCAAGCTAGTCAGCTTTATGCAGCGATGGCTCCCTCAGTTCTTGGGGGTGGAAGTCAAGGTGGGCTGGGTGCATGTTGTGCAGGCCCATCGGGTTGCAGTGTGCAGGCCCAGATCAGACCAGTGTGACTCCAGCACGATAGAGATAAGCAAATGGTGTTGGAAGCTGCCAGAGCACTGGGGAAAGATCCACAGGCTTGATATACAAGGGATCAAAAATGATGTTTTTCCAGGATTTTCTGTGGCTGTGATCTGTAAGAGGAAGGCCTTTGATGAAATAAAGAAGAATATCCGGCCATAGAGAGTCCGTGTATAATTTTGACTCATCAGAAAAGGCAAAAGACTTCTTGGACACCTTAAAATAGATTGGCTGGTTCAAATAATATGGACAATAGTGTTTTCTTTGTTTTCTCTGTGGTTTACCTTGTTTACCTGGTTTTACTGTTTTAATATCTGGGGTCCTTTTTTTTCTCCTCTTCGCTTCCATTGTCTTTTCTCTATTATTCCCTTTTCTCTTCTCTTTCTTGGTCTGGGATTGGGGGAGGCGGGGATGTTGAGTTTTTTTTATTAGTACTGACTGGGATCAAAGTACGGGTGGGACGGGTTGATTTTTTAAAAAAAGTTTCTTTTTATAAGATACATTTTTTAAAAATGTGTTTGCCGGGGGCTTGGCTTCAGTGAGAAGAAGCCATGGAGGGGTTAGTGGGTAGCGTGAATGCTCCCTGTGGGCCAGGTGGAAAGTCTCCTCTTATTTGTTCATTGTAGAAATAATTTTTAAAAGTTTTGCTTTGGTGGTTTTTGTAGTTGTATTTTCTAGTTTATACGAATATTTTACTGTTTTCACTCGGTGTGCTATGAGTTGGGTTCTTTCTCTCGGGGCAGGACGGGGCGGTCACAGGTTGTCTTGGATGGCTATGGCAGATTGTTCATTTAAATGGTGCACCTGGAATATTAAAAGGAGTCATTCACCGATTAAGAGAAAGAAGATACTTTCCAGCCTTAGAAAAGAAAGGGTCGATGTAGCCTTGCTGCAAGAAACACAGTTAGTCGATAAGAAGCATTTAAAGTTATAGCAGGGTGGGTTCAGTCGGGTGTTTTTCTCATTCTTTAATTCTAAAAAAAGCAGAGGAGTAGCTATACTCATCCAGAATAATCCCCCATTTGAGCTGTTAGACCAAATTAAGGACGAATATGGGCGGTTTGTGATCCTCAAATGTTTAATACATGGATAGGAGTACGGGATTTTGAATGCATATTGCCCCCCCAGCACACCCTCTCAAATTTTTAATGGATGCACTTTCCAGGTTGATGGCCTTTGGAGCGCACCATACGACTATAGGGGGAGACTTTAATCGTCTTATGGACTCTGAGGTAGATAGGATGCCCAGGGGTCTCGCAGGCATATCCCCACAATCCAGTCAACTAGTGAACCTGAGTGGGGAGCTGGGGTTAGTGGGCATGTGGAGATGTCTTCACCCTGAAGGGAGGGACTTAACTTTCTTCTCTAACCCACACAAGTGCTACATTAGGATTGACATGTTTTTTGCTCCAGCAGCTTTTTTGGATTCGGTGCTGTCCTATAGAATTGGGAACATAGCCATTTCTGATCCCATGGCAGTGTATCTGAAGGTTAAGGCCTGAGGCAATAGGACAGGCTTGTGGCACTGGTGCATGGATCCTTTTCTCCTGAAGGACAGTAAGTTTACTGAACATTTTTCATGGGAATTTAAAAATTTTTGGGATATCAATTCAGGTTTGGCCAGTAACCCATCAATGCTCTGAGAGACTGCCAAGGCCTATGCAAAAGGTTTGATGATTTCTTACTTAGTGACCCGGAAGTGACAGGGGGGAGAGCAGCTGCATACACATATGCAGCATACTTTGATAGGCCGTCTGGAACCAAGCTGCAGCAGATTACAGCCCTTAGGGCTGCTCTAAACTCTGGGCTCACCCAAACGGCAAAGAGCGAGATCTCCTTTGCGAAAACAGAAGATTTTTGAGCATGGTGGTAAACCGGGTAGATACCTGGCATATCTGGCCAGGAAAAAGACTGCCACCCAATCTATCACACATCCATCAGATTTAAAAATCACACAACACCAGGTTATAGCCCAAGAGATTTAATTGGAAGCACTAGCTTTCGGAGCGGCGCTCCTTCATTAGGAGCAGTGCTCCGAAAGCTAATGCTTCCAATTAAACCTATTGAAATATAACCTGGTGTTGTGTGATTTTTAATTTTGTACACCCCAGTCCAACACCGGCATCTCCTAATCATTACATCAGAGTGTGCGCTGGTACTCTCACTTGCGATCCAAAAATATTAACGCAGCATTTAGGAAATTCTATTCTGAGTTGTACTGGTTGGAGGGTTGTGAGGTTGGCAAAGATGGAGTCCTTCTTTAAGACCTTGGGCCTCTCTGATGTAACTTCGGAGCTGGCGTCTCTTTTGAATGCCCCTCTGATCAACCAAGAGTTGCAGGAGGCGGTGAGGCAGCTCCACAGCGGGAAAGCACCTGGCCCAGATGGATTTCAGAGCGAGTTTTAAAAGGAGTTTATAAACATATTGGCTGAGCCAATATTGACATGTACAATTATTCATACAGTCAATACTGCCTCGCTATTCTCCTATGTGTCTGATTGGGTTTGCCAGGACCCATGGTCAACCTGGCTAGACATCGAGGCTTCCCAGGCAAAATGTCCCCTTATTAATTTGTTGTTTAAGGACAAGATGAGGACTGTTAAGAACTATTGCAGAAATCCGATTGTCCTTAATACAGTTAAGGCATGGAGAATGATGCGACAAGGTGAGGGCAATTCATATAAAACTTACCTTTTTACTTACATAGTAGGAATGCTAGGATTTCGGCTGGGATTGATGGATTCTGGCTTTGGGGAGTCTAGAGGAGTTTCCTGTTTGGGAGACTTACTTGTGGGGAAGGTCATGATGTCTTTCGATCAGCTAAGCTAGAAATATGAACTGTCTAGTCGGGACCTCTTTCAATATTTTCAGATAAGGGACTTTATACAGAAAAAGACTACATTATTGGTTAATCCCAATAAATCTGATGTGGAGAGAGTACTTCGGTCCACAGATACTCTCTCAATCAGTACCCGCTACCATTTATTAGGAGGTAGTGTCTCGAAGGACATTCAGCAGCTGTGCGGGATCTGGACTCAGGGATTGGGGTGGAAAGCAAGGGAGCAAATTTGGGAGAATGTGAGGAAGGTTTTGATTTGCAATAGGACATAGAGACCTACGGGGCAACCTTTGCACACAAAGGGTGCTACGGGTATGGAGTGAGCTGCCAGAGAATGCGGTGAAGGCTGGTACAACTGCAACATTTAAGAGGCATTTGGATGGGTATACGAATAGGAAGGGTTTGGAGGAATATGGGCCGGGTGCTGGCAGGTGGGACTAGGTTGGGTTGAGATATCTGGTCGGCATGGACGGGTTGGACCAAAGGGTCTGTTTCCGTGCTGTACATCTCTCTGACTCTATGACACAGGCTATGCAACTGAAGGTACTCCACAGGGCTTATTTCACACCAGAGCGGCTTTTGAAATTTAAGACAGCAGCACCCCCAACATGCCCCAAATGTAAAATAGATATTGGTACTCTTACTCATTGCTTGTGATCATACCACAATCTTCGAGGCATTGGGGCTTTATCGTGAGTGTTTTGGAAGGGATCTTGGGAAGCAAGGTCAAGGTAGGTCCGGTGTCCCTCCTTTTGGGTCTGCCGAATCTCCCCACTTTAGATGCACATGGGAAGAAACTGTTTAATATTCTTTCATATTGTGCGAGAAAGAACATTCTGATGAGCTGGATATTGGAAAACACCCCAGGACTTTTGCGGTAACCTACGTTAGTTATGGAGCTCATGCCCCTGGACGTCTTCATGAGTATGGTGCACCAGAAAATAGAACTTTTTTTAATAGGACGTGGCAGCCCTTTTTGCACTGTATAGACACAGACCTGTTGGCTATATTGATTTGGGCCTTTGTGTAGCCATGAGGGCTGTCTCTGGCAGGCCGGGGGCCCCTGAGTGGAAGAATCCCAAATAAGTATGGGGACACCAACTGATGCTTCTGGTCGTCGGGAACTTTGGTGGGATTGCGCTGAGTGTTGTAATTTAATTTAATTTACCTTGGTTCATTCAATGTAATTTAGTTTATTTTGTTTAATTAAATTGTAGTAAGGATAGATGTTTAAAAATCTTTTTTTCTTTTAAACTGTGGAGTAGAGTCATAGTTTGCTTACTGTTATTGTTGTTATATTGTAAGATTGTTATACTACTTTGTAATAATTTTATAATTTTGTAAAAAAATTCAAAATTTTTTTCAATAAAAGTATCTTTTAAAAAAGACACTATTGCAAAAATTATGGGGGACCTCAAAATCAGAAGGACTGGGAAGGTCAATTTGATAACAGATCCCAAGAAAAGGACTTTGTGGAATGCCAGCAGGATGGGGTTTTTTTTGGAGCAGCTTGTGCTACAGCCAACAAGGAAAGTCAATTCTGGATTTGATGATGTGCAATGAGGCAGACTTGATTAGGGAGGTTAAAGTGAAGGAACCCCAAAGGGACAGTGAGCATAATATGATAGAACTCACCTTGCAGTTTGAAAGGGAGAAGCTAGAATCAGATTGAACAGTATTACAGCTGAGTCAAGGTCACTATAAAGACAAGAGGGAGAAACTGGCCAGAATTGATTGGGATGGGGGCCTAGCAGAAAATATGGTGGTGCAGCAATGGAAAGGGTTTCTGGGGTGATTCAGGAGGGACAGCAGAAATTTATCCCAAGGAAGTAGAAATATATTAACGGGAAACCAAGGCAATGATGGCTGACAAGGAAAGTCAGGGCCAGTACAAAAGCAAAAGAAAAAGCATACCTCTGCTGAAAGTTAGTGGGAAGCCAGAGGATTGCTTTAAAAACCATCAGATGACAACTAAATATATTAGAAGATAAAATATAAGGGTAAGCTAGCTGGTAATGTAAAAGAAGATTGCAGCAGTTTTTCTTAGATAGGGTAAGACTGAGACAAGAGTGGACATTGGATCACTGGAAAATGAGGCTGGAGAAGTAGTAATGGGGAACAAAAAAATGACGGAGGACTGACTAGGTACTTTGCATCAGTCTTCAGAGTGGAAGCCACCAGTACCATACCAGAACTTCAAATGTCAGGCAGCAGAGATGGGTGTAGTGACCATCACTAAAGAGAAGATGCTGGGGAAATTGAAAGGTCTGAAGGTGCAGAAATGAACTAGACCAGCTGAACTACACCCCAGAGGTAAACTGTTAATGTTATACCCCTGTTTAAAACAGAGAGAGGCAGAAGACAGGAAATTATAAGTCAGTTCGCCTGACCTCATCATTGATGAGATTTTAAAGTCCATTATTAAGGGTGAGGTTGTGGAGTATTTAGAAGTGCACAGTAAAATAGGGCTAAGTTAGGGAACTTCATTAAGGGGAGGTCATGCCTGATAACTTTGTTAGAATTCTTTGAGGAGGTTATGAGCAAATTAGATAAAGGAGAGCTAGTGGTCATAATCTATTTGGATTTCCAGAAGGTCTTTGACAAGCTGCCGCACAGGAAACTGAATTAAAATAAAAGTCCATGGTGTTAGGGGCAAGGTATTTTTATAGGTAGAGGTTTGGCTGACAGGCAGAGAATAGGGATAAAGGGGTCTTTTTCACGATGGCAGTGAGTGACTAGTGGAATTCCACAGGAGTTGGTGTTGGGACCACAACTATTCACGTAGCTGGAACACCATATTATGCTTTCTTTCTATTACCCTGATGTCCTTACATAAAGTATGATTTGTCTGGTGAGGATGCAAAACAACACTGCTCGCTGTATCTTGGTGCATGCGACAACATTAAATAAAATAAAATAAAATAAAATCAATCTGGATGAAGGAACCAACAGCATTGTTTCTAAGTTCGCAGATGACACAAAGATAGGGTGAGGGACAGATAGTGTTGAGGAAGCATTGAGGATGCAGAAGGATTTAGTCTAGCGGAGTGGGCAAAGAAGTGGCGTACAATGGGGGAAAAATGTAAGATTATGTCTAGAAGCATAAAGGCATAGACCATTTTCCAATGGGAAAAGGCATTGGAAATCTGAAGCATAAAGTGAGTTAGGAGTTCGGGTTCAGTACTCTCTTAAGGTTAACATGCAGATTCAGTTGGCAATTAGGAAAGCAAATGCAATTTATGCATTCATATCATGCAGGATAGAACACAGAGTCATAGAGATGTACAGCATAGAAACAGACCCTTCAGTGCAACTTGTCCATGCTGACCAGATATCCCAATCTAATCTAGACCCACTTGCCAAGAACCGGCCCATATCCCTCCAAACCCTTCCTATTCATATACCCACCCAGATGCATTTTAAATGTTGCAATTATACTAGCCTTTACCACTTCCTCTGGCAGCTCATTCCATACACGTACCACCCTCTGGATGAAAAAGTTGCCCCTTCGGTCTCTTTTATATCTTTCCCCTCTGACCCTAAAACTATGCCTTCTAGTTCTGTACTTCCGCACCCGAGAGAAAAGACTGTCTATTTATCCTATTCACGCCTCCCATGATTTTATAAACCTCTATAAGGTCACTCCTCAGCCTCCAATGCTCCAGGGAAAACAGCTCCAGCCTATTCAACCTCTCCATATAGTTCAAATCCTCTAATCCTGGCAATATCCTTACAGTTCTTTTCTGAACCCTTTCAAGTTTCACAACATCTTTCTGATAGGAAGGAGACCAGAATTGCATGCAATATTCCAAAAATGACCTAACCAAAGTCCTGTACAGCTGCAACATGACCTCCTAACTCCTGTGCTCAATACTCTGACCAATAAAGGAAAGCATACCAAACACCTTCTTCACTATCCTATCTACCTGCGACTCCACTTTCAAGGAGCTATGAGCCTGCACTCCAAGGTCTCTCCCTTGGACATTACCATTAAGTGCATAAGTCCTGTCCTGATTTGCTTTCCCAAAATGCAGCATCTCACATTTATCTAAATTAAATTCCATCTGCCACTCTTCAGCCCATTGGCCCATCAGACCAAGATCCCGGTAAATTCCAAGGTAACCTTCTTCACTGTCCACTACACTTCCAATTTTGGTGTCATCTGCAAACTTACTAACTATACCTCTTATGTTCACATCCAAATCATTTATATAAATAATAAAAAGTAGTGGGCCCAGCACTGATCCTTGTGACATTCCACTGGTCACAGGCTTCCAGTCTGAAAAGCAACCCTCCAGCAGCACCCTCTGTCTTCTACCTTCAAGCCAGTTCTGTATCCAAATGGCTAGTTCTCCCGGTTTTCCACGAGATCTAACCTTGCTAACCCATTTCCCAGGGGGGACCTTGTCGAATGCCCTACTGAAGTCCAAATAGATCACGTCCACCATTCTGCTCTCACCAACCCTCTTTGTTACTTCTTCCAAGAACTCAATTAAGTTCATGAGACATGATTTCTCACGCACAAAGCCATGAGCAGAAATATACTATGTAAGGCTTTGGTCAGACCACATTTGGAATATTATGAGCAGTTTTGGGCCCCCGATCAAAGGAAGAATGTGCTACAATTGGAGGAGGTCCAGAGAATGTTTAGAAAAATGACCCAGGGATGAAGACCATGTCATATGAGAAGCGGTCAAGGATTCTGGGATTATACTCGATGGAGTTTAGATGGATGAGAGAAGATAGAGCCATTGAGTCATACAGCACAGAAATAGACCCTTCAGTCCAACCTGTCCCTGCTGACCAAGTTTCCCAAATAAGCTAGTCCCACTTGCCTGTGATTGACCCAAATCCCTTGAAACATAGAACATAGAACAGTTCAGCACAGAACAGGCCCTTCAGCCCACGATGTTGTGCCGACCATTGATCCTCATGTATGCACCCTCAAATCTCTGTGATCATATGCATGTCCAGCAGTCTCTTAAATGTCCCCAATGACCTTGCTTCCACAACTGCTGCTGGCAACACATTCCATGCTCTCTGTGTAAAGAACCCGCCTCTGAAATCCCCTCTATACTTTCCTCCAACCAACTTATAACTATGACCCCTCATGTTAGCCATTTCTGCCCTGGGAAATAGTCTCTGGCTATTGACTCAATCTATGCCTCTCATTATCTTATATACCTCAATTAGGTCCCCTCTCCTTCTTTTCTCCAATGAAAAAAGTCCGAGCTCAGTCAACCTTTCTTCATAAGATAAGTCCTCCAGTCCAGGCAGCATCCTGGTAAACCTCCTTTGAACCCTCTCCAAAGCATCCACATCTTTCTTATAATAAGGCGGCCAGAACTGGACGCAGTATTCCAAGTGCGGTCTAACCAAAGTTTTATAGAGCTGCAACAAGACTCTCACGACTCTTAAACTCAATCCCCCTGTTAATGAAAGCTAAAACACCATATGATTTCTTAACAACCATGTCCACTTTGGTGGCCATTTTAAGGGATCTATGTACCTGCACACCAAGATCCTTCTGTTCCTCCTCACTGCCAAGAATCCTATCCTTAATCCTGTACTCAGCTTTCAAATTCTACCTTACAAAATGCATCACCTCGCATTTATCCAGGTTGAACTCTATCTGCCACCTCTCAGCCCATCTCTGCATCCTGTCAATGTCCCGCTGCAGCCTACAACAGCCCTCTATACTGTCAACGACACCTCCAACCTTTGTGTCGTCTGCAAACTTGCTGATCCATCCTTCAATCCCCTCATCCAAGTCATTAATAAAAATCACAAACAGTAGAGGCCGAAGGGAACACCACTCACCACTGACTTCCAGGCAGAATATTTTCCTTTTACTACCACTCGTTGTCTTCTGCTGGCCAGCCAATTCTGTATCCAGACAGCTAAGTTCCCTGTATCCCATTTGTCCTGACCTTCTGAATGAGCTTACCATGGGGAACCTTATCAAATGCCTTGCTGAAGTCCATATACACCACATCCACAGTTCGACCCTCATCAACTTTTCTAGTCACATCTTCAAAGAACTCGATAAGGTTTGTGAGGCATGACCTGCCCCTCACAAAGCCGTGTTGCCTGCATTTAATCAAGCCATGCTCTTCCAGATGGTCATAAATCCTATCCCTCAGAATCCTTTCTAACACCTTGCAGACGACAGATGTGAAACTTACTGGTCTGTTATTGCCGGGGATTTCCTATTTCCTTTCTTGAAGAAAGGAATTACATTTGCCCTCTCTCCAGTCCTCAGGTACAACTCCAGTGGAGAGCGAGGATGCAAAGATCTTCGCAAGTGGCGAAGCAATTGCATTTCTCGTTTCCCAAAGCAGCTGAGGACAAATCTGGTCCGGGCCTGGCGACTTGTCAATCTTAATGTTTGACAAAATTTTCAGCACATCAGCTTCCTCTATCTCTATCCATTCCAGCATGCACACCTGCTCTTCAAAGGTTTCAGTCACTACAAAGTTTATTTCTTTCGTAAAGACAGAAGCAAAAAACTCATTTAGGGCTTCCCCTACCTCCTCAGACTCCACACACAAATTCCCTATGCTATCCCTGATCGGTCCTTCTCTTTCTTTGACCTTTCTCTTATTCCTCACATAAATGTAAAATGCCTTTGTGTCCTCCCTAGTCCGTTCTGCCAAGCCTTTCTCGTGCCTTCTCCTGGCTCTCCTCAGACCAAACCTTTCCTATTCATGTACCTATCTCAATGTTTTTCCCATGTTGGAACTGTACCTGTACCTACCACTTCATCTAGCAGTTCATTTCACAGATGAACCACCCTCTGTGTGAAAAAGATGCCCCTCAGGTCCCTTTTAAGTCTTCCTCCTCTCACCCTAAAAATAGTGTATACCTTCTCGTTTTGAACTTCCCCCTCCCAAGGAAAAGACTGTAGCTATTCACCTTATTTATGTCCCTCATGATTTTATAAACTTTTATAAGGTCAACCCTCACCTTTCTACACCTCAGTGAAAAAAATCCCAGTCTACCCAGCCTCTCCCTTTTGCTCAAACCCTCCAGTCCTGCCAATATCCTGGGTAAGTCTTTTCTGAAGTCTCTCCAATGTAATAATACCATTCCAAAGCAGGGCGACCAGAATTGCACACAGTATTCTTAAAATGGCCTCATCAATGTAATGTACAACCTCAACACGATGTTCCAACCTCTATACTCAATGTTCTGAGGAATGAAGGCTAAATGACTTCTTAACCCACCCTGTCTACCTGTACCTGAACCCCTAGTGTCTCTGTTCGACACTAAGCAGGGCTCTACTTTTAACTGTATAAGTCCTGCCCTTGTTTGTTTTACCAAAATGCAATATCTTGCGTTGATCCAAATTAAACTTAATCTGCCACTCCTCAATGCATTGGCTCAATTGATCAAAATTCCTTTATAATATTAAATCATCGTCTTCACTGTCAACTATAGAACCAATTTTGGTGTCATCCGCAAGCCTACTGACCATGTCTCCGAAATTCTCATCTAATCATGTATAAAAAAATGACAAATAATAGGTTGCCCCAGTACCAAGCCCCTTGGAACATCACTTGTCACAGGCCTCCAGTCCGATAAACAACCCACCAGCACCATCCTCTGTCTCCTGCCTTCAAGATAATTTTGCATTCAATTGCCAAACTCTCCCTGAATTCTGCATGATTTAATTTTACTAATTAGTTTACCACATAAAACCTATCAAAGGCTTTACGAAAGTCCACGTAGATAACGTCTACAGCTCTGCCCTCAATCTTTTTGTTTACTTCCTCAAAAAACTATATCATGCTTGTCAGACGAAATTTCCCATGCACAAAGGCATGCTGACTATCCCTAATCAATCCTTGCTTCTCCAAATGCATATAAATTCTCTCTCTCAGAATCACTGCACTTGAAGCATTCACTCTGTTTTCTCCCCACAGATGTTGCAGACCTGCTGAGTCTCTCCACAACTTCTGCTTTTGTAATTTAACTTCTAGCATGAATTGACAAATGAATGAACAATATTACTTGCCCTGAAAGAAGGCAACTAAAATAAGATTGTACAGAAATTCTATATAGAATAGATAATTACTAAAGTTACTAAATGGTTGAGTTATCAGACAGTACAGCACAAAAACAGGTGACTTAATTCCCCAAATCTGAAGGAGTACATTTTCTTCCTGTGGGGTCCTAGTTAAATTCTACTTAGCTGCCATAATGTAACTGTGCTTTAAATACTTCATAATACTTCAGCAATAATTATTAGTGGACACTTACATGTTGTGTAAAGAACTTTGCTAATCCTAGTTTAAATCTTTATGTGATCAACAGAAATAGACTAACACAATTTACTAATTCATAATCTTGGATGTCTTTGTCCCTTAATTTCTCAGATCCTGAACAAAGACACAACTTCAAGCGTTATTCCTAATTGCAATTCAGCATTTCCAAAAATCTTTAAATGAGGCCACTTATATGTTTATATCCTTCCGAAAAAAGAAACCCTGAAAATTGCACACAACATTCTTGTTGGGGTTCAATATCTGCTCTCGGCTGTTCTATACTATTAAGTACAAAACCAAGGTTTCCATTTGCCCTTTGCATACCAGAGTAGCCTTCAATGATCCTTTTTTTCTGAACTTTAAAGGACTCCTGATTCCTTTTCCCTCAGGAAAATTGTGCCATTGAAGGAACATTTCCTTGCCTTATTCTTTTTATTCTATTCCAAATAAACATTTTTGAAAAATCAAACTGAATTATTAAACCTCACCGCAAATTCCAATAATTTAGCAGCAATTCAGTTTCATTTCTCTGGCTATTGTGGAGTTGTACAACACGGAAACCGACAGTTCAGTCCAATTCGTCCACGCCAACCAGATATTCTAAATTAATCTTGTCCCATTTGGTCCTAATCCTTCTAATCTACTCTTATTCATATGCCCTTCCAGATGCCTTTTAAATGCTGTTATTGTACTAGCCTCCACCACTTTTTTTTGCAGCTCATTCCACACACACACACACCATTCTCTGCATGAAAAAGTTGCCCCTTACATCCCTTTTAAATTTTTCCCCTCACACCTTAAACCTATGCCCTTTAGATTTGGACTCCTCACAACTGGGAAAAGACTTTGTCTATTTACCCTATTTGTGCCCCTCATGATTTTATGAACCTCTATAAAGTCAGCCCTCAGCCTTTGATGCTCCTAGGAAAATAGCCCCAGTATATTCAGCCTCTCCCTATAGCTCAAACCTTCCAACCCTGGCAACATCCTTGTAAATCTTTTTTGAACCCTTTCAAATGTCACAACATCCTTCATATAGCAGGAAGACCAGAATTGCACACAACATTCCAATAGTGGCCTCACCAATGTTCTGTACAGTCACAACATGGCCTCCCAACTCCTCTCCTCCGTGCACTGACCAATAAAAGTAAGCATACCAAATACCTTCTTCACTATCCTATCCACCTGTGACTCCACTTCCAAGGAATTGCAGTTCAGCAACACTCCTCATGACCTTACCATTAAGTGTTCAAGTTCTGCCCTGATTTGCCTTTCCAAAATGTAGTACCTCACATTTACCTAAATTAAACCCCATCTGCCAGTCCTCCATTCATTGGTCTATCTGATCAAGATCCCCTTGTATTCGGAGGTAACCTTCCACTACATCTCCAATATTTGGGTCATCTGCAAATTTACTAACTACACCTTTATGTTCACATCCAAATCATTTATGACGAAAAGCAATGAACCCAGCACCGATCCTTGTGGCACTCCGCTGGTCACAGGCCTCAGTCTGAAAAGCAACCCTCCACCACCACTCTTTGAGCCAGTCTGTATTCAAATTGTTGTTTTCACTCTATTCCACGTGATCTAACCTTGCTAACTCCAGGTGTGACATTTCAATTCTAAACGCTGGATAATCATTTTTAAGCCTCTCCGCCTTACAAGATCCTGTTTTCTTTTCTCAACTTTGAATTTCACTAATAAATCTCTCAGTCTAGCCTTGGTTAGACTTCACGATTACATCCACTTCTCTTCAAAAATTCTGAGCAATATTCAAAACCATTTTCAAAATCAGAACATTAAATTTGCTACAATACAGCCATTTTATGTCCAACACCTCCACATACCCATTTGTTTAAAAGAGACACACAGCCTTCTTAAATTCAATCAATTCAGACTGAGGCACTGTTTGCTATCTTAGTTGAAGTTAATAGTAAATGAAGTAGAATTTTGCACTATTAAATGGCCATTTTACCTATCATCTCTTTACCAGCCTCTGAAAGAGCTACCCAGACAGTCCCACTTAACAGTGCTATCTCCATAAGCCTCCAATTTCATCACTTTCAAATATATATCCAGCTCTCTTTGGAAGCTTCCAACAGAATCTGCCTCGACCACTCTCCCAGGTTGTTCATTCCAAATCCTAACAACGCCCTGAAAAAAGAAATTTCTTTTTATCTCACTCCTCACTTTCCTATTGACAATCTTGAAATTGTGACCTCTTAATGTAAGTTTGCTCTCTGAGCTGGAAGATTCATTTTCAGATGTTTCATCACCATCTTTAGTGAGTCTCTGGATGGAGCACTGGTGGTGTAGCCTGCTTTCTATTTATATGTTTGGGTTGGTGATGTCATTTCCTGTTTTAACAACAAAGACATTGACTTGGATCTCGTTTACTACCTGGAGAAAGTGAGGACTGCAGATGCTGGAGATCAGAGCTGAAAATGTGTTGTCTCCTGCTCTTTGGATGCTGCCTGACCTGCTGCGCTTTTCCAGCAACACATTTTCAGCTCCCATTTACTACCTGCCTGAGAAAAAACACAGGAAATGAAATCATCATAGGAAATGAATGTCACCACAGGAAATGACATCCCCAACCAAAGGAAACCCAAACATATAAAGAGAAAGTGGGCCACACTACCAGTGCTTCATCCAGAGGCTCACTGAAGATGTTATCTAGTATGGTGACAAAATGTCCGAAAACAAACCTTCCAGCTCAGAGCAAACCTACATCCAGAACCTCAACCGGAGTTACAAATCTTCTCAAAACTCACCATTGTGACCTCTAGTTATTGATATACCAACTAATCTTTATCCTGTCAAAATTGTTCATGATTTTGAACACTCCAATTAGCTCACTTCTCAATCTTCTCGATTCCAAGGAGAATATGCCCGATCTTTCCAAACTCTACTTGTAACTAAAATTCTTCACTCCTGGCACTATTCTTGTTAATCTCCTTTGAAGTCTCTCCAGGGTTTTATCAGCTTTCCTTAAATAAGGGTCCAAGAACTGAACACAATACTCCAAATGAGGTCTGACTAATCATTTGTATAAGTATAGCCTTGATTTTATAATCTATGCCTCTATTTATAAACTCAAGGATCCTATAAGCCTTCTTAACAACTGTTTGAACTTGTTTGGTCTCCTTCAGAGCATCACGCACATGAACCCGGAGGTACCTCACTTCTGTAAGCCCCTCAAAGGTGTACCATTGAATCTGTACTTTCTTTGTGTTTCCTGTATCAGAATGCATTACTTCATACTTTTCTGCATTGAAATTCATTGACCAAATGTCAGCCCATCTGGCCAACTCTGAAGTCACTCAGCATCATTCTCACAATTAACTATTCTCCCTGGCTTAGTATTATCTGCAAATTTAGAGATATTGCCCTCAATACACATCTCAAAATCATTTAAGTAAGTCACAAAAAGCAAAGGTCTCAAAACCAACTCTGGGGCACACCACTTTCAACTCATCTCCAATCTGAGAAATGCACATTTTTACTACCCTCTGTTTCCAATCTTTTATTCAACTTTTAATCCATGCCATCAATGACTCATCAATCCCAAACATCTCTAATTTCCTCACCTGCCTGCCATGTGGCACTGCATCAAATGCATTCTAAAAGTCCAAATATACAACATCCACAGCACTACCCTCCTCCACTATCTGTGTTGTATCGTCAAACAATTGTTATATTTGTCAGACATGACCTGCTCGTGACAAAGCCATGTTGACTCTCTAGTATTAACTTATTTTTCTTTAAATGTATATTTATCTTATTCCTCCATCAATTTTCCCACTACTGATATCAGGCTGACAGATGTGCAGTTTTTTGGGTTATCCTTTGTCCCTTTCTTAAACAATGGTGTCACATTTGCACTTCACTCATTCCCCAGGACTAATCCTGTGTTCAAAGGGGCAAGGTAATTTTTGAATGGCTCCACAATTTGATCCTATAACTTTCTCAGCAATCTAGGATGCATCCCATCCAGGTCTGGTGACTTCTCTGCTTGGAATGCTGCCAGACTTTTTAGCACCTCTTCTTTATCTATCACTATACTAACCAGTTGCTCAACACCCACATTTTCAACTAGGATATTTTCACCACCTTTTAATTTGTTAAAGATAGAAGTAAAACATTCAATTAATATCCTTTCATATCCTTTGCTTCAGTGAGCAGCTTACCCTGCTTGCCCCACTCTATCACTAATCTTGTACTATTAATACATTTGAAGAACATTTCACTATTTGTTTTAGCGCAGCCTGCCATTTTTTCTTCATGTTTCCTTTAACCTTCCTTATTCCAGTCTGGCCTTTCTCCTGCAGTTGAGATACTCTTCCTGGTTTTTATTATTATTATTATTGTTATGCTATTATTACTATTCCAATACGCATCACATGGCTCCTTTTCCTTTCTCATCAATATTCTTAGTCATCGAGGGTACTGTAGCTTTGGGATTCCCATGAGAACTAAGTACAGGGTATGTACCCAGAGTGCAACCTATTCATTTCCCTTCTGAATTTTTTCCATTTTTCATCCACTGTTTGTTTCACCAAAATGCATCTCCATTCAATGCATTCCAGTTTAACTTTTAGACCCCCTTTTCCAGACTGGGATCTTAATCATTGACTTATTTTTATCCTTTTTCTAAATAATACTGAACTTTATTACTTTATGATCACTACTTCCCAAATGCTCCCCTACTCTGATGTCTTGCTTGATAGATTCAATTATTTTTCCAATTTAATGTGGCTTAACATAAACACACAATGCTAAAAATTTGTTTTCAACAATAAAACACAAATTCATGACACAAATTAAACAAAACAAAGCAAGCCCAGCTATTTAAATACAATACAGATTGAGTTCTCAAAACAGGTTGCAAAATAAAGCTCCAACTACTCCGAACACAATCACTTTATTGTTACTAGATGAAAAACCAGAATTATTTGATTTCACTGCCCAACCCACACAGTTGGCTTAACTGTTTCTGTCTGGTGAGCTGTGAAGTAATTCCCTTGAATCCTTTCACCATTGGAATCTTGGACTTTCACAGTTTTGAACAACTATGTAAATTTCTAACCTAACTACTGATGTGGAAGTTTCCACAAACTGAAACCCTTATGCTGAGCTAACATGCTCCCACAATTGCTCTAAACAAACTACTTTTTCTAGGAGAAACTATTCTTTCATCTGGCTTCAGCCAAGTCTCCTGAATTCAGAAGCTTTTAACTATTTTCTTTAAAAAATCTTGCTTATCCTGTTTCTGCTAAGCTAATGGCAGAATATTTCCTTTTTCTTCTGTCATAAAATTCCACAGTATAAGCAAACTTCTATTCACGCTCCATGAGGCTTTCAGTCATCTGCTCTCTAACACATACTGCTTTAAAATCACGGTTCTGAAAAAAAAACTTATCAAGTTAATTATTAAAACCAGAAATAGGATTACCACCCATATGCTACTAACTTGAAATTCAAATTCTAAAATACTATTAATATAAATAAGTCTCACACCTTTTATTACAGATCTCTGTGAAGAAGAATGAGTGAGTGTATTTTGAAAAGCATTTTAGTTTCCCAACAATATTTTTACAGTATTTCAATGTCACATTAACAATAATATAATATTGGCATGAAACAATGAGTTACATGGCAAAAATACTTTACATTAGTCCAATTGCACAACAGTATTCCAATTTTTTCATGAGTAGTCATGATAAAGCATCCACGACAGCATTATCTTTTCTAGGGACATGAATGATTGTTAAATTGTACAGCTGAAGAATTAAGCTCCACCGGAACAACTGATAGCCCTTGTCCTCAAATTTCTCCACAATATCAAAGGATTGTGGTCTGTATCAAATAACAGTTGCATCCACAGTTGATGTTTATTTCAAATGATGTGGTACGTGTGTGAGATTCAATATCTGCTTCTCCACCCTTAAATATTTTCTGTTGTCAAGCGGTCAGTTTCTTTGAAAATAAACTGATAGATTGTTGATCCCCTTTTTGTTATCTCATAGTAAAACCAAACACTCTCTGATGTCACTTGCATCAGCAGCCAGTTTGCATGGCTTGTCAAGATTCAGCACTGTTAACACTGGTGCTGTTGTCAGCATAGCTTTCAAATTGTCATTTTTCAGTTTGACATGCAATTTTTTTCACCTTGCCTTAATAAATTCATTAAAGGAGCAACAACAATGAAAAAGTTTGGAAAAAATGCCTGATGACATTCATTCATGCAAACGTTTCCAACATTTCACATTTTATCCAAAGTACAGAGAAGTCCAAATTGCCCCTTACTTTCACTTCTCTAGGGGCTACCTGGCCATGTCCCATAATGTGGCACAAAGAAGTCACTTTTGATGTGGCCAATTTCTTTTTAGCCAAAATCATAACAAGATTGTCTCTTTATAGCAAATCAAACAGTTTAATCAAGTGATACAAATGTTTTCCCCAGGTTTGGCTGAAAACAACCAAGTCATCAATGTAAACTATGCACTTACATAGTAGTTGAATGACTATATTCGTTAATCATTGCAACATTCCTGGTGAATTCCGAATGGTGTGACTTTGCATTGATAAAGTGTATCTGCTGTTACAAAAGTTGATGTTTCTTTGGCTCTATCAGTCAATGAAAGTGAAGTCAATATCCCTTTTGCAAATTGATTTTGCTGATAAATAATGCATGCCCAATTCTGTCAATGCAGGTTTCCAACCCTGGAATAGGATATGAGTTTGCCTTTGTTATTGTGTTGACTTAAACACAGAATCTTGGTGCCAAAACTAGATTGGTCACAATCACAAAAAGTAAACTCCAGCTCCTATGATTGTGTTCAATAAATTAATTGGACATCAAGAACTTAATGTCTTTCCTCACCTGAGCTAATTTATCTGGATTATGTCTGTAAGAATGTTGTTTTATCAGGAACTCAACCCTTACATTAATATCATGAATAGTTAAAGTCTTTTTTTCCTGGCCTATTCATACAAATCAATCTATAATTTGTTATAGCCCAAGTCACATCAATTGTTTTTTGGAAGATGGAATATTATGCTATCAAATCCTTTAAGCATCTCCATATTATTCAATTTGATTGCTGGAGTATCAACATTCGAATTTCAATTTTTGATTAATTCTCCAATTGTGCTGATAATTCTACTTCACTGTTTCTTTCATGACCAAAAAAAACACCCTTCCCAAGTTTTGTCCACGTCATAATATCTCTTCAGTATATTAATATGATACACATACTGATTTTTTTTAACCTATTGGGAATGCTCGTACACAATTTACTTATTTGAGTGCCTTTTTGATTTGATAAAGTTCAGTGAACTTTGCTTTTAATGGTCTCTCAGAGACTGGAGCCGAAAATGTGTTGCTGGTTAAAGCACAGCAGGTCAGGCAGCATCCAAGGAATAGGAAATGCGACGTTTCGGGCATAAGCCCTTCATCAGGAATGAGGAGAGTGTGCCAAGCAGGCTAAGATAAAAGGTAGGGAGGAGGCTTAAAAGAGAAGTTGTTCAGGGTGAGGACCAGTTCAGTCAGTCGAAGGAGGGTGTCAGTGGAAGGGTACTGGTTGGTGCGGTGGGAAAGGAAGAAGCGGAGGGCTTTGAGTCCTTCGTGATGGGGGATGGAGGTGTACAGGGACTGGATGTCCATCGTGAAAATAAGGCGTTGGGGACCGGGGAAGCGAAAATCCTGGAGGAGGTAGAGGGCGTGGGTGGTGTCCCGAACGTAGGTGGGGAGTTCTTGGACTAAAGTGGACAGAACCGTGTCGAGGTAAGCGGAGATGAGTTCGGTGGGGCAGGAGCAGGCTGAGACAATGGGTCGGCCGGGGCAGTCAGGTTTGTGGATTTTGGGCAGGAGGTAGAAACGGGTGGTGCGGGGTTGTGGGACTATGAGGTTGGAGGCGGTGGATGGGAGATCCCCTGAGGTGATGAGGTTATGGATGGTCTGGGAGATGATGGTTTGGTGGTGGGAGGTGGGGTCGTGTTCAAGGGGGCGATAAGAGGAGGCGTCCGCGAGCTGACGTTTGGCCTCAGCGGTGTAAAGGTCGGTGCGCCAAACTACTACCGCGCCTCCCTTGTCTGCCGGTTTGATGGTGAGGTTGGGGTTGGAGCGGAGGGAGTGGAGGGCTGCACGTTCTGAGGGTGAGAGGTTGGAGTGGGTGAGAGGGGTGGACAGGTTGAGTCGGTTAATGTCGTGGCGGCAGTTGGCTATAAATAGATCGAGGGCGGGTAAGATGCCAGCACGGGGTGTCCAGGTGGATGGGGTGCATTGGAGGTGGGAGAAGGGGTCGTCAGAGGGTGGGCGGGAGTCTTGGTTGTGAAAGTAGGCACGGAGGCGAAGGCGGCGGAAGAATTGTTCAATATCTCGCCGCGTGTTGAACTCATTGATCCGAGGGCGTAGGGGAATGAAGGTCAGGCCCCTGCTGAGGACTGATCTTTCATCCTCGGAGAGGGGGAGGTCTGGAGGGATGGTGAAAATCCGGCATGGCTGGGAGCTAGGACCTGGTGTGGGACTGGAGCTGGGGGTGGGGGCAGGGTTAGGGGCGGGGACAGAGATCGACGTGGGGGCGGGGTTAGACGTGGTGACGTTGCTCGGTGTGGGGGCGGGGTCAAGCGTCGTGACGGAAATAAGCGTGGGGGCAGGGTTACGTGTGGTGGCGAAAGTCAGCGTGGGGGCGGGGTTATGCGTGGTGCCGAAGGTTTGCGTGGGGGCGGGGTTACGTGTAGTGACGAAAGACGGCGTGGGGGCGGAGAAACCTGAGGCGTTGTGGCCCTGCAGGTTAGTGATGTCAGTGGGGGCGGAAGTGGCTGCGGCGACGAAAGAACCGTAGTCATTCCCGGTAGCCGTGGGGGTCGCGAGTCCGTCGGCGATCTTCCTGGCGATCGTGGAACTGGTAGTCTGTGCGGTGATCGGCGGGGCGGTTGTTTGGGCGGCGATCGCGGAGGCTCCGAGGTCGGTGGGGGCGGAAGTGACGTCACGGTCGGCAGCGGCCGTTGGTGCCGCGGGCGCTGTAGCGGCCACATGTGTAATGGCGTCCGACAGGCCGATAGAAGATTCTGGAACAGTTGAGGAACCACGAGTGTGGGGGTAAGTACATGAAAGTTTTCGGTACTTACTGTCTTTAATTTCTGATATGGCTAGGAAGAACTGTTTGTTTAGTGTGTGGATTCTTCTGTAGATGAAGAACAGTAGAGGTCCTTTGCAAGTCTGTAAGAGTGTTGTCCTGAGCTGGGGTAGGGCTGATTGCAGGGAATGTAGGTAGCGACGCATGGCTGCAAGGGTGGAGCGGAGGATCCGGAGGGAGGTCTGATGCTGGAGGCTTCGGATTTGTTGTAGGTACAGGTTGTCCAGGTTGGGTCCAAATTTTGTTGGTTGGAATGTAGTTCGGAGTCCGTGTGGGATCAGTCGGTTCCGTAGGCAGGTGCTGAGGAAGGAGATGTGGCTGTGGTAGCGAGTCTGTTTGAGAACGTGGCTGAAGAGTTTCTGTGCAGAGGAGATAACCTGGGGGGTGCAGTGAGAGAGAGACTCACTGAAATCCTTGTAGAGGGAGGAAGAGAGCTTCTTCAAGGAAGGCATTCTTGCAAGAGGATTCGCAGTAGGTTAAAATCTGGAGATCACAGCCGAAAATGTGTTGCTGGTTAAAGCACAGCAGGTCAGGCAGCATCCAAGGAATAGGAAATGCGACGTTTCAGGCATAAGCCCTTCATCAGGAATGAGGAGAGTGTGCCAAGCAGGCTAAGATAAAAGGTAGGGAGGAGGCTCAGAGACTGGAGCCAATATTAACATCTTCTCTCCGGCAACATATTTTTGAAGTGTGATTGCTTTACTTGGGTTGGTTTTCATTGTTGGTTGAACACTCTTCAAATGTTTCTTTATTTTAGTAGTTTTTCTCTGACTTAAAACGTAGATTGTAAGCTTAGTCTCTGAGCTCCTTTAATCAATTTGAATAGTCCTCTCATGTCAAGTCTATACATCAGATCAGAAGGCATGAATGCTGTGGGCTCATTCTGCGCATCCCAGCCTGTAAGCGGTAACAAGAGAGTTTCTTTCTCCTAATCATTAGGACACTCTTAACAATGAGCTTTAATTATGGTCTTCAAAGTTTGATGCCATTTATCCAATGTATCTCATGATTGTATGTGATAAATGAAAGATATAAATTGTTTTATTTCCAAACTAGCCGTAATTTCTTACAATACTTGTGATATTAAATTTGAGCCATGATCTGACTGTATTTCTTTTGATAATCCATATCAGATACCAACCCCTAGAATTGAGGAATATATCATCAAGTGCTCAGGGGCAGGCAACAGTCCTCAACAGGTAGTCAGTCCTACTCAGGGAGCTGTTTTCACGAGAAAGGCTAAACCTCTAGGAAAGAATTCTCTCCCACTTTGAGTAGAGAGCAGGATATTGCCTTTAGAAATACAACAAAACAGACAGGTTTTGTGCAACAGCCTGTTTGCCCTTGGTTATCAGTGAACCATATTCAATTGGTACAGCTGTATACTTTCTTTGTCTAATTTACTAAGGTATCATATCGAAACTACCACTTAATAAGATTAATAAACTATATGAAAATTGTTTCAAATGGTCAACTGCCTTTGCAAGGTAACTATGATCATGAACTCCCAAAATCTAACTGTCCATTCCTCATCAGCTGAGAAGACCTCCATTTCCGCCCTCAAACCCCACCCCTCCAACCATAACAAGGACAGAACTCCCCTGGTCCTCACTTTCCACTCCACCAACCTTCGCATTAACCGCATCATCCGCCGACATTTCTGCCACCTCCAAACAGACCCCACCACCAGAGATATATTTCCCTCCCCACCCCTTTCTGCAAAGACCGTTCCCTCCGTGACTATCTGGTCAGGTCCATGCCCCCCGACAACCCACCCTCTCCTGCTGGCACACTCCCCTGCCATCGCAGGAACTGCAAAACCTGCGCCCAACCTCCTCCCTCACCTCCAATCAAGGCCCCAAAGAAGCCTTCCACATCCATCAAAGTTTCACCTGCACATCCACCAATATCATTTATTGTATCCGTTGCTCTCAATGCGGTCTCCTCTACATTGGTCAGACTGGAAGCCTCCTCATAGAGCACTTCAGGGAACATCTCCGGGACACCCGCACCAATCTACCCCACCGCCCTGTGGCCCAACATTTCAACTCCCCCTCCCACTCTGCCGAGGACATGCAGGTTCAGGGCCTCCTCCATCACCGCTCCCTCACCACCTGACGCCTGTAGGAAGAATGCCTCACTTCAACCCCAGGGCATCAATGTGGACTTCACCAGTTTCCTCATTTCCCCTCCCCCCCACCTTACCCCAGCTCCAACCTGCCAGCTCAGCATTGTCCTCATGACCTGTCCCACCTACCAAACTCCCTTTGTACTCTTTGCTACCTTCGCCCCAGCAGCCCCTCCCGCCCCATTTATCTTTCCACTCTGGAGGTTCCCTGCCTCCATTCCTGATGAAGGGCATTTGTCCAAAATGTCGATTTTCCTGCTCCATTAATGCTTCCTGACCTGCTGTGCTTTTCCAGCACCACTCTGATCTAAATTCTGGATTCCAGCATCGGCAGTCTTCACTTTTGCCCGTCTGGTCAAGGTCCTGTTGTAATCTGAGGTCGCCGTCCATTACATTTTTACTTTTTGTGTCATCTGCAAACTTAATAACTGTACCTTTTATGCTCACATCCAAACCATTTGTGTGAATGACAAAAAGTAGAGCACCCAGCACCGATCCTTGTGGCACTCCACTGGTCACAGGCCTCCAGTGTGAAAAACAACCCTCCACCACCACCCCGTCTTCTACCTTTGAGCCACTTCTGTATCCAAATGGCTAGTTCTCCCTGTATTCTGTGAGATCTAACCATGCTAAACAGTATCCCATATGGAACCTTGTTGAACGCCTTACTGAAGTCCATATAGATCACATCTGCCGCTCTGCCCTCATCAATCCTCTTTGCTACTTCTTCAAAAAACTCAATCAAGTTTGTGAGACATGATTTCCCACGCACAAAGCCATGTTGATATCCCTAATCAGTCCTTGCCTTTCCAAATACATGTACATCCAGTCCCTCAGGATTCCCTCCAACAACTTGCCCACCACCGACGTCAGGCTCACCGGTCTATAGTTCCCTGGTTTGTCCTTACCACCCTTCTTAAACAGTGGCACCACATTAGCCAACCTCCAGTCTTCCAACACCTCACCTGTGACTATTGATGATACAATTATCTCAGCAAGAGGCCCAGCAATCACTTCTCTAGCTTCCCACAGAGTTCTAGGGTAGACCTGACGAGGTCCTGAGGATTTATTCACCTTTATGTGTTTCAAGACTTCCAGCACTTCCTCCTCTGTATTATGAACATTTTGCAAGGTGTCACCATCTATTTCCCTACATTGTATACCTTCCATATCTTTTTCCACAGTAAATACTGATTCAAAATGCTCATTTAGTACCTCCCTCATTTTCTGCGGCTCCACACAAAGGCCGCCTTGCTGATCTTTGAGGGGCCCTACTCTCTCCCTCGTTATCCTTTTGTCCTTAATGTACTTGTAAAAACTCTTTGGAATCTCCCTAATTCTATTTGCCAAAGCTATCTCATGTCCCCTTTTTGCCCTCCTGATTTCCCTCTTAAGTATACTCCTACTGCCTTTATACTCTTCTAAGGATTCACTCGATCTATCTTGTCTATACCTGACATATGCTTCCTTCTTTTTCTTAACCCAACCATCAATTTCTTTAGTCAGCCAGCATTCCCTATACCTACCATCCTTCCCTTTCACCCTGACAGGAATATACTTTCTTTGGATTCTCGTTATTTCATTCCTGAAGGCTTCCCATTTTCCAGCCGTCCCTTTATCTGCGAACATTTGTACCTAATCAGCTTTTGAAAGTTCTTGCCTAATACCGTCAAAATTGGCCTTTCTCCAATTTAGAACTTCAACTTTTAGATCTGGTCTATCCTTTTCCATCACTATTTTAAATCTAATAGAATTATGGTCACTAGCCCCAAAGTGCTCTCCCACTGACACCTCAGTTATTTGAGGTGCCTTATTTCCCATGAATAGGTCAGGTTTTGCACCTTCTCGAGCAAGTACTTCCACATACTGAATCAGAAAATTGTCTTGTACACACTTAACAAATTCCTCTCCATCTAAACCCTAAACACTATGGCAGTCTCAGCCGATGTTTGGAAAATTAAAATCCCCTACCATAACCACTATTACTCTTATAGATAGCTGAGGTCTCCTTACAAGTTCCTCAGTTTCCCTCTGACTATTAGGGGGTCTATAATACAATCCCAATAAGGTTATCATCCCTTTCTTATTTCGCAGTTCCACCCAAATAACTTCCTTGGATGTATATCCAGGAATATCCTCCCTCAGCACAGCCGTAATGCTATCCCTCATCAAAAGCGCCACTCACCTCCTCTCTTGCCTCCCTTTCTTTCCTTCCTGTAGCATTTGTATCCTGGAACATTAAGCAGCCAGTCCTGCCCATCCTTAAGCCATGCTTCCGTACTTGCTATTATATCCCAATCCCATGTTCCTAACCATGCCCTGAGTTCATCTGCCTTCCCTGGTAGGCCCCTTGCATTGAAATAAATGCAGATTAATTTATTAGTCCTACCTTGTCCCGGCCTGCCCTGACTGTTTGATTCGCTTCTGTTCTCAACTGTACCAGTCTCAGATTGCTCTGTTTCCTCACTATCTCCCTGGGTCCCACCCCCCACCTTACTAATTTAAATCCTCCCGAGCAGCTCTAGCAAACTTCCCTGCCAGGATATTAGTCCCCTTCCAATTTAGAGCTGAAAATGTGTTGCTGGTTAAAGCACAGCAGGTTAGGCAGCATCCAAGGAACAGGAAATTCGATGTTTCGGGCCAGAGCCTGATGAAGGGCTCTGGCCCGAAACATCGAATTTCCTGTTCCTTGGATGCTGCCTAACCTGCTGTGCTTTAACCAGCAACACATTTTCAGCTCTGATCTTCAGCATCTGCAGACCTCCCTTTTTACCCTTCCAATTTAGATGCAATCTAACCTTCTTGTACAGGTTCCAATGATCCAAAAATGTGAATCCTTCTCCCATACACCAGCTCCTCAGCCATGCATTCATCTGCTGATTCATCTCCTATTCCTGCCCTCACTAGCTCATAGCACCGGGAGTATTCCATATATTACTACTCTCGAGGACCTCTTTTTAAAGTTCCTGCCTAACTCTCTGTAATCATTCTTCAGAATCTCAACCTTTTCCCTTACTATGTCGTTGGTTCCAATGTGGACAATGACCTCTTGCTGGCCCCTCTTCCCCTTGAGAACATTCTGCACCCTCCGTGAGACACCCTTGATCCTGGCACCAGGGAAGCAACACACCATTCTGCTTTTTCGCTGCTGGCCACAGAAATGTCTGTCTGTACCTTGGACTAGAGAATCCCCTAACACAATTGATCTCTTGGAACCCAACATACCCCTCATTGCCTTAGAGCCAGTCTCAATACCAGAAACTTGGCTGTTCGTGCTACATTCCCCTAAGAATCCATCACCCCCTACATTTTCCAAAACAGCATACTTGTTTGAAATGGGGATAGCCACAGAAGGCGCCTGCACTCGCTGCCTTCCTCTCTTACCTTTCCTTGAGTTAACCCAATTATGTGTCTGTATCTGAGACTTTCCCCCCTTCCTATAAATGCCATCCATCACATACTGTTGCAAATTCCTCATCGTTTCTAACTGTCTCTCTAACCGATCCATTCGACCTGATAAGATTTGCAACCAACAGTATTTATTGCAGACAAAATCCGTTGTAATCCTTAAACTCTTTTTAAACTCCCACATCTGACAAGAAGATATCACTCTAGTAAAGGCCATTTTTGCTCCTTCACAATCTACAGACCCAGAAAATAACACCGTCCTATTCCTCTACAAAACACTGCCCCAGGTTAAATTAATAGTTATGGCTTATATTTTAAGTTTAATCAAGAGACATATCTCAAAAACAACCATATAATCAAGAAAGAACCCACTCTACCCACTACTGCAGTCTCTGGCTGAAGAAGCGTCTCCTCATTTCCATTCTAAATTGACCCCCTCTAATTTTAAGGCTGTGGCCATGGGTCCTAGTCTCCCTGCCTATCGGAAACAACTTTCCAGAGTTCACCCTTTCTAAGCCATGCATTATCTTGTAAGTTTGTATTAGGTCTCCCCTCAACCTTCTGAACGCAAATGAATACAATCCTGGGATCCTCAGCTGTTCATCATACGTTATGCCTAGGACATTGTCTATTCACCCTATCCATGCCCCTCACGATTTTAGAAACAACTATAAAGGTCACCTCTCAGTCTCCGATGCTTCAGGGAAAATAGTCCCAGCATACTCAGCGTCTTCCTATAGCTCAAACCCTCCAACCCTTGCAACATCCCTGTAAATCTTTTCTGAACCTTTTCAAGTTACACAACATCCTTCCTATAACAGGGAGACCAGAACTGCATGCAGTATTCTGAAAGTGGCCTAACCAATTTACAGATTGGCTCATCTGTACAGACGCAACAAGATCCCTCAAATCCTATGCTCAATGCTCTGACCAATAAAGGAAAGCATACTATCCTATCTACCTGCGACTCTACTTTCAAGGAACTATGAACTTGCATTCCAAGGTCTCTTTGTTCAGCCACACCCTCGAGGATCTTACCTTTAAGTGTTTAAATCCTACCCTAATTTGCCTTTCCAAGATGCAACACCTCACATTTATCTAAATTAAACTCTATCTGCCACTCCTCAGCCCATTGGCCCATCTGTTCAAGATCCCCTTGTACTCTGAGGTAAAATGTTTTTGCTGTCCACTACACCTCCAATTTTGGTGTCATCTGCAAACTTACTAACCATACCTCCTATGTTCACATTCAAATCATTTATATAAATGACAAAAAGCAGTGAACTCAGCACTGATCCTTGTGGCATACCACTGGTCGCAGGTCTCTTGTCTGAAAAACAACCCCCAACCACAACCCTCTGCCTTCTATTTTCAACCCAGCTTGTATTGTGCTATCCTCAACCAGCACTTCTGTTGGTAATGGAATTGGTGGCAAATGTGGTCTTGTATACTCTAGGTCATGATACTCACACCTAATCCAGAACATACTGTAATAAATCAGATTTGCAGTATTAGCCTGAACTATTTTGCCTATTGGAAGGATGTTTTCTTATACCCATTAAAGTTATCAGAAGCTTACAGTGAAAATTCCACAAATCTTTCCATTTTGCCGATTGCTTAAAAGAGAATCGAGTAGGCAATCGCTATAGCCACTCTGTGTTAATGTTTCTCTTGCAGATAACTCATATTTTTACTTTGCACATGAGTTTCATAAATTTCAGTCACAGGAGATGTTTGCTGACTCATGCCTCATTTTATTTGCATTCAAAACAGAGAGATGAGAGAATGACCAAATTTAGGATTAACCTGAAAGGTTGTAGTCACACAGAGGGAGAAGACAAAAAGAACAAAGAAAGCAGAACTGCATCAGAGAAAGTTAAATATTCACCAATTGATGGTATCGATCTTGCAGATTCTTCTCCTACTTTGAGAAAAAAAACTAAAGCATGACATCTGATCAGCAGAATGAATGCAGAATTATTCTAATTCGCAAAGTGGGCTGTAATCTTAGTATGTGACAAAGATACTTTATGCTCATCCATCCAGACATATGCCAGTCAAAGAAAATTGTGTGCCATTAGATCCTGTCCTTTAGGTGAGTCATATGGTTAGTGTTTACAGAAAACACGCCCAACCAGTAAGCATGGAATTATTTCCAGCCGGCTACCATTCATCCCAATCTGAAATGAAATTTGATTTGAAGTAATATGAAATACCTTTCTTTTTGATAGGAAATATTCAGAAACAGCAATCAATTCTTTTTCTTAATATTCAAAGAATTTTCCTAAGTAGGCAGAGTCATCTTTTAGTATATTCTATATAAATATGCTCTCTTTGTGCTACCATTATAGGTTTATTATATACTTTCATTCTCAATCTGCTAAGGAGAGTTCCACCTCAAGTGCAGCCTGAAAGACAAAATAGAAGAGCTAGAAAAGAAGGGAGTAATCAAGAAAGTGACTATAGCTACTGTGACAATGTGTGCCTTTAAGAGAGACTTATTCCATCCTGTTTCTCTTGAAGGGGTAGGGTGTTGTAAACTTCATGTTGAGATGTCTCTGCTCTATGGAAAGCAGTCTGAATGGGGCTTTGGTCTTTTTTAAAAAGTAGATGAAACAAGCATGAGTGGGTGGAGTCAGCCTCTCACAGCCCCCGATTTTACTTTTTGCTGTCAGTTGTCGAAGTTGGGGATTTTGAAGATGAAGCTGCTGATAAAATTGTCTCTCTATTGATGCAAAACTTGAATTCTTTCTCTGCTGCTAGATTCATTCTGTTGGGGTTCCTTCTCTTGGGCTGGAGGAGATAGCAAATGAGGAAAATCTATTTTGCTGAATTTGCCTTTGTAAAGGATGTTTATATAATGCTGCTTTATTAAACAGTTGATGTGTAGTAGTTAAATAATAATATTATTTTGTTAAGTATTTTGATAGAGTTAAAGTTATGCCAATGCTTCTTTTTTGCATTTATATTTTGACTGTGGTGTAAGAATAAAGTGAATTTTGCTTAAAGTCTAGCAGTTTGACCAATTGAATCAGAACATCCGGAACGCCATGCCTTAACGTCCATCGAAATAAGATAATAGGTAGAGTCCAGGCTATCTCCTTGATATGCTTTGAGATGGGTTGATCTGATCCATAACACTACATACTGGATCAATAGACTGATAGCAGGAGAAAAAAAATCCTGGAAAATTGAGGTTATGCATCAATCTTAAGCAACTATTTAGAACTTTGAAGAGATCACACTACTCCATGACAGCCACTGAAGAAATTTTGCAACAACCTGCCAAGACAAAGGTTTTTATGACCCTCAATGCAAAAGAAATGATTACCTGCAAATGAAGCTAGGTGACTTTCTAACTACATTCTGGATGCCATTGAGGCAATATGGATGGTTATGCATGCCCAGTTGTAATTTCTACTGCTCCAGAAGAATATTAATTGAGACAGCATGAGATGGTCAGTGATCTTGGTGCGAAAGCTATTATAGATGATCTACTAAATTGTGGTTGTAGAGACTCAATGGCAGAAGCTAATGCAGACTACAAACAGAATCCAGTTGGTTGCTAAAGAGAGCTTGCCAGATGAACCCATAGCTGAACAAAAACTGTATTGTTGATGCACAAAGTCAACTACGTAGGTCTTGTACTGAGAATGAATGGACTTTTCCTGAATTATGACAAGGTGAGAACTGTAATGGTAAAGTTGCTGTGGTCTTACCAGACAACTGGGCTGCTCTGTCATTAGAAAGAGACAACTGATAATGGTTTAATCTGAGGGTCACCACATTGGATGACCTTTAAGTTAACCAATAACTAACAGATATGAAATCAATTAAACATTTTTTTGGGATTTATAAACAATTTAGCAAAGCTGTTGTTTAATTTGCCATCAGTGTGTGAATCTCTATGGCTAAGGATGCAGTGGTATTGGATCACAGCTTTCACTAGAATCAACAATTAATGACAACAATGCCAGTGCTGAGGTACAATAATGTCAAATGAAGATGAAGTTGTCACCTTGCAGTGTAAAGTCTACAAGTAAGGACTTGAAGTAAACCTAATGCAGCAAGGAAAACTTTCTTCTTCTTTAAGTGTTGCATCATCCAGGGCATATATGTAAACCGAGCGGAGGTATACTCAGATAGAATGCCTAGCTATTATCTTTCATTGTGAGCATTTTAATCAATACCTATTTGGGGAGACGAAGCAAGAGTGAAGTCCAATCACAAACCCTTTCAAAACATCTTTCTCAAACCACTTCAATTTCCTCCAAAGCAACTGCAAAGAATATTATTTCAAATTTAGAGATATCATCAGGATATTGTGTACAATCAATAGAAACAGATGTACATTGTGGACATGCTGTCAAGAGCAGTACTCAATGCAAAGCAAGTTGAGGATGCTCAGACAGAATGTATAATCTTCTGGATTCAATGAGAAGCAATAAATCAATATACTCTGGAAGTTATCAAGCCAGCAGAGACACTGAATCTGAAAGACATGCATCTTGTTTAGAATCAAGGAAACTGTGCTCCAAGATTTGACTTGCTAAGCGCATCAGGAAGTAGTGATGAAAGATGACACTTCTGTTGTTATAAATTATTAGGCATGTAGAGGTGAAGTGGAGATGAGAAAATAGATAATGACGTGCATCCATGCAAGCCATCAAGGAATTGACTGTATTCTGAAGAAGGCATGAGAAGTAGTCAAATGGCTAAACATGAACAATAAGATTAAGAATTACATTAGCCAGTTCAATACTTATAATAAATATCAAACAAAGTATTGCCTGACTCATGATATTCCAGACTAACCAATAGATTAAGCTTTGAATAGACTTCTACACTCTTGCTGGAACTAATTATCCATTTACCATCAACTACTATTCTGACAACTGGGTATTACACCAGCTAATATCAATGATTACCAATGTGATTGGAGAATGATTGAAAGTACACCAATCAGAATGGGGGCATTTCCAATATTGTGATGAATAACAATGACCCTCAATTCAAGAGTGATGTATTAAAGTGTCTCATAAAGGATTGGAAAATTCAGCACCATGTATCATCTCCACTGTAAGCCTAGTTAAATGGAAAACTAAGCCAGCAGTTAAAATTGCCAAAAGGATCACAAAGAAATCAACAAACCTAGCTCAGGCTCATGCAACACAATTTTGGATTTGGTGAAACAAATCAATTGAAAATAGTCCAGCCCAAAGATTAAAGGCCATGCCATACACAAACCTTTCTTCCAATAACGAATACTATTGCAACGAGAAGTAAAAAGCTGGATTGATGCTTGTTTATTCCCAGAGCTGAGTATTGGAGAGTAAGGTTGCAAACATCAATGCTCTCAACAAAAATCAGCCTGCATGACAACTTGGGAGCTGTATTGAACAGGTCACCACATTTGTATGTGGTGAACATAAATGAACAGGTACATCACTGCGATTAGAATATAGAACATTACAGTGCAGTACAGACCCTTTGGCCTTCAATGTTGTGACCTGTGGAACTGATCTGAAGCCCACCTAATCTATACTATTCCATTCTCGTCCTAATGGGAATCCAATGACCATTTAAATGCCCTTAAAGTTGGCAAGTCTACTAATGTTGCAGGCATTACATTCCATGCCCCTACTACTCTCTGAGTAAAGAAACTACCTCTGACATCTGTCCTACATCCATCATCCCTTAATTTAGAGTTATGACTCCTCATGCTAGCCATCACCATCCAAGGAAAAAGGCTCTCACTGTCCAACCTATCTAACCCTCTGTTTACCTTATATGTCTGCTTTTCACAGCAGAGAGCGGCGGGAGCTGGGCGGAAGTTCAGGCGGAGCGCAAAGCCGGTCGGGAAGGTAAGTGATTTGCTATTAGAGTGGGTGTGTTCTAAACCTCAGGTCCTACAAAATAGGGTCTCCCTCCCTCCCTCCTCCTCTAACCTAAACTAAGAGTCCACAGACTTGCTACAAAAAGAGGGTCTAAGGAAGTTTTAAATCGAAGAGTGAGGCTTCAGCTCAGGAGTCTTTGACAAGGAGGTTGAGTGAAGTGATTACGCCACAGTTGAAGAGGGTGAAGACATGACTGCCAAGATGGTTCAGTGCGCTACGTGCTTGATGTGGGAGGTCAACAACTCTGGTGTGTCTGGCTCATATATGTGTGGAAAGTGTGTGCACATTCAGCTATTGACCAAGCATATTGCAGCGCTGATGAAAGAACTTGAGGACCTTAGGCTCATCCGAGAGAACGAGATCTTTCTGGACTAGACCTTCAGCGAGGTTATTACACCAATCATGCCAAAAGAGAACAGAAGAGAGCGGACGATGAGGAAGGCAGAGAGGAGACAGGTGCAAGACACCCTGGGAGAAGTACCTGTCAGGCACAAGTTGAAGCTTTTGGAAACAGTAGAGACTGATGACACTGCCAGTCCGCGAGGCGGCCAGGTCTGTCAATCAAAAGTTGGCGCAGAGGCAGAGCGGAAGAGTCGGACATAGCACAGAGCAAATTTGGGAGAGCTGTTTCACTGACTAGTCAAATAACAGACTGAAATCATATCCTCACAATCATCCCTTTCAATGCTTCAGACTCACCATGATCAGACCGACAGGAAGTGGCAGCACAATGGTACAATGTGGGAGGGAATTTGACCTGGGAGTCCTCAACATTCTATATAGATATTAAAAATAAAAAGATAACTAGGGAGACGGTAGGATCACTGAAGGGTAAAGGAGGGAACTTGTGTTTGAAGGCAGAAGGTGTGGGTGAGACCCTCAAGAAGTACTTTCAGTTGGTATTCACCCAGGAGAAGAATATGGAGGTTGGTGAGATTTGTGTGCAGCATGCTAATATGTCAGGGCATTTTGTGATCAAGAGCATTAAGGTGAAAAGTCTCCAGCGCTGGATGATATCTACCCTAGCTTATTGAGAGAGGCAAGAGAGGAGCTTGCTGGGGCCTTGACCAAGAGTTTTGGTATCCTGGTTAGCCACTGGAGAGGTCCTGCAGAACTGGTGAGTAGCTAATGTTATTCCTCTGTTCAAAAAGGGAAATAGGGATAATTCAAGAAACTATAGACCAATGAGTCTCACACTGGTGGTTGGGAAGCTCTTGGAGAGAATTCTTAGGGATAGGATTTATGCGTATTTGGAAAGTCATGGCTGAATTAGGGCAGGTCATGTCTTACTAACTTGAGTGAACTTTTCGAGGACGTGCCAAAGGTCATCGATGAGAATAGAACAGTGGATGTTGTCTATTTGGATTTTAACAAGGCTTTTGTCAAGGTCCCTCATGGTTGTTCATCCAGAAGATTAAGATGCAATGAGATCCACGGTGTCTTGGCTGTGTGGATTCAGAATTAACTTGCATATGGAAGGTGTTTTTTTGGCTAAAGATCAGTGACTAGAGGTGTACCACAGGGATCTGTAGTGGGACCCCTGTTGTTTGTGATATATATATATATATATAAATGACTTGGATGAAAATGTAGATAGGTGGATGAAAATGTAGATAGGTGGATTCGTTAGTTTTCAGATGATACAAAGATTGGTGGAGCTGTGTATAATAAACAGGTTGATCAAAGGATACAGCAAGATACAGATCAGTTGTAGATGTGGACAGAGAAATGGCAGAGGGAGTTTAATCCAGATAAGTGCGAGGTGCTGCACTTTGGGAAATCAAATGATAAGAAAAAGTGTACAGTTAACGGCAGGACCCTGAACAGCATTGATATTAACAGGGATCTTGGAGTTCAAGTCAATAACTCCCTGAAAGTGGCCATGCAAGTAGATCGGGTGGTAAAAAAGGCATGCTTGCCTTTATAGGGAATTGAGTTCAAGAGTCAGGATGGCATGTTGCAACTTCATAAGAGTTTGCTTAGGCTACACTTAAAGTATTGCATTTAATTCTGGTCACTACATTACAGGAAGGATGTAGAGGCTTTGGAGAAGGTGCAGAAAAGGTTCACCAGGATGCTTCCTGGATTAGAGGGTATAAACTATAAGGAGAGGCTAGAAAAACTTGCGGTGTTTTCTCTGGACCGGCGGAGACTTGATAGAAGTCTATAAAATTATAAGGGACATAGATAGGGTTGACAGTCAGACCATTTCCCAGAGTTGAAATATCTAATACTGGAGGGCATACATTTAAGATGAGACAGGGAAAGTTCAAAGTAGATGTGAGGGGCAAGTTTGTTTTTTGACACATAGAGTGTAAAAAATGCTGCCAAAGGTGGTGGTGGAGGGAGATACAGTAGGGGCGTTTAGGAGACGTTTAGATAAGCATATGAATATGCAAGAAACGGAGGGATACGGACCAAGGATAGGCAGAAGGGATTAGTTTAATTTGGCATCATGTTCAGCATAACATTGTGGGCTGAAGGGCCCATTCCTGTATGTTCTGTGTTTAACATTGTGTCTAGACCTCATGAAGCCTCAAGGCAACAGATTAATCATAAGCAAGAAAGCTCTTGCTAATTACCACATATGCAACATCGAGAGCTGAAGGGCCTGTTCTGCACTGTATTGTTCTATGTGTTATATTCTCACTGCACCCCTCAGCTGATTAATCAATACTCCTCTGTTGAACATCATTGGAAGAAGAATTGAAGGTGACAAGAGAACAGATGCACTCTGAGTGAGTGACATTCAATGTTAATCACCAAGATTGGGTTCAGTTGCATTAATAATGACCAAACTGGTCAAGTCATAAAAGGCACTGCTTTTAAACAGTCTTCAGCAGGTAGTGTGGGAACTACCAATAGGGGAAACTTACTTAACCTCAGCCTCACCAAACTACCTCACACAAATACATCAGTCTGTACAGCATTTGTAGCAATGACTACGACACAGTTCTTCTTGATTGTTGAAATCTGGTCTTCACATTGAGGAGAGACTTGACCATGTTGTGTAGCAACACTACAGGGCTAAATGGGAAAGATTTTGAACAGAGCAAACAAGTTGAAACCAGGCACCCAGGCAATGCTGTGACCCATTCAGTAGCTGCAGCAGCAGCAGTAGCAGCAACAGAATTGAATTTGACCGCAATCTATAATCCCCTGGCCTGGCATATCCTTCACTTTACCATTACTACCATGTCTGTAGATCAACCTAGGTTCAATGAAAAATGCAGGAAGGCAGTAAATATTTAAAAATTCAGACCACAGTAAGCGGGGTACATGTCATATTCATGCCATTAAAACCATCTGAGTCGTCTTGAGTAGATGCACTGCCCTCAATTCTACAATGCCCTCCAGTGCATCTCCTCCACTTTCTACATCTCCGCCCTTGAAAACCACCTCTCCAACAGCAACAAGGATAGAAGCCCCCAGTCCTCACCTTCCACCCTACTAATCTCCAGATAAAGCACATTAATCTCTGCCATTTCTGCCACTTACAATCAGAAACCACTACCAAAGATATATTTCTATCCCCACTCTGCATTCTGCAGAGACCATTCTCTCCATGACTCCCTTGTTAGGTCCACACTCCTCACCAACCCAGTCCGACACCTGTGCCCACACCTCCCCTTCTTACCTCTGTCCAAGGCCCCAAAGGATTTCTCACATCTGGCAGAGATTTTCCTGCACATCCACCTACCTCATCTACTGTGTCTGTTGCTCTCAATGTGGTCTGTATATCAAGGACACAGGACGTCAACTTGCAGAGCGTTTCAGGGAACATCACCACGACACAAGCAACAAACAACCCCACTGTCCCGTGGCTGACCACTTCAACTCCCCAAGGATATGCAAGTTCTGGGCTTCCTCCACTGCCAAATCAAAGCCACCCAACAACTGGAGGCAAATGCATCTTCCGCTTTGGGACCCTTCAACCACGTGGCATCAACATCGACTTCACTGGTTTCCAAATTTCCCTTCCCCTCACTTCATCCCAGATCCAACCCTCCAACTCAACACCCCCTTCTTGATCTGTTCACCTTCCTTCCCACCTATCTGCTTCACACTCCCTACTGACCTATCACCTTTACCCCCATCTGCATCCACCTATTGCCTTCCCAGCTACCTTGCCCCCAGCCCCAGCCCACCCCTCCAATTTACCTCTCAGCTCCCTATCGCCTCCACATTCCTGATGAAGGGCTTATGCCTGTAATGTCAACTCTCCTGCTCCTCGGATGCTGCCTCACCTGCTGTGCTTTTCTGGCACCACACTTAAAGTTAAAGTTGTCAACCTAGTGAAGCTACAACACAGGACTGTTTGCATGCCAAACAGGGAAACAGCAAGTGATGGATAGAGCTAAGTGACCTCTCAACCAATGGATCAGATCCAAGCTCTGCAGACCCACCACATCTAATCTTGAATGGTAACCAGCAATTAAATAACTAATTGGAGGATAAAACTCCATTAAGTTTCCAATGTAAATCCCCCACATCAATGTAAAAGACCTTCAGTCAATCGTGCAGAGTGGATGATTCACCTTGGCTTACTCCAGTGGTCCTTTGCATCACAGATGCCAGGCTTAAGTTAATTTGTTTTACTCCACTTGATATCAAGAAGTAGTTGAAGGAACTGGACATTGTACTATCTCGGAGCCCTGACTAAATTAGCACTGAAGACATGCACTTTAAAACTATCCCCACCCATAATCAAACTGTTACAATAATGGATACACTGAGGACAATTCTGCAGGCATATCACCGCAAAAAACAGGATGAATCCAACCCAACAAATATTGCAGTTATCAGTCGGCCTCTACCATCAACAAAGTGATAAAAGGGGTCACTGACAGTGCTGTCAGGCATTATTTGCTCAGTAATGACCTAGGCAAAAGTGAGGACTGCAGATGTTGGAAACCAGAGTTTAGATCAGAGTGGTGCTGGAAAAGCACAGCAGGTCAGGCAGCATCTGAGCAGGAAAACCGACATTTCGGGCAAAAGCCCTTCATCAGGAATACAGCTGTCAACTCCTGACCATATTACAGCCTTCGTTCAAACATTGATAAAAGAGATGAGGTCCAGAGGTGAGGCAAGAGTGAGTGCCCTTTATAACATGGCAGTATCTGGCCAAGCGTGGCACCTAGGAGCCCCAGCATTGCAGAAGTCAACAGAAATTAGGGGAAGTAAAATAAAACACTGCAAAGGTTGTAAATATCAAGTAAGGAAATTAAGTGCTGGAGAGGCTCAGCAGGTCTGGCAGCATCTCTGGAGAGAGAAAGAGAGTTAATGTTTCGAGGCTGGTATGACTTATCTTCAGAACTGAAAGAGATTGAAAAATGATGGTTTTACGCTTTGTCAGAGGGGGACTGAAAGCAACTGATGATTAGGTGCCAAGAGCAAGACAAAGGTAGCGTTAATGGTAATAAAGGAGAAATAGAGATGTAAAATAGCTGTAAGTGAATGTGTGAAAAGGAGAAAATGGGTCTGTCCTGAGAGCAAGGTCAACAAACTATGCACTACATATGTTTCTCTCTCCACAAATATACCAGACCTGCTGAATCTCTAAAACACTCTGTTAGAATGAGGGGAATAATTTGTTGGAAATCATCTTCGTCCCAAGACATCATGATAGGAGTTCTGCCTTAGGATAGTTTCCTAGACCAAGCATTTTCAGCTGTATCAATGACCTTTCTTCCATAACATCAGAAATAGGGGTGTTCCTCATGATTGCACAGTTTACAGCACCACCTGTGACTCCTCAGATTCTTAGCCAGCTCCTTTTAAAAAATTCCTTCATGGGTTATGGAGTTGCTAGTTGGAGGACCGTTAAGAGTTAACTTTTTAAAGATGGCAAATTTCCTGCTTTGAATAAAATTAGTGAATTCGGTTTATTTAAGTTTTAAAATGACAAATGATGGCAGCTTCAAGTCATGTTTAATGAGGCTGGATTTTTACATTTTAGATTTCTTAATTAAATTTAAATTCCAACAACTTTTTCCAAATGCAGCAAGACTTGGACAATATCCAGGCTTGGCCTAAGTGGCAAGTAACATGGCTGCCGCACAAGTGCTAGACAATAACCACCTCCAACAAGATAGAACCTAAGCATCTCTGTTTGACATTCAACAGCATTACCATGACTGAATATCCCACCAGCAACATCCTTGGAGTTACCACTAATTCTCAGCTTCCTGTCTCTCTAATATCCTTCCTGCACTTAACATAATTACTTAAGCAAGCTGTTATCCTGTGCTGGTATGCTATGTAGGAAGAGAAATGCATAAGTAGGTGTTCAGACAGAAAATGAAACTGGAAGAGATATCAGTTCTGGTAGTAACAAGGTACAAGAGAGTTGTTCCATGAGAAGTGGTGGTGGGAGAGTACAGACAGCCAAGACTGAAGAGAACAGCAATGTTTATTATCTATATATTTCTTACATACTAAAGCTACTACCCTTCAAATCACTTCCTTTGCACTGACAACCATAGAAATGCCTTATTCCCATGCTACAACTTTCAGATTCTATTCTTTAGTTCTTTCAGATCCAAGAATTTGTCCATGCAATCAGAACCTGGACTACCATTGCAACATGCTACCATAGTTCAGGATTCCCACCACTCTCCTGGCATTTCCAAGTTCAGCCATAACCTGGAACCTTCTTTAATAATCACCGAGTCCAAACATTGCCTCACAGTTAATCACACACTCAAACTTTAGTTAAACAAGTTACCAGATGACCTACCCCCAGTTTATTTACGTGTGCTCAAGGCCCTCTGCAAGTTATCCCATAGCATATCTGTGATTCTCAGCCCGCAAATCCTATACTGAATTTAGAATTACCAGTCGTGCCTCAAAGTCCATCACACTGCTCCCAAATTTCAGAGTCCTTTTCATCCTCCCTTCTGGTACTGCAATAGTCCAGAACATAAAATCGGCAAGAACATAAAATCAGCAAAATTGGCAAACTTGTTGCTAAACCACGTACATCTCATATTTACTCTACAGTCTGTACTTCTTTAGCTGACTTGAGCTGAATGACAGTATAATTAGTTTCAACAGTCCTAGCTTAGAAAGGGAATTAAATTGTGATACCTATACTTTGACTTCCATCTAGTATGATTTTGCTGACATGTGATTTGCATGATAGACTGAATGTCAACATGCTATTTTAAGGTCAAACTGAGCAAGGAGTCAACATCAGGGATCATATAGCCATATCCCATCATAATTTACGTCTCTTCTGAATGCACTGTCCTAAGTCAGAGTAGAGGAGGAAATAGAAAATACAGTTTTATTCAAATAATTTGTATAACTGAAGTGACAATGCATAGTTTACAGCTCATCAAATACTGTACAATTACAAAGATGGTTACTATGTACTTGCTTGCTATTCATTCACCAGGCATCTAAAAAATGATAGAGGCTGGAAGAACACACCAAGCCAGGCAGCATCAGGAGGTGGAAAGGTCGACATTTTGGCTGTAACTCATCCTCTCTACTGTGGGTGGGTGTAAGGGGAGGGGGTGGTGAGGGCAGGGTGGTGAAGTGGGGACAGGTGAAGACAGGCAGAGGGTACAACCTGGTTCTCATTGGAAGGAATGAATCTGGCAGGTGGTTGGGAGGGGTGGAAGGGAGGGGGAAGAGACTGGAAAGGGAGGTTATTTGAACTCCTTGTTGAGTCCTCCAGGCTGCCCATGCAGAAGATGAGGGGTTGTTCCTCCAATTTGCAGTTTGGTTCATTGTAGCAACAAAGGAGGCCAAGGATGGTCATGTTAGAAAGGGAATGGGAAGGGGAATTAAAATGGGCAGTGACTGGGAGGACCAGCTGGCCTCTGTGAGCCCAGCTGAGATGCTTAGCAAACCATTCCCTAAGTTTACGTTTGGTCTCCTTGGTGCAAAGACCACATCGGGAGCATTTGGTTCATCAACTAGGTTGGAAAAGAGGCAGGTGGACCTCTGTCTGATCTGGAAGGACTGCTTGGGGCTCTGGATGGAGATGCGGAGGGTTGTGTACCGGCAGGTTTTGCATCTTTTCTGGTTGCAGGGCAAGGTACGTGAGGGGGTTCGGAGGGGGTTGGTGGGGAGAGTGGAGCAAACCAAGGACTGTCGAAGGGAATGGTCCTTACGGAAAGCAGAGGGGTGGGGAGGGGAAGATGTTCTTGGTGTGGGGTCTTGTTGGATTTGGCAGATGTGTTTAAGGACGATGTGTTGGATGCGGAGACTGGTGGGGTGGTGGGTGAGAACAAGTGGGATTCTGTCTTTATTATGTTTGAAGAGCGGGGATTTAGGACAATGGAATGGGGAATAGAGATGATGCAGTGGAGGGCTGACTGGATGACAGAGAAGGGAAAAGCACATGTTTGAAATAGGTGATCATCTGGAATGCGTGGGAGTGGAATGTCTCCTCTTTCGAGCAGATGCGGCGGAGGCTGAGGAATTGGGAGAATGGGATAGAGTTCTTGCCAAATAATGGGTGGGAGGTGGTGTAGTTCATGTAGTTCCGCGAGTCTGTGGGTTTGTAGCGAATGTCTGTCTGGAGACTGTTGCCGGAGATGGAAATGGAGAGGTCACAAAAGGGGAGGGAGGTGTCCGAGATGGACCAAGTGAATTTGAGGGCGGGATGGAAGTTGTAGGTGAAGTTGATGAACTGCTCTAATTCAGCCTAGGTGATGCACACTGCTGCGCCGATGCAGTCATTGATGTAACAGCAGAAGATTTGGGGCATAGTGCCTGTGTAGGTACTGAAGAGGGACTCTTCAACATAGCCAACAAAGAGAAAGGCGTAGCTGGGGCCCATCCAGGTGACCATGACTACCCCCTGGATTTGGAGGGACTGGGAGGAGTTAAAGGAAAAGTTATTAAGGCTGAGGACCAGTTCGGTGAGGCAGAGGAGGAGGACTGGATGGGTCTGTTGGAGAGGAAGAAGCAGAGAGCCTGGAGGCCTTCCTTATGGGGTATGGATGTGTATAAGGGATGCATGTCTATGATGAAGATAAAGAGCTGGAGCCAGGGAACTGGAAGTTACTGAAGAGATGGAAGGCGTGGCCGGTGTCGCAGATGTAGGTGGTAAGTAACTGAACCAAATGTGGAGTCAAGGTAGGAGAAGATGAGTTTGATGGGGCAGCAACATGCCTAGATGGTGAGTTGGCCAGGGTAGTTGGGCTTGTGGATCTTGGGGAGCAGCTAGAACCGGGCAGTGTGGGGCTGGGGGACTATGAGCTTGGAGGCAGTGGAGGGGAGATTACCAGAGCGATGAGGGCACGGACAGTGCATGTGATTTTGGCATATTTTGTAAGGATGAAGCGTTGGGTGTGTTCCCTTTGACAGTCCTTGGTTTGTGCCACTCTCCTAACCAACCCCCTGAACCTCCAGATACCTTCCTCTGCAACCGGAAAAGATAAAAACCTGCCGGTACACCACCCTCCTCACCTCCATCAGGGCTCCAAACAGTCCTTCCAGGTTCACCTGCCTCTCTTCCAACCTAGTTTACTGCATCAGATGGTTCCAATGTGGTCTTCTCTACATCAGGGAGACCAAACATAAACTTGAGGAACACCTTGTCGAACATCTCAGTCAGACTCGCAGGGGCCGACTAGACCTCCCAGTCACTGCCCATTTTAATTCCCTTTCCCACTCCCTTTCTGACATGACCGTCCTTGGCTTCATCCATTGCCACAACGAACCAAACTGCAAATTGGAGGAACAACACTTCATCTTCCGCCTGGGCAGCCTACAGTCCGGAGGACTCAACATTGAGTTCTCAAATTTCAAATAACTTCCTTTCCCATCCCTCGACTCCCTTCCCAGCCCATTCCCCCTCCCTTCCACATCTCCCAGCCACTTACTAGATTCATTCCTCCCATGGACCAACCAGGTCATACCCTCTACCTGTATTCACCTATCCCCAGTTCACCACCCTGCCTCCGCCACCCCCTTCATCTGCCGCTCCCCTTACACCTAGCCCAAATCCTGAAGAAGGGTTACACCTGAAATGTCGACTTCTCCACCTCCTGATGCTGCCTGGCTTGCTGTGTACTTCTAGCCTCCTGCCCATCTACATTGGATTCCAGCATTTGCAATTTTTTTGTCTCTATCTAAAAAAAAATGACAGCAATCATAACTTAAAGATGGACAAAACACTATAGAAATTCTCAGAGTATTAATTATTTTCCTAGCTTGAGAAAGCATAGCTCTGGAGATCTATATTTAGAATGGTGGCAAGTATGAGTGGGATTTCAGACAGACTGAACTGAAAAAGAAAGTGGAAGATAAACACCATTAAAAGCAACCATGGGAAGTTTGTTAAGAGTCCAAATAATTGAGCATGAAAAAGAACACTACTGGAGACCCACAGTTAAAAACAGCATTTGTGAGTTTGCCTGAAATAAGGCAATACATTTTTAAAGAAAAAACATGTTATATCACAGGAAAGTGGTCAAGTAATTTGGCTGGTGAGTACTTCTCTTTTACTCTGTCTAAATAAGTGCATTTACTTAAACTAGGTGTTGGGAAATTAAAAGTTTCAATCAAGCTAAATATAATAGTAACTGAAGCATATTAGCAGAGATCGAGACTGGAGGAAATAATTTAATATTAATCACTTAAACAAGGTCCTATTTAGATTCTAAAAGATAGATAAAGATTCAATCATGGATACATAGCTTGGATGTGTTGTTTGCTAATCCTCACCATGCAGGAATTTTAGGACAGGTCATGTTTCATGTGAGACCAAACAGGTAGGAAGCATCTGAGCTCTCACACACCATTCCTAAGCTCGAGGAGGCAGATTAGGTCACTGCAGAGCACCAGGAAGGACAAGGATTCCATCGATTATATGTCCAGGAGGTGATAACTGCACAGGCAGCAAGAGTTCAGGATGGTACATGGGTGACCATTTGGAAGTGCAGAAAGAGGCAAGGAGCCTCCGAGTTACGTTCTACATTTGGGACACCTGACACCTTGAAAAAGTGCCGTTCCTACAATACACCAATCAGCAAAAGAATGCACAAGTATTGTATCCTTTTGTTGTGACTCCAAGAGTAGAAATGCAATCTTATAAGCAATTTCATAGTTGGGGGGAATAGCCGAGAGTTTCCGTAGCTATCATCATGAAACCCTAGTGCCAGGATACAGGGTATCACAGAGGGATTGCAGGATGTTCTGTAGGGAGAAGCAAGTGAGCCAGAAGTTAACTCCAGTGACATGAGGAGAGCAGGTATTGAAGCCCTACAGTCAGATTTTCAGAACTAAAGGAGGAAGTTAAAAACCAGGGCCTCAAAAATTATTAACGTCTGGTACTATCTAATCTTGAGAGCAGAATGAGGACAATCAAACCTTGGACATTGGAACCACTTGTGGAGTAGGATACACTACCTCAAAGGGGATAAGTTGCACTCAATAGGATTGGCAATAATGTCTTCTGACATGATTTACTCCTATAGTTTGAAAGGGTTTAAACTAAATTGGTAGGGAAATGAAAACCAATATACAGAACTAGAAGATATAAGGTGCATAAAGGAGTGATTTGTTGGATAGCACTACAGAAAGTAGTACGAATTTGACAGGGAAAAATTAAGAAAGACTGAATTATATACGGGAAGTTTTCAATGCATGCAAGTAAACAGAGAATTGGCAAATAAAGTTGGGGAGATACATGATAAATAGTCATGTGGGGATAAGATGTTATAGCAATATAGATACATGCTTGAAAGTGTTGAGGGTTGATCCTCAATATTCAAGGATAGAATGTGTTGAGAAAAGATAAGAAAAAATAAAAGAACATGGGTAGCAGTACTGATTCAGGAAGACATTATATCATTGGAAAAAGACAATATCCTCAAGGTGCAAGGACACGAGTTGTTCTGTTGAAGTTGACAATCAGTAGGGCATGATTTCTGTTTCAGGATTTCTACATCTGCAGTTTTTTGCTTTTATTTGAGTGTTTAGTTCACTATCACTTCTCCTGCAGGTATGCAGACCTTGAAGAAGTTCTCCTCTTCTCTCCGATGGTATTGATCATTTAAATCTTTTGACTTATTCACCTTATTTTCTTTCAATTTCACTTCTAGTGTTTGATGAAGTGTTTTGTAAAACTTGTTACCATTGGCACATCTCTTACCTCAGTGACTGTCTCCAGCTCCTCCTCACTCCACTTGGGATTCCAACTGAAGTTCCATACTCAGGTTGTTTCAAATCTACCAAAGTTCACAAATATCTCTGAGACATATAATGTTCCTCAAAGAGCTGTTCGCACCACAATCACTGCCAGATGTACCCTTTCATCTTCTCTCTTCATCAATACTGGTTCACATATCTCAGAGCTGTCCCAATACCCAGTTCCATTTCACTCTTCATTTCATTTGGCATTTTGACAAGAAACTTTTTCTCTTCCTTTCAGGAGTTATGGAATGCAAGCTCTGAAAGGTTCCCAGGTATCGATGCCCCTCTGGATTCTTCGTCCTCTCTTTGTCCTTCCAACTCCAACCTTTGTTCTGATGTCACCTCTTGTCATGTACTCAACTGTCCTTTGTCACCTCACTGTTGCTGAATGCTCTATGGTCAGCAAAGTACTTAATTTTACCCCTTTATGCCCTCACCTCAGAATATTTTATAAAAGATTTGAAACTTGCAGTTGTTTATATCCAGAAGATTGAGTGAGCTTGTACAAGGACTCGCTATCTCTTTGTCATTTCTATGTCCTTCTTGCAAGGTATATTTCCAACAATTTCAGTTAATAAAATTGAGGGTCAGTGTTGCTTTGGATAAGAAACTTGGTCATAAAGCAGTGAGCTGTGGTAAATGGTTATTTTTCAAACTGAAGGAAAGTAGATAGTGGAATTTCACCAGAATTAGAATTAGATTTAGTTTAGTTTTTAGGATTAGAATTAGATTTTTATTGTTGTGTGTACTGAAGTATAGGAATACATGAGTACAGTGAAAAGTGTATAAAATCACCCTTCTCCAGTGCCACCTTGGTTACAAAACTAGAATTTTAAAAAAGCAAGAGAAGAAATTTTTAAAAATATATTAAAAGAAGTCCAGATCCTAAAGTCTAAGTCTTACCTTCATAAAGATGTTGGGAACCAGCAATGCAGGCACCCAGGCTAAGCCACGGCCTGAAGTTTCGGTCAGCCTACAAATCTCTGCTCACGTTTTGGATATTGGGAACACAGAGCAAAATTTCACATTTACCCTGACTAAGTGTGAGAAATAGCTAACAATGAGGCTTCAATGGGACAGGCAAGCTAGCAAAATGGACAGACATGCTGGAATTCGGAGGAATGAGAATTAATTAATCAAGGGAGGAGGAGTACAGAAAAGTAATATGGATTAAAAAGTGTACACAGGCAGAGGGACTTTGAGATTGATATGCACAGAATGGTTGGCCTGGCCTATTGAGAGAGCACATAGCAAAGTGTACAGGATCTTTGACTTCATAAATAGGGATACTCGATATTAATACTAGCAAAGCTGAAAAATGTGTTGCTCAAAAAGCGCAGCAGGTCAGGCAGCATCCAAGGAGCAGGAGAATCGACATTTTGGGCATAAGCCCTTCTTCAGGAATGTCGATTCTCCTGTTCATTGGATGCTGCCTGACCTGCTGCGCTTTTCCAGCAACACATTTTTCAGCTCTGATCTCCAGCTTCTGCAGTCCTTACTTCCTCCTAGTTGATTAATACTAGCAAGTCATGTTGGCATCTTTGCTGAAAATGTGTTGCTGGAAAAGTGCAGCAGGTCAGGCAGCATCCAAGGAGCAGGAGAATCAACGTTTCAGGCATGAGCCCTTCTTCAGGAATGAGGAAAGTGTGTCCAGCAGGCTAAGATGTTGGCATCTTTATAAAGGTAGGCCACACTAGAGCACTGTGTTCAGTTCTGATTATCACAATTTACGAAGAATGTGAAGGATCTTAAGAAGATACAGATGAGATTTATCAGAATGGCTCCAAGAGTGAGATTCCAAGGTTACATTGTAAAAACTGGGATGATGCCTTTACAACAAAGGCAAGGCAGTGACAATTTTATAGAGGTGCACATGGTTTTGACAGGTCTAGATAGGATAAACAAAGAAAAACTGTTACCATTATCTGATGGTACAAAGTCAAGGGGGCACAAATTTAGAATTTTGGGAAACAGATACAAGAGCAGGTAGAAGAAGTGGGGACGGTCGTGGTGGATGTGTGTAATGGATCTTTTCATACAGCAAATGGTAATGACCTGGAACACCATGTCCATGAAGGTGGTGAAAGTGGAGAAGATTAATGATTTCAAAAGAAAAGTGGCTGGGTAGTTGAATTAAACAAACCTATAGAGCCACAGGGGTAGTGGGGCAAATGGGACTGACTGAATTGCTCTATATGGAGTTGACATAGACTCAGTTGGATAAATGGACTCTTTTTTTTGATTCTTAGATTATATATTTCTGACAGTAAAGGTCCTTCAGAACTAGTGCACACCGATCCTCAGAAGAGTAATCCATCCAGAACCATTCTCCTACTCTGTATTTACTCCTGACTAACGTACCTAACACCATGAGATTCAACGTTTCGGGCATAAGCCCTTTTTCAAGAATCCTGAAGAAGGGCTTATGCCCGAAACATCGAATCTCCTGTTCCTTGGATGCTGCCTGACCTGCTGCGCTTTTCCAGCAACACATTTTCCGCTCTGATCTCTAGCATCTGCAGACCTCACTTTCTCCACCTAACACCATGGACAATTTAGCATGGTTAATCCACCTGACCTGCATATCTTTGGATTGTAGGAGGAAACTGGAGCACCTGGAGGAAACCCACGCTGACACGGAGAGAATGTGCAAACTCCACACAGACAGTTGCCCAAGGTGAGAATTGAACCTGGGTCCTTGGCGTGGTGAGGCAAAAGTGCTAATCACTGAGCCACCATACCACCCCTTCTTGCTGCTTGGTAGGCCACCATTTATTGCTCATCCCCAATCACTCTGAGAAGATAGCGATGAGCTGCCTTCTGCACTGTAATAATCATATGGCTCTCTGAATAAGGTAAATGCTGTTACAATATTAATTCCATTAATAGGACATTAGAAAGCTATGAAGAATTATTACATATTTAATATTCTGCTTTTAATTCGTTATCTTAATTGTTTTGAATAGTTTTGTTTATGAAAGGAATGCCGATGGTATTGTTGGGTGAATCAGCCTGGAACCCCGTAATCTAACTTTTATTTAACCTATTTTTCTAAAATCCCTGTTCAGAAATATTACTACCACGCCTCTGGATCAGGTGGGACTTGAACCTGGGTCTCTCAGTCCAGGCGTAAGGTCCCTAATAAACAGTAATCTAATAGAGCTGAATTATTACAAAATATCTGAAGAATAAGTTCTGCAGTAAGAACCTGACACTAATTCAGGTCTTTAGTGTTGTTGGGATCAGAAGTTCCCCATAATTTGTGCCTTAATGGTGCCAACCAGCCATTGCCTCATTGAAAAGACATACACTGCAAATAAAAAAAATTTCAGATTAACAAGGGCTCTTCACGACTGTTCTTGCAAAATTCTGAAAATCTGAAAAAGATTTACTTGGCTTAGCTTTGTCATAGGGAGGAACAGGCAATTAATAGAACAGGAGGCAGCCATTCAGTTCATCGGACATATGCCAGTTAAAACGAGCTATCCAGACAAATCTTACATTCCAGCTTTTGGTCTTTAACATTGTAGATTTCTGCACTTGAAGTCTGTCTGTAGAGCTGTCCTGTATCCTGTCTGTAGAAGCTGCTAGTTACTTACAGAGCACATCAATGCCTCAGGTTGGGAGGGAAAGAGGATATTAAAAGTGGGGAAGGACAAGAGGTTTCTATGAAATCGAAAACACTTAAACTCTCAATTTTCAACATTTCCGGATTGAACAAAGAACCAACTGAAAGAACCATAAAAGCCCAAGTACACCTAAGAGATAAAATAGAAATACAGCTTCAAACATTCTTGGAAAATTTCACAGATAACATGCAACACATACACATACAGGTACATGTAAAAATTCCTACAACGTTATTTATAAATAAGATTTATTTTTGAATTGCAGCTATTCCTAATATTGGCAATGTAATGAGCAATATCATATTGTCTAATCCAAGCATTGTGGCTACTTTGCACGACATCTAGCTCATTTGGTTAGATCATGTAGGTGATTTTTTTTTAAAATCCCGCATGTATTTACTAACACGACTGCTTTGACCATAATAGCAAATTGCTTCTTCCTAATTCAGGAAACCAGCTTGTGTAATAAAATTTGTTTTTATTTCAGACCCATTTTGATGATGATCTGAAATCAGCCTGCACAGATTTTAAAGTAAAAGTCTCTCTTTCTACTGCAAAGCTAAGTTATGCTGAAATGTAATTTAGGCCAACATCAAAGAATTACCGCTTAGGGCAGCAAAACAGCATGTAGAAGCAATGAGAGCTTTACTGCTAAACTCTGCAAGAAGAAGCCTTCAAATGAATATTTCAAACCTTCATATGAATATTTTAAGCGTGACAACCACACGTAAACACATAGGCAAAGTGCTCAAATCCACTCAAGAAAAACTATTAAGTCATCAAGCTGCTTCTGACAGGATCCACTGAATATGGCAACAGTGAGAAGTCAGGAGACAGTTGGAATCATTTCAAGACTGCTAATTTAACTTGTCTTAAAAACCAACCGATGCTCAATGTGTCATCATCAATGTCATCTTACCGCAGTCAGAAAAGCCTACGACCTAAAGCAAAAAGGTCCCTGAGTGCCACCCTCCCTGTCTGCTGGTTGAAAATCTAATTGGTTCTGCTGACAGCCTTGGGAATTTGCAAGGAAGGCTGCACCAGCTAATCTCCGAGGGCCAGAAAACAGCTCAGTATCCATCTCAGAGCTCTGCTCTCAGGCTGTCGGGAAATGACTCTGATGCTAGCGCGAGCTCTCTTCTGCTTCAGCTGTCTTCTTACTTCCACGAATCAAATTCAATAATATTTGTCACTCAATAATTTGTGAAGTACCCAACAAAAACCTCTTCTGTAATCAATATCAGTTTGTCTGCTCTTACTTGTGAAGGTGACCTATGTTAAGAGTGAAAAATAGAAAATACAAATGCTCCTTCAATTGTTATGCTTCAGAAAAGAAAAACATTCACCTTAAAATCATTCCTATGCTTTATTTCTTTGCTGTTCTTAGAAATATAAAAAACTCGAATTGTTGTGCATGTTTCACTGGAAGATAAATTTGCCCATTCCTATTATACATATTCAGATACTTGTATCTACTCATTCCCAATCACATAAATATAATAAAGTTTCACTTATTACTCTCAAATTAAACTGAGAGAAATCATTCCTATTTAAATGTGTATTCTATTTGACCACAGATTGGACCTATGAAGAATGTGAACAGGTAAAAATACCTTGTGCTGCAATGTTAAATCCTGCAGACCAGGATGTCTAAGGGTCTGTAGGAGCTGGTGATTGTATTTGTACACTTACAAAGTCATGGCAGAGAGTCAGTGTGCACAGCTATTAGCTATAAGCCGACAGAGAGAAAAAAAATCTTTATCATCATCAGTGTACAATGATACTGCTTCTGTAAGAAAGTACTTCTAATGTTCACCTGCTATGGTGGAATCTGTCAACATTTACTATCAGGCTTGAGAGTGAAGAACAACCACTTCAACAAGTTAATGGAGAACAGATAAGGCCCATGAAATTACAATAGTATGAATCAGTATCTTTTGGAAGGGAATAAGGGGCAAGCAGTTGGAGTTCAAGGCAAAATTCAACATAATTCGGAAAAATCTTTGTTGGAGATTATAATAAGTATAAATGGGCTAATCTTGTGCCTAAATTGAAGATTCATCTTTTTTGTTTCGGATTTTCTCCAAATATACGAGACTACCTCTAAAAAGTATTCCTTACAGAAATTTTACTGGGGTCATCAAAATGAGCAAAAACACATTTGTTAAGTATTTCACAACCTCAGGGCATCTCAAAACATTTCATGGCCAATAAGATGTGGGACAAAACAATCAATTTACATGCAGCCAGCTCTTAAAAACAGCAATGAAATAATGATCAGATAATATGCTTTAAGAAAATATTCTTGAGGGATTAATGTTGGGCGGGTCACCAGGCAAACTGCCTTAGTCCTCTTCAAATAGCTCTGTGGGATTTTTTAAGTCCACTGGGGGCCTCAGTTGAACATCTAACCAGAAAGATCAGACATCCATATTGCAAACTACCTCGCCTGTCTGCTGAACTTCCTGGAGCGGGATTTTGGACCGTTTTCCAATTAATGAAGAGAGAATCTAGAGGTATGGCTAACGCTGGTATTTATGCTGTTCTCTGTATAATGTATTTTTAGGAAAAAAATTTACTCTTTCAATTGCTTACTTCAAAATACTGGTTAATTTAGTACAAAAATCATTCATTTAGCAGGAGTAGATAGTGCAATAGATTAATAAAACCGTCCAGAATTTTCATTATATGCCTTATTTATTTACTTGATAATAGTCGAGAATGAAATGTTAAAGTTCAAACTTGATGTAAATCTGGTACTGCTTACATCCAGTTGAACCTAGTCTTAGGAGCAACAATATATGGTCAGTCATGACTTGGAGATGCCAGTGTTGGACTGGGGTGTACAAAGTTAAAAATCACATAACACCAGGTTATAGTCCAACACCATCTGATGAAGGAGCGGCGCTCTGAAAGCGAGTGCTTCCAATTAAACCTGTTGGACTATAACCTGGTGTTGCGTGGTTTTTAAACTTTGGCCAGTTATGGATGTCAAAGGTCATCAGCCTGATGACTACTGTTGGATTAATTTCTAGGTAGCTGAACAGCAGTGGGTGTGAACAAAATAGTGAGAAACCATTGGACCTTGAGAAGACGACGTGGTTTCTCTCTCTATCCAATAACATACCTGAAGCTAACAAAAGCCTATTTATTTTTCTCCTATCAGTTGCTGTAAGCTGCTGCTTTAACCAATAACTCAGAAACTTGTAACTTTTAAACCAGCCACTGTGTGCCTCCCATGAAGAAGTGAAAGGAGCCTGAAGGAAAAAAAACACAGGAACTGAAGGACTTGGAAAAGTCCAGAGAGCAGGTGTCATTGAACAATTTTCTAAGTGTTTTTTTTTCTGTACATGTGTATCTTTTTTTTTAAAGAGAGGGTTAGAATTTTCACTTGTAGAGTTATATATTGATAATTCACAATTGTATGTCTGGTTAGAAACAATTTATTTGTAATAAATAGTATTTCTTGATCAGCAAAGAAACCCTGTTTCTGTTGAACTGAGTCTATTAGATAGGCAAATTGGGTGCTCTGATGAATTTGTTTTAACTTTTATAATGACTCCAGGAATAGTGAGGCTTGATTTCTAGCATGCCACATTAGTGGGGTGCAACATTGTAGATTTACAATGCACCAAAGTTGAAGTTAACTGATCACTTGGGAACCAATAATGTCATCTTCAGACAGACACTGCCAGATTGCCACTGAAGTCAATCGGTAGAAAGATTCTTTGTCTTTGCAATAATTGCATAAGAGAAAGAAAAAACAATTGCAAGAAAAGCAAACAAAATACGTCACAGAGTTCCCTCCTTTACATGGATTATGTGTAGAGCTCAGTTTGACGATTCACTCATATCTGATACCATAAACATGCTGTGTGTGCATTTCTCAATGTCAGTTCTTCTCAATATAACAATATAGTATCAGTAAACTTTGACAATGCACTCACTTCTGATATTGCATGGCGTGTGCATGTCATAGTGTCACCTCTGGTACATGTACAGTACATACCAAGTTAAAGCTGACAACGTATTCACATCTGGTACTGGATGGCTTATGCACATCTCTGTGTCTCCTTCTGTGCAGTTAAATTGTGTGTCCACCACAACAGAGCTGCTGATATCTGGAAGAGGAGCTGATAAGTGAGAATGTAACAGCTGTACTAATAGTGGAGAACAGCTGACTCAGACATGTGTACTGTACAATACACATATCCTTTAAGTGCTAATATCACTCTTTTTACATTACATATAGTCTTCTAACAGAACATCCAATGTCACCCTTTTTTACCTGATACTGTTTGCTCATAGTCCCATTTCAATCACATTCATGCAACTACATTTAACTAGTTAAAGAAAGTGGAAGGATATGTCCACATGGAAGCACTGCCACTGACTCCAGAAAAGTTCATGGGATCATTATCATGTCATTGAGCGGCTAGAGGTAAATGTACCAACATATCTGCAATTAATTTTATGATGTCAGAAAGTTTGAGGAAGGTAGTGGCTTATGGTATGAGTGAGAGTTCTTGGGGATAGGGTCTTACTTTCAATATCCTATGCACATTGTGGGGAGGGCAAATTGGTTTATTGATTCTTCTTTTCAACTGATATTCAACTTCGTAGATCCTTACTGAGGTGTTAAAAAATACACTGATCTGAAAATTCGCCCGCATCTGGTACAAAGAAATTTTTAAAATCCTTGACAACTAAAGGAATTGCTGTCAAAATGTTAGTTTATCTTCTTATTATCTAAGGCCAGGTTTAGATGTTTAAAACCACACTGGTTTAGAGTGAAAACTAAAATAAGGGCACAGAGGCGATCCATTTCAGTAAACAAGAGAGGAGCAACATGGTCCTTTCAACCCACGCACTGTAACATATATGTAGCACATGATCTCAGTATGTCAATACACAGGACAATCAATAAACGTTTTATGATGATCAGCTGACTATGTTCTGTAGCTGCGTTGTCCACATATGTAGTGAAAAAAATTACAAAACAAGACAAAACTCTAACATTACACTGCACTGTCTTCATAACAGTGGATTAAAAAAAACTTCTGACTGTGAAGTTGTGCTTCTTGTGTAATTCTGGGTCAGTGCAGGTTGATAAATCCTATGCAGATTCATTAGGCTCAATACATAAAAGTACTTTGGCAGGTAAATCATGCTGATGAAATTTAATATGTAGGCAACATTCATGATGGAAACCTTTCTTTACATATATTGGATATGTTCGATTAGGTGAGGGGCAATGGCTATGACAGAAGATTTATTCAATTAGCTCATGTCAATACAACGAAAAATAAAACAAAGTTTAAAAAATAGCAATTCTCTAATTTGATAAATGTATTATTTGGTGTGATAATGAACATGCACATCATGCAGAAGCCAGACTCAATCCCTTGTCAGAACCGACAGTTAAAGCATTCAGCAATTCTGGAATAGTGAGAGACAAATTTGATAGAGCTCCTAGTTCTGGTTGCTATACAATAAGCAATGTTAAGGTGATAACAGGTAAGGCTTGTCTATGCGATTTCTTCTATTCTGCTAATACTGAATTTCGATTCTCAAATGGATCAGATTATGGTGGAGATCTCAAAATCATCATAGACATTCCTGATGAAGGGCTTATACCTGAAACGTTGATTCTCCTGCTCCTCTGATGCTGCCTGACTTGCTGTGCTTTTTCAGTACCACACTTTTGACTCTGATCTCCAGCATCTGCAGTCCTCACTTTTTCCCATAGACATTAATCCTGCCAACTTAACGTCTTTCCAATTAGCTATCTGCTAGTCTATGCAAAAGAAACCCAAGTTTTATTACATATCTGTGAACAGGAAGCTCCGAAAGAAATGGATTCATACAAGTAACAAGTAATTATCCCACCAACATCCAGAAGTGCAAAGAGGAATGTAGAAGGTCAATAGACAACAGCCAATAATTTATCCTAAAATGAGGAATTTTGCCCATCTGCAACTGCCATCTACTTATTATGTGATCAATATGCCTGGGATGAGAACAGCCAACAATTGACATAGACAGATCAATGCTGGCAAATAAGCACTTCACGACAAAAAGTTTGATCCAATTCCACAGGCTTGGTAAATGTTGTTTCTATTACAGCACCATTCAACATGATACTGCTATGATTGCACTGTTATTACAGGTTTAACGTTAGGCAATCAAACTGTAGTGGTTTAGAGATCAACAAACAGCACTGGGTTGCACTTTTCTTTTCATATTTCAACTCTGATTTTTTTTAATATCATGGGAGGGGGTAGAGAGAATAATGTACACAGGAATAAAATGTGATGAGAACAACACATATCAAAGGGCAATTGTAAGGCAGTAATCTCATGAAATGTTTGAAAGAATCATAGTAAACACAGGACTAAATTGTGATCTGGAAATTCTTTACACTTTTCTATGCATGCACATAGATAAACAGCAAGAATTTTCAGGAAATCATCATTAATCATATGTAATACTGGTATTATGCAGTTGATTTAGTTTATGACTTTTACTCCTTCTTAAAGTCCTCATCATGAGAACAATGATGGCTAGGATGGAATAATGCATAATAGTTCTCTTGCTGAATACATAACTTATAGATAGATGTTTTTAATGACAGTGCATTTATTGGATAATTTCCATTTGATTATTAGAACTTTGTACAATTTTTGTAGCTACATCATAAATGGAATTCCAGAAGTGTAATCTAGATTTCTGGTGAAATCTGAAATATCCTTTATGCCAGCAATGCTGGAGTTTTCTTTCTCAAAATTGTACGTCATTGTTCTTACAGCTAGCTGAATAAAATAACTTGTAATAATTAAAAGTGTTGTTAAGTAGCCACTTCAACTTACACATTCTTCATTTCCTGCACTGATATCTTAAAACATGAGATGCTCTTCATGAAAATAAAAGGCATTGAATTATCATGCTACCTTTGATTGTTTGCCTCTTAAATTTGAAAAATGTGCATATAGATGGAAAGTCTATTATTCAATATAAGGATCCAATTTGAACTGAGTATTGACATTAATTTCTGAAAGGTAAACACCTCTAATAAACAGCAAGGTAAATATTTAGAGCACTTCTCCTATAGGGCAGATAGAAAGTTTTACAAGACAGTAGGAACAAACTAGAAAGAAAATAAAAGCTAGTTAGATTGGGGGGATAACATGAAAGTTAGGACATGAGGCATGAGATTATAGATACAGAAATTGGGACTGTTTCTTTCAGGAGGCTGACAATGGCAGTTTTAAATGAGAAAGGGGTGGCTTCTGAAACAAGAGATTCTTCTAATAATGTCATGGAGGCCAAAAATATAATCAGGATGACATCAGTATTGAGGAAACGGACTAAGATAGGTCTCAGCACTAGGATGATCTCAGGAGACACTTGAAGGTAATTGTATGAGAAATTGGAAAAAGCACAAATTTAGAACTAGGACATTCAGAAGCTGGGAGATGTGGGGTAAACAACAAAAAGACAGATGAACCTTCTGTCTCAATTTTAGTGAGACACTGAATTGGTGCATTCTTCCACAGCTTTTAGCAACAACCAAAGTTTAGTGAGCATAATTCTCATGGAATTCACCAATAAAAACACAAAGCAAAGAACTTAATGATACCTCTGCTTATCATCTTCCATTTCAGTCTTTGAAATATGGTTCAAAAATAAGATTTTATAATGCAAGGTTTTGAAAATCATATATTTCAGAAAATATGATTAAACATGGCTTAGCATTAAAGAGTACTTCCATTCAAATTTGTAATTTGAGACCTCTACATCTCTGATGCTTGGTTTCTGTAGTTGGTACTTATCAGCAGAGGGTTTATTCTGCCATCCAAAGTAAATCTGAATGATGTGTTTCCAAATCATTTGAAAACACAACTGAAGAAGCAAAAATTTAACATCCAGGAAAATAACATAATAAGAATCAAGTTCACCAATCCACATTTTGCACAAAAATGAACAGATTCATGAATGAATGTGATCCTAAAACACGTGTGAAAACCCAAAAATACCATCTCGTATAAGTCCAATCGCTGACTGCACTGCCAACAATTCCCTTTTGTTATAAAATAGCATATTATCTAACTCACAATAAGCCAACATCAAATAATAGCAATAAATATTCAGATTAAAACACATGCAACCACACACCAAGGAACATGACCCAGGACTTCGGACAATGTTTGGCACTCACGAGGTATGATTTTACTGGAATCGTTTTATGTTCAAACACAACATGACTATTAAAAAGATGGATAACTGAAATTATAACTGCTAGTTTCAGTGTGCTTCAAGAATGGAGGGAATGATGCTGGTTTCCACAACTGACTCCCATGACAAATCTACAGCCACCACAGAGGTCAGTGATGCACTGATGTAAATTCATATTGGGAAATTGCCTGCTTTCCTTACTTTTGCTCCTGGAAGCATTTTAATATACATACATACTTCTCTGATAACTCTTGAACTTGGTTGTAAATTCTAACTCAGGAAACATCATTACATCAATCCTAATTCGTCAGTATAAGCACCTCAATAATAAGGAAGAACTGGTCACTGATAATTCCGTTGCCCTCTAATGTGCAAAAAAAGACAAGAAATGAACAAATAACAACTCTCATACTTCAATTACTGCCATAAAGCAATGAGCCTTACAACCAAGAAAAACTTGTATTAATAGTGTGTCTCTTACAGAAAATTACCAAAGTATTTTACAGAGACATAAAAAAATGTGACACTAAGACATTTGGGAATATACCTAATAGAAAAGCAAAATATTTTTGAATCTCAACTGAAAGCACAAAATGATGGAAATAATCAGCAAATTAGGCAGTATCTATGGAGAAAGAGAAACAGGGTTTTAATTTCATGTCTATGATGTTTCATCAGATTTGGGAAGTAATTCAACTGATCCAAGTTCTCCTCTAATCTGTTCTGTTCTCTACAGAAATAGCATTTCGTGATCATTGAATGAGTCAAATTCTCATCTTTTTGTTTCCAACCACACTGCGCCAGATCAGATTTCAATGGGCATGCTCACTGATGTGGTAGTCCACATATAACAGCCGCTGCATAAAATAAAAATGGTGGTTTGGCGGTTGATATGGTGGACAGATGGCTGCAAATTCAGTACTGTTGGCAGAAAGCAAGGATAACCCGGGGGAAGAATGATTTGGAGATGCCGGTCTTGGACTGGGGTGTACAAAGTTAAAAATCACCCAACACCAGGTTATAGTCCAACAGGTTTAATTGGAAGCACATTTGCAATGGATATTGAGCAAGTGTTAGGGATACGGACCTTCTCAGAACAAATTCATCTTTCTTAATCTGCACATGCCCAGCATTCAGTACCTGAAATGAAGAGTGAGCTGCAGGCCTCTGCAGCTGATTCTTAGATTCCCTACAATGTGGAAACAGGCCCTGCAGCCCAACAAGTCCAGATCGACCCTCCAAAGAGCAACCCACTCAGACCCATTCCCTTACATTTACCCCTGCACCTAACACCACAGGCAATTTAGCATGGTCAATTCACCTAACCTGCACATCTTTGGATTATGGGAGGAAACTGGAGCATGCGGAGGAAACCCACGCAGACACGGGGAGAATGTGCAAACTCCACACAGACAGCTGTCTGAGGTGGGAATTGAACCCAGGTCCCTGGCGCTGTGAGGCAGCAGTGCTAACCACTGAGCCACCTGATAACATGGGGTGTCACTGGTCACATTCAAAGACTTCTATACAAAAACAATTTTCATCCAAATTAAAAACTCAAGATAATTGACATCAATTAGAACTACTAATGATATTCTATTTTAAGCTTCAACATTTTTTCAGTCAGAAATCATTGAAACTAGATAATACACCTGACCAGTTCTTTGCAGGTTCTTTGCTGATTGGTTCATTCATCCATAGCCTGGGGTAAATCACCTGCCATGAGTTATTTGTTGAGACAGAACATCGCAGGCAGGTGCAATGCTAAAGAATGACAAAGACAAGAAGGGTAGACCATGTTAAAGCCTATTATTACTGCTAACGCAAGTGTCATTTTTCCTCTGCCTACCTAGGTTCAAGCTTTTCTTTCCAGCATTTCCTTTTCTTTTTCACTTCTTCCTTTAAATCTATTGCCAATTCAAAGAATTTGATTTAAATTAAAATCTTTCATTTTCTCCCCCCTTTCAGAGATGGCCTCATTTTTATTCAGTGACAATCCCAATGATTGACAGGTGAGTGCTTGGTGCTGAAATTGGACCGGTATAAAGCCTTTGCATTTCATTTGCTCCATTACACCACTGCATGAATTACAGAGCATTCTCTGGCATCATTCCATTTCTTTCAAAAGACCTGACATGAGCAAAAATGACTCTGCTGACATTTGTATAACAAATTTATTCTACAAGAACATTTATTATACAATATTATACATGTAGGTAACACAACCTTTTGCCCTAATCTGGCCAGAAAATTTTCGAGTGCATAAATAGCAGCTCATATTGTGAACACACGGTAAGTGACAGCTCAAAGACCAACAATAATATTAAGACAAGTAAATACAATGCATTTCTTTTACCTCCATGCTGAACTATGCCTGGCTTTCTAAATACAGCTTTCAATGCAATTTGTGTTTCCAATGCTGCAAATTAACATTTTGTTGTACAAAAAATTATGTCAAATATCAACACGCATACATTTGACAACATATTTTCTGATTATTTTTCATGCATGAACTGCTTTTATGAAATTTTCATCTCTCAGGTCTCAGACAAAAAGCTTCAAGAGAATTCAGATACAGAGTAATAATTTAAAGGGAAATAAACTAGCCAAGCTGTGGTTCCTATTTTGTCTCGTATAGCTACTTACCATCAAGTATAAAAATAGACAAATTATCTTAGTTGGCATTATTTTCCAGCTCAACAACACCACACTTCATATCTTTAAAATAAATTTAATTAGATTTAAAGGCTTATTAACCGTAATTACGCACTGTAGCTTCTACATTTTAGCAGGTGATGCAGCATTATGAATCGGATTTGTTCTAATTTCCTGACTTCTTCAACCAGATTATATAAAGAATTGCTTAAAATTCAAAATATTACCATTTTCAGCAATGTGGCAGTACTGTTATACCAATGCAATACGATGCCATAGGAAATGGATTTACAGCCATAATCCCCAGACACAGTAAACAATCTCTACTGTCTTTTAAACGAGCTGCCAGTGAGATGCAAAGTAATGGAGGAAATAAACAAAATTCCAAAAGCAGAAGTCACCTTGGACTCTTAAACTAAACAGGGCAGTGCTGTTGCATCTTGAAGTGTCTGGAACCTAACCTTAAGAGGTGTTTTTTTTTGTTGTTGCTTCTGTATATAGCTGTGCTATGGTAACCTAACATAAACAATGCCCCTGGTGGTAAAGTATGTTTCTGGCGGCAGTACTGAACACTCAATTGTCCGAGTGGCCAGAGATAAAATGACTTGTATTTTATTATTATATTCAGGAGTTGTGGACATCACTGTCTGGGCAAGCATTTATTGTCCATCCCTAATTGCCCTTAAGATGGTGGTAAATTCTCTTGCCAAATCACAGCAAATATTGGGGTGTAGATACACCTGCAATGCTGTTAAGGGAAGGAGTTTCTGCAACTTAATCCAGTGACAATGAAGAAAAGGTGATATGTTTACACATCAGGATGGTGATTGACATGAAGAGGAACTGGCAGGTGATGGTATTCCCATCGACCTTTTCTTTCTAGATGGCAGTGGTCTTGAGTTTCAAAGGTGCTGTCTAAGGAACTTTGGTGAATTTCTGTAGTGCCTCTTGCAGATGGTAAACATTGCTGCTGCATTATTAGCAATCAAGAGATTGTATATTTGTGGATGTGGTGTCAATCAAGTGGCTGCTACATCCTGGATGGTGTCAAGCTTCCGGCAGTATTAAAACTGTACTCATCCATGAAAGTGGGCAGTACGCCATCACACTTCTAACTTGTACTTTGTAGATGGTGGACAGGTCCTGGAGTCAGGAGGTGAGATACTCAGTGTAGGAGTAATCTACTCTTGCAGGCATTGTACTAATATGGCTAGTCCAGTTCAGTTTCTGGCTAATGGTAATCCCTAGGATGTTGATAGTGGGAGATTCGGTGATGGTAATGTCTTTGAATGTCAATAAGTTGATGGTTAGATATTCTCTTGCTGGAGATGGTCATTGCCTGGAACTTGTGCAGCACTAATGTTACTTTCTACTGGTCAGCTCAAACCTTCATATTGTCCAGTCTTGCTGCATTTGGGGACGTGGACTAATTCAATGTCTGAAGAGTCACAAATAGTGCCGAACATTGCACAGTCATCAGAAAACATTCCAACTTCATGCTAGTGGGAAAGTCATTGATGAAGCAACTGAAAATGGCTGGGCCTCCGACACTATGTTGAGTAGTGTCTACACTGAAGCCCTGGAGCTGAGATAACTGACTGTTAAAAATGATAATCATTTTCCCTTGTGCTAGGTACGACTTAGAGTTTTTCCTCAGATTCCCATTCACAGTAGATGTACGAGGGCTTCTTGATGCCATTTCCAATCAAATTGGGTCTTGATGTCAAAGGCAGTCATGGGCACCTCAACTCTGTAATAATACTTTAGTCCAGATTTGAACCAAAATTGCAAGGAGGCCAGAAGGCAAGTGGTCTTGGCCTAAACTGGGTGCCAGTGAACAAGTTGTTGTTAAGCAAGTGTTGCTTGATAGCACTGTTAACATCCTTCCACCACTTTACTGATAATCAAGAGAAGACTGATGAGTAGGATCTAGCTGGGTTGGACTTTTACTGTTTTTTTTGTGTACAGGACAGATCTAAGCATTTTTTTCATATTATCAGGTAGAAGCAAGTGTTTTAGTTGTACTATAACAACAGTCTTCAGTCCTTTTGCCAGAGTATTGAAAGGGCTGATGTAATTTGCAGCATTGAGTATGTTTAGCTGTGTCTTGATATCAAGTGGAGTGCATCAAATTGGAAAACTCCAGAGAAGGCAGAAATGGATTATCTGCTCGGCACTTCTGGATCAAGATTGCTGCAAGTTCTTTAGCCTTATCTTTTGCTCTGATGTGCTGGGCTTTACCATCATTGAGGATGAGAATACTTGTGGGGCCTTCTCCTCCTGAGGTATATTTAATTGTCCACCACCATTCATGACTGACGCGATACAACTCCAGAGCTTAGAACTGATTTGTTGGTTATGAATCACTTAACTTTGTCTATGATTGGCTGCTTGTGCTGTTTGGCCTGCAAGATTTCCTGTGTTTGAGCTTCAGCAGGTTGACACCACATTTTTAGGTACGCCTGGTGTTGTCGTCAGCATGCCGTCCTGCTCTCTTCATTGTAATGTTAGAGTAAAGGATATGCTGGGCATGAGGTTGCAGTTTATGTTGGAGTAAAATTCTGTTGCTGCTGATAGCCCAAAGCACTTCATGGATGGCCAGTTTAGAGTTGCTAGATCTGTTTTAAGACTGTCCCATTCAACACGGTGGTAATCCCACACAACTGGATGGAGGATATCTCTAACATGAATATGGGATTTCATCTCCACAATAACTCTGTATTGGTCACTCCTAATAATAATGTCCCGGATAGATACATCTGCTGAAGGCAAATTTGTGAGGATATGGCTAATTTTTTTTCATCTTTTGATAGCTCCTTCACCAACTGCTGCAGACCCAGTCCAGCAATTGTGCCCTTTAACACTCAACCACTTGGTCAGTCAGTCGTGGTGCTGATGAGCTATTCTTGGTGAAGTTCTCCGACTGGTTACATTTTGCACACTTGCCACTCTCAGTACTTCCACCAAGTGATGTTCAACATGGAGGAATTTAGATTCACATGGGGGGTGGTGTTCATGAACAGGACGGTTCCTTGCCCATTTTGACGGATTCCCCGAATCTTCGTAGGTCCTGAGTGAATTTTGAGATGCTGAGGATTTCCAGGGCAATTTCCTTCCAACTGTATACCACTACACTGCCACCTCAACTGGGTTTGTTCTGCTGGTGGACAAGGCAGACAGCACAAAGCTACTTAGGGGTTGTGAAGTCCAAAATTTAACCTGAGGCTTTCAAAGAAAACTTGGATGGATATGTTCTACATAGTCTTCATCTCTGGGAGTATGACCTAAAATGGATATTGTTTTCATGAAGCCAGTTTCATGCATAGAAAAGGTAATATGCTTAACTGACCTGACTGGTCACTGCTAATAATGAATAGCAGAGGAACAAAAATATTTTCTCCCAAAAATTACAGAAAAGATTTGGCCACCAGATCTTCATGAAACAATAAAACAGATTTCAAATAACGGTTTGTGAGAAACCACATTATTAAAACTCAAACTAAAAAAAACTTCTAACTGGTTTCATAACAATGTAGCAGATTTTGGATGCCACAGATGGAGATGTGAATTAATTATGTGGAACTTTAAATCTATCCTTTGATCTTAAAAGTTTACTGATACGTTAACACCTCCCCTTGTTTGCCAATTGCTTTCAGATGTTTGTTTGACCTGGGGAAATTATGTAATTAATATAAACCCTTGATTGAGGCTGCTATAGACTCCACAACACAGCTACTGCCGGGTGACCATTATTTAGCATTTTCACACTTCCACTATAATCTCATTCAACTAACAGAGGTCACCTTCAGATTTGCAATTCTGTTATGTTTGTTTACTGGTTTCTCAAATCAGGTAGTGTTTCATTTATACTTAAAATAATCAATTCCCAAACCATTGCTCTGAAAACATATGAATTATGAAATTAGTTATTTGCAACACAATACAGAAAGACATCATTGATGAGTTTTTTTGTTGCTGTAAGACATTGCCACATGTGGCAACCAGAGAAATTTTTACCCTAGAAACACCAGAAGCTAACAAATTTAATGTTAAAAAGTAGATTAGGAGAAAAGGACCACCTGTCTAACTTGAAAGATATATTTCAGTCTTACATACTGGTCCCAATGTGAGCAGATTTAATATTGGGTCAGTACAGAGAAAATCACATATGTACAAAAATATGTCAACCAAACAGAAAGCACCTACATTCACAATAGACAGCTTGTTTATAATTTATTTTCAGAGATTCATTGCTTGCTGGGTATTAATATTTCTGTTCATCTCAGAAATAAAACATGATTTTGAGAATTTTCCAACCTTAGGAATGGCATAGCTCTCACTGATAAAAGGATTCAGAAGTCAACAGCTGGAAAACATATTTTCAACAGTATATAAAACACAATCATTTTTGCTAGGTTGTTCATTGCCTTTATAGCAACAGATAATCTAAGTCCCACTGAAAAATCATATACATCTAAAATAGGTAGATAAAGATATTGAATAAAAGACATCACATGTTGAACTTCAGATGACTGCAAAAATGTAGCACAATATGGATCAATTTATGAACTACTGACTCCAAAAGGGAGCTTTAGCCACAAATTGCTAAATTACAAAATTACTTTAAAAACTAAATTGGAAAGATAATGAAAACAGTAATAAACTGCAGATTCCATTCAAAGAAAATGATTTTTAACTTAAATAAAATCTTGTTTTCTTAGAAAACTAAACATGAAGCTACAGGTGAAGATAAAGGCTAGGATGGCACTGAGACAGTAGAACTTTGGGTGAGCTGAAATTCATTATGGAGTTTGGAAGATGAGAGGATGAGATTTAGAGCCGGAATAGTCAAGTTCGAAATTGAAACAGAAATGGATGAATGTTTGGGCAATGGAGGCAGGTTACATTACACAGCTGAAAGAAGACAGTGTTTGTGACAGAAAAGATGTGGAATTGGGAACTCAGCTTGGGGTCAAATAATATGCTCAAGTTGTGAACAGTCTATTTCCACATGAAATAATAATTAGAGGAATGGCTAGAGTTAGAATCTACGGAAAGGATCTAAGAAAAAGTCAGTCATTTTTACAATTTTAATGGGTGAAACTGCCTCATCTACAATGTTATCTGCCATATACAGGTAGTTTGGGGAGGTGTTCAAGAGAAGTCCTAAGAGGTTCAAAGGGAGAGAAAAGAGATAGATAGTAGTCTTCAAGGACATAGGCTCTTGAGATGTGAATTGATGGAAATGGTTTTAAAACAGGAGAGAGAAAACGGTCTTCCCTTCATTCATGACATATGAGCGTCACTGGCTCTGCCAGCATTTATTGTCCACCCCTGATTGTCCTTTGAACAAAATGACATGCAAAGGCCACTTCAGGATGAAGTTAGGAGTCAATCACATTGCTATGAGTCTGGAGTCATACGTTGACCAATCCAGGAAAAGGTAATAGATTTCCTTCCTTAAAAGGATATTAATAAACCAGATGGATTTTAACAACAATCAACATGGTTACTTTTAATTTCAGACTGCTTTTAAAATTCACCATCTCCCACATAAGATTATTAGTCCAATGGTATTACCAGAATGCCGCTGCCTGCCCAACTATCATGGAAACTAGGAAGGGAATTTGAGCGGTCAACAGTTAATGTGAACCTGCAGGAAAGAGCAGACGTTTGGTCATGATGACAAGATGAGCTTAGATGAGAGCCAGAAAGGATGCTGGTGAGAAATCATATTGTGATTGTGTCAGAAAACCATTAAAATAAAGTTAGATCAACATTTTGTATTCAATGATTTGTTAGGTTATGCTACACTATGTTTAGTTCACCAGAATGATTACTGTGCATTTCTAACATGTTTTGTTATTTATTTCCTGTTATTAGCATTCATCTTAAAACAAGATTATTTCCATTCTTTCAGCTCCAAATATAGCATTTTGTGGTTTCTTTCCCCAACCTCCTAATGCTACACTTAGTTGATCATTTTGCTTGTTTTCTTCGAAGACAGTCACCAATCATTTATTTTGAAAGGTAATTACCATGGCACTTTGAATCCTTTGAAAATACTCCTAAAAATAGGAGTGAAAGCAGACGAGGCATGGCAAAATGGCAGCCCTATTATCCTCTTAATTTCAAGAAAACAAAAGCCAATCACCATAAAGGAACATGTGGAGATAAAATAAAATATTGCAGCATTGCTAAAATTTCATCTTGAAAGTAACAACTCTTTTGTTCTTTTATGAAACATACACCTTAATAGATGACTGGTTTAAGAAAAATACAATACCTTTTAAAAACCACTGAAGAACATCTAAGCATGTCCCAGAGAACAGATTATAAAATAATTCCACAGCAAATGCTAAAATATTATTATTTGTTTTATGCCAAATTTAAAATTCACAATTATGTGCACACAATCCAAACTGGTAAGAATACAAATAACTTGTTTTGTATATTGCATGGGAACATAGTTGAGGGTGACCTGGTAGAGATGTATAAGATTATGAGTGGCATGGACAATGTGAACAGAAAGCAGCTGTTCCCTTTAGTTGAATGGTCAATAACAAAGGATATCAATTTAAAGTTAAAGGGGGGGGGGGTTTCAGAAGGGATTTAAGGAAAAGATTTCTCACCTGGAAGGTGGAGGAGGTCAGGAATGCACTGCCTGGGAAGTTTATTGATGTGGGAAGTTTATTGATGTGGGAAGTCTCATACCCTTTAAAAAGTACTTGGATGAGCACTTGAAGCATCACAAAATGCTGAATATTATTTAAATGGAAAAAGACTGGAGAAAACTGCAGCAAGGAGGGATTTGGGAGTCCTAGAGTTCAAATCACAAAAATCTAGCATCCAAGTTCAGCAAGTAATAGGAAGGGAAAATAGAATTAGGCCTTCATTTCAAATGAAAAGGCACAGAAGAATAAGGAAGTCTTGCTAAAAACTTACAAGCCACTATTTAGAAAACTGTGAACAGTTTTAGTCTCTTCATCTTTGAAGAGATGTACAGGCATTGGAAGTAGATCACAGAGGTTTACTAGGTTTAACCTGATATGGAGATGCTGGTATCGAACTGGGATGGACAAAGTCAGAATTCACACAAAACCAGGTTATAGTCAAACGGGTTTTTTTGAAATCACAAGCTTTCACCTGGTGAAGGAGCAGCACTCCAAAGCTTGTGATTTCAAATCAACCTGTTGGACTATAATTGGTGTTGTGTGACTTCTGAATAGGTTTATCCTGGCTATGTTATTCTGTTATTGAGGAGAGGTTGAGTACATTGGGCCTGTATTTATTGGAGTATAGACAAATATGAGGCAGTCTTATTGAAACATAAAATATTATTGGGATACTTGGTAGGGTAACTGTTTACAAACAATGCAACAGCTGAACATGGAATTAAAGTACTCTAAGATAAGGTTGAGTCAAGATAAGGAGAAAATGTATTCGGGAGCATGTACAGAGTTTGGGTATGAGGAGATAGTGGATAGAAACAAGGAGCAAAAAGGACCATACCCTCAACATAAAGCACACCACTGAAGAAGTTGCCACCTGGAAACCTCAGAGTCTGTATTGTTGGTGACTGTACCTATCTCGGCAAATGGTCAATGAGATTTGTACACTCACTGAGGTGTAGGGATACAAAGGAATAGATAAATAGACTGACAAAGACATCAATGTAGGGACATAAGGTACGGTTGCTGAATTTGATGATGACACAAAGATACATAGGAAATTAAGTTAGTAAGAGGACAAAAGGAGGCAAAAAAAATTAGATTGGTAAAGTGATAGGGCAACATTGTCGCAAATGGAATATAATGTGGAAAAATATGAAATCACCCATTTTAGCAGGAAGAATAAAAAAGATGCATATTACTTAAATGCTAAGTGATTGCAGAGCTTGAAGATGAAGAGGAACCTTGGTGTCTTCAAGTCACAAAAGCTTAGTATGCATATACAGCAAATAATTCAGAAAACTAATACAGTGTTATCATTTATTGCAAGGGGAATGAAGTACAAAAGTAGGGAGATTATGCTTCTGTTATACAGGGCACTGGTGAGACCACATCGGGGGTACCGTGCATGGTATCGGTCACTGAAATTATGGAAGGATGCAAGTGCATCAAAAGTAGTTCAAAAGATGTATACCAGACTAATACCTGAATTGAGTTGGTTGATTTATGAGGAAAGACTGGAGGGTCTAGGCATATAGCAACAGGATGTTAGAAGAGTAAGGGGTGACTTGATAGAAACATACAACATCCTGAGGGGGCCTTGACAGTGTAGCTGTCGAGAGAATAGTTCTTCTCCTGGGAGAATCCAGAACTAGGCATTACTGCTCAAAATCAGGATCACCTATTTAAAGCAGAGAATGGGTAAAATCTTTTTTCTTAGAGAGCTCAGCATCTTTGGAATTCTGTTTTGGCCATCTTTTCAAGAAGCGAGTCCTTGCATATTTTAAAAGGCAAAAATCGCACAACACCAGGTTATAGTCCAATACGTTTATTTGAAACTAAAAGCTTTCAGAGCACCCGATGCTTCCTCAGGCAGTGGCCAGCAAGAGAGCATACATCAGACACAGACTTTATGAGTAAATGATCAAAGGGTCATACAACTTATGCCGATATATTGAACAAACCTAGGCGGCTATTAAGTCTTTAAACAGTTAGAATGGAGGTGCAAGTTTCGATTGATTAATATGTAAATCCCAGAATTTCTTTCAAGTCACTGCCCCAAGATAACTTCAGATTTTATCAGTATAAAGGTGAAACATCAGGTCAGACAATTAATTCAGTTGTGAAGTCATGTTTCAAGTCTATTTGTATCTCAATCTGGAGCCAGACTAATTTTATTTCCAAAGTAGGAATTTTGGAATTCCACATTGACTGAGTGTCTACAGATCATGTGCTTTTTAAACAAAATAGAATGGGGGAATTTGCATTTGCAGACACATAGATTACTAAGTGTGTATGCAAGAGGGGGAGGGGAGGAGAGAGAGAGAGAGAGAGCAAGCATGTGAGTGAGAGGGTGTGTGCAAGTGTGAGGGAGAGAGAGGAAGAGTGTGTGGTGTGTGCACACACTCGAGACTGTGTGCCTGCACGCTTGAGAGGGAGCGTGTGTGAATGTGAGGGAGCATGCATGTGAGTGTGTGTGAGAGTGTGAGTGCTTGAGAGGGATTGCACTTGAGTGTGAGGGAGTATATGCCTATGAGAGAGTGCGAATGAATGTGTATGAGAGAGGGTCTGTGCAACTGTGTGTGTGTGTGTGTGTGTGTGTGTGTGTGTGTGTGTGTGTGTGTGTGTGTGTGTGTGTGTGTGCGCGCGCGCATAATGTGATGGGGTCACGTGTAGTGTGACATGAACTTAAGTTCCCGGTTAAGGCCGTCCTCATGAGCACTGAAAATGTCTATCAGTCTCTGTTCAGAAACTGTGTCCTGAGTCTGCCTTGGAGGATGTTTACCTGAAAGTCCAAGCCTGAATGTCCTTGTGTGTCCAATGTATTCTCTCTCACTAGCTGCCTGGGGAAGGTGCAGGGACTCTGAAAGGTTGCAGTTTCAGATACTGTAGCCCCCCCGTACGAACGGGGCATACGTTCCAAGACCTACTGCGGATAGGAGCGAACCCATTCATTTAAATGGGACACTTACCTCCCAGCAGCCCCTGGTGCCTGGTTCTGGTAGGTTCCTTATAATATGTTCGGGCCACACGAAACCATGGGTAACTGAAACCATGGATATGGGGGTCGTCCTGTAAACCTGTCAGACTATAACCTGGTGTCATGTGATTTTTGACTTTGTCCACCCTAGTCCAACACTGGCACATCTACATCATAGCATATTTTTAAGTCACAGGTAGACAGATTCTTGTTAACCAAAGGGGTGAAATATTGAAATGTTATCTGGTATAAGTGAGGATGCAGAGGTTAGGATCAGAACATCAATGATCATGTTAAATGGTACAGCAAGCTCATGTGCTAAATGACCTATTCCTGTGCCTATTTCATATGTTCATATGTTTGTAGTATCGTTTGTTATGCTGTCAGTATCTGCCATCCTTGAATGTTTTCATTTCTGCCTCCTTCCAAAGTTCCAAAGAGGACCTTGCTGGTATCTCACAAATATTGCATCTAGAACGTGGGCTTTGCAGGCACAAAGCAGCAAACGGATTTCTGCATCATACCACTAAAACTTAAGCTTGGTGCATGAATTTGCAAGGGACAAGGGATATCCCCTAGAGAGATGGTTATTCACCCTTGCTTTTCTGGTTGATGATATGAAGAGATCTGAAGTCTGGACTGGTTCGAGTCGTGGAAGCTGCCTGAAAGTCCTTGTTATTGTCATATCCCAACAGAATCTTATGAAGTAGAAGCCCTTCCTGTATTCGAATCTCATCAGCCTTTTATTTGGTACTTTGATGGCCACATAGTAAAAATGATAATGCCCTGCACCTACAGGGATCCAATAATGGAGATAATTTACATTCTATGTCCCTGATATGGTGCCATAGGAGCATTAAAACCCAAAGTTGTCACCTTACAAAAAAACTGTATTATGTAGGCCATCACTTCTCTTAAAAAGCAGTTACATTGCTTGAACTATCAGGTTGCACCTTCCAATACAATCCCACAAGGATCTAGCACTGTGTGATCTGCTACAATCTCCACAACATGGTCTTTGAGAAGAATGAACTTTGGAAAGAATGAGACATTGGATTAACTGTGCAAGAGAAGCACTAGCAAGATGAATGAGAGGAATAAAAAGACAAAAATGTACAGCACAGAGATTCCTGTGCTGAGCAAAGAGTGTATAGGCTGGCCCAGGGGTCAGAAGTTTTATCATCAAGCAGTTAATGTCTGGAAATATCTGATCCAAGCATATTTCACCTGAATTTTCTCATCCAACACGTTTGCATGGTCTGGAATGTACTTCAATCTGACTGAACGTTCATTGAAGACACAACTTTATTAAATTCGTTGTTATTATCAAACCATGGTGCACATCTGTCCAGTGGTCTAAGTGGCTCTATTCACCACTTACATCAAAAATGACTTCCAAAAGAGTCTAAAGTACAACTGGACCTCACAGCCATCAAGATACATTGTGGGTCAGTCGACTGCATCTAAAGCTGCCAATTGCTTCTAACTTTGATCAGGACAACCGCTGCTCTCTTCTCCTCCTACTTAGCAGTATTTTGCTTTTACAGAATGCCACACTTTCTAATTGTACGTGAAGAATGAGAGTTTATAGGTAGGAACTTAGACAACACCTTCCAAGCCCACACCCCCTACCATTTAGAAGGATAAAGGCAGTAAATATATGGGAACACATCACCTGCACGTTCCCCACCAGATCAGTCATGATCCTGACTTGGAAATATAGCACTGTTCCTTCAGCGTTGCTGGGTCAGAATCCTGGAATTCTCTCTTGAATAGCATTGTGGGTCTACCTACAGAACATGGACTGCATCTGTTCAAGAAGACAATTATTACCACTTTTTCAAGGATAATAGGAACAGCAAGTCTAGCCTAGACAGCAACACCCATGTGTGGATATAAAAAAAGATGCCTGCACTGGTGGAGAGTTTGTCCAAATGGTGGGTCAGGACTGGCTCTGCAGGTCCATTTTCATGACAGGCTCCCTGTTTTGCTACTGCGTTTATGCTGCCTCTTCCGACTCTACGAGAGATGCAACAAGAATACATGAGAACTTGCCCGTGATAACTGAAGCTTCTGCAGAGCTGAAGCTTCCTATTGCAGCTAAGGTTCTGACATGCCATCAGACTGGGAGGAATGCACCCTTCATCCACAGAATCCTGTTTAGTCATCCCCTCCTGCAGATGCTCCCATTTCTTCACCACCCATTTGGTTGTGAAGGGTCACTCTCTGCTTCCCTTGTGGCCTCCTCCAGGGCAATGAGGTTAACAAGATAAATAGCTTTGCTCCTGTCCTTGGCCTGTCATATAAATTCTGCATGGACGAAAATAGAAATAAAACAATCCTGGCCTTTCATCACTATGTCAGCAGCACATGTAAATACTGAGAAGTTGTATGCATTGGTGCTGCCTGCTCTTCAACACTATTAATATTTCTTATATTCAGAAGCAGCATGCACCTTCAGGGAGGTCAGCTGGTGTTCAGGTCTGGAGGTCTGTGATCTGTACTCATCTTGCTAGGAAACTCAAATGCTTTACACCAGGTTCATCTGGTCAGTACTTTAGCCATTAACAATTTCTGCCACCCTTCAAAAATAGGAATTCTTCTTTCTTTCAGCCTCAAACAGAATCTCAATATTACCTTCTCAAGGTAGCCTCCATCTCAATGTCAAGCTTCTGCTTTTGCCAACTTTGAACTTCCAAGGGAAATGAAAATGGCTGTCACCAAAATGGTTGGCATCATCTTTTTAAATTATGTCCGCACTTTCTAAGTTCTGCATCCATCCCATGGTTCTGATGATTGTGAAGACTACATCTTTTTATTTCCTTTATTTTTGAGCTATGGTCTAAAAGAAGATGCTGCTTTAAACAAAGAGAACTATGCAAAGAGATGATGATAACTTTAAAAATTATGGTTACTGAAACACAGATAGTATACAATGTTGTGTTTTCCTGGTACATAGAGCAAAAGCAGACATCACAGATCCAATGAGTTCTAAAGTGAGGGACGATTGCTTGGCAACAATGCTTTGGTTGGGCCCTGTCCAGCTGACTATGGTTTGTGTGGGGCTAATGCAGCTGAGAACCATCAAGCTTGCAAAGAGAAAGCAAAATTCTTTCTCCATGTCTCTCTTTTATTTGGATGCATCAGAAAGTCTCCAGAAACAGCACCTTCCTCAACAAGTTCCTTTATTTGAAGGAAAAAGGGAAAAATCACTTTGGAAGATTTTGAAAGGGGCAAATTCTCGACTAGCAATTGAAGGACTGAATATCAGTTTTCAAACAACCTTGTGTTAACATCAAAGAACTGAAAGGGAAAGAAACAAAACAATTAATCAACTCCCATGGTCCACAGCAGCATTATGAACTGTTTCCATGATTTTAAAATTTATTTTTGCATCTTTAATATCCAAGTCCTTTCTGTTGTTGTGCGTTTGTACGTAAAAGGGGGAATTTAAGAAGCGGTAACGTTTAATTGCAAAAGTATAAGCAAGCAATTCATGTTTGCTAATTGCCATTGCTTAAAGACAATTTGCTCATTATAAACTGTCATTTTCTTATTAACAGTTAGTTTTATGTTAACTACAGAAAAACAGGGTGTTTTCTTTTAACCAAAATCGTAAGTCAGGAAAATTGGGGATTTTGGAGACTTTGAATAAGTCTTTAAACATTTGTGATGGCTCCAGAAATAATCAGGCTTGATTTCCAGCATGCTATACCAGTAAGTTATGGCATCACTAATTGGCCACCAAAGCTCCGACCAGCAAATTAGCTGCTGACGTGGAAAATCACAGGCTATGCCTACCTGGACCTGGACCGTTTCCACCCACCAACCACTTTATGTGCAACCTTAGGAAGGACATCAAGGCCTTAGTGAACGTATAGATGCAATTTATGAGAATTGTGGTAGGGATGAAAAACTTCAACAATGTCGAGAGTGTGAAGCGCTTGATGTCCTTAGGTCACAGGATGTTGAGGATATTTGAAACCAAAATCAAAGTTTTAATAGAGTAAATAAAGTGTCAGTAATCATATTCAGGGTAATTGGTAAAGGAAGCAGAGGCAACATGAAGAATAATGTTTCAATATGGTGATTTGAAATGCACTGCCCGAAAGAGTAGTGCCATTAGATACAATTGCAACTTCATTAGATAAATTCTAGGGTGGGGGGGGGGGGGGGGGGGCGGGGGGGGGGTGGTGGTGGTGTTGGACGTGCAAGATTATAAGGAGTGGGACTCTGAAAAAAACAAATTGAATGTTGCTCTCACGAGTATGATGATCTAATGGCCTCAACTGTTATGGGGCTAATGCCCGGTTGATATTCACACCGGAAAAATCAGAAACCTGGCTGGATAGGTTTTTTTCAAGTTTTTGTTACCAAAGTAAGGTTTTCATAAAACGTAAGCACAGTGTTGCAGTTTTTGTTTCAATAATACGACAAAACAAAAGTTTAGCAACAGAAATGAAGATCAAAAGAGAAGAAAAACACAATTCACTTATAGTACAGATCCAAAGATTTTAAACACCCAGCAGAAATAACCCAAGCAGTCTATAGATTGAAAAGAAACAAGAGCTTTATATTGGAATCAGTGCACCCTGTTACAGCTTATAAATATTGTTCCAGTTCTCAGAGCATCTAACGCTGTACTCAAGCAAAACCCAGTCCAGCTCATTTCCAAGAGCGATATAAACTCTTTAGTTTGAAGGACTTGAAATAATTAAAAATTCAACTCATCTGCTGGAATTCTAGATAAATCTTTCTCAATTATTATTGTGTTCCTGACTTAGTTTTCTTCCAAGTGCTATACTATCTCTGATGCAAATTCAATTTGTTTTATCATTTCTTTTACATTTCAGAAACTTCACTTCTATTTCCACAAACTGTACCCCAGTTCTCCGGTCTGGGATTAATAGTAACTTCTTATTCTACAACAGTTTCATTAACATAAACTCACTTTCATGAGAATGTTGCTCAGCATGGTACACAGTTGAAAGAATTCTCAGCACTTTGGAGTTTAATACATACTTTTCCTTAAACACTTTCCCAGCGCAAACTAAAAATAAAAGTCAGCATCTAGAAAGTCACTAGGCCGCTGAGTTTTTCCCTGGGAACGCTGGGTAATTTCCCCTCAATGAAATTATGGATAACTCCAACCACAGAGACAAACGCTTGTGTTTAATTTAGAATTACAAAAATGCAAACTTGCAGTTAACAATATTAAAATAAACATATGGATAGATCTTATAGTTACATCAAACTTGCAATACCATTTTCAAGTAAAAAGTGAGGTCTGCAGATGCTGGAGATCAGAGCTGAAAATGTGTTGCTGGTTAAAGCGCAGTAGGTCAGGCAGCATCCAAGGAACAGGAAATTCGACGTTTTGGGCATAAGCCCTTCATCAGGAAAATTCCTGATAAAGGGCTTATGCCCGAAACGTTGAATTTCCTGTTCCTTGGATGCTGCCTGACCTGCTGCGCTTTAACCAGCAACACATTTTCAATATTATTTTCAATATTGGACGGAAGCACTGGATAGGGAAAGTACTCTATTGACAGGACACAAAGGAGAGATTGGTATTAGTTGACTTGATACTCATCATGCTAGGCAGCAGTGCAACACTGATCTTTTATGTCGATGGGAAATTCAACAGGGAGTGAATTAATTTGACTTCTGCTGCCTCACAAATAGATGTTTTACTGGGGACCTTAAAAGAGGAATGCAGAATAAGTATCAGATAGAGAAAGTAAACTCAAGAAAATAATGTTAGAATTGTCAGAGCCATAAGGCAACATAAATTCAGAGTCACGAAGCACAAATTTAGAGTCCGGGTTCAGAAATATTTCCTTACAGAAAAGGATATGCCTTTCAGTGAAGCCAGGATACTACATTACTTTGAGAAACAATGAAATGTTGAAATCAACAACAATGCCTTACATTTGTAGAACATCTTCAGTGTGATGAAACATCTCAAGATACTTCGCAGTAGTACAAGACCAAGTATAATTCCCAGCCACACAAGGTGAGAAGGTCAGATGATCAAAAACTTGATCAAAGAGGTAGACTTTAAGATGTGCACGAAACAAGGAAAGTGAAATAGACAGGCAGAGAGGATGTAGCAAAGGATTTCCCAGAGCTTGGGCCTTGGCAGCTGGAGGGATGGTCACCAATAGCAACAGTGATGATGATTAATATTGCATGAGATGCCAAAATTAGACAAGTCCAAATATCTTGGTGGATAATGGAGTTGGTGGAGATTACGGAGACATGGAGGGATTTGAAAACAAAGATAAGAATTTAAAATAAAGACTTTGCTGAAAAGAAGATGAAAATATATGGTACAAGAAAATGCATAAATTGGAGATTGGAAGTGAATCCCAGGACCAAAGCAACACTAAGGTTGCAACAGACCAGCTTAGTCTGAATCTTGTAAGGGAGAGGGATGACAATAGGACTGTTATTTTGGATTAATGGTATAAACCTTCAGGAATGGTAGGTTATGGGAGAACATTGAAAAGGCAAATTTTTTTATGAAAGCAATTAATTTTCATTGACACATTTGAACACAAAGATCTTATCACTTTACATTGTGGAACATTAACTGATTGAAGACATGTGGACAATTTGACTCTGTTGTGATTTTTCAATAAGCTCTGTTTAGTGCCATTTACAAGTTCGCTGATGACACCACCATAGTCAGTCAAATCTCAGATAGCAATGAAACAGACTACAGACAGAAGGTGGAAGACCTGAAAAAATGGTACACTGAGAACAATCTAGCCCTCAATGCCGGCAAAACCAAGGAACTCATTATTGACTTTTAGCGGGATGTTACTCATACCCCCCTACACATTAACAGCACAGATGTGGAACGACGTGGAGACATGGAGAGTGTCAAGCTCCTGGGAGTGATCATCCACAACAAGCTTTCTTGGACTCTTCATTTTAATGCACTGGTTACAAAGGCCCAACAATATCTCTTCTTCCTCAGGTTGCCAAGGAAATGTGGCATGACGGTGAATGCCCTTGCCAATGTTTATAGGTGCTCCATCAAGAGCACTCTGTCTGGATGTATCACTACCTGGTATGGCAACTGTACCATTCAAGATCAGAGACGGTTACAGAGAGTGGTGAACTCAGCCCAGATCAATCACAAAGGCCAATCTCCCATCTACAGAATCTACCTACCAGGCCCGCTGTCAAGGAAAGGCCGCCAACATTCTTAAAGGTCCCTTCCACCCTGGCAATGTTTCCTACAATCTCTACCATTGGGGAGAAGGTACATAAGCCTGAACACACGCACCAGCCGGTTTCGTAACAGTTTCTACCCTAGTGTTGTTAGAATATTGAATGGATTCTCAAACTCTTAACATTCGCCTGGACCTGTGTTTTTGTTTTTGCCGCTGTTTACCTTTTATTTACTATCTATGCTACTTAACTATGTTATCTGCCTGTATTGCTCGCAAGACAAAGCTTTTCACTGTGCCTTGGTACATGTGACAATAAATTCAATTCAATTCATTCAATGATGGATTGTCATAAAACGTTACCACTAGACCTACTAGAAGCAGAATGTCTATGTATAATAACTTCAATTATGTAAAAACGTAAAAACAAGAACGTACATAAGTGCATGAATCTAAGAGGCAATACCTAGGTATATAGCTGTAAGCAGATATAACGGTTCAGTGCCTACTGAACAAAAGCCCAAGTTTTGCTGGAGTACTTGGCTGAAAAAGGCTATTTAAGAAAAATAAATTTTAGATAATAAAACTATAGTGCATGCAAGTGGTAGAATTCATTGAACTCAGGGAAAGATAGTGGGCAGCAGAATAAGTGTAAATAAAGGAAATGGGCAGGAGAGGGAAAAAGGAGGTAGGAAGTCTTAAGACTTTGGTTAAAGACAGACTGATTGAGAAGGCAGCCAGATCAAGAACTGCATTCTGACTTCGGTTTTCCATGCAATTTATTACTGTATTACATTATGTTTTTTTAAAGTCTAAGAACTACAGTATGGGTATTAAGAGATGTACCAGACTCTGATTGCTGCAATGTTGAAAAACTATTCCACAGCACGGTGGCATAGTGGTTAGCACTGCTGCCTCACAGCACAAAGACCCAGGTTCGATTCCAGCCTCAGGCGACTGTGTGGAGTTTGCACATTCTCCCCGTGTCTGCGTGGGTTTCCTCCGGGTGCTCCAGTTTCCTCCCACAATCCAAAGATGTGCAGGTCAGGTGAATTGGCCGTTCTAAATTGTCCATAGTGTTAGATGCATTAGTCAGAGGGAAAATGGGCCTGGTTGGGTTATCCTTTGGAGGGGCAGTGTGGACTTGTTGGGCCGAAGGGCCTGTTTCCACACTGTAGGGAATCTAATCTAAACTCTATCACCTAGTGTTGGTCAGTCAACTCCACATTTCTCTATGTGTGTTTCTAATGTTGACATGGCTAGGTTTCAGGCTTCTGCCTAACTCTACGGGTTTGTTTTCTCTCTTAATCCTGCTCTCAGTGTGCTACTGATGTCCAATGAGGAGCAGCTCTGTGACATCACAAGATCACTCCAGGGTCCTAAAGCCCTTACAACAGGGGAGAGGGGAGGCACAAAGAAAGAGATTGGGCCTGTGACCCTGCAAGCACTTCTGCTAGACTCTAAGTGCTAGACTCTGCACCTCAAATTCAAGAAAGGGAGGAAAGAAGGGAATCAGGCAGGTTACTTGGCACGGGGTGCAGTGGGACACACAAGGCAGCAGGAGACAGGACCACAGGAGGTCTTACCAATGCAGTTGAAGGCAAGTCTGTGGAGGTTAGGGTTAGAGAAAGTGGAAGACAGGACACCACAGGGGAACATGAAGGTGCATTAAAATTGATGAGTCCCCTCTGTGCCTGGGGATGGAAGTGAAACTGAGACAATTTCAAGAGGCAGAAACCTTTTGACCCAGAGATGGGAAAGGGAGAGAGACAGATGGAGTGGAAAATATATTAGAGAAAACACACGAATTAGCAGCAGGAATAAGCCATTCAATCCTTGAGCCTGCACTTTTTAAAAGAAATTCACTCAGGGGTATGGTGTCACTGGCTGGGCCAGTGTTTATTTTTTATTCAATAAAATCATGGTTATGGTCTCAATTCTACCTACCTGACTACTTGCCATTACCCTCCAATTGTCTGCCCATCAACAATCTAACCCATCCTTGTTAATGTGAACAGCACTGATAATACCCTAACTTCTGTTAATTGCTAGATTGCATCTTGCCAAAGATGTGTTTACTTGAAGAATATGAAGTCTATTTTTAAACCATCGAACAATACGCACAACTGAAACTGCACAATATGGCCATTCCAATATAAGTCAAGTGACAAAGGAGGATAGGATCTTTGCAGCCACATAAGAATTAACCTTTAATGCTTTCTTAAGTCTAAAGTCACCTGAGCTCTTTACAGTGGTAAGAGCTAAGAGCTGCTGAGCCTGTTTAAGTGTAATTGTTTCCAAAGAACTCAAGCATCATACTGGCCTCGTTTAATTCCTTTCAGATAACTGACTAGAAGTAATGCAGCAACAGCTTAGATTGTAATTTTAATTTAAGTTACATGCCTTTTTTTAAGAAAATAACTCTAGCCAATTAGTTGTCATGTTCTAATTATTCAAGCTTCTATGCAAACTATGCCCAGAAAGTTAAAATGGGAAAGAAGCTTCAACAAGAAAATGCTTTCACTGTATTTGAGATAAAAGCACCACAGAGCTTTGATCACTAAATAGAAAGAATCCTTGCTGTAATAGGATTACAATGAAAAAAACAGAGTTCAATGACATTGCTACTGGTCACAGAACCATATGATCAGTCTATTTTGAAGGTTATATCTTTATCACCCCCCTTTTTGTATATCTTTAAGTCCCCCCTTTTTGTAAATTTCATGAATTATCTTCCATCGCATTGTGCTAGAGATTGTGCTTAAAATATAACATGGTGGCCATAGAAATTTGTACGTTACTTAACTGAGAACTATCTTAATTTATTTTTTGGTATTTTGAAACAATGATAGAGCAAAACAAGGTTTGCACTGTTCTTCTCACATTTTAATCAACATCTCAGAATAACCATGTTCCCTCCTGACTCAAAGTCACTGACTCCATAGTTTGCAACTCAGAACTAAAAAGGGGCAAAATTGAGACAATAGAATTCATTTTCCATTGTATATTACAAATGTAAGCAAAACTCTATATTTGCTATATGTGAAACCAATACCAATTACCATATTTTTCTTCATTTGGAAGACAGCTTTTCCTCCTTTACATTGAAATTTTGATCAGTGGATTATCAACATACCGCTTACTTTAAAAAAACCTTAGACTTCTCAAACATACGTATTCGGGAACAAAACTCTTCCAAAAACAACCCTGTTTTCAAAAAATGGGGGATTTTAACTTTTTAAAAAAATATGATTTATTACAATTTTATTGAGGTTATGGAATTTCAATCAAGGAATCATATTACAATGGAACATTTGGTTTCTGACAAGAAGCCACTGAACAATTTTCAGGACCAAAGTCTACAATTGGGCTCTTTTGATAAAGCAGCAAATTTAGAGCTGAGCCATACAGATCATAAGGTCCAAAGTTTAATCCCCAGTTTGCTATGTCAGCAAAAGCAGCAAATTGGGTACTATAATTAGCCTCAGCACCGGGGGTTATGAAGGACACAAGCAGCAAAGATCCTGTCCACTACCTGACAGTCCCTGCCAGAAAGCGCATAGAAACTGGTTGATAACAAAATTGAATTCAACTACACAATTTCCCTTTTTCAGTGTCTAACTTCCATCATTAATGTTCACACATAAAAAATGGTTGTATGATAAATTTTGATTAACTCAGCCAGTCACACAAATAAAAGGGTTTAGGCTAATGCAAAGACTTGCTCTACCTGGCTTCAACCCCAATTGTTGCAATAGGTTCTTAATTCGAAAGTCTCCCATCAGTCTTTGTTCAAGCCTTGAGGGTTAATATCAGGAAGGTCAAGATTTGGGCTGTATATATAATCTGATGGTTTTAAATTCATGACCCAACCAGTTTTCACCAGGTGTGTGGGGTTAGGATTATATCAATTCACTCACCATCATCTTTAGCAGTTTATCCCAGATTGGGTGCACAGCGGCTGGGGAAAATCACTGTTGCAGTTTTACAATCTGCTACTGCTCTATTTTACCAAGCTTTTGACAATAGGCTGGATAGTTAGCCTATCACACCATTTTGCCAGCTGCAGGAAAACAAGCAGACAATCACCCACCATGAACTCAATCTAAACACAAATGACAAATTAAGGGTCAATTCCTACTTCTACAGGCATTCAGTCTGCAACAGGAGCCAATGAAACCTGGCTACTCCTGGGAAGCTTTGGGTGAACACGGGAGCCTTTTTTTTGGGGTATTCCATGGCCAGGTAGGGTTCCTGACAGCAATAACACCACCTGGCCATAGAAAAAGCCACTACCTGTCACTCACTCACTCACTCACCCCCCCGCCACCAACACCCACCCCAACCTTAAGGCCTGTCTGACTGCTGCTGGAGTTCCTGAGCCCATTTACCCTCATTATGGTTGCCCAGTCATTGAGGTGATCATATCCCACAGCCTCAAATAGGAATGATGTCCAGGATCAAACCCTTAGTTGGCCTGTCTGCCTTAGTGCACTACCTGCCTCAGAAGGGTCACCACCTGCAATTTGCTCCTGATAATTGGACCTCAGAATCCTGGTAAAATTCAGCTGAATGGTGCCACTTGCAAGTAACTTGAAAGCAAAGCTGTTCAAATAAAAATGCCAGATTTCTCGAACATTAAAAAACTAACAGCTTATCTGGCATCAGGTGGGGTAAATATTCAAAAGGCATATGGAGGGGCAGCATGTGGAAGTTATCATGCAGGGATTCTAAATTGAATAGTTCATTGGTTCACACATCAGTCAGGAACAGGGTTAATAACCAGTCTATAAATACTCATTTGAAGAATGACTTTAGCCCTGATACTGGGGTGGGACTCTGTAGTGGTGATGTTTGTTTTGAATTCTACCTCTAGCAGTATTAAGATGTCAGGACAGAAAGTCACATTTTTGGAACAATTTTAAGCAGTTCACATTTAATGCAATTAGTAAACCCGAAAGCCTGAATTTGTTAGTTGTTGCTTCCAAACCTCAGGTGCATTAGCATTGCCAACTCGGACAGCCAATAAAAATGAACAATTATAAGTACATCAAGCAAGGTTAGTGGCCTAAGAACAATTACAAGTTTCAATTAAATCAATCTAGAAACTACTTGAAATCTTTTTCCCAACTTCATATTACTGCAAGTAGCAATTTTGTCAATAGGTTTGTGTGTCAGCAACAACAGATAAGATTTGTATTCTTAGCAGCACTTTTTCCTCCCTTTTCTCTTCTGAATATGCCAAACTTCAGGGTTATACGGGTCTCCAGACATCCTGTTCATACGTCATCCAAGTGTTATGCATCAATGTCTGCACAAAAGCACTGTCCAGCAGGGGTCACAGAATAGCAATCAGGATCAGCTGATTGATTATTACAGTTGGCCTCAGTATCTTTAGGCAAGGGAGGGGAAAAAGAATTACTGCTAACTTGAGAAGGAGTATGGATCAGAGGGCAGCCTGCTGTGTTAATTGTGCAGAGCGATATGGTTTATTAAATCAGAGGTTCCCAGGCTCCAATTTGGAAACTAGAGGTTAATGCTCCAAAACAGAAAGAAATACTTGGGAAGACTCCCATAGATACAGCAGGCTATGATAATCTGTTCTGGTCAGAACCCACAATTTGCATTTTATAGTGTATTACATTACTAACCAATTCCTAGAACTTAGAAACTGCTGTCTCGAATATTTTGGTTCAATGGTCTATTAAAGTGATGTCAATAAGGTTAGATAAGTCTATGGTGAATATAATGAAAATGTTGAGTGTTGTGGAATGTTGCCATGTGGATGAACATTGATTTCATATTAATCAGGTCAAAGAAAGCAGAAGTACCAATACTGTGCAATGTGGCTTGCTGCCCAGGGACAAACACAGCAATGCATATTTTCTTACTCAAGAAAATTGATACCATCAAGCTCAAAGCAACCTACTTGTCTGGCACCACATTCACAAGCACTCACATTGTTCACCATTACTGTCTACAAAATGCATTGCAGAAATTTGCCAAAGATCCTGAGACAGCACCTTCTAAACCCACAACCACTTCCATCTAGAAGGACAAGAGTAACAGATATATGGGAACACCACCAAGTTCCCAACCAAGCCATTCATCAAGATTTGGAAATATATCACCATTCCTTCAGTGTCACTGCGTCAAAATCCTGGAACTCCCTCCTTAAGGGCATTGTAGGTCCACCTACAACATGTAGACTGCAGCAGTTCAAGAAGACAGTTCACCATCACCTTCTCAAGGGCAACTAGGGACAGGTAATAAATAGTGGCCAGCCAGCCAGGCCCATGACTGACTGAATAGAGAAAAAAAAAAATCCTAATAGTGCTTCTCCAGATTAATAAGGGCTTGAACCATCTTAGCTGGGAAATTTAAGGAAGATCAGTAGATGTTTTGCAAGAAAACCTTAAATTTATAAGTCACCTTTTGACTTTCTAATGCATGTGCAGACTCAGATGACCACTCTACATTAATCAGCAATTTTATGCCTTTACCAGCTTTATATAAAAAAATTTATTTACCGATAAAATAGGGATCCCCATTCAATACAAATTGGTATTTTTGCAAACACCTATTATCTCCTTTTCAGATTCACTTAAAAGGCCTCCAACAGAAATGTTACTCTGACTGTTCTCAACTGTTTCCATTTTTATCCTTGGCCTGTGAAGACTTAACCACTTCAGCAAAGATGTCAGTGGGACCACAATTGGAGCCAAAATAAGCCTAATCTCTGTCCACTGACCCATGGTAGATAGTGAATGGTTCAGAACTAGCCCAGCAGAGATAGCCTATTAAACACATTCCCTGTTGTCTAATCTCTCAAAGAATTGCTAAGAATGCAAGACATTCTGCAGCACATTAGAAACAATGCCTCAGGACATACCACCATCTCCAGCACAAAGGGGGAGAAAAGGAAGAAATCTGTCATGGACTGGAACAAAATGATGCTGTGCACATTTTGAAGACAAAGTACAAAATTATAGGTTGCAATGTCTTTGCACAGCTCATTAGGCCTCAAGTAGCTATTCCACTGTACCATTCACAAATCTGAGATTTGGAGAAAAAAAGTGATTTAATTTCCTGCACTACTGTGCCTATCATTGATATAGGAATGATGCACTCTGGAGTTGAGTACTGACCAGGGAAATGTCAATGAAAGCCTGAAGGCACTTCAAGATTTAAACATTCTAGAGCTTATCTTAGGCCCAATGTGAAATTTTATACCTTATCTCAGCCTGACTATAAATACAACGGGTTTGTTTCACACTTCTATGTAACGGATATAGATGTTGGGTTGAATCTTATCAAAAATTAATTAAGTGTAATTGTTGTCAAGCTTCATGGAGATTTTTTTTTCCGTATGAATTCAGGAGAGTTTTCTCACATGATCATCCCAAACTCACCTCATTAACCATGCATATAGCTCCTTGCTTATGTTGTTCCCCTCGTTGCCATGGGCAGAAGTACTCTGTCACTGTCAAATCTCCCAGGACTTTTGGCACTGACAGCAAATTTAAAAGCCTGCTGTGCACTCAGTCAAGTGCTTGCAATCCAAAACTGCCTTATGTGGTCCTTGAGAACTGTCTCAAAGATGGTAAATCAATGCCTTGGCTAGTGGACAGGCACCTGAAGGTCCTGGGGTCATCCCATTCTCCCAGGACCATCAGGGGAAGCCACAACTCCAGAGCCTGCCAGCTTGGTCCAAGGCTACCACTTGGGTCAGTGGTCACCATGGTCCTGAAAAATGCCTATCAGTGTAGGAAGAAGGCCAATTGCCTTCTCTGCTCTGTCAGGGTAAGTACCTGCCACCTCACTATATCTTTGTTACTACACTCATCTCTCACCAAGGCTTATGGCCCATCACTGCATGTGACATGCTCCCTCAGTCACTCTTATCCATCCCTGCATGGCCTCTGCACTGCCTATTAACTCTCTCAAGATACCTGACATTTTCCTCACCTGCACCAGCACTAACAGTTATGATACACATTTTCATCTCACTTATCCCCTTTGTCCCTTCCTGTATAAAGGGAGGATCTTGGCCCTCACTGGCAAGGACTGTGGAGACACTGAAAAATCTGTCTCAGCAACCAAGTAAGAAGCATTTTTATTGTTGTACTACTTTCCCATTACCCACACTGTGAATGTATTCTTAATAAGACACAACCTCTACCCACATGATGCATTTGCTCATTTCCTGTCTGCATGAATGGAATCAACATGGCATTCGTTGCCAAGAGAGTGGTCCCACACGACAGCTCTCCTCTAACTGAGGAAGGGATCGTGGATACTTCAGATGCTCACTCATGAGAATTGCATCTTGCGTTTAATGCTTGGCTGGTAAATGGACATTTTGCTCTTGATATCAATAAGCTACTCACTAGACTCCTCATTTGATCTTTCCAACATTATGATCATAGCCAACATAATTACAAGACTGAGAAGATGCCTCCTATTGTGTCTGGGCATTTTTGGAACATTGGGACTGGGTTGTATTCTAATGGCATTTAATTCTACAGTACATAATTAACTTGAAAACAGATTATGATTGAATAAATCCAAATTTAATATATATAAAAAGGAAAATTGCTGTTTTTATTTTTAAAACAATTACTGCAAATATGCGACCACATTTTGACGCAAATCAAAAGTTTATGATTAAAATTTAATTTTGAAGGACAGACAACACCCCTGATTTTCAGTAGTACTCCAGATTACAAAAAAAATTAACATCTGTGAAAATAATTCTGACTTTTTCACAAGGTAACAGAACTATATTTTAATTAAAATCAGAAATAATCAACTTCCAATCTAAACGGCAGTTCAAATCCCTTTTTATTGTCTTTTTCCAGAAAATGAAGACACATGTAGGGGCATATCTCAATGGCAGAGGGGATGGATCTGGACATCATTTGGTACCTCAGCACGGTAGTTATCTTTCTGGTCTTCTATACACTGACTATCTCACTGTGAGGGGCACCTATGAGATTCTAATTGTGTTTAATTGGAGCACCAAGAATTAGAACCCAGCTGATGTTTTCCTTTGTAGCCAGAGGTTGCAGTGCAAAATTTTGCAACCATCACATTGTAGCTAAGAATCAATTACTTCAGTACGGATCCTGGGTGGAATTTGATCTCTTTGACCCAGTGGAATACACAATGGCCTCTAGCGCTTATGTTAATAAATTACTGATCAATTAGCCTTTTTAAAATGGTGATTTATAACTTATATACTGCAGGATTTAATTTGTGGTACTTCTATTTGTTAAAATCTGGAACATTACATGGGAGTACAGAAGTGTAAATACATTACAACTCTAGGAATTGCAAAGAATTGATAAGGAGACAATCAATCTCAAGCTTCAAAGCTTTGAGGAAGGGCCTGGAATATTAGAAGGTAAATTAATCTTACGTTCAATGTCCAAAGGATGTAAAATCACTAAAATAGATTAAATAAAGCTACATTATTCACACAATCCACATTCTAATCATAATTAAGGTCAAATTAAATGGAATAGTAATCTTGTAATTTGCAGTCAACAATATTGTGCCATAATTGATATTAGAAAATGAAACAAAGGTTCAGTAGACAACTTGTTATTTATACAAGCTGCATTGACATGTTGCTGGTAGCAGCAGTCTATATGATTAACTTTTAACCTTACTATAAGCCAAGCATTTTAAAAATAAACTTGGGAGGAAAAAGCACAGTATTTCCAGAACTGCTATTACTAATGTAGTTGATTACAATAGTGCACAATAAGCCAAACCAGGTTCCAAAGAGTCATACTGCAAACTATTTTATGGCATTGAATCTGGACCAGACAAGCCTATATCTTTAAGACAATTCCATGACATAATGATGTGATGTTCTTGTATAAAGATACCCATCTTGCCTTCAATCACTCTCTCAGTGCAATTGAGGCAGTTTAGTCTGTCGGTTACATGTGCAATGTGAAACAAGATCAGTATGCACAGAACCCAGACTGTGCATGATATAATAAACTTACAAAAAGTTCAAATGTGCAAATAAACTTCAAGAGCCCTACTATCTGAGGTTTCTGTTATGTGGGCTAACATATAATCGGTCATAAATCACACCCCAGAATTCAAAATGTTAACTCTGCTTCTTTGTCCACAAATGATGCCTGGCCTCCTTATCATTTGTATTTCATACTTACATTAGACAAGAGAGTGTAATCTCCTCTACTACACTGCCAAAACAAATCATTTCATGGAATCTATTTGCTGTTTCTTTTTCCAATGACTGAACTGTTTACTTTTTAAAAAGAATGGTTCAAAGAAGTTTTTTCAAAAAGCAGCATGTATTTCCTAACGACAATATTACATTTATCCACAGAGTTTCTTATGCATCTTTCAATGCCTTAATGTTTTGTTTAAAGCCTAAGTGACTCTGAAAAGACTAAAGAGTTAAAAAATCGCCATAGGTCAACACAATGCTTCAGTGGTTAGCTATGCTGCCTCACAGCACCAGGGACTTGGATTTGATTCCATCCTTGGGCAACTGAGTGAATTTTGCACTTTCTCCCCGTGTCTGCATTGGTTTCCTCCAGGTGCTCTGGATTGCTCCCACAGTCCAAAGATGCATAGGTGGACTGGCCAAGCTAAATTGCCCATAGTGTACAGGAATGTGCAGCCTAGGTGGATTAGCTATGGGAAATGGATTGTTACAGGGATAGAGTAGGCAGGTGGGTCTGGATAGGAGGTTCTTTGGAGGGTCAGTGTGGACTTGATGGACTAAATGACTTTCTTCCACAGTGTAGGGATTCTATAATTTTATATAGTCTTATTAGGCCATAGGATTGCCCTCTCATAAGAAGAGATGACTGGTAGTGATTTAACCTGAGAGGCACCACATTTCATGCAAATGGAGAGGTTGAGAAGGCAAGTCCTTGATGGTAACCTCAGCTGGTGTAGAATCGAACCATCCTATTGGCATCTCACCATATAGCAAACCAGCTGTCCAGCTACAGAAACAGAAGTTGCTGGAAGCATCTGTGAAGAGAAATCAGAGTTAACATTTTGGGTCTGGCATCCCTTTCTCAGCTGTCCAGCTAACTGACCTAACCAAACCCTGAACCAAAGAGTTGTCAGCAAAATTGTTTGAAGATTTTCCTCTGTCAGCGACAAGAAACATCTACAGTAAGAACTGTACCATTTAAAGTCAACACTTCAATTAAATGGATTCTATTCACACAGTATGAAAATACATTCAGCTGTTACTTGCTCTATTAAGACAGGAATTACCGCCCATTTATCGGTTCCATTTCAAGCAGCTAACGTCTTTAAAGACATTCATTCCTTGTGTCATGTCCACAAAACACAAAAGAAATCAAATAAATAAAGAATTTACAGCATATTATGCAACAGTGGAACTTGGCTATGTTGAGAAACAGGCTACAGCATAGTCGAGTCTAGAACTAGGGGTGCAGGAGCGATGTTAGGAAAAACTTCCACACACAAAGGTTGGAAGATGTTTGGAACTCACTTCCATAAATGACAGTGGATGCAAATTAGTTGCTATTTATAAATTTGAGTTATGCAACGGATAAGCCATGATTTTACTGAATGGTGGAACAGACTCAAGGGTACACCTTAGACTCAAAAGAACGTGAAACCTGCTTCAAAGACAGTGAATGGCACAAGTCAGCTCTCATCAAACATGCTCAACTTACTAACCAGCACTTCCAATGGTCCAACTCTAGATTGATCTCATCCATCAACCCGTAAACTAGCGTGTGAGATATGTTAAGTAGATCACGGAGATCTGCCAAATCATGTCCCCTCACTAAGGACATGGCTTCTTCTGTTTTCCCAAAAGACTTTAAAAGGAACTAGAGAATGGACTCTCAACCCTTTTTAAAAGCATTTGATGAATTTATAATTACAATGACAATTGTAGTATTAAGAACTCATGTCAAAACAAAAGCAGCATATATGGAAATAAATAGCTGTTACGATGTTGTGGCCATCACGGAAACGTGGATAGATGAGGGACAGGAATGGTTGTTGGAGGTTCCTGGTTACAGATGTTTCAGTAAGATTAGGGAGGGTGGTAAAAAAGGAGGGGGGGTGGCATTGCAAATTAGAAATGGTATAACGGCTGCAGAAAGGAAGTTTGAGGGGGATCTGCCTTTGGAGGTAGTATGGGCTGAAGTCAGAAATAGGAAAGGTGCAGTCACCTTGTTGGGTGTTTACTATAGGCCCCCCAATAGCAGCAGAGATGTGGAGAAACAGATTGGAAAACAGATTTTGGAAAGGTGCAGAAGCCACAGGGTCGTAGTCATGGGCGACTTCAACTTCCCAAATATTGATTGGAAGCTGTTTAGATCAAGTAGATTGGATGGGGCGGTGTTTGTGCAGTGTGTCCAGGAAGCTTTTCTAACTCACTTTGTAGATTGTCCAACCAGAGGGGAGGCCATATTGGATTTGGTACTCGGTAATGAACTGGGACAAGTGATGGGCTTGTTAGTGGGTGAACATTTTGGTGATGGTGACCACAATTCTGTGACTTTCACCTTGGTTATGGAGAGAGATAGGTGCGCACAACAAGGTAGATTTTGCAATTGGGGGAAGGGAAATTACGATGCTGTAAGACAGGATTTGAGGAGCATAAGTTGGGAGCACAGGCTGTCAGGGAAGGATGTGGTGGAAATGTGGAACTTTTTCATGGAACAGATACGACGTGTCCTTGATATGTATGTACCTATCAGGCAGGAAAGAAATGGTCGTGTGAGGGAGCCTTGGTTGACGAGGGAGGTTGAATGTCTAGTAAAGAGGAAGAAGGAACTTACATAAGGTTGAGGAAACAGGGTTCAGACAGAGCAGTGGAGGGATACAGGATAGCCAGAAGGGACCTGAAGAAAGGGATTAGGAGAGCTAAGAGAGGGCATGAAAAATCCTTGGCGGATAGGATCAAGGATAACCCCAAGGCATTTTATACGTATGTGAGAAACATGAGAATGACGAGAACGAGGGTAGGTCCGATCAAGGACAGTAGTGGGAGATTGTGTATTGAGTCGGAAGAGATAGGAGAGGTCTTGAATGAGTACTTTTCTTCAGTATTTACGAACGAGAGGGACCGCATTGTTGAAGAGGAGAGTGTGAAACGGACTGGTAAGCTAGAAGAGATACTTGTTAGGAAGGAAGATGTGTTGGACATTTTGAACAACTTGAGGATAGACAAGTCCCCCGGGCCTTACGGGATATAACCTAGGATTATGTGGGAAGCAAGAGAGGAAATTGCAGTACCGTTGGCAATGATCTTTTCGTCTTCACTGTCAACGGGGGTGGTACCAGGGGACTGGAGAGTAGCGAATGTTGTGCCCCTGTTCAAAAAAGGGAATAGGGATAACCCCGGGAATTACAGGCCAGTTAGTCTTACTTCTGTGGTAGGCAAAGTAATGGAAAGGGTACTGAGGGATAGGATTTATGAGTATCTGGAAAGACACTGCTTGATTAGGGACAGCCAGCACGGATTTGTGAAGGGTAGGTCTTGCCTTACAAGTCTTATTGAATTCTTTGAGGAGGAGACCAAGCATGTGGATGAGGGTAGAGCAGTGGATGTAGTGTACATGGATTTTAGTAAGGCATTTGATAAGGTTCCCCATGGTAGGTTTATGAGGAAAGTCAGGAGGCATGGGATAGAGGGAAATTTGGCCAATTGGATAGAAAACTGGCTAACCGGTCGAAGTCAGAGAGTGGTGGTATATGGTAAATATTCAGCCTGGAGCCCAGTTACAAGTGGAGTTCCGCAGGGATCAGTTCTGGGTCCTCTGCTGTTTGTAATTTTTATTAATGACTTGGATGAGGGAGTCGAAGGGTGGGTCAGTAAATTTGCAGATGATACGAAGATTGGTGGAGTTGTGGACAGTGAGGAGGGCTGTTGTCGGCTGCAAAGGGACTTAGATATGATGCAGAGCTGGGCTGAGGAGTGGCAGATGGAGTTCAACCCTGCCAAGTGTGAGGTTGTCCATTTTGGAAGAACAAATAAAAATGCGGAATACAGGGTTAACGGTAGGGTTCTTAGTCAGGTGGAGGAACAGAGGGATCTTGGGGTCTATGTACATAGATCTTTGAAAGTTGCCACTCAGGTGGATAGAGCTTGTAAGAAGGCCTATGGTGTATTAGCGTTCATTAGCAGAGGGATTGAATTCAAGAGTCGTGAAGTGATGTTGCAGCTGTACAGGACTTTGGTTAGGCCATATTTGGAGTACTGTGTGCAGTTCTAGTCGCCTCACTTTAGGATAGATGTGGAAGCTTTGGAGAGGGTGCAGAGAAGATTTACCAGGATGTTGCCTGGAATGGAGAATAGGTCGTACGAGGATAGGTTGAGAGTTCTCGGCCTTTTCTCGTTGGAACGGCGAAGGATGAGGGGTGACTTGATAGAGGTTTATAAGATGATCAGAGGAATAGATAGAGTAGACAGTCAGAAGCTTTTTCCCCGGGTACAACAGAGTGTTACAAGGGGACATAAATTTAAGGTGAAGGGTGGAAGGTATAGGGGAGATGTCAGGGGTGGGTTCTTTACCCAGAGTGGTGGGGGCATGGAATGCGCTGCCCGTGGGAGTGGTAGAATCAGAATCATTGGCGACCTTTAAGCGGCAATTGGATAGGTACATGGATGGGTGCTTAATCTAGGATACAAGTTGGGCACAACATCGTGGGCCGAAGGGCCTGTTCTGTGCTGTATTGTTCTATGTTCTATGTTCTGTCTGAGAACAGCAACTAGAAATAGGAATATTCCTACTTGAAAGAAAACGTAGAGTTATTCTGAATTCGGTTGATGATTAGAAAATGGATTGGTTAGTGAAAATTATTTTTTATAAAATATTATCACACATGGATGTGCATAGTCAGTTTAATAGTGGTTTCTAAACCTTTTCTGAGTCATTTTTTAAATTTAAGAGCTTAGAAACTGCATTATGGTGAATTCTAATTGCTTTATTAGATAATATTTATTTATTTATGGGCACTGAGTTTATTGGAATTGGGGCAAAACTGCAGGAGTTGATCTTTTCATCAACCTATTCAGAGGTGTTATTACACACCTCTATTGAAGGTGAGGGCTGAACCTAGGTCTCTCGGGAGTGGGTGATGGATAGCTCTAACAGCTCTTGAGAAGCTTGAAAGTGGTACAAAGCAACCCATTTTACTGGTACTCCCTTCAGAAACATTCAATATTAACTGTCTTCACCAGCAACGCACACCGATGACAGTGCGAAGCATTTACAAAGACAGTGCAGCAATTTACCACAGTCCTTACAATAATATGTTCCAACTCATGACCTCCACCACCCAGAAGGACAAGCCCAGATATACAAGGAGTATCATCACCTGCAAGTTCCTCTGCAAGCTACACTCCAACCTAACTTGGGACGATATTGCCATTTCTGCACTGTTGCTAGGTCACAACAATCTAACTCCTTTCCTAACAGCACTGTAGGTGTTTTACAACCAAATGACATAATACTTTCAGTTAGCAGATCACCGCTGGCTTGATCTCCATGGTAATTAGAGATGGGCAATACTTCCTGACCAGGACACCCACCAATGTTCCATAAACAAATTAAAAGACTGAGGTAAACTGTGGTACCTCACATTAAATGGTTTAAACTGGAAGAAAATTGTATATCCCTCAAAACCAGACAGTTCAACTATCCTGATGTTCAGGAGGTGCCAAAAGTGGTGATTCAGTTCTTTCAGATGATTTTGCTATGCTAATGAAGGGAATGATGGGGAATCCCCAAGTCACTTCTGTGGGAGAAGAGGAGAAATCCATGCTGGAAATACTCCATCATGATGGGGAGGGAAACGTACTTTTGATTAGAAGTAAATGTAATTTTGATATACAATGATATGAGAAGGCCCTTTATGGAATCACAGTCGGCTAATTACTGAGAATTTTTTTTATGAATGTAAAAGAGTCACAGATGTACAGGAAGGAAAACAGACTTTTCCGCCCAACTCGTCCATGCCACCCAGATATCTAACCTAATCTAGTCCACTTTGCTAGCACTTGACCCATATCCCTCTAAACCCTTCTATTTATATACCCATTCAGACGCCTTTTAAATGTTATAATTGTATCAGCCTCCACCACTTCCTCTGGCAGCTCGTTCCATTCACGCACCACCCTCTGCATGAAAATGTTGCTCCTAGATCTCTTTTAAATCTTTCCCCTCTCACACTAAAACTACACCCTCTAATTCTGGACTCCCCCACCCCAAGGAAAATATCTTGTCTATTTACCCAATTCATGCCACTCATGATTTTATAAATCTCTATAAGGTCAGCCTTCAGCGTCCAACAACCCAGCCCACTCAGTCTCTCCCTATAGTTCAAACCCTCCAACCCTGGCAACATCCTTGCAAATCTTTTCTGAACCCTTTCAAGTTTCACAACATCCTTCTGATAGGAAGGAGACCAGAATTGCATGCAATATTCCAAAAATGGCCTAACCAATATCCTGTACAGCTGTAACATGACCTCCCAACTCCTATACGCAATGCTCTAACCAATAAAGGAAAGCATGCCAAACATCTTCTTCACTATCTTACCTACCTGAGACTCCACTTTCAAGGAATTATGAACCTGCACTCCAAGGTCTCTTTGTTTAGCAACAGTCCCCAGAACCTTACCATTAAGTGTACAAGTCCTGCCCTGATTTGTCTTTCCAAAATGCAGTACTTCACATTTATCAAAAGTAAACTCCATCTGCCACTCCTCACTCATTGGCCCATCTGATCAAGATCCCATTGTACTCTGAGGTAACCTTCTTCGCAGTCCACTTGACCTCCAATTTTGGTGTCATCTGCAAACTTACTAACTATACCTCGAATGTTCATGTCCAAATCATTTATATAAATGAAGAAAAGCAGTGGACCCAGCACTGATCCTTGCGGCACACCATTGGCCACAGGCCTCCAGTCTGAAAAGCAACCCACCATCATCATCCTCTGGCTTCTACCTTCGAGCCAGTTCCGAATCCAAATGGTTAGTTCTCCCTGTATGCCATGTGTCTGACCTTGCTAACCAGTCTACCATGAGGAACCTTGTTGAGCACCTTATTGAAGTCCATATCGAGCATATCCACCCCTCTGCCCTTATCAAGCCTCTTTGTTACTTCTTTAAAAAACTCAATCAAGTTATTGGGACATGATTTCCAATGCACAAAGCCATGTTGAGTATCCCTAATTAGTCACTGCCTTTCCAAATAAATGTAAATCCTGTCCCTCAGGATTCCCTCCAATGATTTGCCCACCATCAATGCCAGGCTCACCCATTTCTAGTTCCCGAGCTTTTCCTTATCACCTTTCCTAAATAGTGGCACCACATTAGCCAACCTCCAGTCTTCTGGCACCTCACCTGTGAGTATTGATGATACAAATATCTCAGCAAGGGGCCCAGCTATCACTTCCCTAGCTTGCCAGATTTCTTGGGTACACCTGATCGGGTTATGGGGCTTTATCCACCTTTATGCATTTTAAGACATTCACAAATTTCAATTCATTCTGTGTTAAGTCAGGTCATTTTAAGAAAGATTTTTAAACAAATATGCAAAAGCAATGATTTACAGTTCAGATTGCAAAGGACGCAGTGTGAGCCAAGATCTCAGTTATCAGTAAGAAAAATAGGGTGGTTATGGTAGGGGATTTTAACTTTCTAAACATAGTGATAAGAGTTTGGATGGAGAGAAATTTAAGTGTGTACAAGAAAATTTTCTGATTCAGTATGTGGAGGTACCTGCAAGAGAAGAGGCAAAACTTGACCTCCTCCTCTGTAATATGGATATTTTTCAGGATGTCACCAGCCATTTCCCCACATTGTATATTTTCAAAGCCCTTCTCCACAGTAAACACCAATGCAAAATACTCCTTTAGTATTTCTTCCATTTCCTACCATTCAACGCACACACTGCCTTGCTGATCTTGAAGGGGCCCTATTCGCTCATGAGTTACCCTTTTGTCCTTAATGTTTTTATAAAAACCCTTTCGATTCTCCTTAAACCTATTTTCCAAAGCTATCTCAAGTTCCCTTTTTGCCCTTTTGATTTCCCCTTTAAGTATACTGCCTTTGTATTCTTCTAAGGATTCACTTGATCTTTGCTGAATATAGCTGACGTATGCCTCCTTCTTTTATCTCTTGTTGTCGCATTTCTGAAGGCATCCGATTTTCTAGCCATCCCTTTACCTGCAAACATCTGCCCCCAATCAACATTTGAAAGTTCTTGCCTAATACCATCAAAATTGGCCTTCCTCCAATTTAGAACTTCAACTTTTAGATCCGGTCTATCCTTTTCCAGCAGTGTTTTAAAATTAATAGAATTATGGCCATTGCCCCAAAATGCTATCCCACCGACATCTCAGTCACCTGCCCTGCCTTATTTCTCAAGAATAGGGCAAGTTTTGCACCACATACCTTGTATGTGTATCCACATACTGAATCAGAAAATTTTCTTGTACACACTTAAATTCCTCTCCATCTAAACCACCAAGTGAAAGAATGGAGGAAAACACCACAGTGCTATTTAGCAGACAAAGTTGAGAAGCATGTGTTAAAACTGAGGACCAGTTCTCAGTAGTGTGAAAAGTTTGAGAGTTGCTAAGATTTTCAAATTCATGGTCAAAGTTCAGTTTGACCCAAACTTCTCCATCATTTGATTATCTTTTATGTTATTCCCACTGATGGTGAGGGAAAACATAACAATCAGTTGACAGACAATCCTTCAGAGCTGATCTCCTATCTGGGTAACTGTAGCATGGCATCATCAGAATACATAAGTTCTAATGTTTTCAAGAACACGACTTTCTGTCTTGGCCTTCAGTCTTGATAAGTTGAGGGCTTTTGTGCATCAGCAGAAAAGTATGCAGTTGACAAAGTTGTGTGGAAGGGTGAGCTATGAGGGGGTTGCAGCAATGTTTTAATTTGATTAGGACAAGTTGAGTGAATGGTCAAATGCATGACAGATGAAGTATAATGTAGTTAAACATGAGGTTATCCACTTTGGTAGCAAAAATAGGAAGGCTGATTCTCATCAGAATGGAGATACATTGGGAAACAGAAAGGTGCAATGAGACCTGGATGTCCTTGCACAGAAAGTAAGCACGCAGGTGCAGCAGGCAGTGAAGATAGAAAAAGGAATGTTGGCCTTCATAGCAACAGAATTCAAGTACAGGAGCAGGAAAGTCTTGTTGTAGTTGTACAGGGCTTTAGTGAGACCACAGTGAGTGAGTATTGTGTGCAATGTTGGTCTCCTTCTCTGAGGAAGGATGGCTTGGCTGTGGAGTGAGTGCAAGAAAGGTTTAAATTGAAAGCTATAAATTCCACAGGTTTAGATAAGAATGAAGAATGTTCCCAATGGCCAAGGGGTCCAAAACTAGGGTCACAGTCTTAGAGTATATTTAGAACTGAGATGAGAAGAAATTTCTTTACCCATGGAGTAGTGAGCCACAGAAAGTGGTCAAGACCAAAATATTAAATGTTTTCAAGAGGTTATATATAGTTGTTAGGGTTGAAGGGACCAAAGGGTATGGGGGGAAAACTGGAACAAGGTGCCAATTTGAATGATCCGCCATGATCATACTGAATGGCAAAACAGGCTTGAAGTACTGAATGCCTACTCCTGCTCCTATTTTCTACGTTTCTAGTAGGGAAAGTAAGGATCAGGAAAACAGATTAAAAGGTAGCAAACAAAGTAGGGCTAAGATAAAGCCCTATTATATCTCATTTCATGACCAAGCTTAAATTCAATGTGAAATCGATTGCATATTGAATGTATGACTTAAAATAAATTTGGGTCACAGAGAAGCAGAAATGGACTTTGTGAATTGATAACACGAATAGTGTAAAGGCATTTGAACAGAAGACCAAACTATGTTACCAGTTGTGATCAAAGGATGTGTTTTGAAATGGATAAATCAATAGATTTTGGATCCAAGACTAAACAAGGTTAATGGTTATCAAGTTTTGCAAATGGTTATACAAATAAAAGGGGACAAAGGCTATTTAGGTGATGAAGGTATGTTCAAGTTACAAGTACAGCTCTCTGGACATATTATATTTGTCAAAGTTCATCAATACAACAGCAGTAATTGAGGACAGGAAGAACCTGGCTGCAGAGATTTAAAAAATAGATGGTATAGAGAGATTTGAAGAAGATGCAAAGTGGATTTAAATGAGAGGCATCATGAGCCATCAGTAGTCATCAGCATCAGTGGAAAGTGAACTCAGTTGTTAACTGCCTTCTCTTGTTAAGTATTACTTCTGATGCTTAACAAAATATGAAAACATCGGCAGTCTCCTCGTCAAAATGTGTCTGGTCTTGAACTCTCTTACACCTCCAAAGAAAATTGATTAGCTGTTATAATAGAGCCTTATTAGAATGATTCTGTCAAAAATATTCCCAGTGATATTGAGGACCATGGTAATTATTGCAATCTCTTCAGTTAACTATGTTCACTTATAATGTGATGGCATCTACAAGTTTCTAACATGGGAGTTCAAACTTCTTTCCAGGACTTGACCACAAAATACAGCTAGGTGTTTCAGTGCAATTCTGAGGGACTGTTCTGTTGTTGAAAGAATATCTTTTGGAAAAACTATTAGTTCATATCTTAGCTGCCTCTATAGGTTCAATGTTTTAACTCCCGAGTTCATGGCATTACAGAGGAGCCCAACGATATCTTCATCCAATTCACACAGAAAGAAAGAAAGAAAGATAGACAGACATGCAAAAACAAACTCCCAGCAGAAATCTTGATTGTCTTTCCTCTCCTCTTCGTCCTGGGCAATTAAACCAACTGTAGTTAGTGTTTAAAACCGTCACAGCCAAGGCCAGCCAACTCAGAACTGTACAGTAAAGAAACTTATAAACTTCTATATCACTTGATGCAACAAGGAACCATATGAAAACGATGCAGAATTTTAACTTTTATTGCTGATTTCTTCTTGTATTTCCTCTCACATAACCCCTATACTACACATACACAGATATAGCATAGTATATACACTGAGACTTCATTCTGATTCTAACATTATTGCTGAAAATATTGTTAACTCAACCTACAATTATAATACACTTTGTATCACTTTCAAAATGCAGATGTTAAAAGAAATGCTACTATTAATCAGAAATGAAAGCTCACATTTTATTTCAATAAGGTTTTGGGCTGCAAGTTAATCAGTACTTCATTAATCCTGGCCTAGATTAGTATCATATTATTTTTGTTATACAGGAATGAAACACAGGGTACTAGGTACAATAGAGATTACCTATACGTGCTATATTCTTACTAAATCTTTCAATGCACCATCAGTTTTGACATTTTTCCCTTTATCAGCATTAGAAAAATTAATGGAGGTAAACACTATAGCAGCCCAGGGATACTTCTGCCTAAATTTTGTGATTACATTTTAAGTGCTCCCTGTCACAGATATCATAAACTGATTAAATCATTTCATGCCTGACCCCTACTGACTATGCTAAGTGGTGATGGAGCTATTAATAACTACCCATTTCTGACAGCCGCCCAGGGGCAATGCAGCCTTTTGCGGCAACAGCCTCTCCTTCTCTCTTCACTTTCCCAATGCTAAATATTGATTCGTATTATAAATGTTGTCAAACATGGTGCACAGTTCAGCAGATCCAGAGTGGCAGGTCGTCAGCAGCAGCATTAGCAGATGTCAGGTCAGGAATCAAAGGGCCTGCTGGACTCTTTGGGGATGAGATTCATCGATTCTATAAAACCATGAAATAGATCAAGCACTTGAAATGATGGAAGCAGTCATGGCAGAATGAGGATGAACCTTCCTATGTGATCGTCCCAAGAGAAAAACTTCAGACGTAAGTATTGGTTTATATCTCTTCATTTTATTATTTTTATTGGTGGTCCCAATCTTCTTTCATTCATCCAGTGAAATAAACAAAATATTTCTCTGTGTTCTAAGGTTTCCACTATCACATGCGGCATCCCTCACTGAGACAGAATGCTGCTGCCTTGATTGTGCCTCAATTACCAAGTCAAATTTGGCATCACAACCTCATGATAGTCCATATCAGAAGTGTTTAAGCAATAAATAATAAATAACAGCAACTTGCTTATTCCCTCCTCTAAATACACTATGTTGTGTTTCTTGGCAGATTATCGAGCTATTTATTTCATAAATGATAAAACTCACTGAATAATTGAAATAACCAAAATTTCAAGCAAATTTGTTTTGAAGAAAATACAAAGAAACTCAAAATCTTGGCAAACACTGAGAATTTATTGCTTGTACCAAGATAGTTATTTGCAATAACCAGGATCTGGAAGATGAAACAATTAAGAAAAATCTCAACAGTTTCTTCTTTATATGTAATTAAGCAACCCACTGCAGCTGATATCTTCCTTTTCAGTATGCTTTTCGAATAAAAAGTAAAATTTTTGGTAATGTTGGTGTTAATATGATCCAAAGTACAGAATGCCAAATTTACGGCAGCTCCCAACATCACTATGTAATAGTTAAGCACCAAACCTATGTGTTATGTGGGTCCCATATACTATCATATAAACTTTCTTGGCAATACCACTCATTATTATCATTTTTTGTATGGCCCAACTCAGAAACAATTAAGGAACTTCAGTAACTACACACAATAATATTAGTCCACAGGCAAGGAGAAGTACTGCAAACGTTTTAAATAAAACATCAAGCCAGTTTTTTCTTTCTTCTGAACATTTTAGGTAATTTATGTTGTTGTTATGGAACTACAGCAGTTTTGGTGTGTAATGTATTAAACCTGATTCTTCTTTTAATTTGCAGTAGAAAGCTGGTGTTGATTCTGAATCCTATTGGAAAGCCAACAATTGAGACATTTTGCACTTACCCAACCTCTGTTACTGTGCGCCATTAAGATGTAGGTATTAGATATTATCCTTTTTTTACAGTTTGGTGCTGTCAGTAGCAACAAGGTCACATGCCTTGGCATAGATGCCATTAGTTAATGATTACTTATAGGGAAAAATTTGCTTTGCTGCTTATCAGTTTCACAGCACTAGTAACAGGGAAACAGATGTCCATGCAGAAGGGCCACTGTTGTCCTGAATATATCCCAATGTCCATAAAAGCTTGCAATCAGGAAATCACATGACTGACCTGCACATGTGGGTATTAAGTGTTCACAGTTAGAAGGAAATGGCAACGAGCTACACTAAAGCCATGATTTTTGCCTCTGGAAATAAGGTCAGAGATTTATTTAGGCATATCTGGGCACTTCTGAAAGTAGCAGCACCAACTACTTTGTAATGTTGGTGCAGTCTGTTGATGGAATTCCTATAAAGTACACTATAAGTTTATCTGGAACAACACACAAGCCAGGGAACTATAGACCAGTGAACCTGACGTCGGTGGTGGGCAAGTTGTTAGAGGGGATCCTGAGGGATAGGATGTAGACGTATTTGGAAAGGCAAGGACTGATTAGGGATAGTCAACATGGTTTTGTGCATGGGACATCATGTCTCACAAACTTGATTGAATAAGTAACAAAGAGGATTGATGAGGGCAGAGCGGTAGATGTGATCTACATGGACTTCAGTAAGGCGTTTCACAAAGTTGCCCATGGGAGACTATTTAGCAAGGTTAGATCTCATGGAATACAGGGAGAACTAGCCATTTGGATACAGAACTGGCTCAAAGATAGAAGACAGAGAGTGGTGGTGAGGGTTGTTTTTCAGACTGGAGGTCTGTGGAGTGCCACAAGGATCGGTGCTAGGCCCACTACTTTTTGTCATCTATATAAATGATTTGGATGTGAGAAGAAGAGGTACAGTTAGTAAGTTTGCAGATGACACCAAAATTGGAGGTGTAGTGGACAGAGAAGAAGGTTACCTTGAATTACAACGGGATCTTGATCAGATGGGCCAATAGGCTGAGAAGTGGCAGATGGAATTTAATTTAGGTAGATGCAAGGTGCTGCATTTTGGGAAAGTAAATCTTAGCAGGACTTATACACTTAATGATAAGGTCCTTGGGAGTGTTGCTGAACAAAGAGACCTTGGAGTACAGGTTCATAGCTCCTTGAAAGTGGAGTCACAGGTAGATAGGATAGTGAAGGCGGCATTTGGTATGCTTTCCTTTATTGGTCAGAGTATTGAGTACAGGAGTTGGGAGGTCATATTGCGGCTATACGGGACATTGGTCTCCTTCCCATCGGAAAGATATTGTGAAACCTGAAAGGGTTCAGAAAAAATTTACAAAGATGTTGCCAGGGTTAGAGGATTTGAACTATTGGGAGAGGCTGAACGGGCTGGGACTATGGAGGCTGAGGGGTGACCTTACAGAGGTTTATAATAGCACGGATAGGATAAATAGACAAAATCTTTTCCCTGGGGTTGGGGAGTCCAGAACTAGAGGGCAAAGGATTAGGGTGAGAGGGGAAAGATATGAAAGAGACCTAAGGAGCAACTATTTCATGCAGCGGGTGGTACATGTATGGATTGAGCTGCCAGAGAAAGTGGTGGAGGCAAGTATAATTGCGATATTTAACAGGCATCTGGATAGGTATATGAATAGGAAGGGTTTGGAGGGATATAGGCCGGGTACTGGCAGATGGACTGGATTGGGTTGGAATATCCGGTCAGTATGGACAAGTTGGACCGAAGGGTCTGTTTCCATGCTGTACTTCTCTCTGACTATAACAAACAGACAAAACATTTTCCTTTGTGTGTGCTGTGTAGAAAGACTATGGGAACTTGAAATACCTCATAATTTGATGAAACTGATTTAAAGCTAATTAAAGTGAGGTCAGGTTAGGAACATGAGGTCTGATTATTTAAGTTTTGAACAGCTTCACCCTTTTTTTTATATACGAGATAATGTTAACAGGATTTACAACCAATCAAATTTTCTTTTATGTTACCCATTTCAGTCAATGTTTTCATATTTCTGTATAATCAGCACTGACGTTATCAGTAGTACTTGCTCAAGGAGTTATTGATGGCACTCGGAATTAAATTAACATTGAGATGTAAATCTATAACCTCAGTGACTCAGCATCAATTGGGTCTGCTACTTCATCACAGTCACACCCTCAGTTTCAGTAAATGTTGAAAGCCAGTATTTCACAATAAGTTCATTAGTACTCACTGGTAAAGGAACTCTCCAAAACAGTTAAAATATGTACAGGTGCAAGTGTGACTTCAACTGAAAAGATCTGTCATTTTTAATATGGTCAGGTTCCACATGTGGAGTCAGTATTCCTGTGTTAATGAGGGAGAGAGTTCCTAGTTTTTTTCCCGGTTGTCAAGTTGGAATTTTAGCCAGTTGAACATACTAAAACTTGAATATTACTGAGAAAGGTGTGTTGCTGAAGATTTTCATTTCAACAAGTAAAAACACAAGAATTGTTATGACAGTTTTGTCAAGTTGTTATTTTGTCTTTGTTCTGATGAGTGCAAGATGAAAAGTGTCAACATGTCCCTGTTTCAATAATATCACAGAATCCCAGAATCCGTACCGTGGAAAGAGGCTATTCGACCCATTGAGTCTGCACTGACCCACCCCAAAGAGTGTCAGACCCAAAGCCCTATTCCATCCCCATAATCCTGCATTTACCATGGCTGGCGGTACGGTGGCTCTGTGGTTAGCACTGCTGTCTCACAGCACCAGGGTCCCAGGTTCGATTCCAGCCTCAGGCAACTGTCTGTGTGGAGTTTGCACATTCTCCCTGTGTCTGCATAGGTTTTCTCTGGGTGCTCCGGTTTCCTCCCACAGTCCAAAGACGTGCAGGTTAGGTGAATTGGCTAAATTGCCCGTAGTGCTAGGTGCATGGGATAAATGTAGGGGAATAGGTCTAGGTGGGTTGCTCTTCGGGGGGGTCTGAATGGACTTGTTGGGCCGAAGAACCTGCTTCCACACTGTCGGGAATCTAATCTAATGTAATCCACTAAATCTGCATAGTTCTAGTCACTAAAGTACAGGACAGTTTAGCACAGCCAATCCACCTGACCTGCACATCTTTGGACTGTGAGAAAAAAAACTGGTGGAAACCCATGCGAACATGGGGAAAATGTGCAAACTTCATGAAGTAATTTAAGGCTGGAATCAAACCCAGATCCTTGGTACTGTGAGGTAACAGTGCTGACCACTGAGTCACCGTGCATTCTGAATGTTCCAATTCTTTACTACCGAACAACCATTTGTATACTGAGATTCACTGTTCTTCACTGATGAAGAAGATCCCTTTTCTGTGAACCTGATACAAATGGAAGAGATACAAGTCTTTTACGATTAATTATAATTTTTCATGCAAGTGCTTCCTAAATTAGAATGAATTTTTCTGATCGGTTTTCTATTTTATCAATTAGGTCACTGAAACACCTATAAACAATTTTGTAATATTTCTGTTTGTGCAGTAAATGCTGACTGACATCAGCAAGTTGGCTTCCAGGGATAAGTGAAAAAATGAAAGAGCTGAATTAACATACACAATTGAAATGACACAATTGCTGATGTTAACTCTGCTTTCTTACAATGTCAGCTCAGTAATTCATCCAGCCCAGTTCCCCAAGGATATTTTTTTTAAAAAGCCAAGACAAATATATAGACAACAACCCAAAAGGGTTATTAAAGTGCAATGTGTTGGCAGTATTGTTGAGTAGTCTAAGCATGTGGATTAGGAACCCGTCTCTTCAGAGATACGAGCTGATAACCAACACTTCCAGTTGGTTTAATGATTCATCAAAACATAAGCATGACTCTCAGAAGAAAACTTAGAGTCACAGTTCCCGTTTCTACAAGTTTCAATTATACAAATACTCCCCTTTCAGTTGACAGACAAGCTGTTACTGATCTACTGCATAAGATCACAAAGATTAAAGAGTTACTTGAGTGAGATACTCATGTAGGTGCCATAGGCAAGAAGAACAAGACTTAAGGAGTGGACTACAAGTATTAAACACTGAATAAATACATATTGCCAAAAATAAATCATCAGTGACTAAAAAAGATTTAAACTGAATATTGATGAAGGGCCTACACAAAATGGACATTTGGATAAAAATGATCTGATTGGGCATGGACTAACACTGGAAAATCACGTTTGACAAACTTGTTAGAGGTTACTGAGGATGTTATTAACAAATTTATAAAGGGAAGATGTAGTAATTTGAATTTTAAGAAGACTTTTAATAAAGTCCTCCACCAGAAGTTGATTAGCAAAGTTAAAGTACATAGTATAGGGTATAATGAACTGACATGGATTAAGGATTGGCAAACACACAGAAAATATTAGGAACAAGTAGTTCACTCTCACATTATGACACTGTGACTCGTAGGCTACTGCAAGATTAATGCTTGGGCCTAGCTGTGCACAATTCAAATTGACATTTCCAAATCTGCATATGATACAAGGTGAAGTAGAAATGTGTGTTGTGAGAAAGATGCAAATATTTTCAAGAGGATTTGGACAGATTTAGTCATAGAGTCACACAGTCATACAGCACGGAAGCAGATCCTTTGTTCCAATTCATCTGCATCGACCAAACATCCCCATCTGACCTAGTCCACTCTCTCTATTCATATACCCATCCAGATGCCTTTTACATGATGTGATTGTACCCACCTTCACTACTTATTCTGGCAGCTCATTCCATACATGCACCACCCTCTGCGTGATAAAGTTACCACTCAGGTAGCTTTTTAAATCTTTTCCCTCTCACCTTAAACCCATGTCCTCCATCCTGAGTGACTGGGCAAGAACATGCCAGATGAAATATAATTTTGAAAAGTGTGAGGTCATCCATTTTTGTCAGAAGAGATGTGTAGATTATTTCTTAAATGGTGACAGGTTGGAAAGTATAGATATGCAAAGGGATTTGGTGTCCTTGTCAATAAATCATTGAAGGCTAACATGCAGATACAGCAAGCTATTCGGAGGGCTAATGGAATGTCAGACTTTATCACAAGAGGATTTGAGAGAGGAGTAGTAAAGTTTAGATTCGATTGGTTAAGTGCTTGGTTAGATTAAGACGGTTACTGTGCACAGTTTTTCCTTATTTCAGTAAAGATATTATTGCCATAGAGAGAGCGTAATGAAGGTTCATGAGACTTGTTCACCGAATAGCGATCAGTGTCCTATAAACAGAGATTGGGCAAACTGGGCCTCTATTCTCCAGTGTATCAAAGAATAAGAGGTGATCTCATTGCAACTTACAAAGCACTTAAAAGGGACAGATGGCATAGATGCAGGTAAGATGTTTCCCCTGGTCAGGAGTCTAGAACCAAGGGGCACAATTTAAATCTAAAGGGGTTGCAATTTCGGATCAGGATGAGGGGAAAAAGAAGTGTTTACTTAGAAGGTGATGAATCTTTATAATACTCTGCCCTCACGTGCCATGGAAGCTCAGTCTTTAACTATATTTAAAGTATAGGTCGGTAAGATTTTAATTATCAATGGTGCAAAAGGTTGGGGGATAGTGTGCATATATAGCAATGAAGTGTTCGATCAGCTATAATCATAGGAGTAATCTCGATGGGTTGAATTGTCTATTCCTGTTTTTAACATTCCTGTGTTCTAACTACATGGTCCAGTGGTATGGGAAGAAACTAAATAGATATATTCCAACATGTCATTCAAAGAGTTTTGTTCTGGAATGCTACACAGTGTTCTTCTCTAAAGCACAGTCAATAAGACAGATCAACTGGCTATTCGTTTCATCAATGTTTATGGAAACTTGCTATGCACCATATGATGCTTAGTTTTTTTGGTAATTCATTCCTGGGATGTGAACATAACTGGCGAGCGCAGCATTTACTCCCAATCCCTCATAGCTCAGAGTAAGTGGTGTGTGCTATCATTATTAATTGCTGCAATTCATGTGATATAGAGTTGACCTAAAGTTAAAGGAAGATGCCATCAATGTTTTTTTTGTCATGCAACCTGTAGATGGTACGCACTGCCAGATTATGTTGAGGCCCTTCAGTATTACTGGAGCTCAAATTGGAGAGTATTCAACCACATGCCTGACTTGTGCCTTGTAGATGCTGGACAGATTTTGGGAGTCAGGAGGTAAATTAGACACCACATAATCTTGTACCTACAATATTTAAAAGATCATTTAAGTCTGGTCAATGACAACCCCTTGCATATTGATGGTGGGCTGTTCAGCAATGTACTATCATTGAATATCATGATGCTTAGATTCCCTGTAGTTAGAGATCACCATTGCTTGGCACTTGCGAATCAAATGTTATTTGTCACATAGTAGCCAAAGCCAGAGTGCAATCCAGATTCTGATGTATGGTGGCATGGACTGCTTCAGCATCTGATGCTTGTTTGTGTGCAGTGCCAATACTAAACTTTACAGCACATGCTAACATTGACAGTTCTGAGTGTATAATGAAGGGGTGGTGAATGTTAAAGCAGTGATGTTTGGGGCTCAGATAAGATTACATAATTATGGAGGCGGCGGCCATCTGGCCCATCATGCCTGTACCGCCTATTTAAATGAGTATTATTATCTATTGCCAATCTCCTGCTCTGTCCCTATATTCTTCCATATTATTTTTATCCAAATAATCGGCCAATGCACTCTTGAATGCCTCAATTAAACCTACATCCACCACACTTCCAGCCAGTGCATTTCATACCCTAACTACTCACAGAGTTACTTACTACTTACTTACTTCACTCTAATTTCTTTGGCAGATCTCTTTAAATCTATGGCCTCTTGTTCTTGTTTTTTGCAAGCAGGTTAAGCTTCTCCCTATCTGCTTTAAACTGGCTGCTCAAGATTCTGAAAACCTTGAACAGGTACCTTCTTGGCTTTCTCCTCTACAAAGGCAACAGCTCTTGGTTCTTCAATGCACAGAAAGAATTACTTGTGACCACAGCATAAATGCAACATTTTAAAACATCACAGTGAGTGTGGAAATTAATATTTGCTGTAGCAGAGATACAAATTGTTTCGATCATCTACGCTAATACACCTTTTACAGACAGTTCCATGTCTTAAAACTATAATGGAACAATATGTCCAGTACTGCACTAAGTGAGGCTTAGTTAGAGGAATCATTCACAGGTGCAATGTATTCTCACCTAAACCCTGAAGGCACATATTAGGCAATTATGATTGCTACACCTATTTTACACTTAGAGCAAGTTCAGTAAAATACAAGTAAATGATCAAAGGTTATAGAAAAGGTATGCTGCAAAAGTACTCACTTTATACTGGCAACTCATGAAGAAATGAATGGCACAAAAGCAGTGGAGTAACAATCAGTGGCAACATACCAGGTCCATCCCTTAGGAAAAGGGGAATGGAGGATGCAGTATCTGAGCCCAGAATTTTCTATTTCTAGAATAATGTACTCAAATATTCAAAAGCACAGCTAAATTTCCACCAATACATGAAAGATCAAGGTTTTTCCTGCACAAGAATTTCTGTTACACAAATGGAAAAAACTATAAGGCATAGATTTAAGGTGAGAGGGGAAAAATTCAAAAGGGATCCAAGGGGCAACTTTCTCATGAAGAGGATGGCGCGTGAATGGAATGAGCTGCCAGAGGTGATGATGGAGGCTGGTACAATTACAACATTTAAAAGGCATCTGGATGGGTACATGAATAGGGAGGGTTTAGAGGGATATGGGCTAAGTGCTGGCAAATGGGACTAGATTAGGTTAGGATATCTGGTCAGCATGGATGAATTGGACTGACAGGTCTGTTTCCATGCTGCACATCTCTATGACTCAATGTTCTGTGTGTAATATTACTGCAAGCAACAGCAAACGCAAATTTGGTAACAATGCAACAGCTCCCAGAATGGTGGAGAGCCACTCTTCCGGTAGCAATTGTGATTGTAGTGGAAGATGATAATCCATTTCTGCTATCATTAGGTTCTTATTTTTCCCACAGCTACCTTAATGTGTGCACTTCCACATATAAAATTAACAAATTAATTTTGCATCGTTAGCATGGTAGGAGTCTTCCCAATCTACGGTAATCCAATTCTTACCAGCACCTTCTCTTTCTTTCTTCCTCATGTACTTCCATAGTTTCCACTTAAATGCAGCCATGCAATTCACCTCATCTACTCCATGTGATGTCTTGTTCCATATTCCAACTATTCTGTGGCAAAAGATTATTTCTCCTGAATTCTTTACTGAATTTAATAGTGACCATTTAATGTTTATGACCTCCAGGTTTGGATTACCTACAACTGAAACAATCCTCGATAGCTAAGTCCATCATACCCCATTTCATATTTTTAAAGACAGGGCACTCCTCAGCCTTTGCTTTTCTAAAGCGATAAGTACTGCAATACAAAGAGAATCATACTTAAAAATGTCAAACACATAGCATCTTTAGTATTAGATAATATACAACATGAAACTTTTTTTGTAGGGGATAGTTCATTAATGAAATTAGAATGGCACAGACATACCTGCTAAAATTGGCTGTTCTCTTGTTGTTTAGAGGTCACCATGGCAGCATTGAATGCATTTGATCGGTCACATGACAGCTTTTCATGTCAACGATTTTACAGTATCGATCATGCAGTCTAAAGAAAAGAGTAGCAAGGCTGCCTTTTCAGGAGACTACAGGTTATTCTCTGTATTGTACATATTATTATACTATCGCTTCTTCTGTTATCAAAGGTTATGTGGACAGACAAGCGGGTAAAAAGACATACAAAAGAACTGTTGATGAAAATAAGTGACGAGATCAAGAAAAAAATTCAGCACAGCCTAGTACCCATACTGGTTTCATCAATATTTCTTGTCTGGGTGCAGATCCAATCAAAAACAAATTAGACCTGGAAAGAAAGCAAGAGCAATCAAAATGTAATTCTTTTACACAAACCTCATTTTCCACACGATGCTCCATTCTGTATTATTAAACAGCAATCATAAGATAGATTTCACAAAATAAGTGAGTTTCTGTAAACTCAATAGACAAATACAGTGTTAAGGAAGTACTTCAGTATATCAGGATGGCAATGTAACAGAAAAACAGCAATTATTAGTGCCTGAAGTTGGGGTTGGAGGGGGGGGTTGTTCATAGGAGAAACGTAATAGTGACAACAAGAATTGTTGCATACTCTTGGACGATTAAATACATAAAACTACCATGTTTAGGATTTCTATCAGAAGTCAACAGTATTTGCTAAGAAATCTAAAATGAAACCCATCCTACTCTTCTTGTTCCTGAGTATTCTCAATACTCACATTACTCCTTCCTACTTTAACATACTCAGTTGTTGCTATTCTTGAGGAATGACTATTATATTCTGCAGCATAACATACCCTACATGGTCTTATATAATAGAAGATCATTTCCCTCTATCCTATAGAACACATATGACCCTGCATGGGTCCTGCAATTACTCTAAAACATGTTCTCCTCCTATCGATGCATACGGACTCAAAAAAGCATCACGGCAAAACAAAAATATAAAACATAACCTGTAACCTCCATTAGTCTACCTGACAAGCTGAACAATTTTTTTTTAAAAACAGACATAATTTACAATTATAAGTTATGAAGGAGGGTATTTTAATCGATGCTCCAAATGTCATTATTTTGTTTTTGGTGCTGCATATCTTTTAGAGACCATTGCACATCATGTTCCACCTTCAGGGAATGTAAAGATAGAACAGATCAATAAATATTTCCCTACTTGCTTTTTCCTTAAAACTGTTGGTACTAAAGAGGAGTGAACAATTTCCTATTTCAAATATCCAGTGTCAGGTTTAATTCTACGATTTCAATTGCCCAAGTATTGCCGACATACAATCAAATTGCTTGGTAATGTAGGAACAAAGGACAAAGAAAATTACAGCACAGGAACAGGCCATTCAGCCCTACAATCCTGCACTGATCCAGATCCTCTATCTAAATCTGATACCGATTTTCCAAGGATCTGTAACCCTCTGCCTCCTGCCTATTCATGTACCTGTCTAGATACATCTTAAATGACGCTATCATGCCTGCCTCTACCACCTCTGCTGGCAATGTACCGGGCACCCACCGCTCTCTGCGTAAAGAACTTTCCATGTATATTTCCCTTAAACTTATCCCCTCTCACCGTGAACTTGGGACCCCTAGTAATGAAGTCCCATACTCTGGGGAAAAAAGCGTCTTGCTTTCCACCCTGCCTATACCACTCATGATTTTATACACTCCAATCAGGTTCCCCACTCTTTCTAATGAAAATAATCCTAATCTACTCAACCTCTCTTCATAGCTTGTGCCCTCCATACCAGGCAACATCCTGATGAACCTCCTCTGCATCCTCTCCAAAGCATCCACACCCTTTTGGTAATATGGCGACCAGATCTGTACGTAGTATTCCAAATGTGACTGAAACAAAATCCAATATAACTGTAACATGGCCTGCCAACTCTTGAACTCAATACCCCATCTGATGAAGGAAAGTATGTAGTATGCCTTCTTGACCACACTATTGGGCTGCATGCCACCTGCAGGGAACAATGGACTTGAACACCCAGATCTCTCTGTATATCAATTTTCCCCTGACCTTTTCCATTAACCATATAGCTCGTTCTAGAATTGGATCTTCCAAAATGCATCACCTTGCATTTGCCAGATTGAACTCCATCTGCCATTTCTCTGTCCAACTCTCCAATTTATCTATTTTCTGCTGTAATCTCTTACAGTCCCATTCACAGTCTGCTATTCCACCAATCTTAGTGTCATCTGCAAACTTGCTGATCATACCACCTATGCCTTCCTCATTTATGTCTATCACAAACAACAGTGGTCCTAACACGGATCCCTATGGAATATCACTGGTCACAGTTCTCCATTTTGGGAAACTCCCTTCCACTGTTACTCTCTGTCTCCCACTGCCCAGCCAGTTCTCTATCCATTTAGCTAGTTCACCTTGGTCCCCATGCAACTTCACTTGCTCCATCAGCATACCATGTTGTACTTTATCCAATGCCTTACTGAAGTCTATATATATGATATCTACTGCCCTTCCCTCATCAATCAACTTTGTCACTTCCTCAAAGAGTTCTATTAAGTTGGTACGACATGACCTTTTCTGCACAAAATCATGTTGGCATCACTGATAAGCCCATTTTGTTCCAAATGTAAATAGATCCTATCCCTCAGTATCTTTCTAGCAGCTTCCCTACCACTGATGTCAGGCTCACCGGTCTATAATTACCTGGATTATTATGTACCCTTCTTAAACAAGGGGACAACATTAGCAAGTCTCCAGTCGTCCGGGTCCTTACCCGTGTTCAAGGATGCAGCAAAGATCTCTGTTAAGGCCCCAACTATTTCCTCTCTCTCTATTCCCTCAGTAACCTGGGATAGAGCCCATCCAGACTTGGGACCTGTCGACCTTAATGCCTTTTAGAATACCCAACACTTCCTCCCTCTTATGCGGACTTGACCTAGAATAACCCAAAGAAGTTGAGGTTTTAACCTGGGCCCCCATCAGCCATTGTGAATGGTAGAGCCCCCACGACTGTGTGGTGGTGTAGTAAATGAGCAGAGCAGTAAGAAAGTCTCAACAGATTTTTCAATGTCTTCATTATTTATTCTGCTTCACCATTAGACTGAAGATATCTAGTGGATTTTGTGACACTTTGAACGCCAAGAGTCTTTGCCCATGATCTAAGCACTTAACGCATAAATTGTGGGATATTATCAGAAACAGAAACATGCAATATATACTGTCGATGGCAAACATCCCTCATTGGACATGTCAGTTTTTAACTTCAAACCATCTGGAGTAGCGATCAACTTCAGAAGATAAGAATGGCACTCATGTATGAAACGGCCCATGCCCAAAAGAACCTAAGATTATCAGGAAGTTCTGTAGGAATGAAATATTCCCAGCATTCATTCATAAGCATGGAACAAGTATTTATTTCTACTCATTCAGGAGTGTGCTGGCTGAGCCAATATTCATTGCCCAACTCTAGTTGCCCTTCAGAAGGCAGGGGTGAACTGCCATCTTGAAGTGCTGCTGTTCATTTGGTGTAGGTACATTCCAAATGGCACTAGGGCGGGGATTCCAGGGTATTGTCTGAATGACGCTGAAGAGATGACTATATATTTCTGGTCAGGATGATGGGTGATATGGAGGAGATCTTGGGGGGTGGCATTCCCATTATTTTGCCCCCCTGGTCCTTATCCATTGTAGGGATCATGGGTTTAGAAGGTGCTGCCAAAAGCCTTGGAAGATTTCGGATGAATCTCTCATAGTTGATATAGACTGCTGCTTTTGAATGTGGGTGGTGTGGATGTGATGCCAATTAAGTGGGTTGCTTTGTCCTTGATGGTGTCTGATTGTAATTAGAACTGCATTCATCCAGGCTTTGGAGAATCAGTTGGTGAGTTACTGACCACAGGGTTCCTAGCTTCCTAACTGTTATTGTAGCCACTATCTGTACACAGCCTGTTCACTTCAATTTCTGGTGTTGATACTGGGAGTGCAACGATGGTGATATCATGAATGTTAAGGAGCAATGTTTAGATTCTCTCTATTTGGAGGTGGACATTTCCTGGCACTTGTATTGCACTAATGTTACTTGCCACTTATCAGCCCAACCTGGGCATCATCCAAGTTTTGCTACATTTGGCCAATACATGAGGAGTCGAGAATGGTGTTGAACATTCTGCAACCAGTGAACATCTCCACGTCTGATGTTATGATGGAGGAAAGGTCATTAATGAAGAAGCTTAAAATAGTTGGGCCTAGGACACTACCCAAGGAACTCCTGCATAGATATTCTGCAACTGACCTCCAGGAATTACTAACATCTTCCTTTGTGTCAGGTCTGACTCCAAAAGCAGAGAGTCTTCCCTCTGAATCCCAGTTGTGCTCAGGCTCCTGGATGCCTCATTTGGTCAAATGTAGTCTGCTCTGCTGAGACCTTGCATTTGCTTTCCCTTTAAATAAATCATCTTATTCCCATGATAATATTTCCATCCTTACCTTGCTAGTGCTCCAACGATGCTCAATGCAGGCAGGAAGAACAACACCTCGTTTGGTGCTTATGCACTTTACAGCCTCTAGGACTCAGTAGTACATTTCATTATTTTGGAGTATGACCTCACCTCTGCTCTCCATTTTTTCCTACATCCTCCATCTTCCCCTGGCTGTATCTTGTTAACTTTGCTCTCAGCAGAAAAGGCCCATTTTCTTCTTTTCACACCAAACATTTACACTCATTTTATATATCTATTGTCCTTTACCACGTGATCCAATTGTTCCTCCTCCCTCTCCGTTAACAACATAAAAAGCACTATTTTTCAGCTTCTTTTAATCCCCAAATAAAGTAATTCTAGACTTGAAAAGTTAACACCGTTTCCTTCTCCACAGGTACTGCCAGACCTGTTGAAATTCTCCAATATTTTCTGTTCATAAATGTTTTTCAAATGTTGGCTCCCACACTGTCTGCCACAGACCATATCTTGCAAATGTATTGTTAAAACTCAACCAGCTCAGTCAGTTGTGAGGCTGCCAAGCCACTCTTGGGATAGATGTTGAAGTTCATTCTTCACTGTAGCTACACCCCATGTAGTGTTCGATATGGAGGAGTATTGATGAATCACCCAGAGATGGGGTTAAGTACATGGTAATAGCAGGAAATTTTCTTGCTCACATTTGACCTGTTGCCATGAGAGTTTGTGAATATGACTATGTCAGACTATTGCTTGACATGCCTGCAATACAGTTATCTTAAGGAGGACATTTCAGTGTCAAAGGGCCGAGTTTGCTGTTGCAGTTTCCAATGCCTTAGTTAACATCAGGTATTATTGCCAGGTTCTGGAATTATGCTTTTTTGAGACTTTCTAGCTTTCTAGTTGATACTAGTGAATGTTAAAGCTATTTCACATGGCAGATAAGAATCAACCATATTGTTGTGGATCTAGAGTCAGCCAGACTAAATATAAATGGCAGAACCCCTTCCCTAAAGGAGATTAATGAATCAGTTGAGTTTTTCACAACAATGGACAGTGGTTTCATGGTCATCATTTCTTCTAATCATAGATCTCTACTGAATTCCAGATGGTGGGATTTGAACCTGAATCACCGAACATTACCTGGATCACTAGTCCAGCAACTGTATCATTTCTGATCACTTCACAAATTACAATTAACAATAAGGTCCTCCAATTGTTTCTGATCCCTGGCCATGAAAGCCCCATGAGCTTTATGTTTGCATTTGGTTATGCCCTAGTGCCCTTGGCAAATCCTTTGAAGATCATCATCAAATGCCAGTAAATCAGTGATGATAGAGAAATGCTGCCTGTCTTTGAAACAGGTTTTCACAGCAAAGTTTGTGAATTATGTTCTAAGCCATCTTGGGTGCAATACTTGAGCACAATCGTACATTTCAGATGCTTCTTTTGTTTCTCCCTGATAAGGTTAAGTTTGTTTTGTGAGACTAGCCAAGATAATGCTGTTAACAGAGTATAAGAGTGTATTTCAGCCCAAGTTCATCATCGACAAATAAGAATGCATCGACAATGACTCTGAAAAAAGCATCTGCCAAAACTGTTACTTGCCTTCAACAAATAAGAGTATCTTATGAGAATCTCATAGGTTTACATGGCGAAATCTTTGTCAGTGAGGAGACAATTTTTGCAATCTCTTTTTCATTCAAAAGGAAGACCAAAGTTTCTAATTGAACTCAATCATGACCAAGGGGCTGTAAATCATGAAACGAAAGAATTCCTATGATGTGGAAGCAGACCATTAGGCCTATTGAGTCCACATCACCCCTCCAAAGAGCATCCACCCAGGCCCAGCCTTACCACTCACCAACCCTCTCCGCCCCACCCCTCCCCCCATGGGATATCCACATAACCTGAACACTTTTGGACTGTGGGAGGAAACCAGAGCATTTGGAAGAAACCCATGCAGACATGGGGAGAATGTGTAAACTTCACACAGATCGTTGCCTGAGGCTGGAATTGAACCCAGGACTCTGGCGCTGTGAGGCAGCAATGCTAACTACTGAGCCACCCAATGTGATCAGAAAATTTCTCACAGATCAATAATTGCTAAAGCCTCTTTCCAATATGGTGCCATCCAATCTCTGTGAAATGCTGTAATAGTGCATTGAAAAACTCAAAGGCAGAAGTAATACCAAAGAGTTGTCTTCCTGATAGTATCTATAAAGCTAATGTAAACCCAACACACCAGGATACAATGAGTTCAAGAGTTAAATGAATATTTTGCTTTTGGTTATGAGATGATTGGCAAAAGAAACTGAGAAGTAAGTGAATTGTATCAAAAAACTGTTCATCCTGAAGTTTTTGAATAAGGCATGGTCGACTTGCATTGTGTGGTTTTTTGTCCACATCCGTGAGTTTGGTTAAAGACAGACTGGTTGAGGACAAGGTAAGATTAAAGTGCCCTACGGGCTAGGGCTTCATTAGGACACTGGTTATTGCATATTAAATCTAATTACATGGTATTTAGAGATAATACATGTCTCTAATCTTACAGTTACATTATTGAAAGATTATCCATAAACTTTACTGCCTAAGGCTCGATCCACTTCACATGCTTCTCTGCACGTTTCTAACATGAACATGACTGGTCTTTAGGTTTCTGTTTAGCTGTCCACATGTTTTTTTCTTTTTTCATTTAACTCTATCAATACCATGTTATTTATATTCAATGAAGAGTATCGCCATGTACGGTTTCTGCAAGATTCTAAGGCCTTTACACAACATCATATTTACACATCTTGTTCATGTTATCTTTTTTAAAAAAGGAAATGATTTAGATGGTATTTATAATTCTAAAGGAAGCCTGGTACTTGGCAAAATGCATTTATGTTCTGTGAAGAGGCACCATACTTTCCAAGTTAGGTAACTATTTTATACATTAATTATACACTAAGCATCGTAAGAATAGTGACCAAATACAAAGTCTTAAGTTTTGTTGCCAAAATAATGACAGGTTTCATGGTATTCACCAATCATAACTTGCAAGTTGTCCACCAATGCCGAGGAATAGCCCGTGAATTGAAAATCAGAACAATTTCAGCATTTGTGCATTAATTGATAATTAAATTCAGCCCAAATGGCTGTTAGAGCATCCGACACACAGTACACAGTCTGAATCATCCATTGTTTCCTTACAGTAGTAGATTCTCTACGCATTCTTGAGAGAAGATTGAACTTAAATACAAAAGGAAGGGGGACACATCTTCCTCAGGACACATAGTTGGCATACTATTGTCCATAAGTATTCATTATTCATAACTATATCTCCACCTGGTGTATTGAAATGACTACTGTAGGATCATTCTTACTGTCAGTTCTGGTTATGTCATATCCATGTGAGAATTGAGCACCCTCTTTAGACAGAGTCATAGAGATGTACAGCACAGAAACAGACCCTTCAGTCCAACTCGTCCATGCCAACCAGATATCCTAAATTAATCTAGTCCCATTGGCCAGCATTTGGCCCATATCCCTCTAAATGTTTCCTATTCATATACCCTTCTGAATGTTTTTTAAATACTGTAATTGCACCAGACCCCACCACTTCCTGTGGCAGCTCATTCAATACACGCACCACCCTCTGTGTGAAAACGTTGCCCTTTAGGCCCCTTTTATATCTTTCCCCTCTCACCCTAAACCTATCCCCTCCAATTCTGGACTCCCCAACCCCAGGGAGAAGACCTTGTCCATTTACCTTATCTGTGCCCCTCAAGATTTTATAAACCTCTATAAGGTCACGCTCTAGGAAAAACAGCCCCAGCCTATTCAGCCTCTCCCTATCGCTTAAACCTGCCAACCCTGGCAACATCCTAGTAAATCTTTTCTGAAACCTTTCAAGTTTCACAATCTTTCCAATAGGAGGGAGACCAGAATTACATGTGAGGATACAGAATCAGTGATCATTCCATACATCTCTAGAGGGCAAGGTTCATTTTATGCATCAAATTTTTAACGGAATGTATGAAAGCTGGTAGGAAACAAAGTGTAGTTCACATTTCCATGCTCTCTTAAAGCATAGTGATCTGCTGAAAAAAGCTGCAAAAAAGACTCTGCCCTTAGAAGATCAAAGCTGGCCAATAGGATGTTCAAGCATTTCAAGGCAAATTAGCAGTACTTGCACTCTGAAACATTGAAGGAAAGGTCAAAGGGAGTTCCTCAGAATTCCTCTAAACATGGTGGCTACCATTAGAGAATTCACTGTCCAACAATCATTTATGACAAGCTGAATGAAGCCTTAAGAATGATCTCATCTTAGCATCATGCAATATTAATGTACAGTCTCATTGACTGTGTTTTTTTACTTGACAGTTAATAGGACATGTAATGTACAAATATTTGAAAGTGGAATCACCAAAAGATATCAAGCATGCAATCAGATGGATAACGAGACATTAATTTAGCAGCAGAAAAAGTAAATGACTGCAACAATAACAAGGTTCACATGTCTTTTGCACTTAGTAGGGGCTGCGTTCCAGATAACTCAAAATCTTCAATAATTAAACAAAGTCTAAACCCAATTCATTCATCTTGGAAGTGGGTTTCATTGGTGTTCTGTCTGGTTTATCTCGCTTGGTAATGTGTGTTCTATCATAAACAGTCCTCCTTGTCAATGTCCTGATCCTCATCCTCAGAGGATTGCTGTCAGTCTCCCATCTGATTTGCATCCAGGATATTCCCCCCTTTGTCAGCTCCAATACTGAAAGGCACATCATGCCACAATGAAGTGAGACATATATATTACAAGGTTCTATTGGAGCTGCCCAGACATCAAAAACCCACTTTAAGGAGAGCTATGGCCCATCTCGCTGTGGCCCTGGTCGAAGTGTGAGCAGCTTTGCATATTCATTTCGCATTAATCTGGGAGTTTTGTAAAGGTTTCATGAGCTGTGTTTTGACAACGTGCCCTCAAGTCTCCCAGCAGGCGTTTCTGAGGGTGCAGTTCTTGCTGACAAAGTTGTTATTGCTGTCTCCTTCCATGCTGTCTTCAGATTTGAAGCAAGGCCACAAGGGCTCCAGCTGGGGTAATGTCCAGGAACTTCTGAACTCTCACATTCATTACAATAAAGCTTCATATTACATTGTTACACTGTATGACAGATACTTCCTAACGAGGTCAATGTCTTGCCTTCATAAGCAGTTCTGAAGTATGTAACCCTATAAAATGTATATTGAACAACCAAAGTTTTCTTCCCATACTGTAGATTTCTGCCAACTCCCAAACCTCACGAAAAGAAAAAGCTCCCTTGCGCATCACTGACAATGTTTCTGCATAATTACAATTCAGTATGTGAATGTAATGGCTGCATTGTCTTCCAGTGCTTTCAATGGACCATCTTTCTGAAATGGAAAGCTCAGGTGACATTAGTACATGCCTTGGTGTGATTACATTCATTCAGAAACATGACAAGGAGGCAACTGATGTACATAATGTAATGGTAAAGATTGCTTGAAGCCATAATTTGTAATTTGCTTTATTGGACATTGCTGATGTCCTTCTGATGAAGTTGAAGCCAGATGGGTGACTTGTGGAAGAGTCCAAGAAAGACAGTATAATTTCAGAATAAGGGGTCACACATTTAAGACAGAGGTGAGAGGGAATTGCTTCTCTCAGAAGGCTGTGAATCTGTGAAATTCTTTACTATAGAGGGCTGTTGAGGCTGGGCCGTGAAGTATATTCAAGGCTGGGATGGATAGATATCTAATCTGTGAGGGAGTGAAGGGTTATGTGGAAAAGCCAAGAAAGTGAAGTTGAGGATTATCTGGTCAGCTATGATCTCTTTGAATGGCAGAGCCAACTTGATGGGCTGAATGGCCTATTCTGTTCCAAATCTTAAGGTCTTAAAGTATTGATTTCTTGTTAGGCACATAAAGCTGGTACATGCTTTCTATCAATCTCGCTCTAACAGTTGAAAGAGACAATTGGGAATTTTGAGGTGAATATGGTCGTGTGTGTCAAGCTCCTAGGTGTGACGATAACCAACCTCTCCTGGACCACCTTTGTTGAAGAAGTGACAGAAAAGAAGGCACAACAATGCATCTTCTTCCTGAGGAGGCTAAGAAAATTCAGCATGTCCATAAGGACCCTCACCAACATTTATTGGTACACCACAGAATACATTCTAACTGGATGCATCATAGCTTGGTACAGTAACTGCACTGCCAAAGACAGTAAGAAACTACAGAAATTTGGGATCACAGCTCAAACCATCACACAAGCCAACCTTCCATCTACTAACTCCATTCACATTTCTTGTTGCTGCAGAAAGGCAGCCAACATTGTCAAAGACCCCTCCCACCGCAGTTATAATCTCTTCCAACCTCTTCCATCAGGCAGAAGATTCAAAAGCTTAAACACACGTACCAGCAAGTTCAAGAACAGCTTCTTCCCCATTGTTATCAGACTGCTGAATGGACCTCTCAAATTTCAAACCTAATGTTGATCCTGCTGTTTCTATACCTTCTGTACAGCTGTAACTTTGCATGCCTAGCTCTGTTCAATCACCCTATGATCGGTCTGTACTGCACGCAAAACAGAACTTTTCACTGTACAGTCGGTTCTGCTACAATGCACATTTCTTCAATGTGAATTGGCTATAATGCAACTAAAGAATGTAGACCATTAATTGTAGAATGCGAACTTTCCTTACCAATATTGGCTATAATGCAACTCTGATCCCATTTGTTTAAATTATGCTGCTATTACGCAATTTTCTTATAACATGGGATCACATGGGAACAGAACTATAGTGTTATATCAGAACAGACTGTACTTCGGTACATGTGACAATAATAAATCAAATCAAATATGGAAGGAAAAGTTGAACTTACTCCAATACTTTGCTATTAACTATCAACAAAGTAAAATCTGATCCCTATGTAAATTTAAGGAAATAGTCAATTAAATTATAAAGATGAATCTAAGAATACATAACCTGAATAATAATTCTTGTTGGGAATACAGCAAACATAATAAGAACAAGTTCATAAACCCCTTCATATGTGTACAAATCATTGAAGGTGTCAGGTTGTTAAAGTACTTGGAATGCTGAAGAAAATACATTGTGTCAAAGCTTCTCTTTTTGCACTTATGTGATTACTTGTATAAATAACCATTGTAAAGGGAACAATATTTTATACTGTGTAAGAAAAGAACACATTAGTTGTCAAATAGATTTTGAATGATAGGTGTTGCAATGGAGAATGTACCATTTAGATTATAACTGACTGTAAGCAAAGCTTGACAGTTAACTGTCAGTCCTCATATAACCGATGCATTATCCATGGAAATGCTTCTATTATTCAGAGTCTATTTACTATCCAATTCATACTCTTTTCAGTCAGAATGTTGCAATGAGCGCAAGACAAAAAATTTCAATATACTGTGTCTTTTATCCAAATATCTTTAATTAATTGAATTTCTAGACATTTTAAAGAGAGCACAGGGTACAAAATCAAGATGATATGATCAATAAGAACATAAGAACATAACAAAAGTAAAGTACTGTGGGTGCCAGAGAATCTCTACAAGTCAGGCAGCGCTTGTAGAGAGAGATGAACCTTTATGAAACATGCTCCAATTCTAAGCATTACACTTTAGGATGTGAAGGCTTTAAAGATAGTAGACTTGTACATGGCTATTTTGGAGAAACTTTTCTCTTTCACCTTCAATAATATTGTGAGAAGAATTGATAGAAATGTTTAAATTCATGATGGGTCCAGAGAGAGTGAATAAAAAGAAATGATTTTCACTAGCAGAAGTGTTAAGAACTGAAGACACCAATAACAATGGTGAGTGGCAAAAAGAACCAGTTGCAAGATGAGGAAAAATGCGATAAGTAATTAGAATCAGGAATGCATTATTTGGAAGCAGGAACAATCACAGCTTTCAAAACAGAATTAATTGATAGCCATCTGAAACGAGAGAAAAATGCAGGGCTGCAGGGATGGGGATTGAAAGTGCCATATGCAAAAATATTTATATGTTAACACTGTATTTTTAAAGGAAAAACCTGTGGGGGGGCGGGGAGCCTAACTTGACACAATGACACAGAATTATACAAGCCTCACATATTAGTCTCACAATATTGTGAGATGTAACGGCACTGCTCACCTCTATCGACAAAACCCTAGCCAAAGAAACAATAGCCAACCTACTGGACATACAGAACAGACAACAAGACAGGGAACCTATCAACAAAGACTGCATACTCAAACTACTGGACCTGTGCCTCACAACACACTTCACATTCAACAACCAAATATATGAACAAATCATACATGGGCTCACCCATCTCTGGACTCATAACAGAAGCTGTAATGCAAAAATTAGAACAAAGAGTCTTACCGCAAATTCAACCCAAACTCTGGGTCAAATATGTGGATGACACTCTTGTAATCATTAAAAACACAGAAATAGAAAACACACACCGGATCATCAACACCACACTCACAGGAATCAGATTTATGAGAGAAGAAGAAAAGGACAACCAACTCCCATTCCTAGACGTGATGGTACAGAGAACACCAAACGGAGAATTCACCACAAAGGTAAACAGGAAAGCCACACGCACAGACCAAGTTCTGAACTATGAAAACAACCATCCCAACACACACAAAAGAAGTTGCATCAAGACACTGTTCAAATGGGCCACAACACACTGCAGCACACCAGAGCTGCAAAAAGAGGAAGAACACCTCTACAATGTATTCACCAAAAACGGATACCCCCACAATTTCATCAACAGATGCATAAGGGAAAGACAATGGAATGAGGACATGCCACAACCCAAAGGACTAGCCACGTTACCATACATCAAGAACATTTCTGAACTTACAGCCAGACTACTACGACCACTAGGACTCATTACAGCACACAAACCAACAGCCACTCTCAGATAACAACTCACCAGGACAAAAGACCCAATACTCAGCATGAGCAAAACCAACGTAGTGTACAAAATCCCATGCAAGGACTGCACAAAACACTACATAGGACAAACAGGAAGACAGCGAACGATCCGTATCCATGAACACCAACTAGCCACCAAACGACACGACCAGTTATCCTTAGTAGCCACACACGCAGATGACAAGCAACATGAATTCGACTGGGACAGCACTACCATTATAGGACAAGCCAAACAGAGAACAGCCAGGGAATTCCTCGAGGCATGGCACTCATCCACAGATTCTATCAACAAACACATCGATCTGGACCCAATATACCGGCCACTGCAGCAGATAGCTGGAATTGACAACCGGAAGCGGCAGAGACAAACCACTATAAATGCCGGAGGAACCATCACAGAAGCGCTTTACAGGAGGCTCCCAAGCCCCGAGGATGTCACCTAGACAGGGGACGAAACATCTGCAGCACAAATTCCCAGCTCGGCGAACAGAACCACAACATTTTAGTTTACGTCTCAATAAGGAAAGTAAACTGAGGGAAGCAACAGATCAAATTAGTCTTAATCATGCCAAAGCACAACTGCCAAAATGGCAACAAAATATTATGTTTACCAGTTCTTAGTCCATAGGTCCTAAACAATAGTTAAAAGGTGGACACAGAGGGTCTTAAAAGTTTGGAGATTTGGAAACAAAGCAACTGCAAAAATATCATAGTTTTGTTCTGGCCCACTGGAAGCACAGGGTCAAACAATTTCAGTACATTGTGATATTCTCCTGAGAGGCCAGGGACTGATCCAAGTTCATATCTTCAGGATTTGATGTTACAATATGACTACTTTTATATCACTATAAAGCAGATGGCATAAAAAAGGGGAATCCAACATGAGGAGTTAATAGCAGTTGCAGAGATTAAAGTCACATGTTTATGGCAATTTGCATTCACTGCTGAAGTCTGAATAAAGGCACTTCATGCAGCTTCAGGGAAGTATTGGACACAAGAAAACATGGCAGATGCGGCACAGAGGAAAATAAACTGTTTACCTATTAGTTCTGAAATGCAGTCAATTTACAAAGCAACAACTCTGCTGAGAAAGAAAAGTGAAGAAACAGTTCATTGTCAATGATGCAGGTTTCTGTGGTGAGGTAGAGAGTGATATATTACAATAACAAAGAGCTCTGAAACCTGCTAGGGTAGGTGGTTGCATGAATGTGAAAAACTGTGTGCGCCAATTTTTTTTAAAATGAGAAGCAAGAAGAAAGTTTAAAACTCATTTTCTATTTCCCCGATGCCTTTAAAAATAATTGAATGCCCTTGAAACAAATCAGTAACATTTAAAGGTTAACGAATCCCATTGCCTTAGAAGGGAAAAGTATTGGACATGAATTTTAACAAATAGTGGTGACAACAGATCACCCAAGAAAACCTTCAGTTATACCGGACTATGTTTGAAAAGTTACTTAGATTGATTTTTTTCTTACAGTACTTTGCGTCCTACATTTACAGTACACAAAAGCAATTTTATGTCCATTTAACAAAACATATTGATAACAAAATACAAATGTAGTTTTCCACCACCCCATCACTCTCCCAACAAAGGTGGGAAGGAGGTATATGCAATATCCACTGTGAAACTCCGCCACAGAACAGCCTGGGCTACTTCGAATTTTCAGGCAGGTTCCAATTTTGATTTCTGGACTGTCTTAAATGTGTGTCCTTTTATTCAGTGATTACGCCCTTTGGTCCTAACCTGTCTTGATGGTGAAAATTACCTTTCGGTATGGACCATCCTGTCAAGTTCCCAAGAATTTTGCAGTTTTCTATAAGGTCGCCTTTCATTTTTCCAAACACCAATGAATACAAGCCAACCTACTCAACCTCTCCTCATAGCAAAGTCCATCTATATCTGTTCTTATACTGAATTCTCTTTGCATTAAAAATCAAGATTCCATAAGAAAAAAATCCATACAGCCCATCGAGTCTGTGCCACCATTCAATAAAATCATGGCTAATCTGGTAATACTCAACTCACTTTTGTGCCTTTCTCCCACTACCTTGATTCCTTTACTGATTACAAATTTGTCCATCTGAGCTTTGAATATCTTTGAGGCAAGGTTGCTCAGTGGTTAGCATTGCTACCTCAGAACACCAGGAGACCCAGATTTGATTCCACTCTTAGGCTATTATCTGCATGGAGTTTGTACATTCTCCCTGTGTCAGCATGGGTTTCCTCCGAGTGCTCTCATTTCTTCCCACAGTCCAAAGATATGCAGGTTAGGTAGATTGGCCAAGATAAATTTCCCATAGTGTTCGGGAATGTGTAAGATATGTGGATTAGCCACGGGGAAAGCAGGGTCAAAAGGATGGGTGGGGCTGGATGGGATGCTCTTCAGAGGGTCAGTGTGGACTGGACGGGCTGAATGGCTTGCTTTCCCACTGTAGGGATTCTACGATTCAAACCCAGCCTCCAAAACCTTCTGTAATAAAAGAATTTCACAGATCCATGACACACAGAAGGAATTCATCCTGAACAGTTTTAAATGGGTGACCCCTATTCTGAGATTATGCCCTCTGGTTCTAGACTTTCCCACAAAGGGAAACAATATTTTCACATCTACTTCGTTAAGTTCTCCGAGAATCATGTATACTTTTTTGCCATCCTTATTGTCTGATGAACTTGGTAACTATTTGAGATTAATGCACAACGAGACCCAATTCTTCTATGTTGCAGGTTCTACAGTCTTTCTCTAGTTAATAAATATAATTTACATAATATTTAGCTACTTTATTCATCCTACCGATGTACATAACCTGATATTTTCCCACATTATATTCCTCTGCCAAGTTTTTGCCCATTCACTTCACCTGTTTATATCTCTCTGCTGATCCTTTGCCATCCTCAACACTTGTCTTTCCACCTATTTTTGCATCATCCTCAAACTTGGGAATAGGACATTCTCTTCATGAATCTGAGGCATTAATATAAATTGTAAACAATTTTGGCCCCAGCACAGGTTGCCATCCTGAAAATGCTCCATAGCCCTCACCCTAAATTTCTGCCTTCTATCAGTTATTTAGTCCTTGATCCATGCTAGTTTACTACCTCAACAGCAAGGTCTTGAATTTCATAATATATGGTACCTTATAAAGTGCCTTTTGGAATTCAAACATATTACATCTATTGGTTCCATCTCATCTATATTGGTCATTACCTTCTCCAGAATATTGATAATACCACATCATTATAATGAAAGTCCAGTGGATATGACAGAATTAAAACCAAGTAAATTAAAATCAACATTATCAGTTGCAGATCAAGTGGCATGATTTAAAGAATTATTTGAGTATAGTTGAAAAGAAGAGTTTGTCACAAATTTTCATCTTGCTAACAAGACAATGTGCAACAATACTAATTTAAGGGGAAACCAACATGTATGCTGTATGAGAAGAGTGTGTGGATTGGTTAGGAAGTGGACTGATTGGTGGATGCAGTTATGGAAAATGTACTAGTTAATGAAGATTGACGGTTTCTGCTTAAATCAGATTCTGCTTAAATGTTAAAATAGGCAGACTGATTCTGACTTGCCAATTTAAATATAATAATCTAGTATTCTTGATCAATAAACATATTCAGTAGTTATTGGACCTTTTTCTACAGATTTATAGGCAGATAATAGGTATTCTTGAAAAAAAAAACTTGTCTCCGGTCTTATTTTTTTTACTTCAGGCTTTAATTTAGCAGAATTGGTCATAAGCTATTTACTATGTTCCAAGGCAAATCCCCACTATACTAATACAACACACCTGTTTAATTTTTCTACTTATTACTTACTCAATTACTGTTAATACAAATTTGTTCATTATTTCATAGTCAAAGTCTTGAGGTCTAAAAGCTTGCTCATTCAAAATCTATTCTTCACATATATGTTTGTATCATTGAGATTAATCATCAGTACATATCAAAATGGAATCCATAAGCTATTGGGGATGACACAAACTTTCTTTTATTCTGAAACATAAAACTATAAACACTTTATGACTACATCAGATGATAGTCCACACACGGTGGCAAATGTTGGTGAACTTGGGTTGAGCACAGTTGTTAGCTATTTGCTGCCCTTGAGTTTCTCATGGAATAATATATACAGTCCCATGATCTTTTCCTTCCTCAAAATCAAAAGCACCAGCTATAACCATGAGTTTGAAGACAGAATTTATCCTGGTTCCATTTACTCCACCGCTACATTAGATGTTTCACATGCTATGTGACATGGGTGTTATGCATCACTGCCTTCATTTTGATGTGCTAATGTTATGCTCCCAACTGATTGCACTACTGAACAAGTCAGAACCCAGAATTAAATCTGGCTTATTAGATTTTTATTTTTAGTTAATGCAGTGGTCAGTCAGTGAAATAGAGTTTCTTCCTCCAGGTGGTGATGTGCACTGAAACAATTTTATGCAAGAAAGACAGAGTCTAACTTATATATGGAGTAGATCAAACATTTGCAATCATTAACCGAGTACCCCAACTACATAAACAGACTGTCCACGTATACAGCTAAAAAAAAATGAAACTTATTCAGCTTCAGGAAACCTCACCAATGCTCCTATAAAGATGACGAGGTTATAGCAACTTCTTTGCTGATGTTGCACATTTTAGCTCCAGCACAAGTGAGGGCACCCTGTAATTAAACTGACCTATTCAACACTTCCTCATCCAAAAGGTTTCTTGACCACACCTCTCTGATTAGATAGCATTAACCATGTACTCAGCATTTAAATTACAACTCAAACGTTACGACCTGGCAGATTCTTCGGAACCAGATCCTTATTTACTTGTCAGTACATTATACATTAACAACTTGCATTTCTATAAAGCCTCCAACATTGCAAAATACAATTCAGAAAAGCATAGTCAGAAAAAAGATTGTTAATTTGATGTATTGTATAACAAAGGATTTGTCAGTACAAACAATCTCAGCATCACAGCTTATGACATGGATCTGGCTATCAGGTCAACTGGTTTAATGGAAATTTTGGTCAAAACTGCACAATAAGGGTAAAGAATTGAGAAATCTATACTGGGCTTTGTGTGTCATACTTTGGAGTATAGTGTTAAAAATTCTCAGACAACAGAATAATATGGATGGCTAGTGTGGAAATTGGTAATTGGCACAATGGTTTTCAAAGGTAGTATTCGGAGATTCTGATTAAAGCACATTGTTGAACACAGTTGACAGAACTTCATCCTGTTATCTGTGACTTGAGAGCACCATGCAGACAATGAAAAGCATACTCAAAAGGAAGTTCTCTTCCCCACTGAAATCCGTCAACTTGGTATGCATAATCAAAAACTGAAAAAGCAAATAATAATAAAAGATCAGAAGATATAACGTAACATTGGAAACTGCAGTTCCTTACTAAAAGAATTAATCCATCTTAAACTCACTGCAAGCAACATTAACAGAAAAATTACATTTGTACTTAAATTCTACACTCAAGGCTAAAATCTCTACCTGACATATTTTTAAAACAATCTCAAATGAACACATGGTTATCATAGCAATATAAAAGTAAACTCATTTGCTGTCATCCAAACGCCTACATTATATTTAATCTCCTCATGTGCAGCCACCAGATGAATAAAAGAGAGAGCAAGGTCAAAGCTTACAGTAGTGCACGAAGCCTGCACAATTTGCTATTCTGTTATGCATTGCACTTGTCATTAGTTTAATCAGACTCTTATTGAAAAAAATAGTTCATGCAATTAACAATTTTCTGGTAGAATAAAGTGTAACCAAGTTGAAATGCTCAGATGTTACATTTTTAAAAGGCTAAAACAGCAAAGTGAACTCTAGCAATGAGGAGCTGCAAAGAAAAACAAATTCCAAAGAAATTAAAACAGGCAGATTAATTTCTTATTGGTACATATTTTAGTCCTACGAAGCATATAAACGATTCAACATGAAAAATTACACAGCCAACTCATCAGACTCCAAGGATTGTGAATGAACATCCAAAATTGCCTGCTTAGTATATGGTGTCAACCATTTTATAAAACATATCGGACCCCAAACCTGAAGTAATGAGTAAACAAAAGTATATGTTTATTTATAAGGGATATTAGCAAAGCTCAATGTATGGCAAAACATTATGAAAATCTATAGTTTCCCCACTCAAATGCAATCACAGCTCTGGGATTTGCTATAATATTTAAAATATATTTAGTTATAATTTTCAAGCTGCAGCAAAATGAATGACATAGTTGAACTATGCAACTGATTTGCTTCCACAAGGCTAATGCAATAAGTTCAGCAGTGGGAGCTCATTTATGTGGCAACAATCTTTTTAAAATGAAGTATGGCTAAAACCGTACGAGAATCTTCTCAGAAAATCCATGGACGTAAATGAATGACAGGTACCTCATATATCACTCGAGCTGGACTTTAATCCTTCCACTGTTGAATTACTTTTTCAGCTTTCCAAATAACATATCGTAATACATAAAGCAAAGATCATATTTTTTCCTGCTCGCATACTTAGAATTCTGATTATGACTCTAATATTGCTTTATGAAGAATTGCAATATATTTCCTAATTAAAAAGCTTTTTTTTTAAGATTGCTTGAAAACCTATTACATCATTTTGAGACTGAAACCCTTTTCATGGTTCCCAAACAACTGCATATTAATTTCATATAATACAAATAAATTAAGTATATTTAGATTAGCAAAAATATAGACCAAAAATCACATTATTAAAAATGCACTCAAGATTAATTCAATCCTCACTATTCCATTTTCTCAAGTAGAAACCTCTTAAAGAATGTTGAAATGACTGGGGATCACATGGTCTGCAGAGCAAAAGAAATGAAAAAGTCAGACTTGATTTAATATACAGAAGGATTTAATACACAATGTGCTCTTTAAAGAGAAAGAGAAGGTAAAGAAATCATTGTAGATCATTTTTTCTTGTCTTCCAAAAGGAAGTTCATCAACCTTTAAGACAAATCTCAAGATAACAATTTTGTTCAGAATATCCAGGTGCAACGCAAAAAAGAAACTGGGTAAATAAGAAGCCTGTATCTGCCCAATAATTCCCAAAAAAATGCGTTTGAAATTCTTAACTATAGTGGAGACCTGAATAACAATACTGCTTGCACATATTCAGCATTTAGATTTTGTTAGTCTCTTTGATAGATTGAAGCAGAGGAAAGAGACCTTCTCACCATTGAAATATAACTCATGGTGGTTCAACAAGATACTAGCTGTGACAGCAATAATGGAAGATGTCAACTGACTGAACTTCTTTGTTCCAAACTGTAAAAGATGTGACAAAATTCTGAGGGACAGAATCTATCTTCACCTAGAGAGTTAAGTATTTACCAAGAATAGTCAGTGTGGCTTTATCAGGGAAGCTTAAAAACATCTAATAAATTTGATTGGATGTTTTAAGGTGACGAATAGGTTTGTGGATTAGTTTAATGGAGTTGCTACAGACTGGACATCACTAAGGTTTTTGACAAGGTGTTGCATGGGAAACTGGTCAAGAAGATGACAGCCTTTGAGATTCAGGGCATTTTGGCAATTGTGCCTGAATTAGCTTACTTACAGAAGGCAGAGTGTGCAGGTTAAAGGTTGTTTTTGTGATTAGAAGCCTTGTGTCCAGTGGCATGGTGCAGACTGAGTGCTAGGTCCCTTGCTGGTTGTACTGTATATTAACGATTTAGACATGGATGTAGGAGATTTTAATCGGAAAGTTTGCACATGACACAAAAATCAGTGGTGTGATATATAGTGAAGAAGAAGGCTTTATTCTAGAGACCTTGGAGTGCAGGTTCATAGCTCCTTGAAAGTGGAGTCGCAGATAGATAGGATAGTGAAGAAGGCGTTTGATATGCTTTCCTTTATTGGTCAGAGTATTGAGTACAGGAGTTGGGAGGTCATGTTGCAGCTGTACAGGACATTGGTTAGGCCACTGTTGGAATATTGCATGCAATTCTGGTCTCCTTCCCATTGGAAAGATGTTGTGAAATTTGAAAGGGTTCAGAAAAGATTTACAAGGATGTTGCCAGGGTTGGAGGATCTGAGCTACAGGGAGAGGCTGAACAGGCTGGGGCTATTTTCCCTGGAGATGTCCTTTAGTCACCGGCTGCCATCCTGAAAATGATTCCTTTATCCCTGCCCTCTGCCAGTCAGCCAATCTTCTATTCATGCCAGTACCTTGCCCCTAACACATGGGCTCTTTTCTCATTTAGCAGTCTCCTGCACGATACTGCAGCATTGTAACCGTAAAATTTTGCTGTAGTGTATGCCTTCCCAAATGTCACCACAAAACTCACATGAATAGGACTCTGATAGTAACAAGCAACATTAAAGTAAACTAACAAACTCATGTATTAGTGCAAAGTCCTATAGTGATTTATGGTACTTCATTCTTTTGCAGGGCATTCAACATGGCGCTTATTCTAATGTTTCTTACTACTGCTCAATAGCTTTGCTATACTCAAAACATGATTTGATGTATAAACAGATCCTCTTCATGCTTTGGAGGGATGACATTTAATTTAATGTTCTAGAATGAATTTGTTTATCTAAAACTGTGCCTAAGTATGTCAATTCATCGCACAGCAGAAACTGTTGAAATTATAACAAGCCTTCAGCACAAAAGACTGTTCTGAATCATGTTTAGGTTTTCAAATTCTGAAGTAAAGTATAGGATTGAACAATATTAAGAGTCACAGGCAGTCAATTGGATACTCAAGATGTAGTTAAACTTGACTTTGCAGAGGACTAGGAAGTCATCTTACACTTTTAATTTCAGAATAATTCTACAAATCGCTGACCTGACACCTGGATTATATTACAATTGGAATTAGGTGCCTAATTGCTACTTTCAACCCAGTACATCAAATGCATTATTTAATGGATGGGTAGGGCAATCAAAAATTCAGATTAACTGCAAACTATCATTTCATGATCTCTACAACTCTGCTGTAACTTTAGTATGGGTGCTTCCTTAAAAGCCCCTTTTTTTTTTCTTCAACGGCATTTTGGCTTTGTAATGAAGTGATATCAACACATTAGATACAAAAGGCATGGCGTAATTTCCTCTGTTGCCCTCCACCTCCTGGTCTGGTTCAGCTTCAAAAATAATAAAAGGAACATCTGATACTTTTGGAACTAGCCATGATCTCATAATCTGAAAATTGCCAACTGGGAGACCAACAAAAGCCAAAACTAATCACAAGTTTCTTATTTGAGCTGGAAAGAAAAAAAAAAGGTACAGATAAATCTATGGTTTGTATCAAAGTGTTGCAATTATTGTGACAGAATCCAAATTCCATAGAAGCCACTGTCGTAAAAGCCTTTGTCAGAAAAATAATTAATGTTTGAACAAAACTATTCAAAGTTTAAGCCAAATATTTTGTTTTTATTTGGTTATGCATAAATAGAAATTATATAATACAATACAATACAATACAGCATAGAAACAACCATTCTGCCATCAAGCTTGCGCTGATTGCTAATCCTTATTTAGACCTGCTATTTATTGCCCATCTGCAATTTCTATCCCTCTGTTAACCTCCTGTTTACATATGTCTCTCAAGATGCACCTTAAAGGTTGCTAACTGGCATTGTGTTCGAGGCACCATCATTCATTGTGTGAAAACTTTTCCCAACACTTCTCCCCTAAACTTTCCCACTCACACCTCGAATCTATGCCTTCTTGAAATTGACCTTTCAACCCTTGGAAAAAGCCTCTGACTATCCATCCTATCGATGCCTCTCGTAATTTTGTAGATCTCTATCAGGTCACCCCTCAGCCTCCATCTTTCCAATGAAAACAATCTGAATTTATCCAAGCTCGCCTCATAACTAAAACTCTCCAGAACAGGCAACATCATGGCAAACCGTCTCTGCACCCGCTCTAAGGCAAACAAGTCCTTCTGGTCGTGTGACGACCAGAACTGCATACAATATTTCAAATGTGGCCTAACTAAAGTTTTGTACAGCTGTAACATAAAACTTAATAACTTTTATATTCTATGATCTAGCAATTAAGGCAAGAGTGCTGTGTGCCTTCTTGACCACCCTACCCACTTGTGTTGCCATTTTCAGGGATCTGCATGCCCAGATTCCTCTGTAGATCAACACTCCTAAGGATTCTGCCATTTATTGTATAATTCACACCTGAAATTGATCTTCCAAAATGCATCCTCTGCATTTGTCTAGATTACATATAATCTGTATCTATTTCCATGCTGTATGTCTTTATGACTCTATGCTATTGTTCTGCACAAATCTGCGATCTATCCATATTCTGCTGCATCCTTTGCCAATCATCCTCAGTATCTACTACTCTGCCAATTTTAGTGTCATCCACAACCTTACTAATCAGACCAACTACATTTTCCTTTATATATATAGAAACAACCAAGGTCCCAGCATTGATCCCTGCGGAACACTACTAGTTATTGATCTCCATTTTCACCACGACTCTCTGTCTTCTATGACCAAGCCATTTAGCCAGCCCATCCTGGAGCCTACGAGACACGACCTTCTGCACCAGCATGCCATGAGGTACCTTATCAAATGCCTTACTAAAGTCCATGTCGACAACATCTACTGCTCTTCCCTCATCAAACATTCTTGTCGCCTCCTTAAAGAAACTCAGTCAAGTTGGAGAGACATGATCTTAACCACACAAACCCACGCTGCCTATCACTAACAAGTCCATTCAATTCCAAATGTGAATGAATCCTGTCTCTCAGTACCTTCATCAACAACTCCCCAAACACTGACATCAAGCTCACCAGCCTGTAATTACCTGGATTATTTGTTTCTCTTCTTAAACAAAGGAACAACATTGACCATTCTCCATCCTTTGGAACCTCGCCTGAGGCCAAAAAGGAAGCAAAGATAACTGTTAAGGCCCTAGCTATTTCCTCCCTTGCCTTCCATAGTATCCTGGCATAGATCCCATCTGGCCATGGGGTCATGTCTGCCTTAATGTATTTCAAGACATCCAACTCTTCCTCCTTCATTATACAGTCCTGCCCAAAAGTATTCACGCACCGTTCCCTGACCTCAACATCCCTCACTTCCCTCTCTTGGTGAACACTGATGAAAAGTACTATTAAGAATCTCACCCATTTCTTCTGGCTCCACACATAACCTCTGTCATTTATCCTTGAGTGGGCCTACTCTTTCCTGAGCTACCTTCTTGTTCCTAATATATGTATCAATGCATTGGGATTCTTCTTAAACCTGCTGGTCACAGAAATTTCATAGCCCCTTTCATCCTTCCTAACTCCCCATTTGAGCTCCTTCCTACTTTCTCCATATTCTTCTAGGCAACTGTTTTTAGTTGCCTCGACCTTAAGTATGCTTCCCTTTTTTTGACGAAGCTGATAATTTCCCGTCATCCAAAATTCTTGAAACTTGCCATTCGTGTCGTTCATTTTCACAGGAGCATATCTGTACTGCATTCTAATCGAATCAGAGGGTAAAGCCAAATCTGGCATGTGGGGATATTTTAAGGACAAATTGATTAAATTGCAGGACAGGCACGTTCCCAGTGCACATTCTCTCATGCTTGCCCAATTCGGTTATAGTAGGCCTTCCCCAATTTAACACCTTCATCCAAGGTCCACTCTTGTCCTTATCCATAAGTATTCAAAAACGTACAAATTATGGTCACTATTCCCAAAATGCTTCCCTACTGAAATTTTGATCACCTGACCATGTTTATTCCCCAATACCAGGTCCAGTATGTCTCCTACCCTTGATGAACTATCCACATATTGTTTCATAAAACCCTCCTGAATACAACTAACAAATTGCTCCCCATCCAAAGCCCTGGTACTAAGGGAGTCCTAGTCAATAAATGGGAAGTTAAAAATCACACACCACAACAACTGCTACCTTCACATCTTTCCAGTATCTGATGACATTTCTCTTCCTCTATCACTTGCTGGTAGCTGGGGGATCTGCAGTGCAATCCCAGCATTGTGACTGCACCCTTCCTGTTCCTAAGCTCCACATATAATGCCATACTGCAAGATCCCTGCAGGGTATCCTCCTTCAACACAGCTGTGGTATGCTCCCTCACCAATAAAGAAACTGCCTCACCTCTTTAGCTTCGTCTTCTGCCTCATCCAAAATGTCAATATCCCAGAACGTTAAGCTGCAAATCCTGTCCCTCTTTCAATTATGTCTCTGTGATAGCGAAATCATGTATGCATTAATCCAGGCTCTAAATTCATCCATCTTACCTATTGTACTTCTTGCATTAAAGCAAATACAGTTCAAGCCTCCAGTTTCACTGAGTTTCCTTTTAGATATACTTGTCTTAGACTCAAGCTCTTCCCTGGTCTCTATACTTGCTGACCTCAAGAACCCCAGTGTTTGATTTTAAATCTTCCCCACTATACAGCCCTCCGTCCAGCTTCTGCTGCTGGCTCCTCCTGAAAGCAACGTGCCTGTACTGAAACTAGAATCATGTAATTCTAATAGCTTTCATATTCAACTTGATATTTAGCTGCTAATGTTTCAATTTACAGTCAACAAAATTATTGTTTGGTAGGGGAATCATGAATATACAGCAAAAATATAAACATTGAGTAAACTTAGACCAATAACTGCGCATCACCCCTCACCCCAAAAAACCACGCCAAAGTGTAAAATGATGACTGTTATACCATTATGATTTGACAATTATCATTAACAATATTTTTCAAGCTAAAACACATCTAGATGGGTACATGAATAGGAAGGGTCGAGAGGGACATTGGCCAAGTGCTAGCAAATGGGACTAAATTAGTTTCGGATATCTATTTGGCACAAACAAGTTGGATCGAAGGGTCTGTTTCCATGCTGCACATCTCCATGACTCTAAGTATAATTTCAGGGCAAATTCTTCAGCCATCAGATGGAGTAGTTATTATCTGATTTTGTAAATAACAAGCCAACAAATCAACATCCTGCATCTTTATTGAACTCTTTCACACAGTGTATCTCAGAACTATGGAATTAGTCAGGATTAAGCAAAGAGCTACACATTAAAGGCACAAATGGAAAGAATATTTTTGAAGGAAGGAAAGGAGAGTACCAGTGTAAGTAATTTTGTAATTTGAAAGAGTAAAGACTTAGTGAGCAAAAGTCCTTCTTCAATTTCATTCAAAGGTACTAACTTAACATTAGAGTCATGTTTGAAGTGTCATTGAGTGGAACAAAGTACAAGCTACAATTTCAAATACTACTGTAGCAATTAAAGGATTTAAATCCAGATCAGTGAAAAACAATCATGAATTGACATTAAACCCAACCATAGGTCCTGTTTCTAAAGGAATGTGACATTGTTACTTGGTTTATTCTACTGTATATATATGACTCCAATTTTAAGTCCTAACCCTAGCCCTATCCTTTGATGGCGCTTATCAAAGCACTCCGCCATGTTAAATCACTAAAAAGGCTAACAAAAATTAAATCAGGACAGACCATATACCCAGTTATGTCAGCCCTACAACAAAACAAGGCTCTTTATGACTATCTGGGGACTTGTGAAGTTGGTCTAGCTGTCCCACAGATTGATCACTCTGACATATGCATGACTAAGTGAGAAGGAATATCAAATAAAGTCCCAAATGCTTCATAGCGCTTCAGAGAACATCTCAGAGAACTGCACCAACCAACCCCATCGTCCCGTGGCCGAACACTTCAATTCCCCCTCCCATTCCGCCAAGGACATTCAAGTCCTGGGCCTCCTCCATCGCCATACCCACACCACCCAACGCCTGGAGGAAGAACGCCTCACCTTCCACCTTGGGACCCTCCAACCACACGGCATCAATGTGGATTTCATCAGTTTCCTTCTTTACCCTCCCCGCCAGCCCCACCTTATTCCAGTTCCAACCTGGCACTGCCCTCATGACCTGGATTAGTGGTGCTAGAAGAGCACAGCAGTTCAGGCAGCAACCAAGACGCAGCGAAATCGACGTTTCGGGCAAAAGCCCTTCATCAGGAATAAAGGCAGTGAGCCTGAAGTGTGGAGAGAAGCTAGAGGAGGGTGGGGGTGGGGAGAAAGTAGCATAGAGTACAATGGGTGAGTGGGGGAGGGGATGAAGGTGATAGGTCAGGGAGGAGAGGGTGGAGTGGATAGGTGGAAAAGGAGATAGGCAGGTAGGACAAGTCCGGACAAGTCATGCGGACAGTGCTGAGTTGGAAGTTTGGAACTAGGGTGGGGTGGGGGAAGGGGAAATGAGGAAACTGTTGAAGTCCACATTGATGCCCTGGGGTTGAAGTGTTCCGAGGCGGAAGATGAGGCGTTCTTCCTCCAGGTGTCTGGTGATGAGGGATGGGCGGTGAAGGAGGCCCAGGACTTTACCTGCCCTACCTGTCCATCTTCCTTCCCACCTGTCCACTCCAACCTCCTCTCTGACCTATCACCATTACCCCACCTCCGTCTACCTATCGTACTCTCAGCTGCCAGTCCCACCCTTCGCCCATTTAACTCACACCCCTTCGGCTCACAAGCCTTATTTCTGATGAAGGGCTCTTGTCCGAAACATCCATTCTCCTGCTCTTCGGATGCTGCATGCCCTCTGTGCTTTTCCAGCATCCATCTGCAGTCCTTACTTTCTCCTAAAGTCCCAAACTTCCTAATGTCATTCCCATCAGGTGGATAGGCCAACAAGATGCAAAAGTATGGAGGTTTAGGTTATATTTTCTCATCCTAGATTTCCTTAAACTAACTGATCATTTACCACATCGGATTTCCTTCATTACGACAGTAATTGCACTTACAAGGTACTGCACTGGCTGTAAAGTACTTTGGGATGTCTAAATGGTGCATGTTTGTTTCTAATACCGCAAGAAATTCACAGTATGTGAAACATATTAAGATGTTATAAAAAATGCAAATGCAAATCTTTCTTACAAGTTAAACCTGTTCAAATTTTCAATTATCCAAAATACTTAGTCTTAATTGCACTGGTATCTGTTCCAAATATTCCCATATAATAGCTCCTGAACTTATGAAACATCTACTAAGAGACTCCAACAGTTATTCACAAAGAATTTATTATATCCATGACTTCAAGTTTTTGTGTCCCTCAGCAGAGTGTTTCTTTATGGAAATTGTTTAGGCTTCACTTGGGTGAAGCAGCATAAAATGGCTAACAGAGGTTTTCAATTCACTTAAAATGGTTGAGGAAGATCTTTAACTGAAACAGTAGCTTCCATAGTGTGAAGTTAAATTATAAGCTAGACCAATTATCACCTTCATAGAAAGAATATATTCAAGGTAACAAGGACTTTGTGAATACACACAAAAGAGTTGTGCTGAGTAAGAGGCAAAAATGAGCTTCTACTGGGACATTTTGATAAGGAACATCCCTCAGATATGCTGATAGAACCCTTCATAACAATGTGGTTGAAATTCTGGTATTGATGATGAGGTAGAAGATGGGTCTGGCCCCTATCAATTACGACCCACCAGGTCATACAGCCACAGGTTATACAAAAAATATAGCATTTTAAGAATACAGCATTATGGGATTTAACCGCATTCCCATGGAATGACCCAAAAAGTCAACAGTAAAACTAAAAGTCTTCCCTTCTTAGCTATGGGTATTGCTCTATGCTTAAAAAAAAAGTACAGAACACAGTAAAAAAATACCGGAGGCCCAATTATTTGTCATGCTGGGTCATAAAACAATCTAAATAACCAAAAGCCTCTTAGTACTTACAAAACCCATTTACTCTAAAGAAAACTAGGAGAAAAGTTACCGCAAGAAATGCAAAACTTGCGCCCGCACCTCCCCCCTCACTTCCCTCCAAGGCCCCAAGGGATCCTTCCATATCTGTCACAAATTCATCTGCACCTCCACACACATCATTTACTGCATCCGATGCACCCGATGTGGCCTCCTCTACATTGGGGAGACAGGCCGCCTACTTGCGGAACATTTCAGAGAACACCTCTGAGACATCCGCACCAACCAACCCAACCGCCCCATGGCTGAACACTTTAACTCCCCTCCCACTCCGCCAAGGACATGCAGGTCCTTGGACTCCTCCATCGCCAGACCATGGCAACATGACGCCTGGAGGAACAGCGCCTCATCTTCCGCCTAGGAACCTCCAACCACAAGGGATGAATGCAGATTTCTCCAGCTTCATTTCCCCTCCCCCCACCTTTTCTCAGTCCCAACCCTCGGACTCAGCACCGCCTTCTTGACCTGCAATCTTCTTCCCGACCTCTCTGCCCCCACCCTTTCTCCGCCTATCACCCTCACCTTAATCTCCTTCCACCTATCGCATTCCCAATGCCCCTTCCCCAAGTCCCTCCTCCCTACATTTTATCTTAGCATGATTGGCACATCCTCCTTATTCCTGAAGAAAGGCTTATTCCTAAAACATCGATTCTCCTGTTCCTTTTATGCTGCCTGACCTGCTGCGCTTTTCTAACAACATTTTTCAGCCCATTTAGTCTAAAGAATGGTTTCAAAGCATTTTTAAAACAAATCATGATGGCTATAGAGACACTTAAGTATCAACTTTAACACAGAAAATTCACTGGCTAACTCTAAAACCAGAAGCCCAAACTCCCAAAAGAATAATGTAAAAAATTAAAAGATATGAGCTAACCCCACAGAGGCCAGTATTGCATCACCAAGTCACCCTTTACTTACACTTGGAGAATCCTTGGCACTGATCCAGCTCTCAGAGTGAACAGGATGTCTACTCCTCTCGTTTTTAACTGTCAGCCAGGGCTCCCTGATTAGACCAGATTAACAGCTCCAATCATGGAACTCATATTCTGTGAAGTCCAGCTGGCTGACCTTGATACACAATCACAACAATATAAATTCCACAGGTTACATCCGAAGATGAGCCATTCAACTCAGAATGTGAACACTGTTTCTCTCTCCACAGATGCTACCAGACCTGCTGAGTTTCTCCAACACTTTCTGTTTTTATTTCAGATCTTGAGCATCTGCAGTGTTTCGCTAATACAGAAGGTATAAACTGCACAAACGCATAGAAGCAATAATATTACCACAGCTAGGAAGGTGAGGTGAAAAACATGGACTACAGTGGGTGACAGTGCAACTAACATTACTTTGAACAAGTTAAAGCTTTGCAAAAAGATCAGATCAGAAAAGAACAGACAAAATAAAAAGAAAGCCGGAAAGTTTTGAGACAGGTGTGAATACAATACCCTAGCAAGAGAGTGGTCAATATACAGAAGATTTATTTCAAAGCTCAATCCGAAAATGCTTTTCTTCTATTGATATGTTTGGCTTTGTCAATATCTTTTCAACTCAAGTGAAATTCCCACATCTTCTTACCAGTCAAATTACTTCAAGAAGCTATTTATTTTCCTTTTGATAGTGAACATTTCTTTTCTTTCAAAAGCCCAACTATCCACAACATTGTTAAATAAGGGAGCTTCATCCAGGAAAATATTTGAACTCTTATAAAGGACAACAAAACATTATCTAAAAAGCATTTCTCCTTTTCAATCAATATCCTGATGGTTAGTGTTCACTAGTTCCTCACTATTTCTTCTTCATTTCATTCAAGCATCTTCCTCATCAAACTCTCTCCATGTTGAAAATGCATCTCAATAAAACATGGCATACATGTAATAGAAAGTACACTACAAACATAGGCACAAAAGTATGACGTAAAGACTCTTAGGCTTATCCTGCCATTCAGGGATCCAGGTTGATGCTAATACGCTCTTTCACCCAGAGAGAATATGCACTACTATTTTGACTTCATATTCCAAGCTTGTTATTAGTTTAGAATGTTACTCTTGGGTGTGAGCACAGATTTGTACATAGCTTTCAACCTATGAAATGAATGATCTGACCACACTTTAGAGTGCATTTGGTGTAATTTCAGGAAATGTACCAGTTCTGAATACCCTATTTTGATGAGCATAAATATGGGAAAAATCCTTAAATTAAAATTCACAAAACTGTAGGTCAACCAAGAAAACACTGCTTGAACATTATATATTAAAATATATTTAACAAAGATGTTCAAAGTCAATTATCTTTTTCTTGACCACTGCACCAAATAAGTGACATACATTTTTAATTCATTTAGTCACTTCAGAATTTCATGCATAAACATTCCTGCACCTGTTCTTCCCATCCGTAATGCAAATCTTATATCCATGGAGAGAGATAGAAATCTTTTGTGTTTGTTCAACATTACTAAGAAGCTAATAAATTGGGTCATGTAGTCATTTTGCTAATAATAGTTAAATCACAAGTTTATCCAATATACCATATACCATACTAAATCATTTCTCTGAGCACTGTTCCCATTTTGCACAGATTCTGTATTTTACAACATTCAAATATTCATTCACTCACATTTCACATGGAAATCTCCTTATATTTGTTTTATTCCTCGGAAAAGTCTTCAAAGAATGCTGTGTGATTTTGGACTGTCATGATAATAGTTTAGTCTCATTTAGTATAGATCTGTTATTCCAGTTAATAAAAGATTCTCTTGGCACCAAAATAATCCAATCTACTATATTGCTGCTACTCTTTGGCAAAGATAGAATTTGAAAAACAGGATAAATAATGGAAAACACCTGATTCAATCTTTGAATGAGCACATTAAGATTTTTCATAAGTTTACAATTTCAATACATATATTTTAATTAGAAAGCACCTGCTTGGGGACTTTAACTGTATTTTAGTTATTACGTTTTATTGAAAATAGTCAAAAGTGTGTATTATTGCAGTCAATTGCATTTTTCTCCTTTGTGCATTTATGGTCATGACAGATTTGAGCCAAAGGTAAATAAATACATCCTCACTGTGAAGAAGATCGACATATGGCACTCCAAGGTCAGGTGCATCATGGTCAAATGCAACACGCTGCTTCTCTTACATTACTATGACAACACAGCATTGAGACAACTTCTCCCATTTTCACCTACTCGGTATTTCCATTTTGCTCAGTGAATGTTCTTACAGCAGCCGAAAGAGACAGAGTTAGTGTCAATTGGAGGGTATATTCATGCACTGAACATCTTCCATTGTGAAATGGATAGAGGTTAATTTTCAAAGGGATAGTCTTTTAAAAATAATGAAAATAAGGTCTTGTTCACATTCATATAAAAGACTGCTGTACATCAAGAAGAATTTCAAAAATTAAATCATTTTGCTCCACAATTCTTCAGCCAATCTTTGTAATCTAGAAAAAGCATCAGTCAAAACCAAACACACTGGAAGAGTTGCCGAACGCAACTGATCGCTGCTTGTTCCTGGTGGTGAAGCAACTATCTATCATCTAATAACACCCCAAAGCAAAACTAATGTTTGGGAACTCATCAAACAGAGAGAATAACATGGCCAATACACCTAATCTGCAGATCTTTGCACTGTGAAAAAAAATCAGAACACCCAGCGGAAACCCATTAGATAACATTGGAGTACATGCTAACTCCACACAGACCGTCACACAAGGCTGGAACTGACCCAGGTCATTGACATTGTAAGACCATACCATCCAGAGATGTGTAGGATTGTGAATTAGCCAGGGTTATTGCGGGGTTATGTCAACAGGGCAGACGGTGGCTAGGTCTGGATGAGATGCTCTTCATAGGTTCTGTGCTGATCAAATGGGCCAAATGGCCTCTTTCTGCATTGTAGGGATTCTATGATACTATGACTCTATATAACACAAACCTTATATTTGTACATTTGTGAATAATTAGGGAATATATACTTTGTCCAAAAGTTACATTTCCTCTCCAAAATCTCAATACAATAAAAACAAACCCCCAAAGTACAATGTCAGGTTTGAAAATCTTCCTAAATAGTGCTAAACAAAACATTGGGAATCCTAGAACCCATGCATGCTACTCTCTGTTACTCCTTTCATGTGTCATTCAGCTTCTGTTGGGACGAACTCACACTGCCATGTCTCTGGATATCCAAAAAACATCAACAAGCTTGGATTCTTTCTAAACAATAATAGAGTCAACATTCTATTCATTAGCAAATGCTGTCAAAAAGACCAGGTCATCTTTAAAATTACAGACCATGTTAACAAGATAAAGCAGCCTTTGCTCGCTCATTTTTAATATATCAAATTAATGTTATAATGTTATAAATCACATACCTTTTTATGCATGATTTAGAATGGTACTGGTTTCTTTAATTCTTCCACTGTGAATAAGGGATTAAAAGTCAACTTCATTCAAAGTTTATTCCAGAATTTATTAAACATGTCACTGATTTAAATTATTTTGTTTGAAAATTCAAACCCATTAGACACGTTGGGGTACATGCTAACTCCACACAGACCGTCACACAAGGCTGGAGTTGACCCAGGTCATTGACATTGTGAGACCATACCATCCAGGGATGTGTAGGATTGTGAATTAGCCAGGGTTTATTGTGGGGCTATGTCAACAGGGCAGGCCGTGGCTAGGTCTGGATGAAATGCTCTTCATAGGTTCTGTGCTGATCAAATATACAAATGTGCAATGTGATTCATAAAAACATGGTCAGCCTTTCGCTCATTTAACAGATGGCTCATTATATTTCTTCAGACCCACTCAATTTCTGGAAAGCAATTCACAGCCTAGTTCTAATTCAGGATGCTGCCTGAAGATTTCAAAATGTTATAATCAAGCAAAATCACTGTCATTTAAGCTACAAACTACTTTAAAGTTCAGCTACGGAATCATCAAAGTCATTTATAAAAACTACAAAAATCAGAGGCCCAGAACAGAGCCCTGCAGAACACCACTCACCATTGACCTCAAGGCAGAATACTTTCCATCTACAACCACTCTTTGCTTTCTGTCAGCCAACCAATTCTGAATCCAGATAGCCATATCTCCCTGTATCCCATACCTCCTAATGAGCCTCCCATGGGGATCCTTACCAAATGCCTTGCTGAAGTCCATATACACCACATTCACTGCCTGACTTTCATCACCTGTCTCGTCACCTCCTCAATGAATTCAATAAGATTTGTGAGGCATGACCTGCCCACCACAAAGCCATGCTGACCATTTTTAATCACCCTATGCTTTTCCAAATAGTCACAAATCCTATCCCTCAGAATTCTTTCCAAAACCTTGCTGACCACAGATGCAAGGCTGACTGCTCTGTAATTGTCAGGGATTTTCCTATTCCCCTTCTTGAAAAGAGGAACAACATTTGCCTCCCTCCAATCCTCCAGTACGACTCCCATGGAGAGTGAGGAAGCAAATATGTTCGCCATCAGCTTAGCAACCCCCTTTCTCGCTTCCCAGAGCGACCTAGGATAAATCTGGTCTAGCCTTGGGGACTTACAAATCTTAATGTTTGCCAAAATTTCCAGCACATCAACTTCATCAATCTCTATCTGATCAAGCTGTTCCTGATTCCTCAAAGTTCTCATTCACAACAAGGTCCCTTTCCTTAGTGAAAACTAAGCAAAAAAACTCATCTAAGGCTTCCCCTTTCTACTCAGACTCCACGCACAAGTTCCTTACGCTATCCCTGACTGGCTCTACCTTCTTGCTGATCATCCTCTTATTCCTCACGTATGAGTAAAATGCCTTTGGGTTCTCCCTAATCCTTCCTGTCAAGCCTTTTTCGTACCCCCTCCTGGCTGTCCTCAGTCTATTTTCGAGCTCCTTTCTAGTAAGCCAGTAATCCTCTAAAGCTGTGCTAGATCCTTGCTTCCTCCACCTTACTTAAGCTGCTTTCTTCCTTTTGATGAGAAGCTCCTCTGCTCTCGTCATCCTAGGCTCCTTAATCATACCCCTACTTGCCTGTCTCAGAGGAACAAATTTATGCATCACTCACAACAACTGTTCCTTAAACAATTTCCACATGTCTGTTGTGCCCTTTCTGTGGAACAATTGCTCCCAAACTGTACTTCACAACTACTGTCTGATAGTGTCATAATTCCCTTTTCCCCAATTAAATATCTTGTCATAGTGTTTTTCCAGCACCGCTCTAATCTTGACTCTAATCTCCAGCATCTGCAGTAACCACCTTCGCCCTATAGTAAATGTGAGGCAGTTGTGGTAACTGTCACCGAAGTGTTCTCCCACCGTGAGATCTGACACCTGCCCTGGCTCATTGCCAAGCACCAAACCCAAAATGGCCTGTCCCCTCGTCGGCCTGTCTACATACTGAGTAAGGAAACCCTTCTGAACACATCTGAAAAAATATTGCTGCATCCAAATCATGCATGGAGGATGCTGTTATTTTTCAGCATTTCAGACCTGTAAAACCCCTTCACTTTCTCGGTCTTCCCTTCCTCCAAAAACCTGCAGGCTTTTTCAACATAAGATGAGAATCAGACCCTTACTAAGTGTTAATCCGGCCGAATGCCGTTCTCCACCAAGGTCCACGCATGTATATTTACAGCAGGATTAGTGGACGCCTGTTCTTCTCTTTCCAACCTCATTTAAAAAATTATATTCTCTAGTTTTTTTTGTTAAACTGAGATTTCACCATCTCGTGCACAAACTGTCAGTACTAAGTGAACCCCCCAAGAGAGTTACTGAGAGAAAAGTACAATATCTATACAGCTCTTGAAATGCAAATGTTAAGTGACAGAAAATAACTTTAAATTACCATGAATTGCACAGCATTTTAAGATACACAGGAAAACAACTCCTAACTTCAATGCATCACATTCACAGTGATTTAATAATAAAGCTATAAGCTTTTATTATTACTCAATTTTTGTCCATAAAACAGATTTAGAACAACTTGCTGAGGTTAGGGATATGCTTTTTCCAATCGTTCAGCTATTTCCTCAATATAATGGATCTTTTGTGAGAAAACCAGTGATCTTTTGGTTTATGATAAATGTATTTTTTCTGCATATTGTATATATTTATATTACAGTCAATCCCTTTAAGTGAATAATCAGCTTTCCATATTACATTGCTACATTTTCAAAAGTTCATTCAAATTGTATTGGTGTATAATGCATTGCCTACTTTCAATTCGACTGAAGGATTTTTGACAAAAGCAATTTTTAAAAACTGGTTATCATTCAACATGCTATATTCCAAAAAAAAGTTCCTTTAATATCACAGATCAATGGTTCAATTGGTAACTGCAGTGTCTAACACTGCCATGCAAACCATAAGATTCCAGGTTCAATTCCCTGCTTATGCTGCTTTAGCTTATCTCAAGCAGATTTGCTCCAGTTAACCTCGATTAGTGAAGGAATAATCAGGCAGAGTCTGGCTCATGTTTCCCAGCAGCTACGACTGGAAAATGTCTGTGCTGATATCTCATGTGGAAAGGGTCAGGCTTGACCCCTCTATTGTTTGCAACACTCACCATCTAGGTTAATTTTTGCACAAATGCCACCTGGACAAATGATCAGAAGGCAGTCAGTGCCTGTGGCCAAGAATAACCAGCAACAGGATTTAAATTAAAATTTGTTATAAATCAAAAGTTACCTTCAACTTTAAGCCAAGGCAAATCCTTTCTTAGTTTTACTCAGGGTTTCACTCTATTGACTGGCACAAACATCTTATAACATTTATGAAAAAGTAAGGAATGCCACGTGGAGAGATTTAATACTGCCAACAAAAGCAGAGGTGACTGAATTAGGTAGCAGGAGAAATTCAATTTCCTGATGGCACTTTGAGATGTGTCTCAAGTCAGTGCTGTGTTTGGGACTGACAGGCCTCCTGTCAGGTTGTGCTATGGCAGGTTTGTTCTTAGGGTCATGGAGAAATACAACACGGAAATAGAACCTTGGGTCCCACTTGTCCAGACATCCCAATCCAATCTAATCCCACCTGCCAGCACCCAGCCCGTATCACTCCAAACCCTTTCTATCTATCCAGATGCCTTTTAAACGTCGCAATTGTACCAGCCTCCACTACATCCTCTGGCCGCTCATTCCATACACGTATCACCTTCTGTGTGAAAATGCTGCCCCTCAGATTTCTTTTATATCTTTCCCCTCTCATCCAAAACTTAAGTCCTCTAGTTCTCGATTCTCACACTCCAGGGAAAGTAATTTGTCTATTTATCCTATCCACGCCCCTCATGATTTTATAAACCTCAATAAGACCACTCCTCAGCCTCCGATGTTCCAGGGAAAATAGCCCCAGCCTATTCAACCTCCCCCTATAGTCAAATCTTCCAACCTTGGCAACATCCTTGCAAATCTTTTCTGAACCCTTTCAAGTTTCACAACATCCTTCCAATAGGAAGACTAGAATTGCACGCAATATTCCAAAAATGGCCTAACCAATGTCCTGTACAGCCGCAACATGATATCCCAATTTCTGTAGTCTGACTAATAAAGGAAAGCATATCAAACGCCTTCTTCACCATCCTTTCTAACTGTGACTCTACTTTCAAGGAGCTATAAACCTGCACGCCAAGGTCTCTTTGTTCAGCAAGACTCCCCAGGATCTTACCATTAAGGTGTGGAAGTCCTTCTCTGATTTGCTTTTCCAAAATGCAGCACCTTGCATTTATCTAAATTAAACTCCATCTGCCACTCCTTAGCCCACTGGCCAATCTGATCAAGATCTTTTTGTAATCTGAGGTAACCTTCTTCAATGTCCACTACATCTCCAAATTTGGCATCATCTGCAAACTTACTAACTATACCTCCCATGTTCACATCCAAACCATTTATATAAATGATGAAAAGTAGTGGACCAACTACCGATCCTTATGGCACACCACTTGTCACAGGGCTCCAGTCTGAAAAACAACCAGCACAACCCTGTCTTCTACCTTCAAGCCAGTTCTGTATCCAAATGGCTAGTTATAGAGTCATAGAGAGGTACGGCACTGAAAAACACTCTTCGGTCCAACCTGACCTTAAATTTACCTGGACCATCTCTGACATCTCCCTCCCCTTCCTGGACCTCTCCATCTCCATTAATGACGACCGACTTGACAGTGACATTTTTTACAAACCCACCAACTCCCACAGCTACCTGGATTACACCTCTTCCCACCCTACCTCTTGCAAAAATGCCATCCCGTATTCCCAATTCTTCCACCTTCGCCGTACCTGCTCCCAGGAGGACCAGTTCCACCACAGAACAAACCAGATGGCTTCCTTCTTTAGAGACCGCAATCTCCCCTCCCACGTGGTTAAAGATGCCCTCCAACGCATCTCGTCCACATCCCGCACCTCCGCCATCAGACCCCACCCCTTCAACCGTAACAAGGACAGAACACCCCTGGTGCTCACCTTCCACCCTACCAACCTTCGCATAAACCAAATCATCCGCCGACATTTATGCCACCTCCAAAAAGACCCCACCACCGGGGATATATTTCCCTCCCCACCCCTTTCTGCCTTCCGCAAAGACCGTTCCCTCTGTGACTACCTGGTCAGGTCCACGGCCCCCTACAACCCACCCTCCCATCCTGGCACCTTGCCCTGCCACCGCAGGAACTGTAAAACCTGCGCCTACACCTCCTCCCTCACCTCTATCCAAGGCCCTAAAGGAACCTTCCACATCCATCAAAGTTTTACCTGCACATCCACTAATATCATTTATTATATCTGTTGCTCCCGATGCGGTCTCCTTTACATTGGGAAGACTGGAAGCCTCCTAGCAGAGCGCTTTAGAGAACATCTCCGGGACACCTGCACCAATCAACCACACCGCCTCGTGGCCCAACATTTCAACTCCCCCTCCCACTCTGCCGAGGACATGGAGGTCCTGGGCCTCCTTTACCGCTGCTCCCTCACCACCAGACGCCTGGAGGAAGAATGCCTCATCTTCCGCCTCAGAACACTTCAACCCCAGGGCATCAATGTGGACTTCAACAGTTTCCTCATTTCCCCTTCCCCCACCTCACACCAGTTCCAAACTTCCAGCTCAGCACTGTCCCCATGACTTGTCCGGACTTGTCCTTCCTGCTTATTTCCTTTTCCACCTATCCACTCCACCCTCTCCTCCCTGACCTATCACCTTCATCCCCTCCCCCACTCACCTATTGTACTCTATGCTACTTTCTTCCCACCCCCACCCTCCTCTAGCTTATCTCTTCACGCTTCAGGCTCTCTGCCTTTATTCCTGATGAAGGGCTTTTGCCCAAAACGTCGATTTCGCTGCTCCTTGGATGCTGCCTGAACTGCTGTGCTCTTCCAGCACCACTAATCCAACCTGTCCATGCTAATCAGGTATCCCAACCCAATCTAATCCCACCTGCCAGCACCCAGCCCATATTCTTCCAAACCCTTCCTATTCATATACCCATCCAAATGCCTGTTAAATGTTGTAATTATACTAGCCTCCTCCACTTCCTCTGGCAGCTAAACCTCTATAAGGTCACCCCTCAGGCTCCGACACTCCAGGGAACTGTATTGCAAGATCTAACCTTGCTAACCAGTCTCCCTTGAGGATTCTGGGTAATCTAAGATGGAAGACAGGAAAAAAATTGTGGCTGTAAGAGCTACTCCTTTTTTGAAGTGTTTTACGTGTTGGAGGTAATTTCCTCAAATTCCAGGAGCAACAACTACTGTTTTATTGGCTGTTGCATTGTTTTTGAGGTTTTGGGAAAGAAGCTCAACACAACAGCACTTTTAAAAGGAGAAAGACATACAAAACTCTGCGAGCACATGATCAGTGAGGGACAGTGAGAAAGAAACCTACACTGCTAACTGACACAGCAGTGAATCTGCAGAATTACTGCCTTTGTTGTTTGAGTCCATGTATCTCTGACATTGGAGTGCATCAAGGAAAAATTAACAAACAGTGAGATTCACAGCTGAACTTGGCGGAACCTGTGTGGGAGATTTCACAGCACAGGAACAAGATAAGTGCATAGTTTTTAACATGTAACCTTGCTGTAAGTCTACAGTAGTGAGTAGAGTGAGTTCCTTCTTGATTATATGTTTTATTGAGATCTGTCTCTTGATTAAATTTTCAAAATATAAAGCATAAATACTAAGTTAGTCTGGAGCACTGTTTTTTAGATCAATAAGATGGTGCTATTTTCTGAGTCTGTAGATTGTGAAGGAGCAAAGATGGCTTTTAGTAGAGTGATATGCTCTTCCTTTTGGATGTGGGAACTTAGGCAGAGTTTCCATGTTACTGATAATTATGTCTGCAGGAAGTGTTTTTGGTTGCAAATTCTATCAGATTGCATGGATCAGTTGGAGAGGCAGTCAGAGGCAATGAGATATTTATAAAAGCTAGGAGTGTGATGGATGGCAGTTTTAAATAGGGAGAAAAGCTGCACTTACAGTCAGATATATGTGTTAACTCCAGGAAAGATAGGAGGGGTGGGCAGGTAGTGCAGGAGTCTTCTGTGGCTAACCCCATTTCAAACCAAGTATGCTGTTTTGAAAAATGTAGGGGGTGCTACATTCTCAGGGGAAGGTAGCATGAACAGCCAAATTTCTGCAGTCGGGATTGGCACTAATGTAATGAGGCATATGTCGGATACCAAGCAATTAATTATGACAGGGAACTTTCGAGTCAGAGGTACAGTCAGACATTTCCGTTCTTGTAATGTATTTGCATACAATAAATACCGATTAGCATTAAACATTTTTAAATAAAGCCTGACCTTCAAGGTAATGTTAGCAACACGAGAAGCTTGTTACACCTAACCCTTGTTTATTTAAAGGTGGTGAACACCAATCAGCTTTGTGCAGTTTTGCCTGAGGACAGCAGTTTTCTTTGAACTCCACAGCATAACAATGTGCAGCAAATTTGCATCTTGCGTACAGGATTGGACTGACAAGGGTGAATCAGTGATGAAGAGATACGGAGTCATGTCAGGGGCAAGGCAGAGGTGAAGAGGGATTCGGGAAGGACAGAGGGTTGACGTATGGACATCCTAGCATTTGGATATGATGGGGATGGAACTTTTGAAGGTTAGTTTTGATTTACAACAAATTTTAAGTTAAAGCCTGCTGCATGCTTGGCCACAGCACTGACTGCCATCTGATAATTTGTCCAAGTGGCGTTTCTTCATAAGTTAACCTAAATGATGAGTGTTGGCGTGGTGAGTCAGTAAAGAAAATGAATGGTCAACTCTTGAGCATTGTTGGCATTGCACACATGCATTCATGAGGCAAGGTGAATTTCATCATTCTCCTGACCCAAGCCTTGTAAAAGACAAACAGCTTTTGGAGCATCAGGAAGGGAGTTAGTTTCTGCAAGACTTCTGGTCTCTGATTTATAGATAGTTCAGTTCAGTTTCAGGCCAAAGATTACCCAGTGGAGATTTTAGTGAAAGAAGTACCATTGAATGTTAAGGTGTGATGGCTATATTCTCTCATTGGAGATGGTCACTGCCTGGCACTTATGCATCAAGTAACATTTGCGCCACACATTAGCTCAAACCTAGATATTGTCCAGGTGTGGTTTCATTTGGATATGGACTGCTTTAGCATCTGAGTCATGAACAGTGCTGAACATTCTTCAAACATCAGTGAACATTCCCAGTTCTGAAATTGTGTTGGAAGGAAGACCATTGATGAAGCAATTGACAGTGGTTGGGAATTTCTGCAGACATGTACAGTTGCAACATTTAAAAGGCATCTGGATGGGTATATAAAGAGGAAGGGTTTGGAGGGATATGGGCTGGGTGCTGGTAGGTGGGCATAGATTGGGTTGGGATATCTGGTCTGCATGGACAAGTTGAACCGAAGGGTCTGTTTCTGTGCTGTACATCTCTATGACTCTACGTCCTGAGCTAATATGACTGATGTCCAACAACCATGACTGTCTTCCAAAGTGCAGGTATGACTCCAACTAGTTGGGAGTTTCCCTCTTAATTTCCACTGACTCTAGTTTTGCAAGGGTTTTTTGATGCCATTCTTGGTTAAATGTGGTCGAGATGTCAATGGCAGTCCGTCTTACTTCAGTTCTGGAATTCAGCTCTTTGTCCACGATTGAACTAATGATGTGCTGAGAACTCCCCTTACTGGCAATGTGCATACTTGTAGAACTTTCTCCTCCAGTGAATTATTTTATTTGCCTGTTTGTTGCAGAATCACTTAGCTCTGTCAATCACTTGCTGTTTATCTGGTTTGGCAAGTGAATAAAATGTTGTTTTTTACCTTTACCAGTTTTACTTCTCATTTTTAGTTTTGTCTGATCTTGCTCCAGGCATGCCCACCTGCACTCTCCATTGAACCAAAGTTGATCGGCAATATTTAAATGGCAATGGTTGAAAAGCGGGACATGGCATATCATGAGGTTGGAGAATGTGTTAAAGTACAATTCTGCTGCTGATTATGGTTCATAGCTACTCCTAGAGCCTAGGCTAAAAGAAATGCCCCTTAGTTTAGAACTTCCCCACCCTAGGGAAAAAACCCTCATTATTCATCTTATCTATGCCCTTTATGGTTTTATAAACCTCATAAGGTCACCCCTCAACTTCCTATACTCCAGTGAAAAATGTCCCAACCTTTTTGGTCTATTTTTATATCTCAAATGCTCCATTTCCAGCAAATCTTGGTAAATCTTTTCTGAACTCTCTTCAGTTTAATTATATCCTTTCTATAATAGGGTGACCGGAACTGCACACAGTTCTCCAGAACAGGCTTCACCAACATCCTGTACAACCACAACATGATATCCCAAATTCTATACACAACGGTCTGAATAATGAAGGCAAGCATACTAAATACCCTGTTAACCAACTTGTCTACCGATAATGCAAATTTCAAAGGATTATGCATCTGAACCCCTGGTCTCTCTGTTTGTAACACCACCCAAGGCTCTCCCATTAATTGTATAAGTAATGTCCTTGTTTGCATTACCAAAATGCAATACCTAACATTTATCCAAATTAAACGATATTTAACACTCCTCAGCCCTTTGATCCAATTGATCAAAATCTCTTTGCAATCTTGGAAAACATTTGTTTAAGTTTTTAGGCATCCTGGCTAAAGGTAGGTGAATAAAATTGTTTCTCATCAAGAACATAATTAGTTCAAAATTAGTCCAGGTTTAGGTGAAATCTCTAGTTCAGAAATGCTTGTTATAATCCTGAAGGATTTAAATGAAACTGAGGAAGTCGAATATCAGGTGTGAGAGCAATCAAGAAAAAAAATCAAATTCTCAAAACTGAAAATTGGAAGAAACAGAGACGTCAAACCTATTGGTCACGAAGAAAAAGGTACTCTTTCTGATATTTTTGCAGACTAAAGTGATGGTATTGGGATAGGTGGGATTGTATTTCATTGTGTGCTTTGAAATCTTTCAAATTGTTATATGCAAACAGTTTGGTGTATTCTATCTTAATTTCCTTTTATTGTTGAAAGGAAATAGGCTGCAGTATGCACTTGTGTTTCAATGAAAGATCACCTCATTAAAAACAAAGCAAAGTACACCTTTGGACTTGTTCAGTAATAAGATATTAGATCATAACAGTTTGATCAGCTATCACAGCTTGTAGTGGTGGCAGTGCAATAGTAAGACTAGTAAAGGTTTACAGAAGAATCATCACTGAAGCATCGACATTCCTGGACCACAAAGCAGTCAGTGACCAACAACAATGCCAGTTTTGGTCCCCTTATTTAACAAAAGCTATTATTTCATTAGAGGAAGTTCAAAGAAAGTTCAGAAGGAAGATCCTTGATATGGAAGGATTGCCTTAATAGCAAAGGCTAAACAGATTGGAGCTGTACTCATTGGAGTTTAGAAGAATTAGAGCTGATCTCATTGAAACACATAGGATTCTTCTGGGGATTGACAGGAAAATGCTGAGAGGATGTTCCCCCTCATGGGAGAGTCGAGAACCGGAGACCATAGTCTCAGAATAAAGGAGTGCCAATTTAAGACTGTGATGAGGATGAATTTCTTTTCTCAGAAGGTTGCGAGTCTTTGGAACTCCTTGCCATAGACAGCAATGGGGGCATAGTCCTTATGTATATGTAAGGTTGAGATAGATTTTTGATCAGTCAGGGAATCAAGGGTATAGGGAAAGGGCAGGAAGTGAACTGAGGACTGCTGGATCAGCCATGATCCTACTGAATGGCAAAGCAAGCCCGAAGGGCAGAATGGCCTAGCCCTAGTCCTACTTTTCATAGTCTAACAATCTGTTTTCATGAGTACCAAACTCCATCTTGATTTGCCATTAGGAGTTGTTACTTTATTTCCACTTAATGTTCAAAACCCATGAAGCAAGAAGCTCTTTATCTCTAAAGACAATTAAATAAACTGAGTTCCAATATGGTTACCACCATAAAAAGTTAAGGTCAAAAGGACTCTTTGTAGGTTTATGAACAAAATCTGCAGTTAACAGGTTTACTAAATTGTTAATACTAACACTTGAAATCAACGGATACTGTTCGTGTGACTACAGAGCCTTGTGTATCAAACAAAATGCTGTTTTAAGCACTAAAATGTTAGTTCCTAAACTGAAGAAGCTTGACTGTGTGCAATGGTCAATTGTTTTCAGCATTTTTCTGGAAAGCAGATTTGGGGAGGATGAGGTAAGTTATGTTTTTCCTTTGCGTTGGTCCCCTCACCACCTGGTTCTGACCAAGTCTAGCATCAGTGGGCTTAAGGGCACAACTAATTGATCAGGAGTGATAGAAAGGTTAACTTTGTACAACTTCCAGAACAGAAATATTTGGTTTGAAATCTACAGGTTATTAAAAGCTGAAAAGGTCTAAGCTCTTCTTCAGAACCCTTCTTCAATACAGACATGACAATGAATCCAAAACATTAACTCTGCTTTCTCTCCACAGATGTTGCCAGATTTGCTGAGATTTTCCAGCAATTTCTGATTTTGCTTCAGGTTTCCAGCATCTGCTGTTCTTTTAGGTTTTTTTGACTACTTAGTATTACTTTGTTTACTTGCCAATAATGTGATGGATGAGCTTTCGTGAGCATAACCACTTGAAATTAGAAGAAATATCAGCAAATTCTCTCCACTCTGACCCCAGAGAAATCATATACTCAGCAGTTTCTTGAGGCAACTCACATCCTTCACTCACTTGCTCAGCCATTCCTCCCACTCCTCCTCTCCCAATTCATTCAACAGCTCCTCTCCTCAAACCCCCTCCCTAACTATCTCACTTACACTCACTCAACACTCTTCTCAACCATGCTTTCCCTTAACACTCCTCTTCCCCACTCAGCAGTCCTTGTTAGCAAATCCACCCCACCTCACTCAGCAGCCCCATTGCCCTAACCCTACTCACACCATTGTAGAAGAGTTCCATCAGGCAGATGATGGAAGTTCAGAGCAAGCAGTCACCTCTCCTAATCGAACAATGTTTCAGACAGCAATTGCTACTTTCTCAATAGTATCACACCAGTTCACAGGATTACGTGCCATCATTCACCTTCCCACTTCTTGTTGCTCCTCCAAACATTAGTGTGCCTAATAGGGACAAATTAAAGAGAGAAACAATCTATGTTTGGAATAGCATCATGCAGGGGGACAACAATTGGCAACACATTACTCCAAGAACCAGAGACATTGCACTTGGGAACCCTGAACTACAGAGAGGGGAAATGGAAGGCAGAAAAAAATTCTCATTCCTAAAAGTCCATTATTACCACCTAAAAGCATCTCGACCAATGGATATACATGCCCCACTTTGGGAATCACTATGATGTACAAACAGGGAGTTGGAGATGCTGCTTTCAGGTGTAATGTTAATTTGAGTTCCAACTGTCCCCTTAACTGCATGTCAATTTCCCCTTTGTACAGAAGAACATTAGAGTTATCCTAGTGTCCAGGGATTCCTGAAGGAGTATTAAAAAACAGATTATCTGGTCATTATCACACTACTGTTTTCGGGGGTTTGCTGTGTGTATGTTTGCTGCTACTTTTCCAACATTACAGAAAGTTCTTCACATGCAAAAACCACTGTGAGATGTCTGGTGCTTATGACAGGTGAGGAGAAAGCGAGGACTGCAGATGCTGGAGATCCGAGCTGAAAATGTGTTGCTGGAAAAGCACAGCAGGTCAGGCAGCATCCAAGAAGCAGGAGAATCGACGTTTCGGGCATGAGCCCTTCTTCAGGATTCCTTTTCCAGCAACACATTTTCAGCTGCTTATGACAGGTACCAAACAACTGCAATCCTTTCTTTAAGTGAACAAAAAGGAGTGGAGATTTCAAGTAGTTGGCAGAAAGATGTGAGTACATTTGAAAATAATTATTTTCATCTCCAAATGGGTGAGGTCTGGAACTCATTACCTGGAAGAAAGGAAGAAGCAAATTTTTTTTTAATATTAAAAAGTGTTTGGACGTGAAGTGTTGAATTAAATCGCAGAACAGGCTGAAGGGGCAGAATCGCCTACTATGCTCTTATGTTCTTGTTCTATGGACTAAGAGCTGGTAAATTGGATTAAGCTGAATAAACATTCTTCAATCAGCATAGATGTAATGGGATGAAAGATCATGCACCATGATTTTGTGCATACTATTTACTGAGGCAGTGGATCGAGGTAAACAAGCATGCTGAAATTGTCTAATTTTCAAATTCTTAAATGTTCTACCGTTTCTGTTACACCTCTCTTCAATTCAGCTGATGCTCAATGTTCTCCTGTGTTTCCAAGAATGTTTGTAGTAACCCAAGAAAATTTAGTTAAAAGTGAATAAACTCACTCCAAATTTTAGTTATTGTAACAAGGTCAGCCACGTGAACCTCAGAATATGAGTTCCCTGATTGGAACGAGATGACCAGCCCAATCAGGGAGCCCTGGCTGATAGATTAAAAACAGCGTGTCAGAGGTTCTGTTCACCGAGAGCTGGCTCTGAGAAAGGCAGACCAGTGTCCACTATCCACATGTAAATAAAGGGTAATTTGATAACAGAATACTGGCCTTTGTGGAGTTATTTCACAAATTATTTTAAAATCTTCATAACAGACCAGCCAGAGATACACAGTCTCCATTTCTACATTCCAACAACTTTGTTGGCTTGAAGCAACTTTAAAATTGATGGTGAAAGTGAATACATAGTATGGAATGTAGGATACCCTAATTTCATTGTGTTTTTATGCAAAATTAGACCATAATCCAGTCATGGATGTATTATTCACTTGTGTCTAGCCCTGAAATATTGGACACCCTTGCTCAGTGTATGGGCAATAAAATATCTCAAGAGAAAACAAAAGAATGTCTATATTTTTGTCACATTTTACAGCTCAAGTACATGATTCACTGATCACCCATTATCTGAGACTGCTCAAATGGCGACATCAATGAAAACTTCTGCAATTGTCAATAGATCGGACCCATCTCTCTGATTAACGTGTGGCGGGATAGTACAAGAAGAAAATGACAACTGATGGTTGCAGACTTAATTACTTGCACAGGTTTCTTTCAAATAGGAGAAAGTGAGGACTGCAGATGCTGGAGATCAGAGCTGAAAAATGTGTTGCTGGAAAAGCGCAGCAGGTCAGGCAGCATCCAAGGAGCAGGAGAATTGATGTTTCGGGCACAAGCCCTTCTTGTGCCTGAAACGTTGATTCTCCTGCTCCTTGGATGCGGTCTGATCTGCTGCGCTTTTCCAGCAACACATTTTTCAGTTTCTTTCAAATAGCCAAGATTTTATAGCAGTGGCAGAACCGGAGAAGCGAGGGACCGGGGGTTGCTGGGAAGGTAAATTTACCATTACAATACTTACCATGTCATGTCCAAGAAGTGTGTCCAGCTGCAGCTCTTGTTAGACCACATGACGGCTCTAGAGGTGGGGATGGGCTCACTTTGGATGCTAAGGAGGTCATGGATAGCACATTATGAAAATTGGTCACACCGCAGATTATGACTATTGAGGGAAAAAGGGAATGGGTGACCAAAAGGCAGAGAAAGAGCAGGAAGGCAGTGCAGGTGTCCCCTGAGGTCATCTCCCTCCAAAACAGGTATACAGAGGAACCTCAATTATCTGAAGGACACAGGCAGGGAGTACTTCATTCAGAGTGTAGATTAGAGTGGTGCTGGAAAAACATAGCAGGTCAGGCAGCAACCAAGGAGCAGGAAAATCGACGTTTCGGGCAAAAGCCCTTCATCAGGAATCATGAAGGGCTTTTGCCCGAAACGTCGATTTTCCTGCTCCTCGGTTGCTGCCTGACCTGCTGTGCTTTTCCAGCACCACTCTAATCTAGACTCTAGTTTCCAGCATCTGCAGTTCTTGTTTTTACCTAGTACTTTGTTCAGTTAATCGAATGCTGAATAGTCGATGCCAGATAACATAGTTAGTCACCCACCGGAACCTTGCGATCTTGCTTGGATCATCACTAATATGGGTGGGAGGGAAATGAGGAAGCTGTTGAAATCCATACTTATCCCACGTGGTTGCAGAGTTCTAAGGCCGAATGTGAGGCATTCTTCCTCTAGGCATCAAATGGTTATGGTTTGGCAGTGGAGGCAGCCCAGGACCTGCACGTCCTTGATAGAGTGGGAGGGGGAGTTAAAGTGTTCAGCCAGTGGGCACTGGGGTTGGTGGGTGCGGGTGTCCCAGAAATGTGCTCTGAAACAATCCGCAAGAAGGTGTCCTGTTTCCCCAATGTAGAGGAGACCACCCTAGGTGCCACGGATGCAGTAGATGACATTGGTAGAGGTACAGGCAAATTACTGATAGATGTGGAATGATCCCTTGGGGCCTTGTACAGAGGTGAGGGGAGTGGTGTGGGCGCAGGTCTTGCACTTCCTGCAATTGGAGGGAAAGGTGCCAGGAGTGGGATGTGGGCTGGTGGGGGGTGTGGACCTGACGAGGGAGTCATGGAGGGGAAGGTCTTTTTGGAACGCTGAAAGGGGTGGGGAGGAAAATATCTCTCTAGTGGTGGGGTCCGTTTGGAGATGGCGGAGGATGATGCATTGTATACAGAGGTTGATGGGGTGGAAGGTGAGGACCAGGGGATTCTGACTTTGTTGCAACCTTATCACCTCTGGGGATCTCCCATCCACAGCCTCCAACCTCATTGTCCATGAACCTTGCACTGCCCGATTCTACCTCCTTCCTTAGATTCACAAATCTGACTGCCCTGGTTGACCCAATGTTTCAGCCTGCACCTGTCCCATTGAACCCATCTCTTCCTACCTCGACACCATCCTGTCCCCCCCCGCTTAGTCCACAAACCCCCCAACTACTTTGTGACACCAAACATGCCCTTCACCTCCTCCAAGATTTTCATTTCCCCAGCCTCCAATGCCTCATCTTCACCATGGACATCCAGTCCCTATACACTTTGATCCGTAAACGTCAATTCTCCTGCCCCTCGGATGCTGCCCGACCTACTGTGCTTTTCCAGTACCACATTCTCAACTTTGATCCCCAGCATCTGCGGTCCTCACTTGCCCCCAATTGCTTTGCCTTTGTTAGGAGACAAGTTAAAAAGCAGGACCGCAGAGGTAGTAATCTCAGGATTGTTACCATTGCTACTCTGACTGGCATGTGGCAATGAAAGAATAGGCAGGATGAATGAGTGGCTTGAGAGATGGTCCAAGAGGAAGGGGTTCAGATTTTTGGGACATTGGGACCGGTTATGAGACTATTACAAATCAAACGGTCCACACCTGGGCAGGGCTTGAACTAATGTCCTGGGGGTGCTTTTGCTAATGCAGTTAGGGAGGGTTTAAACTAATGTGGCAGTGGGATGGGAACTAAATGAGGTGGTTAGTGGATAGGAAGGAGGTAGTAACTAAAACTTGTAAGGAGCTAGATAATTAAGTCAGCGCACTAAGGGGAAAAGTAGGCAAGGAGCAAATGGTGAACGCCAAGAGGCAGGTGGTCTGAGGTGAATTTATTTTCATTGAGAAGTGTAATAGATAAGGCAAATGAACTTAGGGCTTGGAGTAGCAACTGAGAGTATGATATAATTGCTCATGAAGAGACTTGGTCGAGGGAAGGGCAAGATATAGATGCTTCAGGTGGGCTAGAGAGGGGGGTTAAAGAGGTGGAGGAGTTGAATTACTGGTCAGAGAGGATATCACAGCTGTGCTGAAGAAGGACACTATGGAAGACTCGATAATATGGGTAGAGCACAGAGATAGGAAGGGTGTGGTAACAAATGTTGGACTGTACTACACGCTACCCAACAGTAAGCGTGAGACAGAGATACAAATATATAAACAGATTATGGAAAGATGTAGAAGCAACAAGGTAGTGGTGAAGGGAGATCTTAATTTTCCCAACATTGACTGGGATTCACTTAGTGTTAGAGGTTCAGATGGAGCAGAATTTGTAAGGAGCATCCAGGAGGGTTTTATGGAGCAGTATGCCAGTAGTCCAACTCAGGAATGGGCTATACTGCACCTGGTGTTGGGGAATAAGCCCAGCCAGATGATTGAAGTTTCAATAGGGGATTACTATGCAATCTCAATTCCATAAGTTTTAGAATACCCATGGACAAAGACAAGAGTGGTCCTAAAGGAATTGGGGGAAGGCCAACTATAGCAAAATTCGGCAGGAGTTATGGAATGTAGATTGGGAGCAGCTGTTTGATGGTAAATCCACATTTGATATGTGGGTGGCTGTTAAAGAGACATTGATTAGAGTGCAGGACAGACATGAAAATGAGGGGTAGAAACGGCAAGATTAGGTAACCATGGATGACAGGTGAAATTGAGAGACTAGTTAAGAGGAAAAAGGAAACATTCATAAAGTCTAGGCAACCGAAAACTGACAAAGCTTTGGAAATTAGGACCAATCTGAAATGAGGAATTGAGAGGACTAAAGGGGATCATGAAATATCGTTACCATACGGGGTTAAGGACAATCCCAAAGCCTTTTATTTGTACAAAAGGAGTAAGAGGGGAACGAGATAAAGGGTTGGTCCATTCAAGGACAAAGAAGGAAAGTTATATGTGGAGTTAGAGAAAATAGGTGAGAAGCTGAATGAGTACTTTGCATCAGTATTCACCGAGGAGAGGGACATGGTAGATGTTGAGGTTAGGGATAGATCTTTCAGTACTTTAGGTCAAGTCAGCATAAGGAGGGAGGAAGTGTCGGGTATTCTAAAAGGCATTAAGGTGGACAAGTCATCAGGTCTGGATGGGATCAAGCCCAGGTTGCTGAAGGAAGCAAGAGAGGAAATAGCTGGGGCCTTAACAGATATCTTTGCAGCATCCTTGAACATGTGTGAGGTCTCGGAGGACTGGAGAATTGCTAATGTGGTCCCCTTGTTTAAGAAGGGTAGCAAGAATAATCCAGATAATTATAGACTGGTGTGCCTGACGTCAGTGGTAGGGAAACTGCTGGAGAAGATACTGAGGGAGAGAATCTATTTATATTTGGAACAAAATGGGTTTATAGGCAGCATGATTTTGTGCAGGGAAGGTCATGTCTTACCAACTTATTGGAACTCTTAGACGAAGTGACAAAGTTGATCGATGAGGGAAGGGTTGTAGATGCCATATACACGGACCTTCGTAAGGCATTTGATAAGGTTCCTCATGGTAAGCTGTTGGAGAAAGTGAAGTCGTATGGGGTTCAGGGTGTTCTAGCTAGATGGATAGAGAACTGGCTGGGCAACAGGAGACAGAGAGTAGGAGTAGAAAGGAGTTTCTCAAAATGGAGAACTGTGACCAGTGGTGTTCCACAGAGATTTGTGCTGGGACCATTGTTGTTTGTGATAGACATAAATGATTTGGAAGAAGGCATAGGTGGTCTGATTAGCAAGTTTGCAGATGACACTAAGATTGGTGGCGACAGTGAAGGGGGCTGTCAGAGAATACAGCAGAATATAGATAGATTGGAGAGTTGGGCAGAGAAATGGCAGATGGAGTTCAATCCAGACAAATGCGAGGTGATGCTTTTTGGAAGGTCCAATTCCAGAGTGAACTATACAGTAAATGGAAACGTTCTGGGGAAAATTGATATACAGAGAAATCTGGGTGTTCAGGTCCACTGTATCCTGAAGGTGGCAACGCGGGTTGATAGAGTTGTCAAAAAGGCATGTGGCATGCTTTCCTTCATCATTCAGGGTATTGAGTACAAGCATTGGCAAGTCATGTTACAGTTGCATTGGTATTTGGGTTCAGCCACGTTTGGAATATTATCCACAGTTCTGGTCGCCACATTACCAGAAGGATGTGGATGCTTTGGAGAGGGTGCAAAGGAGATTCACCAGGATGTTGCTTGGTATGGAGAGCACTAGCTATGAAGAGAGGTTGATTAGATTAGGATTATTTTCATTAGAAAGGTGGAGGTTGAGGGGACACCTGATTGAAGTGTACAAAATCATAAGCGGTATAGACAGAGTGAATAGCAAGAAGCTTTTTCCCAGAGTGGGAGGCTCAATTACTAGGGGGTCACGAGTTCAAGGTTAAAGGGGAAAGGTTTAAGGGAAATATGCGCGAAAAGTTCTTAATGTAGACGGTGGTGGGTATCTGGAGCGTGTTGCCAGTGGAGGTGCTCGAGGCGGGCATGATAGTGTAATTTAAGATGTATCTAGAAAGATGCATGAATGAGCAGGGAGCAGAGGGATACAGATCCTTGGAAAGTAGGCAACATTTTTAAATAGAAGATCTTGATCAGCGCAGGCTTGTAGGCCGAAGGGCCTGTTGCTGTGCTGTAATTTTCTTTGTTCTTATCACTTTTATGTGTCACTCTGTATTTCACAATCATGTAGCTTGCATGGCCTCATTAACCAAGGGATAATGCATGAATGATAATTTGCATTAAGAACATTGAATCGTGCCACTTCTAGATAAGACAGGCTGCAACATTTCAACAGTGCAGAAAATTTACAATGTTCATGTGGCAACTAAATCCTCTTTAAACAGTATTATTTTACATGGATGTGCAAATAAGCATATTCAGGCATGCATGTTTTTGTATTCAATGGGAAGGAAATTGTGCAGAATTAGAACTAGTTTCATATTTTGGATTTGTACTGAACACACGGGGAAGAAAAATAAAGCTGAAAATGTTACTAGTATAATTGTTTTCTTTGTTGGGCAGTTATATAGTTAGAGAATTACTGCACTGGACTTCATTCCCTTAAAATGTTTCTAAATGTGTTTGCTTATATTATATTCAATGTTCAGGTGTGGATTTCACACCATCAGTGCTAAGAATTATTTGCATATACACATAGTAAAGCCACAAACTCAAAGCTAAGGAAGATGGAATCATGTCGTGTCCAATCCTGCCACAAGTAGTCATTTATGTTTGCTTATGCTGTGCTTTCAAGGGACAAAAGACTTCCAATGATACTCAATTCAGCTAGAGGCACTGGCACTGTCTTATTACTGTGCTATTGCCAAAATCAGAGCTGCCTTCAGCATTATAGGAGTACACTACTGATTCAATCTATTCTGACATCTGGTTAAAGAAGACCATTTTAAAATCATCTCTTTCCCTCTTTTTTTTTCCATTTTGATATACCATTTGTTGCAGTTTAAACAAAGTGATTCCTCCTGCTGAATCAACCAACGAAAGAGCCCAAGAAATACTGCAATTGTATGTGGCTTCTATTAAAAAAAATGTAAGCAAGGTTCTAAGTGTGTGAAATCTTATTGCACAGGAACTGCTGCCACCTATAGCTGCCAAGATATCAAGATAAATAATCCATCACACTCCCCCTGGTGGTAATGCCAGGAGATAGCTCAAACCTGCAGCTGCCCTTTCTGAACAGCAGGTGTCTCTTCACCTATGCAGGTATACTGCACTGTCCTATGCATCCACACTGCTCAAATCAAAAAGGATTATCTATATACCGCTATATAACAGTAACAACTCAGAATGACATGGTATCATAACATAGTTGTGAGTACATGTTGCTCTGCCCTGCCGAGCCAGTTATCACCACATTTTTAACAAAAACTTGAGCCTGCATGTTAAAGACAAGGTTTCCCCCTTCCAAGCTCATCACCAGAACTGAATAGTTCATTGAAATTCACTGTCAAGTATCATATGCACAACAGCCACTTTAAAAAGATACCAGAAGGCTCCAGTTATTTTTCTGCACAGCAGGCCAGCAACTCAACCTTTCCATGTTGATGAAACACCATATTTTCAGGAGATGGAAGAAAAAAAGCTGATGAGGGCACTAATTCTGCAGAAAGACGAGTCTTGCTGGTCAGTCATGGAAAGGTGTTGAAATCTGTTCAGTTTGCTCCACCTTGCTGCGATTGGTCCTTCATCCAGCAATCAGTAGCTACAATAGAACAATTAAAGAGACTGATTGAAGGAGCTTTTTCATACAATCACCAAATCAGGCAGCCAGCAGTCTGCATGCTTGGCATGTAACTATATACCTTTGAGGTCAGGCTTTTGTGGCGCACTGGTAGTATCCTCACCGAGAGCCCGGATTCACAACTCATCTGCTCCAAGGTGTGCAATAACAGACCGGTACAGGTTGATTTAAAATATCCATATTGCACAGTCAAAACCACATACATTCCCAGAGACACACTTGTTACACAAAGAAAATTTGATTCTCAATTAGTTTTATCTCTGTAATCAAGAAACTATGCCTAAACATGATTTTCTTCCTCTGCTGCAAGTGAACACAACCCCATCCCCAACCTCCATGACAAACTGTTATACAAGGACCTGAAAGGGTTAATGCGGGCTCGTACCATATCATCACACGCTATGATGATATCTTGTGGACAGGACTGCTTAGAATCTTAAAGCAGTGAGATCCTATATCTAGTTGTTTGCAACACAAAATCCAAAGTACTGCAGATGCTGGAAATCAGAAACAAAATCAGAAAATGCTGGAAAAACTCAGCAAGCCAGGCAGTATCTGAGGGGGGAAAGCAAAGTTAATGTTTTGGGTCCTTCTGCAGAACTGATTGTAGCTAGAAAAAGGTTGGCATATATATTAGAGAAAAGGGTGGGAGATGACAGATGCAGCCTGGAGACAGAGAGAAACACACTTGGGCTGACAAAGCAGTGGGTTAAGGTTGGCCTGGGGAATGAATAGCTGCTAATAGGGTTCATTAATGGCTGTCAATGTGTGTGGTAGCAGGCCATGTGATGACAAGGCCTGGTGTGTGAGAGTTGGGGTAAGAACATTGGAGAAAGTGCTCAGGCCCTAAAATTATTAAAATCAATATTAAATCCAGAAGGTTGCAGGTTCTCAAGTGGAAACTGAAATGCTGTTCTTGCAGCTTCGTTGAGCTTCATTGCAGCAGTGAAGCAAGCCCGGGACAAAGATGTTGGCCAGGGAACATTGTCGGCAAAACAGCAGGCAACCAGATGCTCAGGATAATTTTTGCAGACAGAACGTAAGTATTGTGCAAAGCTGTCAACCAGTCTGCGCTTTGTCTCTCCAATGTAGAGAACACATTGTGAGCAGAAAGTATATCAAGTGCAGGTAAATCTCTGCTTCAACTTTTTTTAAAATCTAGTTGTCCTCAAAGTCTCCATAACAACGCCTATCAATGTCACCTGCAACTAGTTGCTAACATGCAGTAAATTATATCTTGTTAACTACATGAGCCTCTGCTACTTAGAAATTAGCGAGGAGTTGGTTTCTCTCTAGTATGCTAGAGGAGCAGACAATGTCATTTCCTACACTTAGAGGCGGGTGACAGCAATTTCATAATGAGCTGCAGTTCATACAGGACAGCAAGATGGTGTTCCCATGAAACAGTACCCACCCACAGTCATCCATATCATGTTCCCAAGAGTTTTCAATAGTACAATCTAGATTGGAAGTCACTCCTAAATCTCAATTTCAAGCCAAACGCTCCAGTCTAACAACTGTCTACTTTTAAATAGCATTTCTAGAAATGTCACAGGAGCTTACTAATTTTGTTAAATCATCAAATAAAAGGTAGTGTGGGAACTTCTGCAATGTGATGACATCTTGGTGAGTATCTGCAGCAGGATGACTTTCAAGTTGGGAAAAATGAACAAAACTGCTAGTGTGGTAGATAATCTCAGTAGCTACAGCCATAAGTTACAAAAGCTATGGCAACTTTTATGACATTTATGATGGGATGTGGGTTACTGTCCATTCCTAATAGACCAGGGGGAAGTTACAAGTCAACCACATTGCTGTGGTGCTTGAATCACATGTAGGCCAGATCAGGTCAGCACAACAGATTTTCTTCCCTTAAGGACATCAGTGATCTGCTTGATGCCAAGGGAAGGTCATCACACAACTGAAAACAAACTAGAAGAAGAAGGATCCAGTTGTCAAAATCCAAGTTGGAACCAAAGATCAAGAAAGAACCATGAATGAAGTTCTGATGAGAGTTTAAGGAGATTAAGGTCCAAATAAATACACAGAACTTCAAAAGATAATCATTTCTAGATTGCACTCTCAGCCCTGAACCAATTGGCATAAGGTCAAATAAATTAGAGTGTTAAATACATGACTCAAAGCATGGTAGGAGGGGGAAGTAGTTTTAATTCATATAGTATTAGCACCATACACAGATAAAAGAAGGAGTTATTCCTCTGGGATGGGCTCCACTTAAACAGGGCAAGGACCAGTGTCTTGGCAAATCATACGAACAGTGTCTTAAATTGCAGTTAGCGAGTATGGGGAAGAGCGGAGTTCACTTGAAGCAAAACTTCGAAACTTAAAAGAGTAAGGTTGAGATTGCAGAATAGTGTAGCAATTTGTCTAACGACAAACAAAGGGAGCAGAAAGACACAGAGAATTGAATGAGAACAGTGCAATAAGATTCATATAATTAAGAATAGTAAAAATAAAACCATTTCTTATTCTCTGAATACATGAGGCATTTGCAATAATATAAATGACCTAGTGGCACTAATAGAGGTATGGATTAGACCTAATTGTCAATACTGAGACAAGGTGGTAAAAATTGGGTAATAAATGTTCCAGAGTGCGTTACACTTAAAGACAGGTGGAATAGGAAAGGGAGAGTAGCTGGATAGGAAAGGATGACATAGGAAAGTCAGGAGAAAGGATCTTGCCTCAGGTGATCATGATGGGCAATTAATATGGGTGGTGATTCAAAAAATAAGGACCGGAGAATGCTGGTAGGAATGGTTATAGGCTTGCAACAATTGTCTTACTGCTGGAAAGACTATTAAGCAAGAAATAATTGGAGCTTGTAATCAAGGTAATATAATAATAGTGGAGATTTTAATCTTTATACAAACAGGACAGACTGACAAAGCAGATCTAATAAATGAGTTTGCAAAATGCTTTAATGACAGTTCCCTGGAACATAGGAACCAATTAGTGAGTAAATTACAAATCTATTATTGTGAATGAGACATGGTTAATTAATAATCAAATCACAAACAATCTGCTGAGAAAAAGATCATAACACAATTGAATTCCATGTTAAATTTTCGTGATGCACTCTAGTCCCGAAACAAGAACTTAAAACAAAACCAATTACATAGGGATGCACTGGCTAAGACCAATTGGATAAATGGACTGCAAGGCACATGGTAAACTGAGTGGGAAACATGTAAAGAAACAATACCTTGTAAGATTACATTCCTTAAGAAAAAACCCAGCAAGAAAGATCTAGCCATGGCTTATTGAAGAAGTGAAGGATTGTACTAGATGAAAAAAAAGGCTTACAATGTAGCAAAGAAAAGTAGAAAGTCAAAGGGCAGAGAAACCAGCAAGACTACCAAAACGTAGATATGCACAGCAAACAACCAAATTAACCTGGAATATGAAAATAGATACAAGAGCTTTAAGTACATAAAGAAAGTAGCTAAAATAAATATGGGATCCATACAGTCAGAACAAGAAAATATCATGGGGCACAGGGAAATGCATAGATCCAAAAGGAGAGAAACAGTAAAAAGAAATTAATGCTTGGAATTGAATGTACTGGCTGTACTGAAGCTCTATTTTGAATTAAACAAGAGTCAGACTGGCATGTGTCATTTGCAAATTTTATTGAATTTTTCTTCTGGAATATTAGGCAAGAAATATTTGTCTTCATAGGATAATGTGCAAATTACATATTGTACCAGAAATAGAGTTTAAACAAGTGGATAAAAAAGTGATGAATTTGAGATAATTAATATTACCAAAGGAAATATATGAGAGAAAGTTGAAATCCCACAACTCCCTGGGATCCCATAGCCAATGTCCTAAATTTTGAAAAGAAATAGTTGTAGAGACAGAGGATATAATGGTTATAATTTTCCCAAACTCCCAGATTCAAGAACAGTTCTAGCAGATGGGAGATAAGCCAATTTTGCTCCACTATTCAAGGAAGAAAGGAGAGAGATAGCAGGCAATTGGAGACCAGTTAATCTGACATAAGTTGTCAGGAAAATGTTGGAATCCATTGTTAAGGAAGACTTAACAATGCATATTGAAAATCAACTATACTATAATCAGTCAAAGTTACTATATGTGAGGGGAGATAGTGTTTGACAAATATATTGGAGTTTTGAGTAATTAACTGGTAAAGTAAAAAAAGGGTGCTGGTGAAAGTTGTATAATTGGATTTCCAAAAAGGCATTTGATAAGGAGCCACACAAAACAGTAATACAAAAGCTAAAATTGAGGGGAATACATTAGCATGGATAGAGTATTGGTTAACAGACAGAAATCTGAGAGTTTCCAGTTCACATCCTATGACTCACAGAGAGCTGTAAGGGTCAGTGTTTGGGTCTCAGCTATTTGAAACCCATATGAATGATCAAAAAACAGAAGGCAATGCACCTGGTATTACTAATGATATAAAGTGGGTTGGAATGTTCTAAAGAGGATGTCAAGAGGGCTGCAAAGAGATAGGCAGGTTAAGGAGCTGGAAAACAGTGTAAGGTTGCAGGATGGCACAGTGGTTAGCACTGCTGCCTCACCATGCCAGGAACCTGGGTTCTATCCCACCCTTGGGCAACTGACTATGTGAAGTTTGCACATTCACCCTATGTTTGCACAGGTTTCTTCTGGGTGCTCTGGTTTCCTCCCACAGTCCAAAGATGTGCAGGTTAGGTGGATTGCCCATAGTGGGTGGGATACTCTGCAGAGGGTTGGTGTGGATGCAATAGGCCTGCTTCCACATTGTAATTCCATGACATGAAATACTCACTTCGGTAGTAATAGAAACACAGATGTTGTTATAGAAAGCAATGAAATTTGTAATCATTGATATTCAAAAGAACTTGAGTGTATTTTAAATGTTCTGAACAGTCCCAACAAAACATCCCAATTCCTATGCTCAATGTTCAGAGCAATGAGGACAAGCATGTGAAATGCCTTCTTCACTACCCATCTATCTGTGACTCCACTTTCAAAGAACTATCCATCTGAACCACCAGGTCTTTTTGTTCAGCAACACGCCCCAGGGCCTGACTATTAATTGTATAAACCCTGTCCTGGTTTGCCTTACCAAAATGCAATGTCTCAAATTTATCCAATTAAACTCCATCTGCTGTTCCTTGGAGTTGGAGGGAGAGGCTGAATAGGCTGGAGCGTTAGAGGCTGAGGGGTGACCTTATAAAGGTTTATAAAATCTCAAGGGGTATGGAGGAGATGAATAGGCAAGGTGTTTTCCCTAGGGTAGGGGAGTCCAAACCTAGGTTTAAGGTGAGGATAAAGATTTGAAAAGGACCTGAGGGGTAACGTTTTCACGCACAGTGGTACATTGATGGAATGAGCTGCCAGAGGAAGTGGTGGAGGTGGGTACAATTACAAAATTTAAAAGACATCTGGATGGGTTTATGAATAGAAAGAGTTAAGTGGGATATGGGCCCAGTGTTGCCAAATGGGTCAAATTGGGATGACTGGTCGGTATGTATGAGTTGGACCGAAGAGTCTGTTTAAATGCTGTATGACTCTATTAATGCATACAAGGAACATGGCAAATCAATATGCAGGTTTCACAAATAATCTGGAGGGTGAATGGCTTAAAGGAGTTTATTGCTTAGAGGACTGAAGTGTAAGAATAAGGAAGTCTTGCTACAATTGTACAGGATTTTAAGACATTGCAATAGCACTCATTACATTTTTCCCTATACAGCAACTTCTGAAATTATACTGACCTTGCACTAGAGACTCCGTAATCAACCTCTTTCACTACTGCTCCAGTAATCAGGTTAATGCACTTTCATTCACCTTCCCATTGCTTACTTGAGTCTATTAGCAACAAAATAATAAGGAAACAGCACTTGATTGGAGCAAATCCTCAACGTCTGTTACTTCTACACACGTTGATGTCATTTCTCTGGTTAGCCGCTCATAAGATCGAATAATCCAGGATATTTGGTGTCTTTGAGGGCAAATGTACCTGTTGACCCATGCATTTTGTACCTTGGTTAATACTTGGGATGAGAGGCTTGTCACACAATGATAAGTTGGATTAATGGTCTTATTGAAATATGCAAGACTACAAATGGGCTTGGTAAAAGTAGACACAAAGTAGTGTTTTTACTGTTGGGGGAATCTAGAATATGAGGATATATTTGCTGGATGAGAAGTTAATCATCTAGGGAATAAGATGAGCAGAAATTTCACTCAAGAAGTTGTGGATCTTTTGAATTATGTACTCCAGTGAGTTTTAGATGTTTCTTTGTTGAATATATTGAGCTGGGCATATTTTAGGTATTTTAGGGATTGATGGATATGAGCAGTGGGCAGGAAAGTAGGCTGTCAGATAAACAGTCATGGTCAGATTGAAGGCTGGGCGGACATAAAACAGATCAAGGGGACCAATACTGCTCACAGAAACCACATCTGGAGTGCTATGAGCAGTTTTGGACACCTTATTTAAGGAAACACAGTTCAGAGAAGATTCACTAGGATGGTCCCTTGTATGGAGAGATTATCTTATATGCAAAGGCTGAACAGATTGGGACTCTACTCACTGGAGCATAGAAGATTGAAAGGTAATCTTACTTGAAACAAATAGGATTCTTAAGAAAATTGACAGAGTAAATACTGAGAGGATGTTTCCTTTTTGGGAGGGTCTAGGACCAGAGTAAAAGGGGTCCCAACTTAAGACTGAGATGAAGTAGAACTTCTTCTCTCAGAGGATTGACAGGCTTTGGATGTCTTTGCCACAGAGAGCTGTTGGGGCAGAGTCCTTACGTATATTTAAGGCTGCGATAGATAAGATTCTTGACCAGTAAGGAATCAAAGGTTATGGGGAAAACACAGGAAAGTGAACGTGAGGAATTGCGGATAAGCCACAATCCAACTGAATGGCAGAGGAGGCTCAAGGGGCTGAATGGCTCCTCCTGTTCCTACTTCATATGGTCAGAAGTAACTTATATAAAGATAATAGGAGGTTTTCACCCTCCACCCCCACTTTTAAACAAAAACTCCTTTTTAATGTTAGGAGTTTATTTAAATTACATCATTTCATTCAAGTAACCATTTTAAATTTGATTTTAAGAGTAGGTGGGCGGAGTATTCTGTGGACTTATCCAACTGTCCTTCTACTTTTTTGGCCAGAATGTAAATCTAATGCAAATCCTGAATGAATGTATGATTAAAAATGGAGAATAAAGTGTTTCCAAATACTCCACTGAAAGCCTTATGTGTAAAAATCACAAAAAATTGTACTTATTGCAAATTTTTATCAAGCCCTGTTTTTAAATCCATCGAAGCATGCAAAGACTGTTAAAGGTTAGAAAATTGACCTGAAATTGATCCATCGCTTGGACTAATGCTACCCATACTGCTTATTATGTAACAAGACAGAGCTATTTAGTTTGCAAGGTCTTAGCAAAGACACTTCAGGAAATGCAGTTCGGTTGATTCAAATCACAAGTACCAATGAGTGCATCATTTGACAGTTCTATGACAAATCATCAATGTAGGTAAATGAAAAGTGGGAGTAGGTGACTAATGCACTTGAAATTCTGATCTGAACCTCATCTGGATGAATGGTTTCAAGATCTGATGATCATTAAGAATCACACAGGGACTCCAGCACCAACTTGATGGATTTCTAAGCCACGAAGAATTATAAACTCTCAGACACAAATATCAAAATATGCTGCAAGATCCCTTTTGAGGGCACATTCAAAATATGTGCTCACTATCTCAGACCTAATACAAACATAAATTACAAGTTGGACTAGACACTAACAAGTTGTTCATACCCTTCACCCTTTATCTCTCAGGAAGGTAAAAAGAAACTGGATGGTAGGGCATAAATGACACATAAGCTGCAATGTGATACAAAAGGCATACTATGCTTCATCTCTAATGGTACACAAGAAGATTAAAATGACAACTTATGACATTGTGGATTCTTTATTCAGTTGTATCAGGTCCATTTGGCACTCAATGCTGTTTTATATAAATGATTTGGATGCGAGCCGAAGAGGTATAGTTAGTCAGTTTGCAGATGACACCAAAGTTTGAGGTGTAGTGGACAATGAAGAAAGTTACCTCAGATTACAACACGGTCTTGATCAGATGGGCCAATGGACCGAGAAGTGGCAGATGGAGTTTAATTTAGATAAATGTGAGGAGCTTCATTTTGGGAAAGCAAATCTTAGCAGGACTTATACACTAATGATAAGATCGTAGGGAGTGTTGCTGAACAAAGAGACCTTGGAGTGCAGGTTCATGGCTTCTTGAAAGTGGAGTCACAGATAGATAGGATTGTGAAGGCGGCATTTGGTATGCTTTCTTTTATTGGTCAGAGTATTGAGTACAGGAGTTTGGAGGTCATGTTGCGACTGTACAGGACATTGGTTAGGCCACTGTTGGAATATTGCATGCAATTCTGGTCTCCTTCCTACCGGAAAGATGTTGTGAAAGGGTTCAGAAAAGATTTATAAGGATGTTATCAGGGTTGGTGGATTTGAGCTATAGAGAGAGGTTGAATAGGCTAGGGCTGTTTTCCCTGGAGCGTCGGAGGCTGAGGGGTGACCTTATAGAGGTTTATAAAATCATGAGGGCATGGATTGGATAAATAGACAAAGTCTTTTCCCTGGGCTGGGGGAGTTCAGAACTAGAGGGCATAGACTTAGGGTGAGAGGGGAAAGATATAAAAAAGACCTAAGACGTAACTTTTCCACTCAGAAGGTGGTACATGTATGGAATGAGCTGCCAGAGGAAGTGGTGGAGGCTAGTACAATTACAACATTTAAAAGGCATCTGGATGGGTATGTGAATAGGAAGGGTTTGGAGGGATATGGGCCGGGTGCTGGCAAGTGGGACTAGATTGGGTTGGGACATCTGGTTGGCATGGACGGGTTGGACCGAAGGGTCTGTTTCCATGCTGTATATCTCTATGACTCTATGACTATGAAGCATTTACGATTTTTATTTTTTTTGCATTGGCCTAAAAATCAAAAATTTCACCAACACAAAACCATGCCATTTATTTAGAATCATAGAACCCCTACAGTGCAGATAGAAGCCATCTGGCCCATCAAGTCTACACTGACTTATGAAGAGAATCCCACCCAGACCCACACTCCCCTCCTATCCCTATAACCCTGCATTTAACTTGGTTAATTCACCTAGCTTGTACATCCCTGGACATTACGGGGCAGTTAAACATGATCAATCCATCTAATCTGCACATCTTTAGACTGTGGCAGAAACCCACACAAACATACAGAGAATGTCCAAACTCCACACAGACAGTCATCCAAGGCTGGGATTGAATCTGGGACCCTGGCATTGTGAAGCAGCAGTACTAATCACCCCGCCACCTTGCCTCCCTACTTAGTTACAGATATTACTCATTTCATTTGAGGGATGTTCAAGTCATTCCTTACACTGCTCTTATGGTACATAATGAATGCATTTTTATTAGGTACCAGATCATTTTAAAATCATTTGATCCTGAATACTTTCTGGAATATATTTCATATTCCTGCAGGCTCAGCATGAGGAGTTTTTTGAGGGAACTGGAGGGAGATATCAGGTTTGGCAATTCAAAAAAACCATCATACAAGTATTAGTAGTCATGGCTGCTCATTCTTATTTTCTGCATGTTAATAATGTAATTAATGGATGTAAATTTGCTCGCAGAGCTGGAAGGTTCGTTTTCAGATGCTTTGTCTTCATATTAGACAACATCATTAGTGAGCCTCCGGTGAAGTGGTACAGATTAATATAATTAATCTTCAATAATTTGCTTCTGCTTTTACTGTTTAAAATCAATTCTTTGTGTGTGTGTGTGTGTGTGTGTGGGGGGGGGGGGGGAGAACTGAGGGACAACCAAAAATAGGAACCATAATTGAAAAATAGCCATTAAAAAATCCAATTGGAAATTCAGAACAGGTTAGAATGTGAAACTTACTCCTAGTAAGTGAATTTGTGGTGAATAGCCTAAGTGCATTTATGGAGAAGCTAAATAAATAAGAAGATAAAAGAAACAGGTGATTATTCTCATCGGATGAGATGAAGATAACTTAGAGAAGACCGATTAAGTTGGTGAATACCAGTATGGGCTGAACAGTGAGCATCTGCATTGTATATTCTATGTAAAGCTCAATTCTGTCCCACAACACTGTTATTTTGTTCCCTTCCAAAATCAAGGAACATCATGTGAGGACTTGTTAAAACCAATTAACAAAATGCATGAAAACGATTCTCTGCTCAATCACGACTGTAAATCATGCAAATATAGGGTAAGTAATTGCACTTTCATGGATTTAAGAAAGTGAGACCAGATGCCTTCAAATATAGGCGATGATGCGTTAGGAGAAGCAATCAGAGAGGGCCATTCTCAACATGCCTTAGTGGACAGTTAGAGGCTAGCAATTGTAGAAAGCTTGCAGCAAAAACAGCCATCCATTCAAGCAGAAAAAAACTTTGGAAAGTCATTGAAAACGCTCAAAAATAAATTTAAAATATTACTACCTACAAAAGGAAATGACAGTTTCTAATACACCCACTTAAGTATTGATTAAACTTTCAGAATATTTTGAAAAAACATTTAACTTCTGAACTATTCTTCACATGTATTTCAAATTTAAAACTACTCAATATATATTTAAGGTCCTCTGAACGCGGAAGTTATTTATATCATAAATAATGGAAATGTTTTCATTCTCTTATTGTTGCATTTTAAATGAATTCAGATAATACAAAATGTTTCTGAATAGAGTATGTTCACAAAATTTGGTCCCAAAACTATATAAAAGGTATGGCAATTAGAACGAGGCCAGCAGTTGGATCTCATAGAATAGGAGTTCCCTGACTTGGGCTGTTAATCAGGGAGCCCTGGCTGACAGAAATAAACAGGGTGTCAGGGGTTCTGCTCATTCTACGGTCTGGCTCTGTGTTAGTTGCACCAGCACCCCGTATTTTGCACGTGTAAACAAAGGGCAACTTGGTGACAAGATAGCAGCCTTCACTGAGTTATTTCAAAAGGCTTTCAAAGACATAACCATATTACAAATTTGTCATGCTACTTTAAAAGGTTGCTGACAAAAAAAGTTAAACTTCTAAAATACAAGTCAGTGGAAAGAAGTTACTTGTACCATTTGTCACAAAGCAGGAGATTATGAGCACAGATCTCATTAATTCTCCCCCAAAGGTCCTGTACCTTGTAAATCTCAAACAGGGATTAAGCATTACATACACCGCACTGCCTCAGCTATACCAATGACTTGATTCAGCAGTGAGTCAGAATTAACCTGAATTTTGAATTCTATGATTCACAAATGAATGTTCAATAAAAAGTGTTCAAATTTACCCTTACTTTACCACATCGGAATAACACCCACTTTACTGTATACTCATGACTCATTGTTGACTCAAGCTGTACTTGAGGTCAGTGTAACTGCCTGGAATACAGAAAAGCTGCAAAAATTCCTCAGGAAATGACATTTCGAACTTGAATTGTTTAATGCTACCTGTGGATGACAATTCCATTTTCCGACTATAGAAATATTATTGTGAAATGTAACTTGTCAAGTTTGACCAGTGACCCTGATAACATAATCAGCCTTTCCATTTAACTAAATACATTATTCCTTGAATAATCAACACAGGGACTAAAGTAAAAGCTCCACAATATAAAGGAAGACATTTAAAGAATTACCTCATTCAAGCCATACAAAATATTCAGTAGCATGTCTAAGGTGAGTCTAGAAAACAATTTTGACAGACAGGTCAGGAAAAACTAGACTACATGCTTTTCAACTAATAAAAAGAAATTTAAAATATATCTTGGGAAAAAAAGTATTAAAAATTTGAAAGTAGTCAACCACATTATATTGAGTCTTAAATGGTTTCAGGAAGTGCAATGTAAACAATCCTTCAAACAAGGAGTATGAGTAGGTCATTTGGCCCTTTAAGTCTGTTCTGCCATTCAAGATGATTATGGCACAACCGATTGCTAGCTCAAATCCATATTCCCACCTTTCCCAATAACCATTCATCACTTTGCTTAACAAGAATCAACACTCCAGAAATCAACTCTCAGTCCATTATTCTCCAATACGACTTTACGAGTCAATAAGAATCGACTCTTACTCAACCAGTCGATCTTAATTATTTCAGGAATATTTTGTGACTATCTTCACAGAGGAAGACACGAGAAATACTTGCTTGGCTTCTCTGTCATTTCTCTATTTCCTATCTCTAGCTGTTTATCGATTCACTTCTACATTTGCTAAACCATTCCTTTTTACCTTTTACAGTCCATTTTAATGTTTACTACGAATTTACACATATTAGATCCTATCTTTATCAATTTCTTGGTGCTCCTTTGCTTAATTCTAAACTTTTCCAAATCCTCAGGCTTACTGCTTAATGGCAACTTTATAAGAATCCTCCTTTGATCTAATACTATCTTTACTATCCCAATTAGCAATGACTTTCCCACTTTTTCAATGGCTAGCTTTGCCTTAAAAAGAAATACGTTTTGAAAGCCAAGTATTATTTCTTTAAATACTAGTTATGTCCAAGCTCCTGCCGAACCTGCTAAAACTTGTTTTTCTAAGTCACCAAAACCACTTCCTCCTCATACCTTCACAATTGTCTTTGTTTAGATTTAAGATCCGAGTTTCAAACTGAACTATCTTTCTTGAAACAGTGGAAAAGTCTATGACGTTAAGACACCATTGCTCATTCTAAAGCAAAAATACGTATTTGTCATTAATAAACATCAAACTTTTACACAGAGCAGCTCACACAAACTCCAATTCTTTTAACTGAATATGCTGCAGAACAAGGGCAAACCACAAAAGACCAATTCGCCCAGAACCATTTGTTGCAAATAAGTTTTCTTATTCCTCATTCCTCCTCACTTCAAACTTCAGCCTATTTAGTTATAGTGTTTTATAGGCTTTATATCACCTGACATGCCCCATTGCTCTATACATTGCAATTACTCCTTTCTGGCACATATTATAGCTACTATTGTTCCCTGCTCATTCAATATCCTCTTCAATTTTATTTCAGTGTCTCTTTCTCCATTGTAGTGAATTTTTCTTTCAGCTCTTCCAGTTTCTTTCTCCCTCTTCTCACAAGCATCTTGCAGGAAATACAAATAGGAATGAGGTCCATTATTTCCAAACGGAGTTATACAAAGTTATCATTAAAAGCCACCACATGCCTTTGAAATAAATGTTTTTTTCCCCAAGAAGGATTCAAATACAAAACAATTTTCTTCAACTTAGTAGAAAATGGGCAAGTGAGATTCAACCTGTATTCTAAACTGCATCTCACAGTTGAAAGATTTGAAATTCAACATTTGACCATATAATTTGCTTATGAATGACAAAATTGAAAGCCATGGGGACCCAATGAAATCATCACTTCTGTCAGTTACCTTTCTGCTCCAAGAGATGGAATCCTATTGTGGATGTGAATTCTTGACCGTACAAACCTATCACTTGACTATTCTCATTTCATTTTCCAAAACAGCAGTGACAACAGGCAGAACTTTGAGTGCTGTTTTCGGTTGAAAATATAAACAAATGTATTCTGACCTCAAAACACTGATTGTCCGCATGATACACAGAGAAATAACAAGTTTGAGAAAATTCAAGTGAGAAAAATACTTAGCATGCAACTGCATAAAAAACTCCCATGTAACTTTATTACAAATATAAAGCAGAAAATGTAAATAAATTCAAATAGTTAAAGAGGTAGTAGAAAAATGCATTGATGGAGATAATTGTAACGTTCATCATGATTCATACTGCGACCTGAGCATGTATAAAAATTATTTTATCAAGAGTATTACAGTCAAATAATACTGGAAACACATAATATAATACTAATATCATAAATACTTTACCTTACTAATTTTTAGTGCACAATTCTTTTTGAAACCTTCCCAAAACATACTTCTAATGGTAGGATGTGGTGTCAGCACCAAAATATTTCTTGCATTGGTGAACAGGAGTGAGACAGTTGTTCCCTTCTGTTTAACTCTGCTGTCTCGAGATGCTGTCCAGATCCTGTCCAGACAGAGCCTGGGACCTGATAGTACTGAGGGCGGGCATAAGAAAAACACCTTCAAGCAAGAGTATAATCCCACTGAAAGTACACCACCTGCACACTTGCATTTTCCAGCACAATTCATTAGATTGCAAATCAACACGAGAATCTTGGCTGAATTTTCCATTCCCCATCTCAATATAGCCAAGAATATTCTAATAATCCAACTTCAGTCTTAGATGAGATGAGATAACTCAATGTGGAATAGAGATTGAATCTGATACTTCAAAGTTGCACAGGTCAGCGAAATATCTACTAATTAACTCAACAGGAAAGAGCAAAGAACAAATCATGATAATTTTTTTAAATGGAGTGATTTGGTTGAAATGTTAGCCCACCTACATTTCCTTTACAAAGTTATTTTCAAAGTTCATGTCCTGAGAGTTCAAACACTTTAAACATTGCTGCCAAACTTCTGAACAATAAAAAATACCGCAGAACGCAGTATCAAACTCATTAAATATATATTTCTAGCTAATTAACAACACAGTATTTCTTAAAATGTTTGAAATTGATCAAATTAGTATCAGTAAAAGCTAATGCAATAAAGAATATATAGGACTCAGGTAGGAGAGAGCCATTTGGCTCCCAGAGCCACCTTCACTATTTTATAAGATCATTTCTGATCTGGTAGAGGTCTCATCTCCCAGTGCAGACCTTAGCCCAGAGGAACCAGAGCTCTTACTTACCTTCTGGGCTGAGCATGGGACCTGACATCAGATTCGGCAGCTGCTACATTGGTGGTGGCAATGTCAGCAAGGTAGGCCCAGCAGCGTAAGATAATACCTGAGGATTGGTGACTTCATCATTGGTTGGGTCCAGCACTGACAGCAGCAAAGTGGTGGAGAAGGACACCACGCTGACTTCGAGGATTGGCAACTTCGACAATGATTGTGTCTGGTGTAGATGATGATGGAGTAGGGATGGTGGTGCAGGTGTCATTGATGGTGATAAGCTGGCTCAGGACCGGTAGACTCTCTTTAGGCTTTTTAAAAATTTTTTTCTCTTATTCTTAAATTATTTAAAATAGTGTCAGATTATGGTGAAATTTAAAAAGCTTTTCACTGTATTTTACTGTTCTTCTCATTGTAAGATACATGTGACAATAAATAAATCATTCATCATTCACTTCACGGTCTGTAACCATAACGCTCAATGCCCTTCTCGATTACAAATCTATTTAACTCAACCTTGAATAAACTCAAAGAAAAGGACATAGGATTTAGGAGCAAGAAGGGACCATCTCATGTAATGACATTGGGGTAAAGCAGTTTATACGCAATAACAAGTCAGTACACGGAAAGCATGGCAATGGAGGACTTTGGAAAATGAAGGGGTCAGACATGGGTTGAATTCCAGAACACCACTTATTTCAACAGTATCATACACAGGAATTTTAAAGCACCAAAGATAATACCCTTGTAGATGGAAAATGTAAAGCTGACAGAGAAAATTTGAAGACCCATTCATTCTGTACTGCTCACATATCCACTGAGACACATTTAACATAGCCACTTTGGAGAAGGGCAAGATACAATTCTACAGAAGATCCTTTAAAGCCAGGAAGTCAGTCAAAATTGTAGAAATAACAAAGGAAGAATAAAATAATATACAACGGACACCAGGGAGTAATTTCTAGTCTACAGACTATTTCAGGATTTTCTTTATACATCAATCCCTTCAATCCCTCTGCATCCTCTGCAATGAACCTTTGGCAGAGTTCAGCATTATAAAGGAAATCAAGGAAGTTGTTTACAGAACAATGATGGTTACATTGCTCACTTTATATTGAAATATAAGTAGACTGTTGAATTTGCAAACAATTTTTTAGAATCCCTAACATGCATAAGTGAACGACAAACAAACTCTCAGGTAAAATTTGTCCATTGATTCTATTTTCCCAAATAGATGAAACACAGATGTTTAGTGAAAACCTATATAAAAAATCTATAAATGTTTCATCAAGTAGTGCTTAACAAATATTTAATCTTGCAATATTCAAGTTAAAAACCTATGTCAAAACACCAATGTGTGCCAGCAATATGGTTTGGAATCAATAAAATGTTTTAAAATAAACGTAGTGCACCTAAGTCAAATAATAAATTGAAAACTCCTTCTACATCTTTACTAACCTGATAATGGTTTCTTCATTTATTCAAATCATTAAGCAGGAAAATTTAAAATGTTTAACCTGATCATAACAGTGGATCTGCTGTTATTTTGTTGTATCAGAGGCATGTTTGCATGATTGGTTAGAGCAATACTGTAAGTAAGCAGTCAGTTGGTTTAGGTCTGTCTGCCCATATCAGTTCGATCCAAACCCCAGTGCTTAATGGTCCTCTGGGCAAAAAGCGAAAGCTGATCCATCAGGTTAACATTAACATAGAATAACACTTGATGATTATTGATGTGCACTCATTGCACCTCCAGATGCACAGTTCCCAAAGCCCGGCTGCCAGCTCGGTCTATTATTTTCATTATTAAATCAAGTCATCTGTATGCAGCCTGTCTGCCCCAGTTACTCCTGTAGCAAGCCTAGTGTAGTTAAATGAGTTTCTGATGAAAAAAGACAAATCAGCTCCTAACTGGAGGCACTTTCACCCTCCCCCATTCCAGTTTGTTAAACTTAGTGGGAATATCAGTAATGCACTTATCACATTTAATAAAACAATTCATTAATTTGTGTATTTTTGTTTTGTTTTTAATAAAAGTAGTTCACGAACTTGGACTCAAATTTACTGTATGTGCGGAACAACAAAAAAAAATGCCACAAGCTGAATTTCATTTTTGTCCTGTCAAGTTGAATTTCTTCTATTTCAAAAGCAGTTCATTATAGTCTATAATAGGCTGTCAAAGCACCACAATGCCAAATCCAGAATGTACACAATCAGGCAATGAGCTTTACACAGTTAGGAGATCCATATTTCTACCAGTCCTCAGGCTAATTTTTAAATGCAGGGTTTCAATGTATTCCTGTTACATTTCACTTAACTGCTATAACCCAATTGGAAAATAAGTTATTGAATATCATTACTGTCAACACAAGATGAAAGTTTATTTCTTTTGCTTAGCTTTCAGAAATGTAGAACACTTAATAAAAGAGACAAGTTTTGTGCTTTGCTTATAGAGATTTTTAATCTCCATTCCTCTTTTTAGTCACACAATATTCATTAAATGAATAAAAAAAAGTCTGTTCTTTCAAAATGAAAAGCACAGTAGGAAAGCTTTACTATAAATAAGTCTGAAGCTTGTTTCAACAGAAAGCCGCCTGTAATCCTGTCCGGAAATGTCTGAGTCCAAGCCATGAATATTACACCTCTTTCAATAAATGTTATGAAGCATAAAGCTGGAAAGTGCAGTTAAATGCCTCTTCCAATATTAGATCTTGAAACAGCCAAATAATGCAAAATCAAGTGCATCTGTCATGCTTTGTAAACACCTTTAATTCAGGCTCAAAAATATTTTTAAAATATCTCAAATAAACAAACTAAACAAGGTCAAGATGTGGGTTAATCAATACTACTTTAGTGTTTAACTTTTTAAATATGAATCATTTTAAGGACTCAAAAGTTATTTCTAAACCAGTTTCACCAGAAAAATGCTTTGGTTCAGTTGATATATATAGTTGTCTAATATTTGTATCTAATGTTTCAGTATTTGCAAACTCAAGAATAATGTTTTTTAAATAACAAAACTAACAAGGATAACAGAACCAAATAATTGTGAATCTTTACTTACTACACAACATTTTACTTATAGTAGCTTTGATCCATACAGTTAAATATAAATTTCCAGAACATTCTGCTGTAATTGAGCCTTAAGGTGTCATGTTTCAAGTACGTTTTCAAACATTCCTACTTTTTTCAGATGAATTGGCAGTGTTTGTAACAAGGGCATAATTAACACTAAGATCTTCAAAACTCAATGACTGAAAATAATTACTTCTGTTCTTCTTTCTTCAGTCACTCTGAGTCCCAGCCAAAGATTCAGAGATGACTGGACAAACATAAAGGATGTCAGGAACACTGCCCAGTGACATACTATTCAAGGCACATGGAAGAGAGTTCAGGCTTGAATGCCTTAACCTGCTCACTGGTAAGATCAGCTATCAGAAAGACACAGCGTAAGTCAGCACTATTCACTGAGCCAGCTATGACCTTAAAATCGTTGCTCCAGGGGCATGTTCATCCACCAATTAGTCTCTTCGCTCACTAGCAATCCTTTCTACAGCGACGCTCAGGTCACTTCATTCCACAGTGTTGATGAAGTGTGTGTGATGGTTTTTTCTCTTCATGACTGACCGCCAAAAGCTGACCCATTAGGAACTTAAATCTATTCATGCCACTTGAACGCACCTTCAGTGATTGCAAATTTTGACACCTCTTTTTCCCTCGCTCTCCAGAATGCCATGTAAGATTTTAAACAAGTGGGATTTGCAAACAAAATTATGCACAGGCTGATAGTGAAATAAAATTTAGCATTTTATAGCTTGCTGGTAATAGTGCTCGTTCATCAATCCTCTTAATTTAGATTTGCCCCAATTTTCCATTTGAATACACTGTAACAGGGTACTTTTTTTTGCATTCTCAGTTCAAACAGAAATAAATCTGTGATACTAATAATTGTATGCCATAACAAAGCCCCGCCCCCGCCCCCCCCCCCCGAATTCAATCTTTGGCACAAACAAATTTACCTGTTCTTTCCTGGGACCTCAAAAATGTGAAACGCATACCTCATCACACCTGCACTCCCTCATCACTCCCTCTTTATCCCGATCCAAACAATTTCCTCCAATCAACATGTTGTTAAAGTCCAATCTTTGTATACCATAATTTATATTCCTTGATTTAATTTCCTTCTATGTATCTTTGTCAACTCTGATGGTGTCCACCACCAAATAAAAGTTACTAGACTTTGACATCTAGCTCTTTTTGATTAACTTCGCATCAAAAGTATAAGAAGCTGACTGACATTCTGTGTTAACAGACATACAGGAAACAGAAGCTATTTCCAACATGGATTAGTTCAAAGTGGGCTAAATATGGTGCATCTATTGTGAAGACTATGCCCTGTTTTATTATGTTAGAAATCACACAACACCAGGTTATAGTCCAAAAGGTTTATTTGGAAGCAATGATGAAGGGGCAGTACTCTGAAAGCTAGTGCTTCCAAATAAACCTGTTGGACTATAACCTGGTGTTATGTAATTTTTAACTTTGTCCACATGCCATAGTAAAACAGCCATGTGTGGAGGAGCCAGTGTTGGAGTCCAACACCAGCTCCTCCACGTCCTAGTTGTTTTAGTATGGCAAGGAACCTTATTGTCTAAGGCACAGAAATTGTATTGCAAAAAATGCGAGAAGATGAATAAACCTCTCATTCTTTGGCAAGAATTATTTTCCCTCTTTCCCCCAGTTGCAGACTGCAGAATGGATTCTGACACCCCTTCCTTGAAAAGCCTTCCTATGTGGTTACTTTGCACTGAGGAGAAAAGACAAAAAGGTCACAAAGGCTCAATTCCCAGTGTGTGCTGATTTAGTTGATTTCAATTTAGATGATAGCAATGATATTTCAATTTGCATCGGTTCCACTGGGCTCAGGGTGGAGAAATCAGACAGAGGAGCCAATTTTCATTCAATGACCTCTGTTACACAGACGTGTTCTGGGGGAAGGATCAGGCTCCATTCTGATTTGTCTGCAACCGTTTGTTGAGGTTCAAAGTGAAGAATGTTTGATTTTGCAATGTATTGAAAGGTTGTTGTGATTTGCAGACATAGTAAAACGTTTCATATTTCAAGGATAAATTCCACTATGCATTTCCATAAACTTATTCCTTTTCTCCAATTTAATTTAATTAACAACAGGAAAGGACTTCTCATTTGAGGAGTGTGATTCAAGTTACTTTCCAAATTCATTGAACAAAAGATACACAACAATAAGGGGACAGCACTTTTCGCTAAAACTTTAATCAGACTAATCATGATTCAGACATTTTAGGAAAGAAATGCATTAAGAAGTTAATGGGAAAAATCAACTTCTAATTTGCATAAGGAAACTGTTGCTAGGGTGGTGACAAAATTGTTCCTAGCTCAGGGAATAATGGTAACCGGAGAAAAGACTGCATTATTCATCAACATTTTAAACAACAGCATTTAATATTATTTGATGTTATATACTACATACGCAGACTTGTATTTTGGTTTCTGGTAATGGGAATTTTACATTTCAAGTCAGTAATTGCTATTCATCAGTGAAGCTGCAGAAACAATGAACGTTTTGTTCTGAACCATTGTTTAAATGGAAGGCACATTGATTTCACACTGCACTTCCACTGGGCTAGTAACAGTAACCTTAGGAACTTTTAATAATTTTTCATGTGCTTTGTAATAAAAGTGCTTCTCTCTTGGATTTTCTTTTGCAAGGTGTACTATTGGATTCTTTGTAAACTGTTGCAAAATGTATTAAAAACGGATAACCGTGTGCAGGGCAGCAATAGGAAACATGCCATAACATACTAGCAACGTAGTTTTTAGGATTTCATGGCACAAAAGGAGAACACTTGGCTGATCATACCCTGTACGAGGGTATCATTCTCCTTTGGTCCTGAACATACTTCCAAATATAAATTAGAGATGCCAGTGATTGATGATCAATGACTTGCATCTTTCTCATGCCATTCATGACCTTAAAATTCAAAATAATTTACAATCAAATATTTTTCAAAAGAAGTTATTGTTATAGTGTAGCCAATTTGTGTACCGCAAGCCCGCATAACCAATGGTGACAGAAATTGAAGGTTTACCTTTGTAAATGTTGGTTTGAAGGATAAATATTTGCCAATAAACTAACAGAACACCCCTGGTTTTCTTAAAACAATGCTGGGTCATTGGCTATGCCGACTTGTGAGGGTAGACTCGGCCTCAGATTAGTGCCTCGCCCAACCAAAAGAGAAACAAGGAAGAGCGCATCATTCACAAAATAATGATTGCAAGTGTAAACCTAGATTATGCATTGTAGTCTTAAACACAAAACATTCAAGGGCATTTTTAGACTGGTACCTGCTCTTGCTGTTTGTGGAACAAGCTACTTATGTTCCAAAACACTTTCTTCAAATGCCATCTATGAATTTTCCTACTGCAATCTTTCTGGTTAGTTGCTTCATTGGACAGTCATGCTTGTGATGATATCATTTTGCAAGGTCACAAAGACAGCAATGGTGGCATATCCAATTTCAATTAACATCGTGATACTGTTACAGAGCTTTACCTGACCACAGTTAGATTAGATTCCCTACAGTGTGGAAACAGGCCCCTCAGCCCAACAAGTCCACATCGACCCTCCGAAGAGCAAGCCACCCAGACCCACTTCCCTCTGACTAATGCACCTAACACTATGGGCAATTTAGCATAGCCAGTTCATCTGAGCTGCACATCTTTGGATTGTGAGAGGAAACCCATGCAGACACGGGGAGAATGTGCAAACTCCACACAGACAGCCACCCAATGCTGGAATCAAACTTGGGACCCTGCTGCTGTGAGGCAGCAGTGCTAACCACTGAACCACTGTGCCACCCTTACAGTCTTACAGTTAGACTGCAAGAGATGCCCAAGATCCTGGAAAGCAGACTTCCTTCTCTATTATTCTGAGCAGGAAGTCAGATTGGCACTCAGCTGGCTGTCAGCGGAGGAAATTGTAGTCACAAGTCATCATATTGGTGCTTCACCAACAAAAGACAGGCATGAAGAAAATTCACAACAGTAGAGTAAAATCTATGATAGTGTCAGATTTCAGAATTGAGATGAGGTCTAAACTTCCTTAAAACATTGTTAAAAATCACACAACACCAGGTTATAGTCCAACAGGTTTAATTGGAAGCACACTAGCTTTTGGAGCGACGCTCCTTCATCAGGACAATCACCTGATGAAGGAGCGTCGCTCTGAAAGCTAGTGTGCTTCCAATTAAACCTGTTGGACTATAACCTGGTGTTGTGTGATTTTTAACTGTACACCTCAGTCCAACACCGGCATCTCCAAATCATCCTTAAAACATAGGTTAATAAGAAAAACATAATAATAACCTTGTTCCCTTGGCATTGATACTGCTTGGCCTGATTACTTACAGCATTTTCTGATGTTATTTCAGATTTCCAGCATCTACAGTATTTTGCATTTGCACTCAAAGAACCTGTTTAGTTTGCACAAGTAATTCACTTTAGACTTGCCGACAACAACAATACTACTGAAAACATATCTGATAATTATCACATTTCAGTTTGTGGGTATTACTGTGCAGGAATTGACCATCATGTTTATTAAATACTTTTGAAGTGCTATTAATCTTATAATCAGCCTTAAAGTGCTTTAGGATGCCCTGAGTTTGTGGGAGGTGCTGTTTAAGTGTAAGCTTTTCTTTTATTCATGGTAGTTGCATTTGGGATGGTAGAGATACCAGTTTGCAGCAAATTACTGCACATGATGATAATGGCAGAGTAATCTTTTGGGTGGCATGGTGGCTCACTGGTTTGTACTGATGCCTCACAGCCTCAGGCAACTGTCTGTGTGGAGTTTGCACATTCTCTCTCTGTCCAAAAATATGCAGGTTAGGCAGATTGGTCATGGTAAATTGCCCACAGTGTCTTGGGGTGTGTAGGCTAGTTAGATTAACCATGATAAATGCGTGGTTATAGAAATAGAGTAGCAATTTGCATCTGGGTGGAATGTCCTTCGGAGGGTTCGTGTGGGCCAAATGCTGATGTTCTGGTAACCTTTTGTGGCACAGAGGCAATGTCCCTACCCCGGATCAGGCAGCATGGGTTCAAGCTCCACCTGCTCCGGAGGTATGGAATAACATCTCTAAACGGGTTGATTTAGAAAAATAGATTAACTAAAAAAATGTTACAATACCTGGATGTTCCGCTTGACAATGGATTTAGTCACTTTGAACATATTCGTATACAAAAAAGGAAAAACCAAAAGTTATTCCATTTTGGAATTTACCCTCTCCCATAAATAACAACGAAGTCAGTAATCCTGAAACCATTTTAGTAATTCATTGAATCAAATGCCAGTTGGAATTTTATTCATTTTAAGTAACACTTCATTGGAAATGTTTTGTTTGTAGTCTCTTAATTAATTTCAAATTACATGGTAATCAAGGTAATATCCTTAGTTCCACTGATGATTTGACAATAGTATCCAGGTGGCTTTTATTTGTGTTTGTGTTCATATTAAATTAAATTTGCAGACTTAATTTCCTTTCCTAATCTCATGTCACCTCATCGGAGTGGTTAATTCCTCCCAGTGCACTACAAATGCTGCTTCTCTTACCCACCCACAGCTTTCTTCATTGGTCATTTACTTTTCACAGTGTAACCAAAGTTATTTGGATGAATAATCTTGGCTGCAAATCCTGCCTGGGATAAGTGTTCTTATTTGTGCAACATCTTTGTCCCTTGAATTGAAGCATTATCGATCAGGGCAAGCAATAAACAAAAACACCTCAGGGGCCTGGGAGGAGCAATATAACCAATTACATTTAATTAAATCAAAAGAAGGGTACCCTAGGGCTGAATGAGCTATAGAACAAATTTGCATTAAACACCTTCACAACCAAAGAGGCACTTCTTGGTTTAGTCCAGGAGTGCAATTGTTGACGTCTATGCTTTACACAGGAGGGAGCCATTAACTAAATTCCAAATCATTGTTTATTTACTGATAGGAAGGGTCTGGGGGGCAAGCTTCACTTTATCTCGGGTGCAAATTACTCAGTCTGAAACAAAGAAATCTAGCAAACAAATATCATCCTCCACAATCTGCAAAACAAAGACAAGAACAAAACAGCTTGATGCTTCAGGTAATTGATCCATTATTTAACACAGAATCCCACAACTGTTTGGATACAAGGAGAATGTTTACCAGAATATATAAATACCAATATTATTTACAGTTAAAACATTACTTTTAAAACAGTAGAAATTGGATCTTGATGTATATGATAAACCATACCGTTTATGTCAATATGATCATGTCGTCAATGCAACAAGTGTCAACTTACCTAAATCATTACCTTGGTTCTAAAAAAAAGGTATGTGCTGCAGTAGATAAATCTCCCTTTATTTCAGTTTCACTCCATGAAACGGAAACTAGTACAAAGTTCATTTAAAAGGTCTCTAGACTGTCCAGATCATTATGGAATAATTTTTTAAATGTCATTTTAAATATTCTTCATGACAACAGAAAGCTGATAGGGCAGTCTCTAAACTATGCAATTCTATAGCATCCTTACTGTAGAAAAGCATCCAAAGTGCTTTGGAGGAGTTTTATCAGATCAAATTTGACATTAAGCCACACCTCCCAGTTGAAAAAGGGAAGGAGGGGAAAGTCTAACAATCTCAAATCAGTCAGCCCAATTTCAATAACGAGGAATCTCTCAAGGTCAAAACACAAATGAATTGCCATGTGGTAAAATCATGGTCTAATAAGTTAAAGACTAAAATGAATAATTGGTGGTAAAGATTGTTCATCCAACTAATTGAGTTATTTGATGAAGTGACAGACAAGGTTACGGAGGGTAGAAAAAGTAATATTTTCATATGGATGTTCAAAGGTTCACAACATGCCACATTATAGATTCAAGAGTTATATTGAAGCCAATGGGGTCAAAGGGATGGGGCAATATGAAGACAAACATTGGCTAAGAGACAGTATAGATCTGTGGTGAATTGCTATATTTCAGTCTCGTAGAAAAGATAAAATATTCTTCAGGGCTTGTAACATATTAAAATTGCCTCAACTTGGGAATGCAGGGCTTAATTCCAAAGTTTTCAGATGATACAAAAGTCAGACATATTGTAAATAATGCAAAGAAAAATAACAGACTCTGGGAGGTCATGGATTGGTGAAATGGATAAGACACATTGACATTAGCGAGAAGTACATTATTTTAGTATGAAGAATGAAGAGGGACACTATTAACCAAATTGTAGAATTTTTGTAACAGAGATATTTACGGGATTTGAAGATAACAAAATAAATTGAGAAGGCCACGTAAAAACATTGGACACTTGCTAATACAATTGAAACAATAAAAGTTTGCCAATACATTATAAAAGCATTGGTATGAGCTGACCGACTGGAACATTATATTCAATTTTGTGTGCACCATTGAAAATTATCAAGATCTTAAAGAAGGTGTGGATGGGATTTACTAGAATGCGACCAGGGATGATATACTAATTACAGAGAGAGTGTGGAAAAGATGGGGTTGTTCCCTTTACAGCAAAGAAAGTTAAGATTCATTTTGGTAGAGGTATTCAAAATTATGAAATGGCTTAATAGAACTAACATGTGGAATCTTAAAGAAATAAAGTCAGTAACCAGAGATACAGATTTCAGTTAATAGTTGAAAAAAAAAGGAGGTGGCCTGAGGGTTTATTTAAATAAAAACAAAATTATTCTTCTGTGCTATATGATTCAATGATATTTATAACAGGTCATCGAAAAGTCAAACAAAGAGTTAATGCTTTAAGAATAGAATTCAAGGAGGAAGGGAAATGAGGCAGAGAGGTTTATGGTGGGAGCTCCAGTTTTGATGGCCACGATATCTGAAGGCACAGCTGCCAACTGTGGAGTAAAAGAAAAAAAAATCAGAAATTCACAAGATGCTAGAATTTGAAAAGCACAAATCTCATAGATTTGTAATGGTCGAGGAGTTTACACTGATGTTAGTGAGGTTTATAAACCCAAGGCTGAGAGTTTAAAATTTGAGCTGTGAGGAGAAGGAGTGTAAGCAAGTAGAAGGTTAATGGGTGAAGGGGACTCAGAGGAGCAGGTTGTAGATGGACCAAAGTAATCAGAAAGTAGAAGGTGGAAAGCTGGCCAGGCGAGCTTGGGAATAATTGCGTCTGGTGACAACAGAAATATGAACTATTTAAAGAAAAGAACAATTAACATTAGCAAATTTTTGAAACAAAGGAAAACCAAGAATGGTGAAGATAAAGTTAATATAGAGGGTTGCCTTTCAGAGTGGAGGCCTCTGACCAGTGGAGGGCCACAAGGATCAGAGCTGGGTCCACTGCTTTTCATCATTTGGATAAATGATTTGGATGTGAACATAGGAGGTATAGCTTCCAAATGACACCATGAACATAGTTACAAATCACACAACACCAGGTTATAGTCTAACAGGTTTAATTGGAAGCACTAGCTTTCGGAGCGCCGCTCCTTCATCAGGTGGTTGTGGGGCGCACAATTGTAAGATACAGAATTTCTAGCAAAAGTTTACAGTGTGATGTAACTGAAATTGTACATTGAAAAATACCTTGATTGTTTGTTAAGTCTCTCATCTGTTAGAATAACCATGACAGTTTCACCTCTTTCATTAATAAATCACAAAACTTTTTTTTAAAGTTACATTCTCAGGTTAACTGTAACAATTGGTGTCAGCGCAGATAGGATGTTGAGATGTTGAAGGTGTTAGCCCCGTGAGTTCCCTGTCTGTGCCATAACATTTAGACTGATTCTAATCTAAAAAGTGAGTTAACAGAGTCTTATATGGATTCATGCAGGTTTTGAGCAAAGTACTATGCAACTCTGCAAGTACAAATTCACCCCACACGCGCGTGTGTGTGTGTGTGTGTGTGTGTGTATAGAGCAAAGGTGGTCCCGGTCGAGGTCCTCCCTGTGGGTACCGAATTTAGCTATCAGCCTCTGCTCAGCCACTTTTCGCTGCTGCCTGTCCAAAAGTTCCTCTTGGAGGATGGTTACCTGAATGTCGTGGACCGCTGAAGTGTTCTCCAACTAGGAGGGAACCCTCCTGTCTGTTGATTGTTGTGCGGTGCCCATTTATCCGTTGCCGTAGCCTTTGCTTGGTTTCAGGGGCTGGTACAGTTATAGCATTTGAAAGGCATTTGGATAGGTGTACGAATAGGAAGGGTTGAGAGAGATATAGGGCAAGTGCTGGCAAATGGGACCAGATTAGGTTAGGATATCTGGGCTGCATGGACGAGTTGGACCAAAGGGTCTGTTTCCATGCTGTTTCTACATCTCTATGACTCTAGCACAAAACATCTGCATGAATGTGAGTGAGCGAGTGAGAGAACAGAGAAAGTGAAGCCCCTTTACAGCAGTCAGCTACGTCCTACATCACTGCTGATGTCAGTGTTGTCAGCACTCAGTAGGCTCTTGTCTGTAGTTCTTCTTGTACATGAAAGCAGTCACGGTCCTAATAACTGCATCAGTTTACAGGTCGAACTAGAGGCCAGTCACGTGCAGACTGGTGTCCACATATGAAGGAGAACAATTATCCTCTTTCCCGAATGTACAAAAAAAGTTGCCTTAACAGATGTAGTTGAGGAAATGGGATTCGCTATTAATTCTGAAAGCATCGCAGCACAACTATGAGGACAACAGCAATCCATATCTCCACAAATGCAGATGGTGCTGCAGATCATCTACTGCAGCCAGTCACCTCTCCAGTTGTCTTGACTTGTCAAGCCACTGGAAACAAATGTGAAAGGTCACAACATGGCTAGCCAAGTGCGAGACACTAAACTAGACCCCAGGGTATCAAGGACAAGTTCGGAAGACCTTGACAGAGTGATACCAAATATGCCATGAGGAAGCAAACTTACTGTGATCGGGGACTGCAACATAAGATAGAAGCTGACCATCAAACTTGGGACGTTATTCTGGATAAATCAAGATGTTGGGAAAATGTTATATGGAACTTTGTGGAATAAACATGATTTTCCTTTCACAAAGCCATGCTGTCTCAGCCTGATAATGAGTTTCTAAATTCTAGCTACTACCTGATAATACTGGATTCTAAACGTTTTCCAATGGAGAACGTTGGACTAAGTGCTGGTATTCTGCTTTCTGTCCCCCTCCTTTCATGATTAATGGTATTGTATTTGTGATTTTCCAATCTGCCTAGACCTATTTAGAGTCCAGAGAATTTTGGAATTTTTTAACCAATGTATCAAATATTCCTACAGACATCCCTGGCACAACCCTAAAGGCTGCAGGTAACTTCATCGCTGCAGCACAAGCTCCAGAAATATCTGCATGGAAATTAGACACCAAATAAAAATGCCTACGAAATCTTAGCATTAATATATTTATGAAAGGAACTGTAGGGGAAAATGCGATGTCAAACTTAAAACAAAAAACTTGCTCTGTACAAATCTGTGGTAATATTTACTCTCTTACATGCCTTTGAGACTTGAATTTGATACTCCAGGCATAATAAGCAGTTTGATGGGGTTCACAAGATGCAGTCAGCTGCACCCTACATCACTGCACGCTTCATCAGCACTCAGCAAGTTCTCGTCTGTAGTTCTGCTTGTACATGATAGCAGCCATGGACCACTGCCTCCTGCTGGGCGACTGTCACCTACAGGGTGAGCAGTGGGCTGGTAAGGGAACGTGGAAGCTGAACACAAAGCTGTTGACCCTGGGAAACATTGAAGAGCTCAAGAGGGACGAGGCAGGTTGGAGAACCATGAAGCCCCTCTTTGAGTCCCCAGCGGACTGGTGGGAAACAATAAAAGGGAACATCAAGAGGTTCTTCATCCTCAAAAGGTGTTCAGGAGGCGAGAGAGAGGCGGGGAAAACTGTCCCAGCTCTAGGAAAGTATGCAGAACCTGTTCCTGTTGCAGACGATGAGGGTCGATGTCACGGAGGACCTCAAGGAGGTGATTGGCTAGCAAGCCTCGCTCTTTGCTTCAGAGGCCTCCAAGATAATCTTCCGGTCCAGGGTCCACTTGGTGGAGCAGGACAAGACGTGCTCACGTTTCTTCTTCCAGAAGGTGCACAAAGAGAGCTCCGTGCTCAGCACCCTGAAGGAAGAAGATGGCTCGGTAACATCATCTCAGGCTGACGTCATGAGGATCAGCAAATCCTTCCATGCCAGTCTGTATGACGCGAAGCCAACCAACCAACATGGCCTCCCAGTCGTTCCTGTCCTCTATCGCTATCCTCTATCTTAGACGACAGAACATGAGAGAGGCTGGACCAGCCATTATCTCTGGACGAACTCACCAAGGCCCTCGAGTCCTTCGAAAGAACAAAACTCCCGGAAGCAACGTCTTACCGGTCGAGATCTATTCCGCTCTGTGGGACTTGATTGGTCAGGACCTGCTGGAGGTGTATGTCAGGATGCTTCAGGCAGGTACCATGAGTGAATCCATGAGGAAAGGCATCATCACCCTCGTCTACAAGCGGAAGGGGGAGAGGGAGAAACTCAAAAATTGGAGACCAATCTCACAGTTGAATGCGGATTACAAAATTCTGTCAATACTTATCGCCAACTGGGTCAGGACTGCTCTGGGGTCAGTGATTTACCCTGACCAAACCTGTGCTGTACCGGCAGGAAGATCGCTGAGAGTCTCGCACTCCTCAGGGACACGATCGCCTATGTGCAGGACAGATGGTTGGATGCCTGCCTGATCAGCCTGGACCAGGAAAAAGCCTTTGACAGGATATCACACATGTACATGAGAGATTTTATTTTAGATTGCTTACAGTGTGGAAACAGGCCCTTCGGCCCAACAAGTCCACACAGAGCCATGTTCTCTCCAAAATGGGCTTTGGGGAGGGAATCTGCAATTAGATCAGACTGCTCTACACCAACATTGTCAGTGCAGTCTCAATGGGTGGGAATCAGATAGCTTCCCAGTCAGATCTGGAGTCAGGCAGGGCTGCCCTCTCTCTCCTGCCTTGTTTGTGTGCTGCATAGAGCCATTTGCCGAATCAATCAGGAAGGATGTGAGCCCAAGAGGGGCGACTATTCCTGGCAGTGGGGGCCTGCAGGTTAAGGTGTTCCTGTACATGGATGATGTCGCCGTTTTCTGCTCGGATTAGCTGTCCGTGCGCAGACTCATGTGCATATGTGACCAGTTCGAACAGGCCTCGGGGGCCAAGGTAAACTGAGGCAAGAGTGAGGCCATGCTCTTCAGGAACTAGGCCGACCAATCCTCAATCCCCTTCACCGTCAGGACCGACCACCTGAAGATGCTGGGTATTTGGTTCGGGGGGGGGGGGGCTGGGGCGTGCGCCAAGTCTTGGGAGGAGCGTATCAGTAAAGTGAGGCAGACACTGGGCAGATGGAAGCTACGGCCGTTCTCCATTGTAGGTGTGAGGCACTGTCATTGCTGTTATACGTGGCATAGGTCTGGCCTATTCCCAGAACCTGCCTCTGCAGTCACCCGGGCCATCTTTCAAATATATATGGAAGTCAAAGATGGACCGGGTCCGAAGGGACTTGATGTATAAAGATCTGGGCAATGAGGGAAAAAATACACCCAATGCCACCCTCACCCTGATGGCCACCTTTGTGTGTGGCTGCATCAAGCTGTGCGTGGATCCCCGGTACGCAAACACCAAGTGTCACTACGTACTGAGGTTCTACCTGTCCCCGGTGTTGCGAAGTATGGGCCTGGCCTCGCTGCTGCGAAACGCTCCGAGTAGTTGGACCATTCCGTATCACCTGTCATTCGTGGAGAAGTTTATGAAGAAAAACACCTTTGACCACAAGTCCATCAGGAAGTGGTCAGCACGTAGAGTGTCCTTGAGACCTTTCGGGAAAAGGAGAGGGCGGATCCTATCGAGCGGTTCCCTGAGCAGACTGTCAAAGTCATTTGGCAGAATGCCTCATCGCCAGAACTTTCCAACAAGCACCAAGACATGGCTTGGCTGGTGGTGAGAAGGGCTCTGCCTGTGAGATCCTTTATGCTCGCCCGGACTCTCAGCCGCACCGCACGCTGCCTTCGAAGCGGCTGCGGGGGGGAACGAGACTGTCACACACCTCCTTCTGGAATGTGCCTACGCAGAAGTCTGGAAAAGAATACAGTGGTGTTTGTCAAGATTCGTCTCGAGCAGCGCCGTGACGCGGGACACCGTGCTCTACAGTCTGTTCCCTGGGACACACACAGAGACGAACAACAACTGTGCCTGGAGGATCATCAACTCGCTGAAGGACGCTCTCTGGACGGGCCAAACCCTGTTGATTTTCCAGCTGAAGGAGTTGACCCTGACTGAGTATTGCAGACTGGCACATTCCAAGGTTCAGGACTATGTGTTGAGGGACACGCTGAAGCTTGGGGCAGCTGCTGCCAAGGCGCGGTGGGGAAAGACCGCCGTGTAACATCTGCCTAAGAAGAACAGGGGGCCCACGCAGTCATTTGGGCTCTGCTGACACCTCAGCTAAATATATGGACATATAATTGATAAATGTACAGACCTATATATAAAAATGATAAATTCTGATCTCTGTATGTGAATGTTTACATATGTATGGCATGACCAACTGTACAGACCATCAAATTATTCTATGAATAAACTATATTTTTGAAATTAAAAAAACTGTTAGTTTGCAGGTCAAATTAGGGGACAGTCATATGCAGGCTGGTGTCCATATGTGAAGGAGAACACATCATCTTTCCCAAGCGTACAAAAAAAGTTGCCTTAACAGATGTAGTTGAGGAAGTGGGATTTGCTATTAATTCTGAAAGCATTGCAGCACAGCCATAAAGACACAATCGAAGTATGCATCATCAGATCCCAGCTCAGATGGAGTGTACACATAGTACATAGAATTGATGATAAAATCCCTAAATTGGTCACATACACACTACTTAAACTTAGACAATGCCACAAAGTAGACTGCGAAGACATGTCCTTGAAGGCAAACCTCAGGAAAAGTGAAAAAATATATAAGAACACAGGATTCAAGTTGTTTGTGAAAGGCCATACATGTCTGCAACCAGGTCCACAGCCTCTTTGCAAGCACGTAAGAAATGACCATCTTCAATAACGGAGGGAAAACATTGGCAACAGTGCAGAAGGAGACCATTCTGCCTGTGATGTCAGTGCAGCCCATACTAAATATTAACGCAGTTCAGAAGCTTTGCAAGAGGAATAGCTTTATTTAACATATAACCCTTGCTGCTAGAAACAAACCACAAAATAGTGAATGACACTTTAAATGGTGAAGCATTCAAAAACTCCTTCTCATCATAAGGTAGTGGAGCATTCAGTATAAGGTTAGGTGGATGACAATTGCGCATGACAATATCAATCACACTTCTAATTCGCCCACAGTTAAAGCAACGCTGGGAAATATACTTTCTCAATAATCTGCCTTCTATGGTAGTCACAAATTCAATATTAATAGACATTTCAGACCCTTTTCGTAAATTCCTTACTAAAGAAGTGGTAGGCTAGCTTGGTACCTTTAATTCAGGTGCTAAGCAACAACTTTTACAAATCATTGCACTACGTGTAATTGTTAGCTATTCAGCTGGCCATTATCCAGGATTACGGTTATACAGCTTGGCTCACAAGTTTAAGCAGTCATGTTTCTTTTAATTGATGATATTATGGTGCAAAGCGCCAAAATGTGACATGTATATGCATGCTTGATCCCCATTCTGATTCTGTGATGCACATAGGGAAGCCATTTTCACCAAACTGTTCTCCGATGCTATTAGAAAACCATCCTACTACAGTAACGTAATAGCCTGAAAGTATGTTTTTTCATCCATTCTATCGCTTTATCCTTCAAACTTCTGAAGGTTCACAGTGCCAAAGGTGGAATCATATCTCTAGTGGATCAGTAAGTAATTAAAATAGTGACATCCTTTTTGTATTCCAGTGCGGCTTATAATGACAACTTTGAGATTGGTGACAGCACCATTGTGCAAATTGAACCTTTACGTGTTCAGTAATCATGCTGACACCATCAACAGTAAACATTGGTTACTTCACAACATTAAGAAAAATCTAGCACTAGGTCCTCTGCCTACACATCCACCTACTCAACTAGAAATGGAAGTTGGCCAAAATATTAGCAAAAGTATTAACAAGAAAATACGGGAAAGGTAAATTAGGTTGGAAAATAAGTGAACTGTGATTTTACAAAAAAGCAAATCTGATCAAATGCTACACTTTGCCATTTTTGCACAACTTCCAAGAGATTCCAAATAGACTATTCAGTAAGAGACCAAGGCCAAGAGTCACTCTCGGCTGAGATACCAATGCCTGATTTAGGTGGTCATGGATCAATCTCACTTGAGACACAGGTACATGAATCTTGTCTAAAGTTTTAGTGCATGATTGCAAAATTGGTAAGCAGTGAAAGATGCTGTGTTTGGAAGAGATTATATGTTTGATTAGATTAGATTCCCTAGAGTATGGAAACAGGCCCTTCGGCCCAACAAGTCCACAATGACCCTCCGAAGAGCAATCGACGCAGACCCTATATTTACCCCTGACTAATACCCCTAATACTATGGGCAACTTAGCATGGCCATTTCATCCTAACCTGCACATCTTTAGATTGTGGGAAGAAATCAGAGCACCCAGAAGAAACCAATGTAGACACAGGGAGAACATGCAAACTCCACAGACGGTTGCCTGAGGTGGGAATCGAATCCAGGTCCCTGGTGCTGTGAGGCAGCAGTGCTAACCACTGAGCCACCGTTGAACAAAAATCCTGCTCAAGTATGGGATAAAGAACTCCTGGTTTGATTTGAAGTAGGGCAGAGAAGCTTTCCTGGTGCACTGGACAATATTCATTTTTCCAATTTCACTGCTAAAACAGAGTAATTTGCCACATATTCAATAGCAGTTGCTGGATCTTTCTGTGTATAACTTGTCTGCCATGTCAAATAGATTACAACAGTAACTTTACTATGCACGAAATTCTATTCAGAGAAGGTACACCTGACTAATTCATGAGATGAAAGGTCACAAGAACAGGTTGTGCCTGCATCTATTTAGGTTCAGAGGATTGAAAGGTAATCTTATTGAAATATACAAAATCCTGGAAGACTTGAAGAAGTGAATACTGATGTAGTCTTTCCCCTTGTAAAAAGTCTAAAATTGACAACAATTTTAAAATGGGAGGAACACCTTTTTAGACTGAGATGAGGAGAAATCTTTGTCGCAGAGCACCGTTAGTCTTTGGAATTCTCTTCCCCAGGGCAGACTGGGTTATTAAATACATTTGAGGCATAGTTAAATAGATTTTTGATTGGCAAGGAATGAGGATTATGCTGAGCAGACATAAAGGTGGAGTTGAAGTCAAAAATAGATCAGCCACGATTTTCTCAACTGGTGCAACAGACTCAATGGGTCACTGGCCAATTACTGCATCTAATGCTTCTGTTCTGATTAATGCAACAGATAATTCATTGACTGAAATGAGTATAAAACACCCTGAGTGTTGATACAAGTTGCTTCATCAAATCCATTCAACTTCAGAGGAACATCTATTAAAAGGTACAATTTAAAATCTGATTAAGCATTATCCATTATTCCCATTATAAAACATACCATTAACGAAACAAAACAGAATAATTTTCAAAAAGGAAGTGTTGATGAAGTAACATTCACATCATGCTCATTCTAAATTTCTTATCTTGACACCTACCTCCAGGCTCAACACCTCCATCAAGTTACCCTTCTACAGAGTCTCCTAGAATATTACACTGCAAACGTAACATTAGCCCTACCTAATAACTTTCTGTGTGACTGTCTTTCATGCTTATTTGATCCTTTGGCCTGGGGCAGCTAAGGATATGTTCTAAAGAAGACATGACTCTTTACTGTTGCAATCTTATCTCAATCTGTACTCTCAGCATATCCTTCCATTTTTAACTTCAGATGTATCCTCTGCAGCTGAACTAGACCATGTGTCATTTATATTGGTTAAATCATTATTTAACCATTTGAGCGACATTCTTGCACATGCTTCCCGATTGGCATTAGTTGTGCTTTCCTTTCAGTACACCTAATCTTCCAGAAAGCACATTACTGAATTTGGAAATCATAAAAATCCTTAAAAACATAAACATCCAAAAGAATTTTAGTAATCTGCTCAACATCCTCTTTTTGCAGCTGCAAAACATTGCTAATTCTCGATTCAACATTTACCTGCATAGTTAAGATTTCAAAACAGTTGTAAGCATTTGAACTAGACATTTGATAATGTTAGCAGGAACCAATATCCAACTGTTTGCCCTTAGCAGGTTTTGCATGTAAATTATTCATTTGGAATCAGGGGTCGTTTATTGATGGTGAAAACGGATTGAAAAAAACCAACTGGTGATTTGGTGATGGGATTAAAAAAAAAATTTAGGTGTGCACAACAGCACTTCTAGCCATAAAAAAAGGAAAAATAAATCTAATTTTGCAGCACTCAAAATCATGATTCTAGTAATCTTGATTTTTTTAAAAACGGATTCACATAACGTGGACACTGCAGGCTAGGCCAGCATTTATTGCCCATCCAAGAGAACAGCTAAGAGTCAACCACCTTCCTGTGGGTCTGGAGTCACTTGTAGACCAGATGAAATAAAGATGCAGTTTCCTTCCCTCAAGGAAATTAGTGAAACAGAGGGGTTTTTCGACAATCAACAATAGTTTCATGGACTCTCAATTCCACATTTTTTTTGCTGAACTCGAATTCCACTTTCTGCCATAGTGGGATTTGAATGCACCAAGAACATTACATGGGTCTCTGGGCTAACAGTCTAGCGATAATACCACCAGGCCATCACCTCCCCGATCTAATTCTGATCTAATGGTTATTTAGAAGAACCATTATTTCAAAAGATTTTGAAATGTTCTTGGCAATCATTTGAAATATATCTCCCATCTCCTCCACTACATACAAACATGGACTTATTCATGTGTTGGGATATTAATGGTGATCCAAGCTGTGCTAACCATGATTAGGAGTAAATTTAACAGCAATTTCTGCCATTAGCACATTTGCAAAAATGGAAAAATCCAAACATTGCTGCAAGAGATCCTTGCTCCTTCGTTGGGTGTATTTTTGCTATCAACAGACTGAAAATGATTGCAACATGAAGTATTTGGTTCCTAGTTTCACATTAAAAATGACAGAAAAAATTAGGCTGGTGCATTCAGAAATGAATGAGTTTTTAATGGAATGATAAGAGATAGTTACTGCTGAACTGCTGATAACTTTGAGCCTGGAGACAATTAATTTTCTAAGTACAAAGTTTTCATTCCGTCAGAAGAAAATTAATGGAGACTTTCCAAAAATTAAAACCAGAATAATTTTTGTTTCACTTTTTCTGTCTGCCACTTTTAGCTTTGTCCCTTAATCATCTATAATTCCCAAAGCTGGACAATGACACGGAGATTCAGATAGGCAGTCTCAAAAGCTGGGTTGATATGGTCAGAAGTTCATCTAAAGGCCAATTACAATGTGGTTGCAAACGGTCTGCTTCAGCCTTAACCAGTTGCCAAGGAGAGGGATTGAGTCAGAGGCTGAAGCAGGTTTTGCAGCAGTGAGGCCTTCAATGATGCCTGAATGCTTTCAGTTTTCCAAATATTGAGTTGGATTAAGGTTCTGATGAGAAAATTAACTGGAATTACAGTTCATTAATTTTGTTTAAGCAATGAATGCCAAGCTTCATTTCAAAACTGGCAATTCATTATCACAGCACAGACAATAATACAAAGTAAGATTGATACTTTACAGTACCACTTATAAACTTAAAATTTTTAAAAATAAATTTACTTCCACATATTGAAGGAAATACCTATTCATTTATTTTTTGGAAAATGCAATTAGAATTACTGTAACTGCACATGGTAGGTACATTATTTAGTACTTTAAATCTGCCTTCTATATATTTAGAGATTTTTGATCAGTTTCTTCGGGAAGAACTTCTCTCTTTTTCTAACGGAATGGCGTTCCTTATGAAGACAACTAAATTTCATCATCCTCAAATTAAATAAAATAGCATGACAATATGTTCTTTATGCCTCTAAGTAGTCCCTGAAATTAGCCACAGAAGGGGTAGGCTGAGGGCGAGATACATTCAAAAGATAGATACCAACATTATTAACAAATCAAGAAAGGAACTCTTCAATGGCTCTGTTCCAACCAGTTTTCATCCTAGCTATAAAAACCTGCTATGGTAGCAAAGCTTGCCCTCTAGAGGAATCCAGAGCACATCGCTAACATTAAGGATTTGTACATATTTAACAGCATGTTTAGCAAACAGCAATGCACTAATATATTAAAATATACAAATAACTATAAAAATTAAAATTTAGACATATAAGTTAACTGCAAGTTATAAAATTAAGCATTGTCCAATTAGGAAATGTGGTGTCATGTGTAACTGTGCAAATGTTACTTGACATTTAATAGTCGGAGCCTGGAGATTCACAAGATCTTGCTGCTTGAAAGTAAAGATTGCTTCATTATTTGCAAAAGAAATTGAACTCATCAGTGAGGATTCCCAAATCTCACCAAACGAAAAGAAAGAGATTGTTATAAAGCAGTTAGAAATGACTGGGCTCAAGACATTTACCTTAGAATCCCTTGTAATTATGTTCGGGATTGGCTTCCAACAACCTCAATGATTTTTCAATAAGTGTGATTCCAGCCAAGGGTTACTTCCCCAATTCTCACTGACTTCGATTTAACAAGGGCTCCACGTTGCCAACCTTGATTAAATGCTGCCTTGCTGGTAAGGACAGTCACTATTAGCTCAGGTCTGGAATTTAGCTTTTTGTCCATATTTGGAGGAAAAAAACCATAACAAGGTCTCAGGTAGACTGGCCCCAAGTTGTTGCTGGTTTCCAGCATTATCAACAATAATTTCTGTCACTTTGTTGAACTATGAGAGTATGTAAATGGAGTATTCATTGGCTAAGTTGGATTTCTCCTCCTTTATAAACTGATGCAACCTTCCAAATCATTGGGTAGATAGCAGTGTTTTTGCATTGCTAGCTGGACGAGATGTACTTGAGCAAGTCAGCAGCTTTATAACCGGAATGTCGTTATGGTCCGTAGCCTTTTGCATATCTGGGATTTTCATAAATGGATGAATCAATTTCATTGAAGTCTGCCTTCTGTAACATTCGAACTCTTGAAGGTCATGTTGGATCATTCACTTGCAACCATCCTGATCCGGAGCAACAAACACTTCAGCCTTCTCCTTTGCACTGATTTGCTGCACTTCACCACATTAAGAATTATGTTTAAATTGTTCGTGGAACCTTTTCCTCATGTTATTTGAATTGTCTATAACAATCATAATTGGGGCAGAAATACAGAACTTTAAGCTGATTTGTTAGTTTGGAATTACTATCTCTCTGTCTCTAACATGTTCCTTCTATGATTTCACTTTGTCAGATTAGCATCTTATTTTTCTTTAAGTAGGCCTAACACCAGCACGATCTTCCACAGATAAATTGATGAGAATAAGGTAAAATAGTTTTTTTCCCCCGTTGTGTCACAAGCCCAATTTAGCAGCTAATGTCTTCTTTTTGACTCAGCCAGCCTCATTAAACAGGCAGTGGAAGCCTGGTTGGCCTCCTTCAGCACCATAACATTTCATCAGCAGCGGTACTACTAAGCCACTCTTAATGAGGGACTAGGCCAAAACGTGGCTTAGAAAAAGAAGATTTAAGTTAAACTTTTTGGAATAATGTTTTTTTGAAAATTGTGCCTAGGTTTGTAGACTCGAATATACAAATTACTGGGTTTTTTTTCAATTATAACAGAGTGAATGAAAAACAGCATTAACTCAGTGGACACCAAGATCACTATGCCAAATTATTCTAAAGGCAAAATTAGTTAAAAGCAAGAGGAAAAAAAATGTAAACACTTACACTGTCAAAGAGTAAGACTGCAAGGCTTTCTTTTAAAAAAGAAAATATAAATGTATTGCCATCAAGTTGTGAAGCTCACTGAATGTTTACAAGAATGTGAGTGCTGCAACTCAATTACCCTTTGTGTTTGCTGAAAGGCATATTGCTTAAAGATTATGTTGGTGGCAATTGGCTTCATTATTACAGGAGATGGCATTTTATGAAGCAGCAGGAGCTGATGCTCTGAAGCAAGTGATGACATGAATTTGTGACATTCAGATTGTTCAGTCGTAAAACCTACAAAAAAGGACTACAATGTTTTCAGCATATCATACAATACAATAGTCAGATATTATTTATCCCATATAACATTTCATTTTAATATATATTTATATTCAGCAAAATGATAACCTGTTCTTTAAAATATCTACTTTTTCTTTCCCACCTCATTGTCACATGAATGCTCAGCAGCAATAGTACAACTGAACTGGAAATTCAAATCTATATTCTTAATAAATCCAGCCTGTACTTTATAACAATGGATTTCTTAACTAGCTGGAAGATAAGGGTTACTGTACTAGAGAATCATGCACTGTTCATTTAAAAAGATGTTTCATAAAAAAAACTATATAATCAGCCCCAGGATTTAATAGTATGATGGTTATGACAGTGAAATAGATATTCATAAGACAATGCGTGCGTGGTATTTGATCACAGGGTTATTTCAGAAACACTAAACATCAATTCTCATGAGAGATGAATTTGGGAGCTAATTATGTCGCACTCTAGCATGAGAGCTGCAACTGTGTAATTAAGAGCTAACAGCGTAATGTTCCTTGCATTATATTTCTGAGTCTCAGTAAGTGGAGAAATTGGAAGTGTTGAAGAAAATGGAAGTGTTTCTGGAGAGGCCTTTAATTACTAGATTAAGTACTTTTACAGCTTGAGTGCATATGTAATATGGTTGGAGTTTTCTATGGTACCCCCAATCACATCTTTTTGAGTTAAACTACAGTTCCAAAAGCTTACATAACCATCCAGAACCTTGTTCAATTTTCAATTCTCCACTTGTCAGCATGCGCAGAAAGTCTTGACAGACTGTTCATAAAGGGTATAATAACCATACATATTCAGATTTTGCTTAATATACATACAAGCATGTGCATATTGCAATGTCGATCACTGGACTAGGAATATCAACAAGTAACCTGGATGATTATTTCCCTCCTAAACCCAGAGTCACTTAGACCAACAGTAGGTACTCTGGCCAAAGCAACAAAAATTTGCAGATGGAACGGTTTCTTTCTAGTTTTAATGATGCAAATCAGCAAACGAAAACATTAAGAACAAATCCATTCAGTTCATTGTGTTTATGTCAGTCAAGAAATGGCTGTCCAAACCGAATCCAACTTTCTATCTACTGGTCCTTAACCTTGCAGGTTACAAAAGATCAAGTACAAATTCAAGTAAGTTTCAATGTGATGAACGTTTTTGCCTCTACTGTCACTTAACTCCCCTATAATGCTTCTACAATTTCTTTAAATCAATGCCCCTAGTTATTAATCTCACAGCAAAGGGGAATAGACTTGTTCTATACGCTCTATCAAGGCCCCTTAATTTTATGCAGCTCTACTAAATCCTCCCTCAGCCTCCTCTATACCGCAGAACACAAGCCTAGCTTATTCAATCTTTCCTTGAAGCTAAAGCATTTCCATCACTGCCAATAAGTTCATAAATATTCTCTGTACCCTGTCTACTGCAATCAAATATTTCCTGGAAAGTGGCTGTAAAAACTGCATGTAATACTTTAGCTGTGGTCTAACTAATATTTGGTACAGTTCCATCCCAACCTCTTTCGTCCAATATTCTGTACACTGTCTAATACAGAAGAGTCCCAAATAGATTTCAGTCTTGGGATGTGATCTTTGCCAGCATTGGCAGCATTTAGCGTGCACGGCTAATTTTTTAAAAAAAATCTCAAACATACTATGTGGTCATCACTGGCTGTGTCTGCATGTTTAGTACATACATAATTGCCCTCAAGAAGTTGATGATGGTTTGCCTTCATAAACTGCTTTAGTCCTTGTGGTATAGGAGCAGCCACAGCACTGTTATGAAAGGAGTCCCAGGATTTTGACTCTATAACAGTGAAGAAATGGTGATAACAATACAAGTCAGAATAGTGTGTGGCTTGGAGGGGAATTTGCAGTTGGTGGTGATCCTACACATCTATTGCCCTTGTTTTACTAGGTAGCAAATGACACAGGCTTAGAAGATGCTGACAGACAAATTTGAATAAGTTACTGCAGTTCATCTTGTAAACAATACACACTGCTGCCATTGTGTGTCAGTAGTGAAGCAAGTGAATGTTGTAAATGGTGGATGGGATGCCAATCAAACATGCTGCTTTGTCCTGGATGATGCTGGTTTTTGACTGTTATTGGGTCTCCACCCATCCAATCAAGTGAAGAGTATTGCACCCCAGTCCTGACTCGTACCTTGTAGATTATGGATAGTCTTTGGGATTATTCAAAAAAGAACTCTGAGAGTCTAGCCTGGTTTTGCAGCCAGAAGACTGGTTCAGTTCCGTTTCTGGTCAATGGTAATGCCGTTGGTGTTCAAGGAGAAATATTTAGATTCTGTCCTATTGGAGATGGTCATTGCTTGGCACAAATGCAACTTGCCACTTATCAGTACAGGCCTGTATGAGGTCTGGTCTTGCTACCCATGTTTACTGGCTGCTTTAGTATCTGAGGAATTGCAAGTGGCACTGGACATTGTACAATCATCAGCAAACATCCCAGTTCTGACCTTATTGTTGAGAGGGAGGTCATTGATGAAGCAGCTGAAGGTGATAAGGTCTACAATACCTCCCTGACAGACTCCTGCCGTAATTATCTGGGATAGGTTATTGACCTCCACAACCACCTTCCTTTATGCTAGGTACACTACTCAGCCATGGGGAATTTTGCTCTTGATTGCCATTTTCTCCAGTATTGCAATATTACTGACTGTCAAATGCTGTCTTGATGTCAAGGCATTTACTCTCACCTCACCTCCGGAGTTCAGCCCTTTTATCTACATTTAGACCAAAACTGTATTGAGATCAAGAGCTTAATGGCCCCTATGAAATCCAAACTAAGTGTCAATGAGCAGGTTATTACTGAACAATTGCCATTTGACAGCATTATTGGTGACCTCTTCATCATTTTATTGATGTTCGAGAGTAGCCTGATGTGATGTTAATTGGCAAGGGTGGATTTGTTCAGCTTTTTGTGTACAGGGATACCTGGGCAATTATCAACATGGTCAGGTAGATGCTAATATTAAGCTGTTCCAGTACAGCAACAACTTAGGTCACATCTTATTCTGAAGTTCAAATCCTCAGTATTATTGCAGGAATTTTGTCGGGGGCCATAGCTTTTGCAATGTCCCATGCCGTCAACCATTTCTTGATATCACAGGATGTAAAACTAATTTAATGAAGCCCTCCACTTGTGAAGCTAATGACCTCAAGAAAAGGTCAAGGTGAATCATCCATTTGACACTTCTGGCAAAAGATAGATGAAAATGCATTAGCCTTTTCTTTTGTTCATCAGGTAATAAGATTAAAGGTATTTGTGGAGCTTCCTCCTGTGCATCGTTGTTCTATTGCCCACCACCATTCATGATTGGGTGCTGTGGGACAGGAGGATCACTTGGCCCTGTTTATTGCATGCTGCTTCCACTGTATTGTACATAAGTAATCCTGTGTTATAGCTTCACCAAGTTAACACTTCATTTTGATTTTACAGGTATGTCTGTACTGCTCCTTGCACGCCCTCATGCACTTTTGATTGAACCAATGTTGGTCCCCTAGCTTGATGGTAATAGTAAAGCAGGGGATATACCAGACCACAAGGTTACAGATTGTGGTTGTGAACAATTCTGCTGTTGCTAATGAATCACTTCATGGATGCCCAATTTTGTGTTGCTAGATCTGTTCAATATCTATCCTATTTTTCACAGTGGTATACCACATACCACAATGAAGGGATCCTCAGTATGAACACAGGACTTGATTTCTACAAGGACTGTGCTCCTACCATGCATGAATGCATCTGCTGCAGGTAAATTGGTAAGGATACGGTCAAGTCGTTTTTTCCCTCTTTTGTTTCCTTGCCACCTGCCACAGACCTGGTGTAGCAGCAATGTCCTTTAGGACTTGCCAGTACTAGTGCTACCTAGCCACGTTTGATCATGGATTTTGAAGATTCCATCCTGAATATGTACCCTTGCCACACACAGTGTTTTTTGGGTGTTCAACGTGAAGGAGTACAGAGTGATGAGTTGACAGGTGCAGGAGATGGTAATCAGGGGTTTTCCTTGCCTATGTTTCAGCTGATGGCATGAGACTTCATGGAGTCCAGTGTCAATGTTGAGAAGTTCCAGAGCAACTTACTTTCAACTTTACATCAAAGTACCGCCAAATCTAGTGTGTCTGTCCCACTGTTACTGTATTGGACGCTGTTTGTCAGTTATGATTCTGAGAGTATGAAAATATTAGGCTGTTGCTCGACAGTTCTCCCAATTCTGGCACTAGACCTGAAAGGAGGCCTTTGCAGGTATGATAGGACAGGTTTTATCATCATCCCCAATCACACATCTCTGAACTCATCTGCATGTTCCAATTTTTGGCTCACCTGACCAGTCCATTGATATCTTCCTTCAACATAAAGCTGACATGATTAATTGGATAGATTTCACAGTCAAAGTCCACTCGTGTCAGTTTCAGGAGGCCAATCTTTTGTCAGCATGTCTTTGCTGCGGCCTGCTCACTGCTTGTCTTGGGGTCACTGTTTGCTTTCCAAACCTCCCACTAGCAGCCCTCAATATCTTCCCACAATATCAATCAGATCATCAATCTTTATCATGCCTCCTACACACAAATCTAAATTATTAAAATGTATTATGAATTTTTGCTTCCAAACTCTGACCCAATTTTAGACCAAATTTGCCCCTTTGCCTTAGTCCATGTAGGTTTTTATTTTTCTGATTGCCTTAGGGCCTTACCAAACCCTTTGCACATTTGTAGTCTACATGAATTTTAGCTACAATCTCAACAGTCCTACTCGTTATCTCCTCAAATTTCAAGTCAGTCAACCGATGAACAAATCAAGACTGACTTTCGTTGATTAATAGATGCCTTTCTAGATGATAATTATTACTATTCCTCAGACTATTTTTCAATACTTCCCCAGCAAAGTTAGGCTGATTGGCTTGCATTAGCACACCCTATCCTTTCCTCCCTTTTTAAGCAACTGTACAATTTTAGCAGTCCTCAATAACACACTTCAAGGCACAGGGGACTGAAAAATGACCATTAAAATCTCTGCCATTTCCTCCTTTGTTTCTCTTAGCAGCATGAGATCTATTTCACATGTCTGACAATTATTCCGCTTTCAAACCCCTTAATATTTCTTCACATGTTCTATTTACCAAATTCAGTATTTCACATTTTTCTTCTTTACTTCACTGTCAGCATCACTCCACAAAGAGAGACATAATAGTCCTTCTAAATATGTGTTCACAAATGTTGCACAATTAAGTATTAAAATCACGCATGTGCTAATGTTACTGCCACTCTAACCCACAAGCAAAGAACTGGTACACTCCATCTCAACATAAAATTAATGGATGAGATTCAAGCCTGACATAATTAATTGGATAGATTTCACAGCTAAAGTCCACTTGTGTCAATTTCAGGAGGCCAATCTTATATCAGCATCTGTCTTTGCTGTGGCCCAATCAATGCTTGTCTTGGGGTCACTGTTTGCTTTCCAAACCTTCCACTAGCAGCCCCTGTCACGTCTTTGCTCTCCTCCTCCCACTCACTGCCCCTGTATAGTTACATCAAACACTTGCAGGCCAGAACGGCAAGTTCAGATGTAGACTAAAACACTAACTGCAACACTGTTGTCAAATATTCTACTTCCCATTTAGAGTATCATTTGTAATTCAGTACCATATATGTTTAACTTGTCGGCACACTGGTGTTGATTTTATAGTCAGTAACTGAGCAACTGAGTTGCTATTAGCATAAACCTATTTTACAGGCAACTAAGAGCAAGCATTCAACAAATAAGTGCAGACTACTATGAATCCAGGACCGTATGCTAATTCAATGTCCAATCTAGTTGCTCCATCCAAATAAAGAAAATATAAATCATTGCTACGGACAGGAAAACTGCATCCTACCAGGTAGTAAGCAGACAAGTCTGTTACTTGTTCCATTCTCATTGGCCCCTTCTGGCAGCCTCCCTCAATGTCTAATCACCTATAGAATTGGACTTCCTGTCCTAAATAAACAAAACAAGTGGTTCACGTTGTTCAAAAAGGCAGCAAACATCCTGTAGATCATTCAATCCAGATGTAGTTTTAGAGCCTTTGATATGACTCAGACTTGATTGATACATTTATAGTCCTAAAAACTAAATTACAAATTACAAAAATCTATTAATGTGCAAACATCATTTCAGTTAAACAGCTTAACCAGAAGTCTTGTCCATCATACATCCCCAACAAAACAATTAATGCACTTGATGACTATTCTTAAACCTAGATTGGTTTAAGATTTAAAAAAGATTTAAAAATTACACACACACACACACAGATAAGCTCAAAAATTACAACAATACATAAGAATAGGCATAACGAAAAACAAAATAAAATGTGCTGCATAATTATGAACTTAAAAGCTGCAAAGCAATCTTCCTTAAATAGTTTTATTAGCCAATGCCTGAAGCGATGTACTGGTGAAGTAACAGATCTAAACATTAACACATTAATGCTGGAACTGAATACATTGTTAAAGAGGCACTGCTTTATCAGTGTCTTTGGCAATGTTCTAGTTTGCCAAACATGTAATATAGCAGTTACAATCTGCATTACTCATGACATTCACTGTGGAAACATGAAATGACACATAGGTCTATGTCATACACAGTGCTTCTTTAAGAATTGTGTTATGCATATTTCCCTCAACATCACATCACAGTTGAACGTAAAATGAAATAAACTCACAGACATTTCCTGTGTTGTCAAAACTGGTGAGAACATCTTCAACATTCAGAGGGCCAACACTGTGTCTTAACAAAGTAAATGATTGTTAAGTACAAAATCTTCCCATGATGAAAGATTTTTTTTAAAAAGAAAAACAAGTCCCAATATGTATTTATCAATTATCACACAAACTGCATCACACTGATTACAAATAAAAATGATATACATTTCAAATAAGATTTGATATTTTACCACAGTGAATAATCTCTGCAGAGTTTCTGGTTAACAACTGGGAAACTCTAGATATCAGTCAATCTAAATCTATCAGAAGAACTAATGCAGTTGGTTGGCATGGGCAGGCCTGGGCTCAGCCAAATTGCCCCACAAAGAGCTTTCCAATTCTCATCAACGCTCATATGTGAATAAAGGGTGTAACTAAAGATGCAAGAATAAAATGTGGAGCAACAACATAAATTGGTACAGCGTCAACTACATTTATCAAACATATTTGGCATTGTTGTGCCAAAAATTCACACAAAAATGGAATTAATTTATTGGGTGAACCAATTCTATTGTAAAAATTTTGTCCTGTACACAGAAGATATCTACACTGCACTTGGAATGATTAAAGGAAACAGTGTCAGAATTCTTAGATATACAGGAGGTAAATATGGGTTGGTAAATTGAAATATATATGATACATGAAGTCAAAAAGAAGAATACCTTAATGGCATCAAATGGAATAAACCAAGGTGAGACTATATACTTTGGCAATTTATTAACTTTGACTTCACAGATTTCACAACGTCAACAGGTTAGGTCTGCAGTAATCATTTGGACATAAAAACATTTTGCTGCAACATCTTGTAATTTTAAAATATACAATTAGCCTTTGGCTTTTGATTTTTTTATCATCTTTCTAATGCAATTAGCAAGTCAGATAAATTTAAATGTCTGGTTGGTAGGGTGAATGATAGTGATAAGTTATAGATTTCATTGTGATACATGACAGCATAAGTTCCCTGATCCTGATTGGACTGGTCAGAAGAAGCAAAGTGCTTTCCCAATGCAGATTATTCTAGCAATTAGTTAAAAGTTACAGGTGCTCAGGAATAAGTTGCTGTCCTATCTGTTATCCCTTACTGTGACCAGACAGAACCTGGTGTAGTGTACAAGCAAATATTGAGGAAGTGATAGAAGAGACAATGTAAATTTCAAATTGGAAAAGCGAGGAAGACGGATAGAACCTCACAAAAACTAACACGAGCATTTTTGCAACCTAATATTACACACCAAACAAACAAGATATTTAATGCAATAGATTACCTTAAATACACCCTATACTGTGGATAGGGAATGCATGAGTATTCAACCCACATTTCATTATCAGAATCTGTCTCCAATTTCTTCAATACATTTGTCGAAAATATATTGAAAGTCAAACATCTTCTGATAGAAATCTGCAGCAGATTTTCTTGATCTATGCTCTTCTGTTTCAGCACCTGTTGAAAAAAGACATTGTTATTCCTACGAGTTCCTCCCATTTTTGTTGCGATGAATCAAACAATGGTTCATAAAGGGTGGAGCTTACATCTTTATTAACTGCTCAACTTACGTATACTTATAAGTTTCACGTAGACAGCCACTTTCCCAAAGATTTCATATCTCTTATATTGGATCCACTCAATTCTGCTCAGCTCTTGTCAGGAGACTGCAGAGCAGGTGACCTTTCACGCCTTTCAATCTGCTCTACTATTAAATGAGATCATGGCTGATCTATATCCTATACTAGAACTCCATTTCATGATTTTAAGTATAATCAAAGATGCAAAATAATTAAACTCTAATCAATCTCCGTCTTGATGATTTCAATTCACAAAGTAGCCACAATGTTTTGACAGTAACTTGTATGAAGACTATGAAATTAAGTTTGGAGGGGGAGGGGTTTACTACACAACATTTACTAGACAACTGACAGCACAGAAAGGAACAGAATTTGAAATAACAACGATATTAGCCCATCAAGTTAAAACAAGACCCATGTGGTAGACCAGGTGCTGGTGATTTTAAAAAATGGTAAACACCCCAAAACAGTTGAAGTAAGCAGGAAGCCATAGAGTTAATGTGTAGAGCTGAAGAAACTGCCAAGGCGGAACCAGGATCAGTGGGGAACAAAGGGCCCAAGGGAGATGTAGTTTTATACTGGATTGCGCAGGCTGAAGTTGAGACTCAATTAAAGGCCCAGAAATCAAATTTGACCACAGGCACAAAGTCTCACGGACATACCATAAGAAATAAAATTTAAAGCGAAACACAACTTGTGCAGGCCTTAAACTAAAGGAGTGCATTGCAACCTTGAGCAAATATGAAATATGACAGCCTGCAACTACAACATGGTAGGCAGCTGTTAACAAAGAAAATTTCCATTACAAACATTCACATATTTAATTCCAATTTTTTTAACAATTGTTTTATAAATATTCCAGTGATATTTACGCTATTTGGTTATCCCCTCTGGCAACTGTCTGAGATTAGAGTGTTTGCAACCTTATCACATTTGACACCAAGATAAGCTGACAACATAGCTACACATCTACTAAGATCAACGTTTTCTGCTTCTGTCATATCCCTCAACAACACCATCTCAGTTATCTGCTGCTGAAACCCTCATTCTTGCCTTTCCTACCTCTACAGTCAATCATTCCAATATGCTGCTAATTGGTCTCCTATATTTTACATTGGTCTCCTATATTTTACCCTTTGTAAACTCTAGTGAATCAAAACTTTTGCTACTTGGGTCCTTATTCACACCAAGTTCCATCTACTTACCACCTATGCTTGTTCGGCAAATTTCAAAATGCTTTGCTTGTTTCCAAATCTCTTCTTGGCCTTTCCCCTCCCTACTTTAGTCGTCTCTTCCAGTCCAACAGCCCTCCGAGATATCTCCTCATTTAATTCTAGCCTTCAGGGAATCCCTGTTTATAAGCAATAGACCACATGTGGTTACACTTTCAACTCTCAAGGCCCTAAACTCTGGAATTTCAAACAGAAAGTTTTTCACCTTTTTTTCCTTCTTTTAAGATGCCCCTCAAAAAAAAATCTATCTCTGATCAAGCTTTTGATTATCTGTTCAATATCACCTTACATTGTTAAGCATCTAATTTTACATTGGAATGCTCCAGTAAAGCACTTCAGGACTCTTTTATTGCAACTGCCACCAAGCCAAAGAGCTAACTACCCATCAAACCAGATAGCACGACATCGAAAAGGGGCTCTCAAAAAGAAATCTCTCAGAAGGCACTATTTATCAAAAGGTACCTTTTCCTGTTAAAAAAAAGACTTGCAGTAAAAAGAAAGAAGACTACCTAGGAGAAGACAGCGGAGTCGGGAAGCAGAGGAAGGAAGGCTAAAGGAAGAGAAGACCATCTGTGTGGACTTTAAGAGAATAACTTCTAATTTACTGTCATTATTAATTATGTTATGGAACAGTATTTTAATAGAATTGTGGTCAGCTAACAGATTGTGATTAGTTAAGAAAAGGGGGCCTGGATTTGTTAATAGTTTTGATTAATGTTCACTGTTAGGGTGAAATAAGTAAATTGTTACTTTTTATTTAGAAAGGGATCTTCTTTCATTCACACTTTTTTAAGATTATGAGGCAAGATGAGCTTTTCTGGGTGTTTGGTTTTAATTTGCAGAAGGGTTTGATCCCCCATGTCGTAACTCTTCTTAGGAAAATATTGTTTGTGTTGGTCAGTTGCGCAGTTTCAGTTTGGTAAGGGCAAGAATGGATAAAAGACAATCCTCGAAATATTTTGATCTGTTTGACTTGAAAAATGTACCTTACCACAAATTGGGGTCCCTCCAGTTCAGTGTCGCATACAGATGTTTGGTAGAATTTCTGGACATCATTCAGGAAGCTATAAATGTTTTTCAGACTTTTATAGCATTTCTCTTTGGTGCTATTTATAGTGTTTCTACTAGTCATCACTACTTCACTTGCCCATTTGGATAAACCAATGTATAGTTCCAGCTGGTCTTTGTTGCTTACTGAATTACTTTCAAAGAATGCTAATTTAATACTTTGAAGGGAATTCTTTTGTTCTTGTGCTCATTCTGCTCTTTTTGCAATGGGGTATCTTTGGAGCAACTGCCCTAATCTGGAGTACCAGAATTTGCCTCCTCATGGGAATCGCCCTGCTTTAAAACAAACTGTTCTTGGAACATGAACACTACTGGCAAAGTTGCATTTACTGCCCGGTCACTAGTTGCTCTGAAGTGGTGATTGTTAGGCCAATTTCTTGAACTCCCACTATAGTGTAATGTAGCAAATTCAAGTTTGCTGAGTTAACAGCAATGAATGAATGGTAATCTCGCTCCAGTCAGGTCTGTACGCAGTTTGCAGTGAGGTTGATTGGTGGCAGTTCCTGAAATTGTCGCTACTACATTTTGCAGTACTGAGGGAGTTCTATAGTGTCGGACATGTCACCTTTGACGAAGCCTTATATTACTTCAAACAGGAGTTTTAATGGAAGATCAAATACAGGCAAACTTATATTTTCATTTTCTCTACATTGATGTTTCCTGCCCTGTTTAGGATTTCCAGCATTTTCTAGTTTTATTTCATACATCCAGTACTGTATTAGCAGTATTTTGATTTTGTATTTTCCTGACTCCCTGGCAACATCACTGAAAACAAAGCATTATCTGGGTTGTTTATCAGACCTTTATGAACACAAACTAACCACAATGTTTCCCTGAATGGAATTTTTTCAGATGTTCTTAATTTGCTGTGAAATACTTTGGGGGACAAGTCACAGAATGTTACAAGTTCAGAGCTTGCCCAGGTGAGATTCACAATCTGGCTATGATGTACTTAGGTACACAATCCAATGCAAACAGCAGCTAAAATCTTCCACAGGCATGGTACAGTCAGTGGTTATAAAAATTACAAAAGCTTTGACTTTTACACTTCTTGTTCAGTTGGATGTCAGTCACATTCATTAACAGAACAGTGGCTCAGTGGTTAGCACTGCTCTCTTATTGCACCAAGGACCCAAGTTCCTTCCACTGTCAGGCGACTGTCTGTGTGGAGTATGCACTTGCTGTGTCTGCGTGGGTTTCTGCCAGGTGCTCCAGCTTCCTTCCACATTCCAAAGAAGTGCAGGTTAGATGGATTGTTCATGCTAAATTGCCCACAGTGCAGGCTTACAGGGGTAGGATAGAGAGGGTGGGACGGAGTGGGATGTTCTTTGGAGGCTCTGTTTAGACTCAATAGGCTGAATAGCCTATTTCGATACTGCAGGGTTTCTTTTCTAGTAAAGCCTGCAGCACAGATTTTATGAAGGAACTGACATCCTGTTCCTTAAACAAGTTATCTGTGTTTTTTGATTGCCTTGCCTTTGAGGCAGCTTACAAAGTTATAAAGTTTTACAGAGTAGTAGAATCTGGTCCAAGGCGTACTCTTATGTGGCTATAAGTTCCAACATAATTACACAACACACACAAAGGAAAAATTATTATATTCTCTGCATTCAGTTTATTTGGAATTTTCATCATAGGATTACGCAAACTATTATTCAGGTCCTAGTTGGACCTTCAATGTCTGCTTTTCAAGATGTGTACCATGTCACAATTATTTGTCCAACAAATCTGGGTGACTGAGGGTTCATGATTACCTTAGCAACAAGGTCAAAGAAAAGCACACCACTGACAAGTTAATGTGGTACTTCAAATGAATGAACAGATTGGCAGTATCCTCAAGAACAACCAGATTGAGGTGACAAAATCCATGTTGAGCTTAGCGGATTTTGAGAAGATTTGTAGCTCAGGTTGAGGTTCTCGCTGAGCTAGAATGTTTGTTTTCAGATGTTTCATCACCACAGGAAATCAACCCAAAGGAAACCTAAACACACAAATAAAAAGCAGGCCACACCACAAGTGCTTCACTGGAGGCTCACTGAAGATGTTATCTAGTATGGTGACGAAATATCTGAAAATTAAACTTCTGGCTCAGCGAGCAAGCTTACATCATAATCCGCTGGAACAATGCATACTCCATCAGAATGGTGTCTTATTGAGGAACCCTATACAAAGGAAGAAATCAAGCTGTAGCAATTGGATCAACATCAAGAATACAGGTAGTTAAAGATGGCTGTAAAAGAAGATTTGCTTTTAACTGAAAGAGCTTATTGGGAAGATCTTATAGAGATGATCTTATAGAGATGACATAGTCTATCCATGAACAGCTGTAGATCGACAGAGACACCCAAAGGATTAAATAAATAACTTATTCAAAGTGTGGGCATAGGTAGATAAAGCCATTAAAAAGACCATAGCAATAGGAATTTCACATATAGGGCATAGAGTATAAGTATATAGAAGTGATGCTGAATTCACCTAAAACATTGCTTAGATCACAATACTGTATACAGATTTGGCCAAGTCAATATTGAAAAACCAACAAAGACTGCTGTAGATTCATCAAAAACTATGCCAGTTATGATAATTACAGAGAATATAATACTTAAACTATTTCTACTATAGCAGAAATAGATAAAAATTAGATTCTTAAAAAATGAATTAGGTTTTTGGTATAGTAATCAAGAAACTACTATTATGACTCTATTATGAGAAAATCAGGTCTGAGCCTATGTCTATTTAAAATAGTTATAGCAGGTACAGAGATCAGTGACTAGTTGTTCATTGAATAGCAACCTTCCTACACACTGCCATATGAAGATATCTGTTACAAATCATAATCCTGCATAAAGCCTTATATGCTGCACCATCTTCTTTGAGGCTTGGCAGGCTTGTGTTTCTCAAGATATTATAGGCACAGTGGCAAACCAGAAACATTCCCAATTTTGCCTGGACTCTTGCAACCATGTCCTTGCCCAAAAAATTATGAATATTATGTACAATTCAAAGGAGCAAAGAAATATCTCTTCAAATCCCAACCATGCAACTAGTATGTTGGCACTAATAAACTGGGTGAACTTTAATTGAATTTCTACCTCAGAGATTGTTTATGTTTTCTAACTCTTGATAAAACAGGTAACAATGGCGCTATTCTAACTGTCAACACAAAACAGGTGATAATTAAAGATAAAATTAGAAATTGCTGGAGAGACTCAGCATCTGTGGAAATAAGTGAGTTAATGTCTCAATTCCCTCTGCTTTCTCACCACAGATGCTGCCAAACTTGTTGAATTTCTCCAGCAATTTCTGTTTCTGATCTTCAGAATCCGCAGTTCTTTGTTTTATGATAATTAAAGATTACCTACTTCAAAATGCAATAATTGAACTCAATTGCAATAAGGAAAGTCACAAGGAAATCAATATGTTTTCCGAAGGACACAATAGGTCTGTACTCAGAAATCTCATTCTTCACACAGACAGATTCACAAAGCTGAAGAACGTTGATGCATACTGGGAAATTCGGTACTCATACAGACTGTAACTACACCATCCAAATTCAGCTCAGAGTCAATTCTGAGAAAACAAAAGTTAGAACCCAGAATTTTTGGGGCAGGTTTAGACCTCAAGTTACGAGGCATAATTTGATATGCAACAATGTGTCATTTTCAAAGTTTGGAAGAAGATTTGTAGCTCGGGTGCTCGTTGTTGTGATTATGTTCGCCGTGCTGGGAATTTGTGTTGCAGACGTTTCGTCCCCTGTCTAGGTGACATCCTCAGTGCTTGGGAGCCTCCTGTGAAGTGCTTCTGTGATCTTTCCTCCGGCATTTGTAGTGGTTTGAATCTGCCGCTTCCGGAAGCGGCAGATTCAAACCACTACAAATGCCAGAGGAAAGATCACAGAAGCACTTCACAGGAGGCTCCCAAGCACTGAGGATGTCACCTAGACAGGGGACGAAACGTCTGCAACACAAATTCCCAGCTCGGCGAACAGAACCACAACAATGTGTCATTTTTTTTAAATCACTAAAACCTTAGACATTAGATTTTCAAATATTGATAAACAAATGGCAGTATGATTATTTTTGAAAAAAATGACTAATTCAGTTATAATTAACCATTTTATGTTCATATTTAATATCATGCCAGAGGTGTACTGACCACATTTTTATACACAAATTAGCTGCAAAAGGCAAAATAAAATTGTCAACTTAATAAATATTGACACAGATGACAACACCTCTTCAATAAACTCAAATTAAGCCTAATGAAAACTTATTTTCTTTGCAATAATTTATATGAATATAAGAAGTATGCAACATGCTCAGACTAATATTGGTAAATACAGTACCTCATAAAAGCAAACCTGCTATGCCCATTCAACTTATTCCATTAACAATTCCTATACACAATAACTGAGATAACCAGTAAGGATTGTCCTTCTCAACCTCTCTTGCGCCTCAGGCATGGTGACCCTCAGTTTAAACCATCACCATTTGTCTCTCTCTAAGGAGAGAGCAACCTTGTGGTCTGGTAAGACTATGGTGATTTTACCTTTACATTCATATGTTTGACAGCATCTACAAAACTTGCCCCTCCAGGAGTTAGGGGTCACTAGGGCATAAACACACAGAAATATATCATTAACAGTAATTTCTTCTTTCAAGCCACATGCAGTCCTGATTTAGAAGAACACTACTAATCTTCCACTGTGCTTGGCAATGAAACTAACACTACCTTCTTAATAGTATGGAGCATTTCAGATGATGGCACAGTGGTTAGCACTGCTGCCTCACAACGCCAGAGACCCGGGTTCAATTCCCACTTCAGGCAACTGACTGTGGAGTTTGCACATTCTCCCTGTGTCTGCGTGGGTTTCCTCCGGGTGCTCTGGTTTCCTCCCACAGTCCAAAAATGTGCAGATTAGGTGAATTGGCCATGCTAAATTGCCCATAGTGTTAGGTGAATGGAGTAAATGTAGGTGAATGGAGTAAATGTAGGGGAATGGGTCTGGGTGGGTTGCTCTTTAGAGGGTTGGTGTGGACTAGTTGGGCTGAAGGACCTGTTTCCACACTGCAAGTAATCTTAAAAAAAAATTCACTCGCAACAAAATGGACTGCAGCAGTTCACGAAGACAGGTGACCACCACTTGGACAAGGCTGTTAAAGATGGGCAAGAAATACTGGCCAGTCCATTGCATGAAAGAACAAAACCAGAGTACAGCAAATTAACATTGGCAGTAGATATTGTAAATGTGACCATGTCTCAACAAAAATCACAACAACTTTTATCTACATGGTGTCATGAATACAGCCTATAATTTGGCAGAAATATAATCAGTTAAAAATCGACACCAAATTATGGATTGGTCAGAATTGGAGCAACATAATTTTCAAAGGATTAAAATCATAGGACAGTATTTAATGGAGTAAATGAGTCACTTGCCCACCAGCGTTCTGTGTGTTGTCTTTTGGGGAAGATCCACCACATTATGCACCAATTAGACATTTAAGTGAGCAGCTGCGAGCCAAGATCTAGAATGTCAGGAGGTAAAAGTCTTGCCTGGCAGTCAATGAGCAGGGTTGTCTCCACCAATCCCATTCAAGTGGAATACCAACCACCCAAACATAGGTGAGTGATGGTGGGAAGAATCAATTGTAAAAGATTTAATAGCAGAATACTTGAAAAATGGTGACAGGTTTGGACAGAGTCAGGATTGATTTTTGAAAGGAAACTTGCTGGACGATCAACTCACGTTGAAATTTTTTTTGAAAATATAACTAGAACAATTGAGAAGATGAAGCCAGTGGATGTGATTTACTTGGACTTTCATAAGGCTTTTGATTAGGTCCCACGTAAGAGACTAGCATGCAACATGGGATTTGGGATAGTGTACTGATGTGGATAGAGAACTGGTTGGCAGACAGGAAAAAAAAAGATAATTTGAATAGTAGCCAGTGACTGGTGGGGGAACCAAGGATCAGTGTGCACCCCATATATTAATGATCTAGATGAGGCAACTTAATGTGATACCTCCAAGTTTGCAGGTACACAAAGCAGGATGGGGAGGGTGAATATTGAGGAAGATGCAGAGATGCAATGTGACTTTGACAAGTTGAGTGCATGACAGATGACATATAATGTGGAGAAATGTGAGGTCATCCACATTGTTCGCAAAAAATGGCAATAGATTGGGAAAGTGAGAAACCTGGGTGTCCTTGAACATCAGTTGCTGGAAGTAACCATGCAGGTGCATTAGGCAGTGAAGGCACAAGGTATGTTGCCTTCATCGGAAGGGAATTCAAGTACAAGAGCACAAATGCCTTGCTAGAGTTGTATAGGGCCTTGGTGAGACTCCACCTGAAGTACTGTGTACAGTCTTGGTCACCTCCCTAAGAAAGGATGGTGTGGCTATGCTTTCATACCTGCAACATCTTCTTTAGATTAGGCAACAAAGGTATACCAGACCGATTCCTGGAATGGCAGGACTGGTGTACGTAGAGAGACTAGATTGGTCAAGAGTTCACTGGAGTTTAGAAGAAGTGGGCGGAGCAATCTATTGAGACCTATAAAATTCTCACAGGACTAGTCAGAGTAAATACAGAAAGGACATTTTAAATGACTGGGGAGTCCAGAACCAGAGGTCACAGTTTAAGGCTATGGGGTAGACCATTCAAGACAGTGATAGGAGAAATATCTTTGCCCAGAGAGTGGTAAGCCTGTGATATACTCTCCCACAGCAAGCAGTTTTAGCCATTGAATATTTTCACAACATTACATATGGTTCTTAGGGCTAAAGGGTAGAGAGCAGATTTGTACAGGGTACAGATTTGTATTATTAGCCACTGTTATGTTGAATGGCGGAACAGGCTCCAAAGGTCAAATGACCTACTCTTGCTCCTCTTGTTCTGTTTCTATGTCAAACTGTGTTCACAGTGTTATGGCTGTAAAGGGTGGGGATCACTCGAAAGGGCAGGAGAGGAACTCTCAGCACCATCATACATCCCTAGCCCTTCACATCCCCTCCATTGTATGCATAGAGTCATAGAGATGTACAACACAGAAACAAACCTTTCATTGCAACTCATCCATGCTGACCAGACATCCAAAATAAATCTTGTCCCATTTGCCAGCATTTGGTCCACATCCCTCTAAACACTTGCTATTCATAGGGTCATCTAGATGCCTTTTAAATGTTGTTTAGCCAGCCTCCACCACTTCTCTGGCAGCTCATTCCATATACACATCACTCTCTGCGAAAATGTTTTCTCTTAGGTCCCTTTTAAAGCTTTCCCCTCTCACCTTAAACCTATGCCCTCGAGTTTTGATCTCCCCCACCCCTGGGAAAACAGCTTGTACATTTACCCTATCCATGCCCTTTATGGTTTTATAAACCTCTTTCAGGCCACTTCTCAGCTTCCAGTACTCCAGGGAAAATAATCCCAGTCTACTTAGCCTCTCGCAAATGTCAAACCCTCCAACTCTGGCAACATCCTATTAAATCTTTTCTGAACACTTTCAAATCTCACAACAGCCAGAATAGCCCAGAATTGCATACAGTATTCTAACAGTGGTCCAACGAACATCCTGTACAGCTGCAACATGACCTCTCAACTCTTATACTCAATACACTAACCATTAAGGCAAGCATATCAAACACTTTCTCCACTATCTAAACGACCAGTGACATAACTTTCAAAGAACTATAAACCTGCAATCCAAGGTCTCTTTGTTCAGCAACACTACCCAGGACCTTACCATTAAGTGTATGAGTGCTGCCTAATTTGCCTTTCCAAAATGCAGTATCTCACATTTATCAAAACTAAACTCCCTGCCACTCCTCATTCCATTGGTTCATCTGTTCAAGGTCCCGTTGCATAATAGGGTGAATACCAGCTGTGATCGGATAAGTCTCTTCAGTGCAATTTCATTCTTCACTGAAGGGGCTCAGTCGGTAGTTGGGCAGGAAGGCTGTTTATTCCCACCCCATAATCAGGGTGGAGGCCAAAGGAAACATATACATACCTACCACTCAGCCACCAATTAAATGCTCATGTTATAAGGAAAGCCCAATAAATTTCACCCTTAAATCCTTATATTACAGGAAGTCAATTAGTCTATGAAATTCTTACCAAATCTTTGGACAGTTCAGCAGTTTCGTCCTATACCAAACCTTTATCTCCTTTACCTTGCAAATGAGTTCTTGAAGTGTATGTCTAATGACCTTTTAAAGTTTCTATGGAATCTGGTTCCTAAGGAATTAGATTTTTATGTAAGACCTTCTAAATTATAACAAAGCACTGTGTGAAAATGCTCCAAGTTCCCCTTCTAATTTTTTGCCAGTTAGTTCATGTTTATTATCTCTGCTAACTGACCCAGATGCCAAAGTAAGTAAGCTATTGAACCCATCAAACTTGCCCTATCATTCAGCATCATGGCTGACCACCTCCTCAATGCTATATTCCCACATTATTGCTATATCACTTCACTTCATTAGTCTCCAGCTGACTGGAGTCATAAAGTGCACAAAAGAAAGATGGTTGTGGTTATTGAAGGTCAGTCATATCAGTTCCAGAACATCTCTGCAAGAGTTCCTTAAGGTAGTATCCCAAAACCCAACTATTTTCAGCTAGTTCTTCAGCTGGTTCATCAGCTTCCCTCCTCCTCTCTTTCATTAAGGTAAGAAGTGGGGGGATGTTCACTGATGGTTGCATAATGTTCATGACCACACATGACCCTCTATATATTGAAGCAATCCATGTCCAAATGCAACTAGACCTGGACAATATCCAGGCTTGGGCTTACAGATTCCAAGTAATATTCACACCACACTAGTACCAGAGAATCAACATCTCCAACAAGAGAAACCAGCGATCTCCCCTGAAAGATTCCAACCTGAAATGTCAATTGTCTTGCTCCTCTGATGTTGCTTGACCTGCTGTGCTTTTTCCAGATCCATAACTTCACTGACCCATTCAATGGCTTTGCCATCACTAAATCCCCCACTTTCAACATCTGTGTTTGCTATTGACCAGAAGCTGGACTAGACTAGCCATATTAATAATGTGGCTATAAGAGCAGGTAAGAGACTAGGAAGCCTGAAACAAGCAACTCACCCCCTCTCTTCCTAAAACCTGTCAATCATCTTCAAGGCACAAGACAGAAGTGTAATGAAATATCCCCAACTTGCCTGAATGACTGCAACTTCAATACCATTCAAAAAGCTTGATACTATCCAGAACTAAGTGGCCCGCACGGCTCACTAAATTGTTTGTGGATGCAATACCACTTCACCACTTGCACACAGTGACAGCAGTGTGAACCATCTAAAGGGTGCATTGCAGCATTTCTCCAATACTCCATCAATTAAATCTTCCAAAATCCTGAACTCATCTACTAAGAAGGACGAGTACAGCAGACATATGACAACACAACCACCTGCAAAATCCCTTGCAAGTCGGAGAATATCCTGACTTGAAACTATATTGCCATTCACTCACCACTCCCTTTCTAAGTGCACACTGGGTGCACTTAGGCCACAAGGACAGCAGTGGTTCAAGAAGGTAGCTCACCACCACTTTCTTCAAAGCACTAAAGGATGGTCTAATTAGCAATGATCACATCCTTTGAACAGATTTTAAGATGTCTTAGCCTTTATTCATTCTTAATGGAATGCTCTAGGGAGAGGAATACTGGTTGATTCAGGTGCTCTGCATAACTAAAGTTTCTTATCCCTGACATCTTTGTTGATCCTATCTCCAAGACTTTGCTGTCCCTCCTAAGTGTCTAGAATTGCACATGATACTGAGCTTTAATGAGTGATGTGGATTTCCTTTGTTTTGCATTTAATGTGCCTATATAGAGTCAAATACTTCATAAGCCTTCTTATGCCCCTTATCAAATTGACATGCCACCTTCAAAGATTTGTGAACATCCTCCTGCCCTTACATCTCTTTCAAAATAGTATCTTTAGGTTATGCTGTCTCTTCATTTTGTTTCTTGCAAAGTGGGCTTCTTTACACCTAGCTGCATTAATTTTCATCTGCAGTACCTGCCCATTCTACCAATCTGTCTGTGACCCTGTGGAATGTTATCCTGGTCCCCTTTTTTTCTATAATCCTCAATCCCAAAACTCTACTGCATATACCAGGTCAGTTGCATAAGAAAGGTAATAATCTCAACCAGGACCCTGGGTGATGGCACTGGTTATTTCAGTCCAATTACAGTTTGTCACCATGGCTCACTGCCTCCATTATCAGGTAATTACATAACTAAGTTACAATCTTTCCCATTAATTCATAATGCTTCTCCTCTGAAAAACATTTTGACAGAAATACAAGATCAAAAATAAATCTAAATAGATGATGAAAATGTTAATCTTGAGGAACCATGAAGCAAAATATGACAGCAAAGGTGAATCATATAGTCATAGAGATGTACAGCATGGAAACAGACTCTTCAGTCCATGCCGACCAGATATCCTAACCGAATCTACTCCCATTTGTCAGCACTTGGCACATTTCCCTCTTAAATCCTTTTTACTCATAAAGGCCAGATGCCTTTTCTTAGGATCATAGAATCATTGTGCCAGCCTCCACCACATCCTCCGGCAGCTCATTCCAAACATGTACCACCTGCTGTGTGAAAATGTTGCCCCTTAAGTCCCTTTTATATGTTCCCCTCTCACCCTAAACCAATGCCCTCTAGTTCTGGACTCCCCCACCCCTCAGAATAGACCTTGTCTATATATCCTATCCATGTCCGTTCTGATTTTATAAACCTCTAGAAGGTCACCCTTCAGCCTCCAACACTCCAGGGAAAACAGCCCCAGCCTATTCAGCCTCTCCCTGAAGCTCAAATCCTCCAACCCTGGCAACATCCTTGTCAATCTTTTTCAACCCTTTCAAGTTTCACAACATCCTTCCAATAGGAAGGAGGCCAGAACTGCACGCAATATTTCAAAAGTGGTCCAACCAATGCAATGAAGGATCGGAAATAAGCAGCAGAAAACCTAAGAGTCCAATCTTCTAGAGTTTCAGGGTGGAAAACCAGCTAGGTGACTATCGGAATTCTGGAAAGCTCTGAGGAAGGGTCACTGGACCCGAAACATTAACTCTGAATTCTCTTCACAGATGCTGCTAGATCTGCTGAGCGTTTCCAGCAACATTTGCTTTTGTTTCTGATTTACAGCATCTGCAGTTCTTTTGGTTTTTATTGACTATTGGAATTGTTGTGATTGGAACTAACAATGACATAGGCAATAGTTTCAGCAGCAAGTGGCCTAAGATTGGGCATAGTCTAGTGGTGTCAAACAGGCAGAACTAGGTAGCGTTTATGATGGAAGGAATTTAGTGTTAGAAGCTCAGCTGACCGGAAAAGGACACAAAGGGTACAAAGACTCTTGTTCAACCGGACACAGTGGTTGGGTATGGTATGGATTTAGCAGCCATGATAAAGATGATATGGTAAAGACTGCAGGTGAACTTTCTGGTCTTCTCAATACTAAACTAGACAAAACTGAGGCAGGATTGGATGTCAGAAAAGCAAATTGATAACAGGGTTCTTTTTCAGGTTGGTGACCTGTAACCAATGAGGTTCTACAGGGATTGGTGGGACTACAGCTGTTAATTTATTAATGACTTAGAGGAAGAAAGTGAATGTATTGCAGCCAAATACGCTGGCCAAAGATGACACAAAAATAAACAGAAAGGCAAGGTGCAAGAGGGATACAACCAGTTTACAAAGAGATATTATATGTTAACTAAGTAGGCAAAAAATTGGCAAATGCAGTATAATGCAGGAAAATGTGACGTTGTTCATTTGGAAAGGAGAACAATAGATAGTGAGGACTGCAGATGCTGGAAAGTCAGAGTGGAGCTAGAGAAAGCACAGCAGGTTAAGTAGCATCAGAGAAGCAGAGGAGTCGACTTTTCAGGTCAGAACCTTCCATCAGGACTGATCTAAATGAATAAAAACTGCAGAAAGGGATCTGGGGGTATGTGTGCACAAAATGCAATAAAACACTCAGGTGCAACAAAACTTAGGAAGGCTAATGAAGTGTTGGCCCTTATTTCAAGGAGGAGAAAGTGAGGATTGCAGATGCTGGAGATCGGAGCTGAAAAATGTGTTGCTGGAAAAGCGCAGCAGGTCAGGCAGCATCCAAGGAGCAGGAGAATCGACGTTTCAGGCATAAACCCTTCTTCAAGAAGGTCTTCCTGAAGAAGGGCTTATGCCCGAAATGTCGATTCTCCTGCCTCTTGGATGCTGCCTGACCTGCTGCGCTTTTCCAGCAACACATTTTTCAGCCTTTATTTCAAGGAGACTGGAGTACAAAAATTGGGAAGTCTTACTGCATTTGTACAAGGTGCTGATGTAACAACATTTAGAGTGGCATGAGCAGTTTTGGTCTTCTCATTTGAGGAAACATATCATTGCATTGGTGACAATTCCAAGGAGGTTTACTGGGTTGATCCCTGATATGAAGGAGTTGTCTAATGAGAAAAGATTAAACAGATTGGGTCTCTATTCACTGAAGTTCAGAAGAATCAGAAGTGCTATCATTGAAATATAAAGGATTCTTAAAGGGCTTGAAAGGGTAAATGCTGAGAGAATGTGTCCCCTCGTGGGGGAGTAGTGGACTAGAATGCACAGTCTCAGAACAAAGGGACACCAATTTAGGACTGAGATGAGGAGGGATTTCTTCTCTCAGAAGGTCGAGTGTCTTTGGAACTCCTGCGACAGAGAGCTGTGGGGGCAGAATCCTTGTGGAGATTTAAGGCTAAGGTAGCTGGATTCTTAATCAGGAGGGAAATCAAGGATTATGGGAAAAATGCTGGAAAGTGACACGACAAATGTCATATTGGCCATGAACCTATTGAATGGCAGAGCAGGTTCAAGGGCCAAATGGCAGGGTCTTGTTCCTTTTGTTAATGGTCTTTACACAGAGAAAATGAAGGGGTCATGAAATGTGGTGGAGAGATAGAGTTTGGTCTCCTCAGTGTACATATGATACTATTCCCATAGCTTTAGATGATAAAAGGGACAGTAGACAGAAGAGGCAAAGGATGTAGTCACATGAATGCCTGATGAAGGGCTTTTGCCCAAAACGTCGATTTCTCTGCTCCTTCGATGCTGCCTGAACTGCTGTGCTTTTCCAGCATCACTCTGATCTAGAACAACATTTGTGAAGTGACAACTTATTCAAGTATTTGGTGAAGAAAGCAAAGTTGACGATGAAGTGATCATAGGCTCGGCAAAAGGATTGACCTTGTTTGTTTTCTGTCTGTAGAGCGGGTGTTGCCAGAAGTTTTCAGGAGTTGACAGTCCCTGAAGAAAATTTCAAATAGAATAACGGCAGAAACGAATGGCATTCTGTGCCATATATTAATCTAAATGTGCATAATTCTGGAGCAGGGATGAAAGTGTCTGATCACCTTGATCTAATAATCCCTTCATTTCAATCCAATTTCACTTGCAGATGACACTTGGTATTGACACCTTGTGTGCCATGTTACAGCACCGTGCCCAATTTACAATAGATTGGTGATCTACGATACAACACATATTGATAATGTGTAAGTTGCTATAAAAGAATAATGCAACATGTTCCTTTCCCCCACCCCAAACTATGCCATATGCCAAAATACTAAACTCCTGTAGCAGCACCTTCCCCAGGCTCACTCCTTACCCGCTGCAGCAGTTTCCAGCGGGATCTCGCCAGGCTGGACTCCTCCAGGCTGAGCTGGACACTAGACGGTTGCTCACGCGCCTTGTCGTTTCCATAGCAGCCGCAGCCAGCTCCGGGTTCGGCGCCGGGCGCCGCGTTCTGAATCCCGGGGCCGCGTTCCATCCACGCCACGAGAATCAACTGGTTCCCAGACTCGCAGAAAGAACAAAGTCTCTTTCTTAAACTACTGCTATTCCCTTTGAGTTATCTACAGGACACGTGTTCACAGGGATGCATCTTAATGATTGTTTCACGCTCACAACGTTCTAGCCTTTTTTTAAAAAAAATCTTTCCCTCCCACAAAAGGCACAGAAAAATTACAAAGAGAAAACACAATGTGCATCGGGGGAAAGGGAGCAGGCGAAAAAAAAAGTCACAGTCACGACCGGCTCTCGTGCATTTGTTTTACTTCCGGTTAGAAGGAACTAAAGACCAAAGCGATCGACATGGAGTTGAAATCGACTTGAAAGGCGGAGGGGATTGGCTGGTGAGTGACGGGTGGGTGATTGATTTGTTGTGTCTCCTGGTTGCCCCCTGTTCCTGTCAGGACGGCTGGGCTGGCGGCGGCGAGGGGGACCGTTCATGAGAGATTGATCCCCTGTGTGACTCCTCCTTACTGTGGGCTATTCAATAATCAATCACTCTTCCTTCATCACGGGAGAGTTAGGACACGAGCTTGTCTGCTGCCGCATGCGTTTTGGAGGCAGTGACCTCCCCGTGTGGCGTGTGTTGTGAACTCAGCGGCTCGTGGCTGGATTTTGACCCCAAAAAAAATGCGCCGAGTGGTCGGCACGTTACAGAAAGTGAGGCTGGGCATCCATCGGTGCTGGCACATGACAGCGGCTCCGGATGGTGTGTGCAGGAGCCGCTCCGGAACTCGCTCTGGTCGCCGGAGCTTCACCAACCTTGCGAGAAACTTTAAAAACTTAGAAATGGAAAAGAATAAGTCATGTCGAGAATTCATTGCTGAGGTGAGTACCGCCCACATTCATAGTCTTCAGGGTAATCCAAAGTGACCGTGATATATGTGGTTCACTATAGATATAATTTCTTAGTTTGTCGGCAGAAGTAGACATTTGACCCTCAGGTTTACTCAGCCAGTCATTGAGATCGTGACTGATGTTTGTATTTTTGAATTCCACATTCCCATCTACCCCCAGTGACCTTTCCAGTGTCCTCCCTAACAAATTAATCCACTGCTGCCCTAAGAAAGCATTCAGTGACCCTGACCTCCATCATTTTCTGAGGCAGAGTTCCAAAAGTGTACAACCCTCTGGGAGCAAACAATAAAGTCCCCTCAAGCTCTGTCCTAAATAGGCGACTGCTATTCGTAAAATCACAAGTCCTGGTTCAGAATTTATTCTCTACAACATTTCCTCGTTTGACAGCTCGTGCTTGGGGAGTGCATGTAAGTAGAATTTGACATTTATACCTGGGGCAATTTCCATAATAAATGAGAACAATGAAACTGTAATTAAACTAATGGAATGGTTGAAAGAACAAAAGGAGACCTGGGTTCAATTCCCACCTCCGGCAACTGTCTGTGTGGAGTTTGCACATTCTCCCTGTCTCTGCGTGGGTTTCCTCCGGGTGCTCTGGTTTTCTCCCACAATCCAAAAATGTGCAGGTTAGGTGAATTGGCCATGTTAAATTGCCCGTAGTGTTAGGTGAAGGGGTAAATGTAGGAGTATGGGTCTGGGTGGTGTACACTTCGGCGGGTTGGTGTGGACTTGTTGGGCCGAAGAGCCTGTTTCCACACTGTAAGTAATCTAATCTAATCTAATACACTTGCCTGCCATTGTCTCCATCACTTGAATGTCTACTTGAGTCTCAAAACTAAACTAAACACAATTGTCCAGGTAATTTTAATCAGAAAACTATGCAATGTGTAGACAAATTTCTTAAATTGTTTTGGCTATATAGTTTTAACAATCTGCAGATGCTGTAAATCTATAATAAAAACAATGAATTCTGGAAATCTCAGCACATCAGGCAGAATTTGTAAGGAGATAAACAGACAACTTTTCAGACCCTTGCCTTGTCATTAAAACTAAGAAATGAGAGATTTAACATTAGTACTGTAGGTACCGAGTTGAGAGTATTGAGTCAAGGGAAGGAAGTGACAAAAGAAATGGTTTGGAGTGGGAGTAACAAAATTATAAAAGATGATGATTCAAAGCTAAGGAAGAATAGTGATAAGCCACTATTAGCCTGTAAAGCCCATCTCTGATGCTGGGGATGTTAGGAGGAGGCTGAGATGGATCATCTACTAAGCACCTCCGGATGAAGATGGTTGCAAGTGCTTCAGCTTTATCTTTTGCCCTGATGTGTTGGGCTCTCCCATCTTGAGCATTAACCTTCTTATGCACTGAGTTGTTTAATTTTGCACCACCATTCACAACTGGATATTAAGAACTGTGAAGCACAGATCTAATCTGTTGGTTGTAGAATTCCTGTCTCTCTCTTGTTGTTTATGCATTGTGTCATACAAGTTGTCCTGTGTTGTAGCTTCGTCAAGTTAACACTTCATTTTTAGGTCTGCCTGTTGGTCCTCCTGCATGCCATTCTGCACATTTAATTGAACAAGTTTGATCCCCTGGTTTGCTGTTAATGGTAATGTGAGGGTTATGCCAGGATACAAAATTGCAAATTGTGTTTGACTAAAATTCTGCTGCTGGTGATGGCCTACAGCATGGATGTCTGGCCCTAAGTTGCAATTCTATCCCATTCAGCACAGTGATCGTGCCGCACATCACAGTGGAGGATATTCTAAATGTGAAGCTTAGACTTTGTCTCCACAAGGTGTGTCAGGTGGTCACTCCTATCAGTGTGTTGATGGATTGATGCACTTATATTTTTCAGTCATGTTGCTTCCTTCACTACTTGCCACAGACCCAGTCAAGCAGCAATGTCCTTTAGAACTTGATCAGCTTAGTTAGAAGTGGTGCTGCCAAGCCACTGTTGATGATGATCATTGAATATTCCCTCCCACAAAAAGAAGCTTGAATAATGACTGTGTGGAACAGCCCCAGGACAATGACCAACACTCTAACAGTATACAAGTTAACACTTACAGGTTGAAATCTAAATCTCTGATAGGTTTAACCGTCACGAGATCTGAAAGGATTGGCAAAACATATGTATGAATACAAATTTGTGGACTCTTCAACTCTTAAATTTTTTGATTATCATTTCTGTGTAAGCAGCTTTGCAGTAACCATAATTTATATCTATTTTCACTTTTCATCGATGTAATTTTGACTTGGAGGCAAAAGAGGATGTTGTATTATTGTTTTAAGAACTGGATATGCAAATAAACCAAGGACCAGGGTGAAACTGCATCAGTAAATGCTGTTTTTGGTGGAGCAGACCTGTGTAAGAAACAAGCTACATCCATAATTATCTGTGACACTAAGTTGTATTTGAACCCTTAAATAAATCCATGAGTTTTGCAACTAAACTGACTCCACATAACTTAACAATAACAAAAGCTATGACACCATCCATCCATGGTTTGACACCATCCATCCACTGTTTCTGTGCCCTTTTTGATCTAGCAACGTTTATTACTTACAAGTTCAAAATCTGGAGTTTCACTTGTCTTGACATCTATATTCCACTAACGATTGGAAAAGTTTTAAAGCAAAATGGCTTGTTACATTGAAAAAAATTGCAATAACTAATAATGGCTGTAGTGCTTTGTGAAGAAAACTTGTATTGACAAGTAAAATTTAATGATCGGTAGTACCAAATCTGAAAGGGAGACATGTTACCAACACATTAGTGAACAGGGAAAAATAGGAGAATGCAAAATTTAAATTATCAAATTAATGTAACCATTTGAAACTTGACATCCTTGCATTTGTCCTGGTGAGTGCAAGATGATAAGCACTGTCAACCTATCTCTTTCAGCAATATTAAGTAGACATTCATTTTTGCTTATTAAAAACATATCCTGGTATAATTCTTGTTTTTGAAACTATCCTAATCATACATCCTGCATTCATATAATCGACCGCATGCTTTCAAATGATACTTTCACTTGCAGCATATCATCAATACTTCAGAAAGTATTGAAATCATCCAGATGTGAAAAGATTGATATATAGTTGTAAAATATTGTCTTCATAACTGTTAAGTCATTTTTGGAAGGATGACATTGAATGATCTAAATTTTTTTTGTGTCTGTCAAGGAACATTTGAATGCTGAACTAAAATATTGTAAATCTAAATCACACAAGTACAGTAAACTACAAGACTGGTTTAAAAGGAGATTGGAAGAAGTATGCAACCAATATGTTTCCAACAGTTACAGTCCCTTGGTAAGTAAAAGTTTGTTATAGCATAACGCTGAAAATACTACATTGTAATTGATTTTATAGCTTTTGTTATGATCTAGCTGAAGTTTTTACCGGACAAGTCAGATCCCAGACAGGAGCCTGGTTTGAAAAGTTGTAATTTTATTTGTTTTGGTTTTAACAAAGTGGTCTCCTGCTGAAAGATACACAATGCAGTAGATTTTGCTATGAGAGCAAAACAGAAATTTATTACAAAAGAAATGGATAATAGAACAATCCAAACTATCTACTTATAATGGAAATTCAAAGGTTTTAAGCACACAGTAAAATTTTGGTACTTTCAAAACACTCCTTTATAAAATGTAAAGAAACAAATCAGCTTTTGTGTAGTGCCCAAAACACTGCACTTGGCGCAGTTCCAATAAACACCATCATGTAATATACACATCAGAATCTCTGTATGTAAGCTGAAACTGCGATAGCTTCTTTCTGGGTCTACTATGCTCCTACAACGTATTCAGTGAAAATAACCAGTTTTGGGTTTTTACCCGAACACTTCTGGTCTGGGAGTGACACTACCTTTTTACTCCAAAATAATCTATTCACTAAATCTCTCATTCTTTTCTGAGGAGCACTGTTGTATACAGCCTCCTGTTCCAAAATCTTTCCAGGATAGTTGCTACCAAAGTTAAAAGTGAAACTAAAATTCTGTCAGTTATGGGTGTTTCCCTTAAGTTTAAAATAAAATAATCCAGAATCTTCTAATAAACCCATTAGGCCCCATTAAATATGGAGTTACAAACATTCCATTTGTGCACAAACTTACTCTTCAGCCAGGCTTCAAAGGTTGTTTTGTAATGAAATCACCATCATTACAGATGTTCTTAAAACCACAAACCAATCTGTTACTAAGTCAAAAGTGAGACCCAAACTCCTCTCCAATATCATTAAATATTGTATACACAAAAATCTGACATTTAACATCACTTTCATAAAAAACGTATTTTATGTCGACTCCAATTCTTGTACAGTATATTGTCCAATAGCGACTCTTGATGTAAGCTTTGGATCTTAAGCCATTAATCATGAACGTGAAAAGACTCCAACATAAAATTTATGCCTCAATACTTAAAAATGTATAAGTAAAATCATATATGTACATCAATTATGCAGCGGAATGTTATACTGTAACCTTCTCATATTAGACCATAAGATATAGGAGTGGAAGTAAGGCCATTCGGCCTATCGAGTCGACTCCGCCATTTAATCTTGGCTGATGGGCATTTCAACTCCACTTGCCCACACTCTTCCCATAGCCCTTAATTCCTTGCAAGGTCAAGAATTTATCGATCTCTGCCTTGAAGACATTTAATGTCCCAACCTCCACTGTGCTCTGTGGCAATGAATTCCACAGGCCCAGCATTCTGGCTGAAGAAATGTCTCCTTATTTACATTCTAAATTGACTCCCCTAATTCTAAGGCTGTGCCCACAAGTTCTAGTATCCCTGCCTAACAGAAACAAATTCCCAGCATCCATCCTTTCTAAGCAATGCGTTATCTAATAAGTTTCTATTAGGTCTCCCCTCAACCTTCTAAACTCTAATGAATACAATCCCAGGATTCTCAGCCATTCATCATATGTTAGGCCTACCATTCCAGGTATCATCCGTGTGAATCTCCACTGGACATGCTCAGTGCCAGTATGTCCTTCCTGAGGTGTGGGGCCCAGAATTGGACGCAGTATTCGAAATGGGGCCTAACTAGGGCTTTATAAAGTCTCAGTAGCATATTGCTGCTTTTACAGACCAACCCTCTTAAGATAAATGACAACATTACATTTGCTTTCTTAACCACGGACTCAACCTGCAAGTCAGCCTTTAGAAAATCCTGGTATATCTCGTTGACGTGGATGAGCAGGACCAAAGGGTCTTTGTCCGTGGTGTACATCTCTATGACTCTGACTCTATTGCACAAGAGGTCCTGCATTAGTGACCTAGTGGCAGTAGGGACTGTAGTAATTTCCGGGCTGCTGGCAGATGTCAGTTAACATCATTAGTCAACCATATAATATGAGGCCATTGCAATTCAGTAGTAAGCTTTGGGCTAAATGAAAGTGGCCAAGGGACCCCAAATTGCAAAGAAATAACTTGCAGAAAGCCGTCAGCTCTCCTGTGACCCACGCCCTGAGATCTTCATTCCACCCTTTGGTCTGGAGTAACTTTGAGATCCTGGATCTTCGATGATAGCAGTCACAGCTCCTGGTGGCATTGGCAGGCACTGATGAACTACTATCCTCTGACTGGATAGCCATTACCCAGGACCTGAATCTCCGTGAAGACCTCCCTGGCCACCTATGTGTCCGAAGGTGTCCAAAAGCCATCAGGGAATTGCTGGGATTTCTCTGATGATTCTGTGACCAATAGGGGAGACTCTTGTCAGACTGATTAAATCTCACCCATTAGCACAAATAGAGGAATACTTTGAGAGCCCCAAAAAGTGAAAAGTGCCATCCCTACCTAAACCATCAGGTCCGGGTGATGTTCTAATTTATGCAACCTGATATACTTCACCCCTAAACCCGAGGCCATTTGCCCAGCTTCAGGCTGGCTGCTAATTTAACCATGAAAGTACAGAACTTTAATCAGCAATTGGCTTTTATATTAGCACATTTTAAAACAGAAAAACATTCAAAGGTAAATCAAACCAGCAAATATGGTGAATTTTAGAAAATTTAAAGGCGGGTTCACCAAAAGTTTAGCCAGATAGGTTGGTTTTAAGGAAGGACAAAATGTTTAGAAGAGAAGTAGAGAGTTGCTGATTCTTAAAAAATGAAGCATAAAACATTAGTTGTAGGGTTGCATGCTGAGCTGCAAAGTTCATTTCCAGGCATTTTGTTACCCTACTAGGTAACATTTTCAGTAGGCCTCAGGCGAAGCAATGCATTCCTGCTTTCTATTTATATGTTTGGGGTTCTTTTGGGTTGATTTTGTCATTTCCTATAGTGAAGTCACTTCCTATTCTTTTTCTCAGGGAGTGGTAGATGGGGTCTAACTCAATGTTAGACATCACCAACCTAAACATCTGGAAATGAACCTTGCAGCTCAGCGACCAAACCCACGTCCAAAACCTCATCCTGAGCTACAAATCTTCTCAAAACTCACAAAGCATAAAACATATGGTGTGGCCACCAGTGACGAGGTGGTGAGAAAAATAATGTACAAAGGTGCAAGGCTGAGGAATTGAAAATTTAGGGAGGGTTTGTAAGGCAGTAGGAGATTGCTGAGAAAAGGAGAAAACAGTACCATTCATGATATAAACATAATGTTCAGAAAATTTCATAGAAGGGACTTGTCAGACTGGGAGTCAGACAAGTTAAAGAGGAAGCAACATGAAAACAGCACTCTTTTGCTCAAAATGTTTCAAGTTGCAACTCACTTCCAGGTGCTGGGACTGCAGACTCTCATCCCATTCTACATATAATCATACCTGGTGGTGTCATAAATAATGTGCTGATGTAAAGCAATTGGCTAAATCCTTATGTCCCCAAGCACAGTTAAATTCCATAAGTTGCTCTTTAAAATAGGCTTTATACTTCAACACTATGTATTACCCAATCCAGGTTCCCCCTCCACAGTTTATGCCAAATCACAGTTTATGATCCCAGCTGATGCTAATACTGAAAATATAATATCTCAGAGTGAGACCTGGTTTCATAGAACATAAATTTAATTTTCCTTTTTGTTTATTGTGGTGATCAGTCACAGAATATATTCACAAGAGGCTGCCAATGTAAGACAATAATATAAAAATTTCTTAAGTGCAAAATAAAAATAGAAAGAGCCAACCCTTTTACCCTAAACAAAAACCTTGTCTCAACCTTGGCTCCTGTCTCCACTTTACAATCATCTAGTTGAATGAGGAGCTTCAATCAGTTTTTTTTGTCAACTTTCTGCATTCACTCAATGCTATTTTCTTTGTTAATGTCTCTTGCTGAGACTTCTCTTACTGAATTGCAAGCCATTCAGGATTTTTTCTTCTGACCTGACAATTTTAGCGACTGCTAAACTAACAACAACGCATCAGTTATTATAGACTTTTTTTCTGTCCAAATGAATCTACATACTGTCTAGTTGCTCCTGGTCCATCCTAATTTTCTATATTACCTTTGTGTTTTCTCTTCTATCTTTTCATGTTTGCTCATTCACCTCAAGGTTTTAAAGATGTCAGTTAATGTATGTAAACAGTCAAACGCTCTACACACCTGTTGAGAACATGTTCTCTGTCTTCTTAATAGACAATATGGAAATACAGATCTGAATTGGTACAAGAGACAGGACCGGCCTATGTCCTCTGACTTAGTGGCAAGATTATAATGAGGTCAGCGAGATGGACCTCATAGAGTATATATTTCCCTGATTGGGACTATTGGTCTGGTCCAATCAGGGAACCCTGGCTATCAAATATAAACAGAAGTATCAGACATTCTGATACCCTGAAAGCTGGCACTGAGATGGTGCACCAGGTTCAAGGACTTTCCACATGTAAATAAAGGGTGACTTGGTGATGGGATCCAGCTTCTGCAGTTATTTTAGTGGCGACAAGAGTGAAGCATGTTGCTGAAGAAACTTGCTCGCAACAGTCATCTTTTGGGTAAGCAATTTTGTCATTATGCCGTTATTTGGGAAGCTTGATTCATTCAATCCTGCCATTGAAAACTGGTTATTCTCCTGATAGCTTGTCGACCCGCTGCATTTTTGGTTATGAGGATCCTACCTTTCTCAGAAGCACCTGATACTAAAACCTTTTAAATGTTGGTCTGTTTAATTAAGAAATATCATGACCCAAAGCCTACTCTAATTCTGAGATGTTATTGTTTTTCAATATTGCCTTTCAAGAACCAGGGGAATCCTGTATCGGGGTTTTTGACTAGGTTGAGAGGATTGGCAGAGGTGGGTGACTTTGGTTTAACCCGTAATGAGATGCTGTTTAGTATGTGGGATTAATGATGTAACCATGCAGAAGTGCTTACCAGGTGAAGCCCAACTGGACTTCAAACAGGCACGACAGTGTGTTTTATTATTGGAAAGTGCAGCAAGTGGAACATTTTGAGTTTGAGAAGTGGAGACCCTTGCCTGTTTGGCTGACTTGGGGAGCATCATTTAAATGAAGACAATTGCATAGCCACACTCAGGACATATCCTGAACAGAGGGACTCTAGGTCAGCCCGCAGTAAAATTCTAAAACCGAGCCAAGCCTTCGCCAAGTGCTTAAAATTTTCTTCAGGATCCGAGCCAGCAAACCATTGTAGTTCAAGCCAGTATGTGGACTCAACAGCAAATGAGTCCTACTAGACCTAAATTGAGGAAGAGAACTCATAGGCCAGTATCCAATAGGGTACACACCCTGGAAAGTCCACCTCCATCTTGTTTGGAACAGTTAAATTGCTTAGCGGCATCCAAATCAGAACCAATCAAAATAAACATCTGATTAAATGCTCATCGGTTCTAATGGAGATCGATACAGCTGCAGCAGCTTCTGTGATTGCCTAACCTGTCTTTAACAAAATTCGATCTTGACTCTAACCCTTGCGTTTGCACAGGAGCTGAGTTAGACCGCAAACCTATACCGGGGAACCTTTACACGTTTTAAAAGTACAACTTTGGTTCCAGTCTCTTATGAGAAACAGATGGTTCAATTACCGCTGACTGTAATAAAAGGCTCGGGCCTAGGCTTGATGAGGCAAAATTGAGATTCACTGAGATTGGCTCGACATTTGTCAATTAGAAAATGGCTGCCCGAGTGAAATCCTAATTAAACACCTAGAATTCTTTCAGGAAGGTCTGGGGACTACCAATGGAGCCAAGGCCACCTGGCATGCTGACCAGAAAACAATTCCACGTTTCTGCAATGTCCACCTAGTGCCATTTGCCTTGCAGGCAAACGTAGAGGCAGAAATCATAAGGCTGCAAAACGAAGGTATTTTCAATTCAGTCCCATTTGTGAAAGCAGTGGTTGTACCGATTTTTGAAGCTCAATGGGTTACTTCACCTTTGTGGGGACTTTACAGTTTGTTTAAACAACTTTTTGTAGCTGGATAAATACCCAATCCCTCGTATAGAAGTTTTATATGCAAAATGGGCATGGGGGGGGTGGGCGCTGTCCCTCACAAAGCTGGAAATGAGCCATGTACTCGGATGAGGATTCCCAGAAATATGTACAAATAATATCCATAGGGGTTTGTACCAGTAAAGGAGACTGTACAGGTTGATGATGCCCTAAATGACAATTTTTCAGCAGAGGATGGAGAACGTTTTATAAGGTATACCCAAGGTTGCCATTTATCAAGATTACATGCTAATAACAGGGATGAATAATGAGTGCCTAGAGAACTTGAACATAGTCCTTAGACAGTTCTCCCAGGGGGTATATGCCTTCAAAGGAAAATGAATGTGTTCCAGGCAGCCCAAGTGACCTACTTGCGCTACAGAGTCAACAAGACCAGGTTACACCTATTGAAAGATAAAGTGAGGGCAATCAAAGGTTCCCTGTTTCCCATGTCTGTAACGGAGCTTAAGTCTTTCGTTGGGCTGATGAAATATTATGGAAAATTCCTACATAACCTAGCCTCCATTCTGGCATCTTTGCATCACTCTTTTAAAGAAAAAAGGGTCAGCCTTAGAAGTGGTCGCAAAGCCAAGCCATAACTTTCAGGGAAATGAAGAAACAGCTATCATTCTCTAAGGTGCTGATACGCAGTGATCCCAAGTGAGATCTGGTATTGACATGCGATGCCTCCGCATTCAGCATCAGGGCAGTATTGGCTCATAGGTGGCCCTGTGGAGAGTAATACCCAATAGCATATGCATCCAGGGCTTTGGCTGATGCAGAGAATATATACATCCAGGTTGAGAAGGAAGGTTTGGTGGTCATATTTGGAATCAAGATGTTCCCCTAGTACCTTTATGGACCAAAATAAAGACCACAAACCCCTACTAAGTCTACTTAAAGTGACACTGCCTTGTCCTCCCATAGCTTCTTGCCAAATTCAGTAGTAGGCTCCAATACTAGGTGCATATAATTACAAGGTGGAAATCACTTGGGATGTCAAGCAGTGAATGTGGATACAGTGAACCACCTCCCATTGGTAGATAGAATACTGGTAGTACTACCACTGGACAGTCTTTCATGGTCTTAAATTTTCTGGACCTACTTCCAGTCACAGCATGGCAAAACCAGCCTTTGGAAGCAAAAAGATCTGGTCCTAGCAAAATTAAAACAACTGAAGGTGATGGGGGAAACAAAAGGGCCAATGCAACATAATTGAAACCTTTTTCTACCCAAAGAGACCAGGTCACAGCACCGAACAGCATATTATTATGGGGAGCAAGAGTGACTGTCCTGAGCAAAGGTTGCCACCAAATAATGGCAGAACTCGACAAAGTCATCTTGGGGTTTCTAAAATGAAGATGTTGATGCAAAGCTTTGTCTCGGTACTTGGTTTGAATGCAGACATAGTTATGTTGATGAGGGATTGCCCAGAGTGCCAACAGGTTGCCCACATTCATGGGAATGCCTGGGTAAATCCTGGACTCCATTGTATGTTGACTAGCAGGGCTAGTTTTAGGCCTCAGTCTCTCGGAAGACTTCGCGACGGCTGGTGGGTAAGTTTGGTCGTTTATTTAATAGTTAAAAATTTAAAGTTTTCTTTCAAAAAAAGCGGTAGCAGACCCGGAAGGCGCGCTAGGTTACTTGGGTAAGGTTTTTTTTTCTCCCCTTATTTAAACGCGTAGGCGAGTCACCCGAGGCACTACACGAGTAGTGCCTCCCACCCTTCCACCTCCTCTAACCTAATAATAAGACCAATTGTGACTAGCGGGTAAGTGCTGCATTTTCCTTGTTTGTTTCTTTAGATTTAGTTGGTTTTGTTGTTGTTTTTTTTAAGGAAAGCTTACTTTTAGAGGGATGGCAGTGCAGAGAGGGCAATGTTCCTCTTGCAACATGTATGAGGTGAGGGAAGCCATTAGCGTCCCTGCTGAGTACACTTGCAAGAAGTGCACCCATCTCCAGCTCCTCCAAACCCGTGTTAGGGAACTGGAGCTGGAGTTGGATGAACTGCGGATCATTCGGGAGGCAGAGGAGGTCATAGATCGGAGCTTTAGGCAAGTAGTTACTCCGAAAGTTCAAGATAGATGGGTGACAGTGAGGGGGAGTGGGAGGAGGAAGCCAGTGCAGGGACCCCCTGCGGTCATTCCCCTCAAGAACAAGTATACCGTTTTGGATACTTGTGGGGGGGATGACTTACCAGGGGCAAGCAATGAGGTTCAGGCCTCTGGCACGGAGCCTGGCCCCGTTGCTCAGAAGGGTAGGGTGGAGAAAGGTAGAGCAATAGTTCTTGGGGACTCGATAGTGAGGGGTACAGACAGACGGTTTTGTGGGGGCGACAGGGACTCACGTTTGGTATGTTGCCTCCCAGGTGCAAGGGTACGTGATGTCGCTGATCGTGTTTTCCGGGTCCTTAAGGGGGAGGGGGAGCAGCCCCAGATCGTGGTCCACGTTGGCACCAACGATATAGGTAGGAAGAAGGGTGAGGATGTCAGACAGGCTTTCAGGGAGCTAGGTTGGAAGCTCAGAGTTAGAACAAACAGAGTTGTAGTCTCTGGTTTGTTACCCGTGCCACGTGATAGAGAGTCGAGGAATAGGGAGAGAGAGCAGTTAAATGCGTGGCTACAGGGATGGTGCAGGAGGGAGGGATTCCGGTTTCTGGACAACTGGGGTCCTTTCTGGGGAAGGTGGGACCTCTATAAAAAGGATGGGCTACACCTGAACCTGAGGGGCACCAGTATCCTTGGGGGGAGGTTTGCTAGTGCTCTTTGGGAGGGTTTAAACTAACTCCGCGGGGGCATGGGAACCAGGACTGTAGCTTTAGGGTACAGGACCTTGAGTGTAGGGAGGTTAGGAATAATGCAGCGATCTCTAAGGAGGGTGCCTGTAACCAGAAGGGTGGATTGAAGTGTGTATACTTCAAAGCCAGAAGTATAAGGAATAAGGTAGGTGAACTTGCAGCGTGGGTTGGTACCTGGGACTTCGATGTTGTGGCCATTACAGAGACGTGGGTAGAACAGGGACAAGAATGGCTGTTGCACGTTCCAGGGTTCAAATGTTTTAGTAGGATCAGACATGGGGGTAAAAAAGGGGGAGGCGTGGCATTACTTGTCAAAGATAGTATCACAGCAGTGGAATGGATGATGGAAGAGGACTTGCCATCTGAGGTAGTTTGGGCTGAGGTTAGAAATAGGAAAGGTGAGGTCACCCTGTTAGGTGTTTTCTACAGGCCTCCTAATAGTCCTAGAGAAGTAGAGGATAATATTGCGAGGATGATTCAGGAAAAGAGTGAAGGTAACAGGGTGGTTGTTATGGGGGACTTTAACTTCCCAGATATTGACTGGGAGAGCTATAGCTCGAGTTCATTAGATGGGTCGGTGTTTGTACAATGTGTGCAGGAGGGTTTCCTGACACAATATGTCGACAGGCCAACAAGAGGGGAGGCTATATTGGATTTGGTTCTAGGTAATGAACCAGGCCAGGTGTTAGACTTGGAGGTAGGTGAGCACTTCGGGGACAGTGACCACAACTCGGTGACTTTTACTTTAGTGATGGAGAGGGATAATCGTGCGCCGCAGGGCAAGAGCTATAGCTGGGGGCAGGGAAATTATGATGCAGTGAGGCATGACTTAGGATGTGTGGATTGGAAAAACAGGCTTCAAGAGAAGAACACTAATGAGATGTGGGGATTGTTCAAGGAGCAGCTACTGCGTGTCCTCGATAGGTATGTACCAGTCAGGCATGGTGTAAAGGGCCTTGTGAGGCAGCCGTGGTTTAGTAAGGAATTGGAGTCCCTTGTGAAAGGGAAGAAGGCGGCATATGTAAAGATGAGGCGTGAAGGTTCAGTAGGGGCGATTGAGAGTTATAAGGTAGCCAGGAAGGAGCTAAAGAGGGAGCTAAGAGAAGCGAGAAGGGGACATGAAAAGTCTTTAGCTGGTACGATTAGGGAAAACCCAAAGGTTTTCTATAGGTATGTCAAGAATAAAAGGATGACTAGGGTAGGTATCGGTCCAGTCAAGGATAGTAGTGGGAAGTTGTGTGTGGAGGCGGAGGAGATTGGAGAGACATTAAATCAGTACTTTTCATCAGTATTCACTCAGGAACAGGACACTGTTGCTGATGTGAATATGGAATCACAAATAATTAGAATGGATGCCCTGGAAATATGCAGGGAAGAGGTTTTGGGAATATTGGAAAGGATGAATATAGATAAGTCTCCTGGGCCTGATGGCATTTACCCCAGGATCCTATGGGAAGCTAGGGAGGAGATAGCAGAGCCATTGGCCTGGATTTTTATGTCGTCATTGTCAACAGGAATAGTACCAGAGGACTGGAGGATAGCGAATGTGGTCCCATTGTTCAAGAAAGGGAGTAGGGATAGCCCTAGTAACTATAGGCCAGTGAGTCTGACTTCAGTGGTGGGCAAAGTCTTAGAGAGAATGGTAAGGGATAAGATTTATGAACATCTGGGTAGGAATAACGTGATCAGGGATAGCCAGCATGGTTTTGTGAAGGGCAGGTCGTGCCTCACAAACCTTATTGAGTTCTTTGAGAAGGTGACTAAGGAAGTGGACGAGGGTAAAGCAGTAGATGTTGTGTATATGGATTTTAGTAAGGCGTTCGATAAGGTTCCCCATGGTAGGCTAATGCTAAAACTTCGGAGGTATGGCATTGAGGATACATTAGAGGTTTGGATTAGGAATTGGCTGGCTGGAAGGAGACAGAGGGTAGTAGTTGATGGATTATGTTCATCTTGGAGCGCAGTTACTAGCGGTGTACCACAAGGATCTGTTTTGGGACCATTGCTTTTTGTTATCTTTATAAATGATCTAGAGGAAGGACTTGAAAGCTGGGTAAGCAAGTTTGCGGATGACACAAAAGTCGGTGGAGTTGTGGATAGTGAGGAAGGAAGTGGTAGGTTACAGCGGGATATAGATAAGTTGCAGAGCTGGGCGGAAATGTGGCAAATGGAATTCAATGTAGCTAAGTGCGAAGTCGTTCACTTTGGTAGGAATAACAAGATGATGGATTACTGGGCTAATGGTAGGCTACTTGGTAGTGTGGATGAGCAGAGGGATCTTGGTGTCCATGTACACAGATCTCTGAAAGTTGCCACCCAGGTAAATAGTGCTATGAGGAAGGCATATGGTGTACTGGGCTTTATTGGCAGAGGAATTGAGTTCCGGAGTCCTGAGGTCATGTTGCAGTTGTATAAGACTCTGGTGAGGCCTCATCTGGAGTATTGTGTGCAGTTTTGGTCGCCATACTATAGGAAGGATGTGGAAGCTTTAGAACGAGTGCAGAGGAGGTTTACCAGGATGTTGCCTGGAATGGTAGGAAAATCTTATGAGGAAAGGCTGAGGCACTTGGGGCTGTTCTCATTGGAGAAGAGAAGGTTTAGGGGAGATCTGATAGAAGTGTATAAGATGATTGGGGGTTTAGATAGGGTAGATACTAAGAACCTTTTACCGCTAATGGAGTCAGGTGTTACTAGGGGACATAGCTTTAAATTAGGGGTGGTAGGTATAGGACAGATGTTAGGGGTAGATTCTTCACACAGCGGGTTGTGAGTTCATGGAATGCCCTGCCCGTATCAGTGGTGAACTCACCTTTATGGTCATTTAAGCGGGCATTGGATAGGCATTTGGAAGTTATTGGGCTAGTATAGGTTAGGTAGGATTCGGTCGGCGCAACATCGAGGGCCGAAGGGCCTGTACTGCGCTGTATCCTTCTATGTTCTATGTTCTATGTCCTTTCATAGGTTCAATGTTCTTAGTCATTGCATATGCCCACTCAGAATGATTGGACATGCCTAGAGTTCATTCATCCAACACTGAGGTGACGATAACAAAACTGCATGCATCTTTTGCAATCTACAGACTCCCAGAAGTGTTGGTCACAGAAAACAAGTCCTAGTTTACCTACAGGGAATTTGGCTATTTCCTAAAATTGAATGTTATTCAATATATAAGGCAGCTCCGTACTATCCATCATCCAGTGTCTGGGCAGAAAGAGCAGTTCAAACTTTGAAGGCAGGCTTAAACTAAGCAGCCCCCAGCTTCACTAGATATCAAACAGTCCTGGTTCCTGATTGCTTATATGATCAGCCCTCCTGCAACTACAGGGATAGCTTCAGCAGAGTTACTAATGGGGAGAAGACTCCGCTCCAAATTAAATCTGATCTTCCCAAACCTGAAGTTGGGGGAGGCTAGTGAACAGCGTCAGGAACACCAGTGTCTGTTGCTCGACTCTGCCTAAGTGAGAGAGACTTTACTACAGGAGATAGCGTCTGATGTAGGAACCACTCAAATGGCCCTGCATGGGTACGTGGCTTGGTCGACATGAGGTCACGACCCATGAACTATAAAGTTCAGGTAAGTGTGATGGTCCTGAACAAGCACGTGGACCATGTGAAAGCTACAAACTCACAAATGGTGCGGAAGCAAAACATGCCCCGCTCCTCGGAACATTCGGAAAAGCTGTCTGAACCAGTGGTTTCTCCCTCCCCATCAAGCATTGAAGAAACCTCAATCTGAGATTGACACAGTGAATCTCGCTGCATTGACAATTTTGCTGCCGGAAGCAGAGAGTGAATTTCTCCTGAGACGTTCCCAGTGCAAGAGGCAAACTCTTATGTGTTGTGCACTGCCCGTATCTGACGCAGAGGTGGAGGAATCTGACCTGGTGCTAAAATGCCTCCGTGGAAGCTACAAGAACAAGGACCAGCCTCTGTCCTTGGACTCTGAGAGGGAGGGATGTAGTGATTGTAATGAGGTCACCCAGGTGGACATCATAGAATATGAGTTCCTTGATTGATGCTGTTAATCTGATCCAGTCAGGGAGCCCCGGCTGACTGATATAAACAGAAGTGTGGTGACTGAGAACTGGAAGGTGGGTAGGGGCGGGCTGCCTTAGAGTGGTCGGAAGGTGGGAGGGGTGGGGGCTTGCTGGGTCTGTATTGTCTGCACTTCTGTATGTAACAGTTTTGTTTAATGTACAAATGTCATTGTCACTGTCTTGTTAAATGTGGAACTGGGATTTGAGGTTTGTCCTCATTCTCTGTAAAATGGTTGAACGGTAGGGTTTGGGGCCTAGCTTTGCTGCTCCTCTCCCTTGTAAAATTGCTGTCTCTTGTACAGCTGTAAATGTTTATTGTAAACTGTTTTGTAATTTGTTTAATAAAATAAAATAAACAGAAGTGTCACAGGTTCCATTCGCTCTGAGCGCTGCGTCTGAGGATGTCAGACCAGTGTCAAGAACTTTGCACATGTAAATGAAGGGTAACTTGGTGATGGGATACAGGCCTCTGTGGAATTATTCCATAGATTTACGTCATTCTTCCACTTTCAGACTCACATTATTATTATTTAAGAACTTATTATGAACCTTCATGAACAGAATTAGTTTCAGTAATAATATAATTCCTGCAAAACTTCATATACCAGACTCCGATCTGCAGTATCTTGTCATCTAAAATTTGAATCATATCTCACTGATATGTGTAGTTGTGTCTGTTTGTTTTCTTCCTTTTGTGTAATAACTTTTTTTGTTAAAGAACCTCTGTAGCCTTGTGTGAATGTGTTTTACAGGCTAACTACTTCATTAACCACCCCTAAAAATTAAGTATATAATGATGTATTAAGTCAGGTTTTATTTTGGATCTGACTTGATAGCATTGCCATCAATTGGGATCATAACAATGTGATGAAGATATGTCCAGAATCCTGTTGGGCTTGAGTTCCAGGATTTTGACCCAGCACCAATGAATGAGTGGTGATATACCTATGAGTCACAACTGTGTGGAATTTAGAAAGAAACATCCATATGGTATTCCTAGGCATGGGCTGCACTTGTTCTTCTGAGTAGTTGGGTTGGAATGGCTCCCATGAAGACATTTTAACAGTTTCCTTCAATACATCTTGTAAATGGTACATACTGCAACCACAGTGAAAGAAGTTAATGTTTAAGGCATCCAATCCCTCCACCACCAAGGCTCAATAGCAGCAGTGTATACTATCTACAAGATGCACTGTAGAAATTCACCAAAGATCCTCAGACAGCGCCTTTGAATTCCATGACCACTTCCATCTAGAAGGACAAGGGCAGCAGATATATGAGAACTCCACCACCTTCAAGTTCCCATCCAATCCATTCACCATCATGACTTGGAAATATATTGCTATTCCTTCACTACCACTGGGTCAATATACTGGAATTCTGCTCCTCTGGGCATTGTGGGTCAACCCGATATAGGTGGACTGCAGTAGTTCAACTAGGCAGCTCACCACCAACTTCTCAAGGGCAACTAAGGAGGTGCTATAAATGCTGGCCAGCTCACATCCCACAAATGAACAAATAAATTCAACAGGTATCAGTCAGGTAGGTGGTTTTGTCTTGAATAGTGTTGAGTTTCTTTGTGTTGTAGAAATACACTAGTCCAGGCAAATGAGCTGTGCTCATCAGTCCTTGATTTGTACCATGATGGTTTGATGACTAATGTGTCAGGAAGTAGTTATTGTATTTATGTAGCTGCTGCAGTCAAGGTTCTAGTCAAAATCATTTGTTCAGTCTTAACTCTCATGGGATAGAAAATAAATTATTATTCATGTTCTTTTGAGCTCATTCTTCGGTGGTAGGTTAGGGATTTGAGAGCTCCTGATTATATAATTAACAACGGATATGTTTTGTGATTACCATGCTGATGTCACAACCTTTGTTTAATTGATTCTACAGATACAAATGAAAGATTTTGAGTATTTTGAAGAAGATGGATGTATTTATAGAAGACATCAGAATGGTGAGTCTTTAATAATCAACATTGAAACCATATCTGGATAGAATCTAATTGAAGCAATTCAAACATTGAATGAAGAAGAGCCTTTTAACCTCAAGGATATTGGTTCAAATCTGTCTGTGAGGCTTATCACCAACAAGTTTATGATGGCATCTGAGAATGATTCATTCAAGTGAATCTTGGGAACCAGTCTCGGTGTGTACAGAAATAATAATTATATCTTTAGCAGGTCAATGACAAAATATTTGAGCACTCAAATTCAATTCATTTTGTTCTTATTAGTCTGTAAAATCTAACTTCCACTGCAGAAACTTTAACAAATAGTTTTATGAATTAAAATTAAGCGGAAGACATTTCTTTCTTGGAAAATTCGAAACTTTCACTCCTCCTAAAAGCACACGATTGTGTTGAAATGCTGCTTCCGAAGTGACAGCATTCCAATGTCATTGCAAGTGATAATTTTTTTAATGCCTGATTCCAAAAAGCCTGGTCACCTTTCAGAGCATCACAGACAATAATCATCATCTTGTTGTCCAATATCCACGATTAGTCAGTTTGATTAACTAGGACAATACTCCCATTTCGAGACCTCTTATAAAGAGGAAAGATCAGCCCTTGTTCTTCCTTTTAATCAATGATTACTGTCCACAGATTCCAGTGGAAAACTAGATCAACTTTAGGTATCAGGTTTATAGTGATAATTCCCACATTGTTCACTATCTAGCCCAACACAATAAGAACCAAGTGGGCAAGATGCGGTAGGCTGCCAGCACCAATAAGAACGTGAGTAGCAGAAAGGGAGAAATAACAAGAGAGGATATCTAACATGTGCACTACTTCCTAGTTATTAAGAGATTTTAATTTTTGCAAATGTAATCTGCTCTGTTTTATGCTAAATATTATGTCAAGTTCAGCATAATTGGCCGCTCCCATAAACAGATTTCACATCAACTGCAATTTGAACAGCATGTTTTCTGTCTAATTTCTCTTATGAGTTTTTGAAATCATTGAATTTCTTTCAGCATGCACTGAACTCACATCTGCAGATAATGTTGATTTGATTCTGTTAGCCCTCATTTATATTCCTACTTATAATGGCCCTGGAAATGCTTCACCAGCTACTTGGTAAAAACTTTAGGGTTCATGTTTAAGACCCCAAGTCAATTAGATTTACAGACTGAGTTGGGAGAATCAATATGTGCAAATATTTAAACACACACTTCACAAAGCACAATAGATTTATCTTAACAAGCTCAAAAGAAATTAGACTCAATTAAAAGCAGTGGTTTTGTATTCAATTTATTTATTGACATAAGCTGATTGATTGGGCACTGACTTTTTCTTCCGTCTTCAGTCTCCCTTTCTGTGTAATAAACCAATAAGAATCACTACTTAATCTACTTAAAATTACTAATTATTGAAAATAACTCAATCCTATAATTGGGAAACAGTAATTTCACTCCTTACCCTGGCTACCTCTATCAGCGTTTTCAGAGAGGTCTCAGAAAAGTGGAGGGGGAATCAGAGGCCATTCCTTCAACTTATTGTTGGTACTAAAATTTGTTTTGTACGTGGATAAGCTTAAAAAATGAAATGGGCATTTTAAACAGGGGTGAAAAATGCAGTGAAAATTGCATACATCAAGAGGCCAAATTCCCAACATAAAGAATCAGTGATTAGTTAAATGGAAATGAGATCAGAAGTTAAAGTGTCCTGAGGATGTTGCAGGGTTTTTACAAATTCCCAATATGTGATTCATATTGAAAATATTCAAAAATTGAAATATTACTGATTATTGATTTTATACTTAAAAGAAAAATATGGAAAAGGAACATTGTGCAATTACAGAACTATTCCCACTATATTAATACATTGTGCTGCATGCATGATGCGGAATTCTGTGATATTGATTAGAAATTAAATATTCTGGTTCTACCTCTATATTGAGGTATGTTATTTATGCCAAAAGGTGATCAAATTCCTGAAGTTGTCTTATCCTTGGATCAGCTGCATTTCCTCCAAACAGCGGAAGCTCAATTTCAACAGATCAGAGTCTCACCAAATCAGAAGTATTTGGCTTCAAGCATAAGTTCTTCATCAGATAAGTCTACTTGTATTGTGGTCAAGCTTGGTCCAAAGCCAGAGGTGGTGCATGTTTTGCCAAGAGCATTTAATTTTGGTGAGTCTGCATCATGGCTTCACATTTCCAACAACTTATTTAAGTTATTTTTTTTATGTTCTGCGTATGAGACGGTAAACTGCGGATCAATTTCTATGTGCAGTAAGTTAGCTGAGGGTTACAGATCCTAACATATTATTCAAAAACATAGAGTTTTCTATTTGTTACTGCAATATTCCAATATCAATAAAGTCATATCAACTAATCATTCATTCCTTTGCTGATACTTCAGTAAGACAGTTCCTGAATTTTCAGAATCAGGAGACCTCCCAAAACGACGGATGGGACCCAGATTGGATATCCTGAGTTCCACTCCCATTTCTGACAGATCCTATTTTCTCCAGAGAAGGAATTGGGATGTGATGGGATATGATTCTATCAGAAAATCAAAACATAACAAGGTCATTTGAAATCAGCACTAATTTCAAACTGACCCCATCTTTGTTTTGCAGGATGAAAGGCCTTCTCCTGCAGTGTAGGAGTTGCAGATCTCTAGGAAAGTTGTAAATGCCCTTGAGGGCAGATTAAGTTTTTATAGAACAGTCAGGTTACTTTAATGTACAGTCAATTATGAGTCCAAAAGCCTGCCTGTGTATGTAAGAGTTTAAGAAATTTATTCCAGCAGTTTCAGGAGCTATATGTTCACGTTAGAGATCCTTCAAAGTTACACGGCTGCTCCAAACATCTCTGTAGGCAATCACATGCCACACCGTTCACAACATTGATTCCCGATTCCGTAAGTCACTGCCAAGCACAGATCTTGGACATCTATGCAGCTAAAAACAAAATTAGTAAAATCAGTGGTTTACATAACACTCAGTGCTATAATTATAATTATATAGTATGAAGTTGGACTGGGATAGACAAATAATTATATAGAACATAGAACTGTAAAGCACAGGAAGAGGTCCTTCAGCCCACAATGTTCTACTGAACATGATGCCACATTAAACCTTCTGCCTGCCCTTGGTCCATATCCTTCCATCCCTTGCAAATTCATGTGCTTATCGAAAAGTGCCTTAAATGCCCCCATTGGATCTGCCTCCATCACAAGCCCTGGCAGCACATTCCAGACTCCTACCACTCTATATAAAAAAAAAACCTTCCCCCTCATGTCAGCTTTGAACTTTCCTCCTCTCACCTTAAATACATGCCCCTGATTTATTAGATGTTTCAACTCTGGGGGCATAAAGGTTCTATCTTATCTATGCGTCTCATAATTCTGTAGACTTGTATCATGTCTCCTATCTGCCTGCACTGCTTATTTATGACAGCTGTTTTCCACAATTAACATTATTGTCCTGGTGAATTATAAATTCACATTTGTTTGACATTTTAAGAAAGTTATTATAGAATGAGCAATTTTCGATGAATATGTTAACTTCAGAAGGGTTTAAGTACTTGAATAAATTTGAATGTATTGAATGTGTTTTAATGAATGGAAGATTTTTTATTTTTTTTAAATATTGAAGCCGATAATAGATATTTAGGACTTTGCTTTATTTAATCTCAGCATGGCGGCTGAAATCTGAATGGTGGACTGAATGAGTTTATGAAGAGGGGGATGTAAGGGCAAAGAGAGGGCATAAGTTGACACTAAATTGGAATAACGGCATTAGCGGCCCAGGGATGGGTGGGAGAGGGGCAATGAACTGTCACTAAGCTGATATAGGAGTCATTAGAGGACATGGGTTGGCACATATAGGCGTAATGGTTGGCAGTGAATGATGAGGACTGGAAGGCAGCTGAAATAAAGATAACACCAACAGCCGATATGGCCACCTCCAGTCTGTCCAGGACATTTCCATTTCACACATGGCCCATCATTTGGGATACTTTCCCCCAAGCCATGTGTGGCAAGTTGGGAAATTTTCCACTCCCTCTACCCAACTTGGGATAAAAGAACCAAACCAAGATGTTGCTCTGAAGATGCAAGCGTAATCCTAATTGATTTTGAATATGCCGAGGCAGTTTCCAGGTTCTGAACAGGTTCCATTCTTGAGTTCATTCACAAGTCGATTTATATGCAAGTCTGAACACAATGCAGAACAATATAAAATGGCAATTCAAGAACAACAATAAACACTCATATGTTGGATCTTTGGAAATACATTTCTGTAGGCTTTGTAAGTCGGAATCCCCTGTACACTGCAATACATTTTCAAGACTTCTTCCAGTGAAGGTTTTTCAAATGCCTGAAATTAGAGTTAATATAATTGTGAAATAGACCAGCAAAGACATCAGTCTCAACAAACAACGGAGAGAGAAACTGGAAAAGACGTTTGAGATGGAGGTGAAGGTAGACCTGGTGGTTTTATCCAATTTTACTGGATAAGTGATAGGTTTTGTAGTCAAAGAGAGTGTAAGCAAGGGTGAGATGGGGAAAGCGGTTAGACATTAGATTGTCTGTTAATTAGATGTGTAAGGAGGTGAGGCTACATGTCCTGAGATTAATGGTTTGCAGTGTTTTGTGGAGGATGAGATTACAAGAGAAAGGTTTATGGACAAGCTGTCTCCAAGTGAAAGTTCAAATCTCAGGTACATTGAGATTAAAAGAGAGGAGATTTTGGTGAAGAAGGTAGTTGCTAATCCTTGGTGTAATAAATAATGAGATCTTAAAGAGATGGCAAAGTGCAGGGTACCTGAGGAAGAGGATCTGTTTAAGGAAGGGGAAAGGCTAAGATTGAACTTTGAATGGATGGCCACAATAAACCGTTGGAAATTGAAAAGGATATTCATTCATCGGCAGTCCTTCGCAGACAATAATGACTCTCTTCCACCCTCAGAATGGGTCTGTAGGTGACTCTACGGATCAATGTGGCTACCGTAGCCTCTATTACACTTTGGACAGAAGGTAGGTGTGAGAAAGGACGGCTGGGTCGTTGATGTGGCGGGGCGCTGCTTTCACTCATTTCGCTTGGCTTCTGCTTTTTCCCGAAGGCAAGTCTCAAGGTGTTTGATGCCTTCCGAATGGCCTCCCTCCAATTTGGATAGTCTTGGGCAAGTGATTCCCAGGTGCTGTGTGAATGTTGCACTTTGCCTGTGAGATCTTGAGGGTATTACTGAAGCACTGCCTCTGCTCACCTGGGGCTCACCTGCTATTTCAAGACTGAGAGTACAGCACCTGCTTGGGGAGTCTCGTGTCAGTTGTGCGGACAACATGCCAAGTCACTGTAGCCAATCACAGGTAGTCGGCGCCTCGATGCTGGGTGTGTTGGCTTGATCAAGGACAGTGGTGTTGGTGTGTCTTTCTTCCCATTAGATTCTCAGAACCTAGTACAGGCTAGTGTTGGTGTTACTGCTGCAGTGCCTTGAGGTCTCTGCTGTAGACAATCCACATCTCCGAGGATGGTGGGATAGGAGGGTGGGAACCGCCACAGTTCGGTAAACCATGATCTTTGTGTCAGATCTGATCTTGTCGTCCTCGAACACCCTTTTCCTCATGCAGTCGAAGGCTGCATTATCACACAAGAGGTGGTGCTGGATCTCTTCATCAATAACTGCTTTGGCTGACAATGCCAAGCCAGGATGCTGGAGGACCTTGGTTTGCAGATGTTTCAGAGTGAGACCTATGTTCTCGTATGTCTCTGTGTAGGTGCTGACAGTGGTCTAGAGTACATCCTCTGAGATTGCACATATACAAGCATCATCTGCATACTGCAACTCGATGACACTGGTTGGGGTCTTAAACAACAAGTAGCAGTCCATTGCAGTCTTTGTCAGAAGACAGATCAGGCAAGCCAATATGTCAATGCACTTCTTCTCTATTTTGAAGAAATGCATTATCGCAAGACTGATAAAAGTGTTAGATTTGATATATGGTTGAAACTGAATACAAGAATTGACAAGTCATTATGAAGTCAAACTGTGCTGCAGTTTCTGTTAAGCCAGCAATATTGAGGTGCAGTTCCAAACTGAACTGAACCCAGATCCAATGGAGGTGATGGCTTAGTGATATTATTGCTAGACTATTAATCCAGAGGTCAGGTATTGTCCTGGGCACCTGGTTTCAAATCCTGCCGTGGCAGGTGGTGGAAATTTATTCCAATAAAAAAAATCCGGGATTTAGAGTGTAATAATGAATAATAACCATCTGGTTCACTAATGTCCTTTAGATAAGTAAATCTGTAGTGCTTAACAGTCTGACCAACATGTGACTTCAGACCCACAGCATGCATGGTTTACTCTCGACTGCCCTCTGGCTAATTCGGGATGGGCAATAAAGACCGGCCTGGCCAGTGACGTCCAAATCCCGTGAATGAATTTTTTAAAAACACTTCAATATGTGATGTTACCCTTTTTGAGATTTGAATTTTCATTTGGAGTCAAATCCTCCATATTCTCTTTGCAATTTCATCCTCCACAAAACACCACAAACCCATGACCTCAGGACATGTCAGTTCTGAAAACAATCATGGGACCCAAAATATTAATGTTGTTTTCTCTCCACTGATGCTTCCAGACCTGCTGAGTTTCTTCAACAATTTCTGTTATTGTGTGTTTTAGATCTGAACTACTTGTGTGACATTTTGGGCTTCTGAGATTTGTGATACTGAAATAGATACAGCACCATCGAGTTAAAATATTTTGTTCAGAGTTTTCATATGTACTGACTTTGTAGTGTACGTCGTTGGCTTTAAAATCGGTCAGCAACATGTTATTTATTACAGAATGGGGTACAGACAATAGCCTGTTTTACACCAATTTAGAAAAACTTCAGTCCCGTCAAGTTTTGAAGCTTCTACTTGAAGATGCAGGTGCAACATCTGAGATGGTTTACAAAGAAAATGACCCAAGGTAAAATAGGATACAACAAAAAATGCTACTCGGATTTCTGTTATAGACATGAACCTTCATCAGTTTCATTGAGTCCATTTATTGTGTTTTCTCTCTATTCAAAACTCCCAGTATTTGCATGACTTTTTACATAATGCAGCCTATTTGAACAAGTCAATAACTATTATATATTAGAATTCCGTTTCCTATAACACTATGTACTGCTGTGTTTGTGGTTCACTAGAACCATCTAAGGTAGACAAAGACAAATGGGAACAGGAGATGCTTTATTGTATGTACTGTCAGCTCCACAGTCTATTTTAGACTGCCCTTCCAGCTCCCACCTTTGGTCACCTGACCCACACTCTTAAAGGGGCAACAGACACTCCAACCACATATATAATACCCGTCTCCCCTTTATTTTAGTACTCCCCTTAACAATATGTGTATTTAATCTTAGCTATAGTGCCTGTAAAGTAGTTAACATATTTACGTCGTCAGGATATCTTCAAAAAAAAGGAGAAAGAAAGCAACCTTTCTGTACTTTACATTGACACAATCAGTGTCTCTGGGGATGGTAGTTCCGGGAAGACTATCTCCTCCTCTCAGGAACTTTTTCCAGTGTAGACTCCTCAGCTCTGATGAAGAGTTATCTGGACTTAAACATTAACTTGCTTTCTCTCTATGGATGCTGTCTGACCTGCTGTGATCTCCAGCATTGGTTGTTTTCAGTACAGGTTCCAGTATCTGCAGTAATTTGCTCCTTCAGGAAGCTCCTGTTGTTCCACAGGTAAGCCACTCTCTGATTGGCTACTCCCCTGCTATTGTCTCCTCCCTGGGTATTGAGACACGTGAGTTGGTCGAGACCAGTTCGGTATTCTGAGGGACTCCTCCACCCCATATTGGTGAGGTGTGGCAACCAGCTGGTCTACATGTTCTCATTACAGCATTGGGCTTCTTAAGTCCAACACGTTGCCTTCTTGTGATCACTCTTGGCACATCGGCAGCATTCAACAGTTGTACCACACTCTGCAGAGTGTGCATTATTTTATGAACCCAGGCATCACAACTCAACTGGGTAGCTTTGCTGGCAGCCATCTCCATTTGAGGTAGCAATTTTGAAAGCTGTCCTGAAATCCAGATGTCTCCTTGTTAGTTGCTTCCTTGGATGGCTTTGTATCAGAGGCCACAAATCAAACAGTTGTGTAAGGCAGCTAGGAAGATCCCTCCAAATTCACAATGTTCTGCTAACCACTTTAAGGTTGGTGATAGACTGTCCTTCCCATTTATAAAAACATAAGGTTTGGGATCATCAGTGGCTTTGGTGCAAAATACCTCCCCAGCACTTTGAATAGTTCCTGATATGTCTTCTCTGCAAGTTTCTCTGGTTGCACAAGACTCCATAGAATCGTGAGGGTTTTTTTTTCCCAACAGTACTCCAGAAAACCAGTGCCAATATGTCTTCAACTACTTTTTTGCCTTGACATAGGTATCAAAACATTCCATGTACAGAGTCCAAAATGTTCTGTCTTCATCAAACGGTCCCATGGCTCTAAATTGGCCTGCCATTTTGTTTTCGGCCACTCAAGTCTAGTAGCTGTTTGTAGCCTGAGTCTCCTAGGTGAACACTTTACATTGGCCATTCTCTTACAGATTGTGTTAGCATAATGTTCTTCCCTGGCATTGGCTGCAGCCCAAGTCTCGTCCCAACAGCTGCTCTTCGTGTACCTGATGTTGACCGCAGCCCGAATCTCCTCATGGCCACTTCCCTTGAGTTACCCCTACAATCTCGTGTCATTTTCACAGTCAGGGCAATGTCTTTCCTACCGACAAAACAAAATGGGGTTCTCACATAATTTATGGCCCAATCTAATTCTCACAGCCATTTGTTGTGTTTGTGGTTCACTAGAACCATAAATAGAACACAAGATAGGCGATGGGTAAAGTAGAACAGGGATTACTTTGCTGTGGTCCTCTCAACTCCACAGTCAGTTTTAGCCCTTTTAGCTTCTGCTTACAGGTCACATGACTGGGTGCCCTGAAGGGGCAACACATACCCAATTATATACATAACATGAATTAATCCAATCTCGACATAATCATCAGCAAATTATTTTAAGCGTTCCTTCTGCTCTTTGTGTTGATGTTTCTAGGTTTTTTGTCGAACTGGCCAGCACCAAGGATGGGAGGTTTATCACTATCAATAGTAACAGCAAGAATAGCTCAGAGGTCTGGTTATTTGATCGGATGTATCCACAAAATAACCCCAGGATTGTGCAAGAACGGGTCTCTGGTGTGGTATATCTTGTGGAACACCAGAGAAATCAGCTATATATTCTGACAAATTATGGTACGACAGAAGAATACAGAGTAAGTTTTAAAGAAATGTAAGCTACAGATCAATAACTATCAACTTACTATTAAAAATCACACAACACCAGGTTATAATCCAATAGATTTATTTGGAAGCACTATCTTTCGGAGTGCTGCTTCATCAGGTGGTTGTGGAGAATAAGAATGTAAGACACAGAATTTATAGCAGAAGTTTACAGTGTGATGTAACTGAAATTTTATATTAAAAAAAGACTTGGATTGTTTGTTAAGTCTCTCATCTTTTAGAATGACCATGGTGTGTGTGTGTGTGTAGTGCAATGGGGTCACCTGTAGTGTGACATGAATCCAAGGTCCCAATTGAGGCCATACATTTGGGTACCGAACTTGGTTATCAGCCTCTGCTTTGCCACTTTTCGTTTTTGCCTGTCCTGATGTCCACCTTGTAGGACAGTTACCCGAGGTCCAAGGTTGAATGTCCCAGATTGCTGAAGTGTTCTTGGACTGGGAGGGAACACTCCTGTGTGTTGATTGCTGCATGGTGTCCATTCATCCGTTGCCGTAGCCTCTGCTTGGTCTCACCAATGATCCGTTTTTTAGATTAGAATCAGTCTGCCCATTGTGGCACAGACCGCATCACGCAGGGCAGCTCGCACCTTACCAGGACCGACATGACACCAACTGTTAAAGTCAAGATTAGAGTGGTGCTGGAAATGCACAGCAGGTTAGGCAGCATCTGAGGAGCAGGAAAATCGACGTTTCGGGCAAAAGCCCTTCATCAGCACCTGCAGTACCCACTTCTACCTGCTTGACCAATTGTTAAAGTTCGCTTGAGAACGAAACTTTTTAAAAAACCTTTGTGATTTACGTATGAAAGAACTGAAACCAACATGGTCATTCTAAAGATGAGAGACTTAACAAACAATCTGGGTCTTTTTTAATGTATAATTTCATAATATATTATGTCACACTGTAAACTTTTGCTATAAATTCTGTGTCTTACAATCTTAATCTCCACAACCACCTGATGAAGGAACAGCGCTCCGAAAGCTAGTGCTTCTAACTAAACGTGTTGGACTATGACTTGGTGTTGTGTGATTTTTAACTTTGTACACCCCAGTGCAACACCGGCATCTCCAAATCATAACTTATGACTTGTGATTCAAGGGTGACTTCACACCATGTTGGTCTGCTGTCAATCAACATTGGTCTGCACACATTTGGACTGAATGAATTCTGTTCCCAATTTCAATTCTAGTATTTACAGAATAGAGCTGTAATTGGTGAAAGCCCTCATACAAATCACCTGACAACTCAGTTGAGTAAATTAGTTCAGTTGAAGATTGCTCTCTTGTGGGAATGCAGAAGGAGAATGGGGGAATTAAGTAAACTCTTATAATGGAATAAAATGACAAACAAAATAAATCTTTAAAGAAACAAATTTCTTCTAAAATATTTGTTGACTTTATGAAAGAGGTTAAGATTATTTATTGTGCTCCTGTCAGTGCTTGGTGTCATTTGGTTCATAAGGGCATGTTAGTTATCTGTACAGTAACCAACTGATCCAATTTCCCTGCTCCATCTTTGACTTTGAGAAAACATCAGGTCTTTGAACATTTACAGCACATACTTTTCTGACCAATGGCTTACATAATGACAAAGCATGTGCAACCTGCACAGAAATTCCCAAATTGTACCTTCTCTTCCAGCACTAGTGGAAATTGTTATGACGATGCTTTATATTTTATATCGGAGGACTTCACTTTCCAAGGATTGTGGAAAAAGGTGTATATTTCAAATTTTGTAGACATGCCTGGAGTGCTTCTTGAAAAGAGGCCACCGAAAGTTTCTTTTTAACGACAGTCCTCTGGAGCAGCTGAGTAGGCTTTCTAGCTCAAAGATAGGAACACTACCACTGTGCCACAAAACCCTTCAAGCCTATTACAAACAAGCTAAGGTGGAGGGAAATCTGCTGTGAACACTTTGCTCAGCTAATCTATTATTGACACCTATTTGTTCTACTTGCAAGTATTTGAAAGATCATCTCAAGTTTGTAATTCCTGAACAAGCTATGTCTGCCAGACTTCAGATACAACTGAGCATAATTGGTGACTTGACCACACATATCAGAACATCAGAGCAATGCACTGAACAACATCCTATGATTTATCCTTTATGCTTTAAAGAATTAGCTATTAGCCAAAGTGATGTCTTTTCAGAAAGCTGATTTTCTGCAGAGAAATATGTATTTTCCTGTAGAGAGAGTGTGTATTTGTTTGTTTTTTGGGGATTTTTAAAAATATATTTTTTTATTGAAAAATAGATTTTTTAAGTATTACAAGTACAAAACAATATAATTCAAAATAGCACAAAAATAACCCCAACCCCTCATGTACAATTGTATAAACATATATAGAAAAATACAGAATTTTAAAAACCCAAACTGGCTATTTAACTAAATAACCAGCAATAAGCTAATAAATAGTAATAACTCAGCCCAGCCAAACAAAACGCTCATGCGTTCACAGTTCCTCCTCCCTGCATATTGGATTCTTAATACACAATCGTTTTGGCTGTATAAAAGCCCTTGTTAGTGTGGTAGATAAATCTGTGACAATTTATTCCAAAAAGGGCTGCCATGTATTATAAAAATTCTCAGTTTTGAGGTGTACCATATTTGTCCAGAGAAAATCCAGGGTAATATGCTCCATCACAATCTTGCGCCAACCCGACAGGCTAGGGGGGTTTTCGGATATCCAACCAAGCAAAACACTTTTTCTTACACAGAACATGAGAATATTGAAGAGTTTTTTCTTATGCGCGTCTGCAGGAAATACAGTGGGCAGGCCCAAAAGGAGAGAGATAGGGTCCTTCTCCACCCTTACACCCAAAATCCTTCCATTGTGCCCGCCATAGCACTCCAATATGTTTGAAGCCTATCGCAAGACCAAAGACAATGGGTAAGAGTGCCTGTGCAGACCTTGTATTTGGGACATGCTGAAGATACCCAAATATCCTCCCATTCTTCTGAGAAGACTTCAACACCCAGTTCTCTCTCCCATATCCTGCAGAGTTGATCAAATTCATTGAAGGGGGCACCTCCCAATTGATGACATAAAGTACTGACAGAAAGCGTACTCTTAGCACTCTATGTCAGATTTGCAGGGATCAGTCAAAAGTGTGGATTTTTTTGAATAAAATCCCTAACTTGAACAAAAGAGCTTTCTATTAGATAACTCGTACTTCCGTACTAATGGATCGGAGGACATTGCTACATCCCCCTCAAATAAATTGCCCATGTAAGACACACCCCTAGCTGCCCAACGTTTAAATCCTCTCTGATCAATCATTTCCGGTTGAAAACCCGGCATACCCACTAAAGGTGTAAACAAAGATGTTTTGCCAATATTGCCTTCCATCTGTCGAATTGTCCTCCATGCTTTAACAGTAATGATGACTATTGGGTTATGCTGCAAATGTGTTGCTGGTCAAAGCACAGCAGGTTAGGCAGCATCTCAGGAATAGAGAATTCGACGTTTCGAGCATAAGCCCTTCATCAGGAATCAGGAATTGGGTTATGGCATTATTCCCTCACTGTCCTCATTTTTTCCAAAAACAGTAAACTGGTAAGGGGCACCTTGCCTGGAAGGCTTCGATATCTAACCATATTGAAAGAGGATCCCCACAAACCCAATCACTCGCGTAGGTCAAAAGTGAACTTAATTAGTAATTTTTAATGTCTGCAAGGTCTATTCCCCCCCCCCCCCCAATCTGTGAGGCAGTTGCATTTTGGCTAATTTAATGAGGGGCCGCTTACGATGCCAGCCGTTCAGCCTCCTGAGTATTTGCTTATTGAAAATCAGGGGGAGCATTCGTATAGGGTATCGCAAACGAGGGAGAATATTCATATTAAGCGCTATCCGACCCAACTACGAGACTGGAAGTGCCTCCCATCTCTGAAGATCTTATTTAATTTTTTCCAAATAATTGGATAAAATTGGCTTTGAACAGCCGATCCAGAACTGGAGTAATGAATATGCCCAAATACACAAAACTCCCCTGTGACCATCTAAATGGGAATCTATAGTCACCCTCATAGCCTCTGATTTTGCGAAATTAATCAAAAAATGCACGAATACGTTGTATCAGGCGAGGCACTGAAACTGCTGGATTGGTCAAAGAAATTAGGACATCATCTGCATACAATAAAATCTTATGTAATTTTGACCCCACTTTTGGGGCTGGTTTATAGGGATCCACACAAATAGCCTCCACCAATAGTTCAATTACCAACATAAAAAGCAATGGTAAAAGGGGACAGCCCTGCTGGCTGCCCCTAAAAAATATTAAAATTGCTTTGATCGTACACCATTGGTGATAACCGCTGCAAGAGAGCCACCATAAAGAACCTTTACCCATCTCATGAAGACGTCTCCCAAACCAAACCGCTGTAGAGTATAGAAAAGGTACAGCCACTCAACTCAGTCAAATGCCTTCTTTGCATCTCGAGAAATCACCAGTCCCTGTGTTGACTGCTGTTGGCTTGCTTGAATTACATTAAGCAGCCTCGTAACATTATTTGAGGATCAGAGACCCTTTATAAAGCCTATCTGATCCTCTTTAATAATAGAAGGTAATATGGTCTCCAGCCTTAAAGCAACAGTCATTGAGAGATTTCGTGAACTCGTTCACCAGGGCCTGAAAAGTAACCAATTTCGACAATGCTGCAGGCAGAACTACAGACCCAGCCTCAGATGCAGCTCCTCCCTTTTTCAGCATCTCTGGCCGGCTAGAAACATAGCTAAGTTAATTTTTAGAAGTTTCTTGGGACTCCACGATCTTTTCAGAGTCCCAAGATATCGCGATGGCCTAAGTTGGGTGAGTTAAAGGTTCATCCAGCTTGTGCTGCGACGCAGAGCTCTGCAGTGAGATCTTCTCAGGTGGCCACCATCTTGGATCCCCCGTGTTTTGGGGATTTTTAAATGGACTGTATTTATACTTATTTAATACTGAACTTATGTGATAACCAAATATTGTATCTTTATTAAGTTTTGTTTTGACAGTCTCATAATTCTGTTTATTAAGGAACCTGATTAGCAGATCTTTTTTGTTTACAACCTGACATTGATAAATGTTGAGTATCTTGGTAACTGGAGAAACTATTTTTATTTTATGTTGCAACTCTCAGAAGAATGGGAGTAGAACAGTTAGGTTGTTGAGCAAATTCTTGCAAAGCACTAGATTCTTTGAATTTTTTTTTAGCTGATGAAAGCACCAATTTCTTCCCCTGGCATGAAGAGCTGGCAGACTGTTTATGAAGTAAAAGAGAGAACAAAATTACTAGATATGGAACTGTTCAAGGATTACTGCATTATGATATTGAAGTATTCCGATCACTTATTTCTGCATGTGTTTTCCCTTGATGAGCCAAGAACTGTTAAGTGCATCCAGGTACGTGGGGAATTCCTGGTATTTTTGACCCATTATGTTATTGTGCTGTGCACAACACTTACTCTTCAGTAGTGAGAACTTGTTAGTGAACTGTAAGGGTTTCAATGTGGCTATCAAGTGTGAAATAAATATGTAGTTGTAACAAATTCTGAAGCATGGTGGTGTTCATCAGCAATTTGTTTTTTAAATTAATTATTCTTGTTTTTGCAGCTTCCTCTCCTCACTAAGTGGGATTCTCAGGGGTGAAATCCTAAAATAATGGCCAGTAATTACTGACCTAATGGGATCATTTGTCTGAAAGCTGATATTTCTGCTAATTTCTTAGTGAGTGATTGCTGACAAAGGGAAAAAGCATTTTCAGTATCTTTGTGCAAAATACCATGCATGGCAATTGCTACAAAATGTAGTAATGACAAAAAAAAAGTGTTATAATACAGTCAACATCAATGTATCTAGAAATTATCTAGAAAATCACAGCCAGTATTTCAGTCTGGAAGGTGTGTGAAAGGGCAAAGGAATTTGAGTGTACAAGTTCCTTGGGAGATTTGGCATTGTAACTTGATGAGACCAAAGCAAAATCTGATGGAGTTGGCAGTTTTATCTCGCGGAATAAAATATAAAAATCATGGGGTAGTGATGACCTGTAAAAACATCTAATTCGATGGGATGGTATTATTTGTCATATTGGCTTCTGCAATAAAGAATTTTAAAACTTTAGAGATAATGTAGTTACATTATGGTGTTGCCTGATATGAACAAATATAAATAACAAAGACTTGGAAAATTGGTGCCATTTTCACTAGTTCAATGCTAATGATAGCAATATGATAGAAACTTTATAAGTTCAGGAAATGATTGATTGAACAAAACAGAAAAAAGTAGAAGGCTGTCAGTTGCTAAAGGATCCAAAACCAAGAGTCACAGGTTTAAAATTAAACTCAAGCAATTTAGAATTGAGAGCAAGAATAATGTAGAGTTTTTGTGAGGTTGTTAAATCACTTTCGCGATTAATGGTAGTGTTTACTTAAGATTAGTCAGGTGGGTGAAGGATAAGCAGCTAAAAGGATACAAAAATATATTTAATAAATTTGATTGGGAATATTTGTTCAAGTAAATGATAAATTTGAAATAGACTTGACAATGGCTGGGATTTTCTAGTTCTTTCTGTGTGGCTTAGCATTACAGCTGATGTTTTCAGCAAATGTTTAAATTTCATTTACATTATAGGTTATATGCATCATAGTTAAAATCTAATTTATTTTTAAAGTTATTTCTCTTAAAAGAAAAATACAGGATATGTCCATATTTGTATAAATTCCTGAGTTAATGGCATTTGTTCCTTGGTTGTCACAAGTATTCTGCCTCATTACTAATGCTCTGAACCATGTTGCAATCTCTTGAGCAATATCTGCTAAGGGACATCTGAATCTGTATCAAAACTTCAAACCAGATGATTTTTGTGGCATGAATTGTATGACTTGGTCTGATATTATTTACACCAAATGAAAAAATGTTGATTAATTTCAATAATGTTAATATCAGAACCAGCTGATACAAAGGAGTCAAATTATTTTGTTACTTTGTGCAAAACATAATGTTAGGACCAACCTTGGGAGGAGTCGTTGCATTTAAACAATGTCTTTTATTTCATTAGCTCCCATCTTGGGCCTGTGTCATTGAGTCTGAGGATAATCTAAAGTATGAGACAAACAAGTTTTCCTTTCGACTGTCCTCTCCAGTACAGCCACCAATAAGGCTTCTGTATTCAATAGAAGATAATGAGCTCCATATTCAAGAAAATGGATTTAAAACAACAAATATAAGGGACTATAAAGTGACTTACTTAAAAGCACCAAGCATGGTAAGATGTGATGTAATAATTATTTATTGGACTTAACTGTCAATTTGAAAGTTTAGAATTCAGGCTTTTCTTTAAGTTGAAAATTAGCTTCTCGGGGTCTGTGTTCAGCTTCATTCCCCAGCAGGCTGTATGGACAGCAAATGCCTCCATTTTCCATGCACAGAAGTCTGCATCAGCAAAACACCGCCTCACCATATTATTACTGATCTTGGACTAACTCTGAACACACTTCACTTCACTCTGTGCTTTGGTGTTCATTGAAACTTTACATTATGGTGGTCCTAATAGGTTTCTCTGCGTGAGGAGTCATACATCCATATCACATGCATCTGTACAGGGTTATAATGCGGCTGAATTTAGTAACAGGAAAGAGTCCACTTGATCTATGCCAACTAATCAGTGATCAGCCTTCTCAATTTAAAGGTCAATGGCATGTATCCTGAAAGATGAAAAGATGTCTGTATTCTTGATAACTCTTAACTGCCTGGCCCATTCTCAGGACTGAATGTCACAGGTGGGAAATGAGGACTACTGTCTCCAACTGAAAATGTGTTGCTGGTTAAAGCACAGCAGGTTAGGCAGCATCCAAGGAATAGGAAATTCGACGTTTCGGGCATAAGCCCTTCATCAGGAAATTTTCCTATTCCTTGGATGCTGCCTAACCTGCTGTGCTTTAACCAGCAACACGTTTTCAGCTGTGATCTCCAGCATCTGCAGACCTCATTTTTTACTACTGTCTCCAAGCATGGCTCATGACTCCTTTATAGAACCTGCTTATAGACGCAGAACACAAATACTATGTGGCCACTTTTCTATCAGAGCCATTGTGGAATAGATGTTTTGATCACTCACTGATGTTCCGATGCATGGATTGCATTGGACAAGCAGGCCGAAAACTAGCCACCAGGATACATGAACATCAACTAGCCACAAAATGACATGACCCTTTCTCATGGTATCCTTATATACAGATAAGGAAGATGTGGGTTGTTGGCTGGGCCAGCATTTATTGCCCATCTCTTGAAAATTTGGAGGAACCTTCTTTCTTAAACCACTGCATCTATGTGCTGTAGATGCATTGTACAGAATCAAAGTGTTGTGTTGAAGGTAAAATAATTAATTTGCACTTGACTTTGAGAATATTCCAAAATATGCTGAATTGTCGCAGAGATGGGATGTGGGGCTAGTAGGTTGTATTGATTCTATTATTGGAATGTTTTTTCACAGAGGGCAAACTACAGTTTTGGTTGAGTGTAGAATGCAGTAGAGTTGGGTGAGACAAAGAAGATCAATGTCAGACTTGCACATAACTGGAGAAAGTATTAACATTATTGTTCAAACTACACCAACTAGTTTGAGGCTCAAGCTCAATTTGGAATTCATAAGAGGTGAGGCTGGATTATTTACCAATTTCATATTTTGGAAGAAATTACACAGGACCATGAGGTACAAAGCAATTAGGATTATTGACTAACAGATCACATTTAATACTCAACATAATGTTCTGAGGCTTATTAACTAATCCTGACTCTGCTGAAAATTATACTGGAAGTCAGTTTATGGTTACCAATGTGATACATTTGCATCTGCTACAAATTAATACAATTTTATACTAATATATAGAGCCCAGTTTCATGCTGGCAAAACAAATTCATACCTATTTTGCACCATTTTAAAAGAGATCATGGAAACTGTCAAATTCTGCTCCATTCCCATGAAAACATCCTGACCAAGCAAGAGTTTTCCTCCCTGACCTGAAAGTTAAGATCAACAGTTACCTTCTACTGCTGCTGCATCTCCATGCCAACAATGACCAAACTAATTGGCACCCTTTCTTCATGCTACAAAAGAATGAGTGTTCCTTTTTTCGAATCCGCTTATTTCATCATTGTCTGTTGAGTGCAGAATGCAAAGCTTTCACTTCTTGTTGCCTTTAGCAATGTTTACAAACCATGGTGTTAAGTTAATAGTGCTTGATTTGTTTAATTCTTTTTATATGCAATTTATTTGCTTTTTAAAAAATATGTAGAATCTTGTGTCAGTTAATCACAAAAAGATTTGACTTAAACTTTAATGATCTATAACAAGATAATACTATACACAATACATGTAAGGAAACCTAGGCTATTTTATGGTAATCGCAAGGTAAAAGTGTTGGGCATTATTAAGGATGAGATGGTATCTATTGAGTCATGCTTCCTCTTTATAAGAAACAAAATTAAAAAACATAATCAACAACACCCTCACAGGCATAAAGTTCACCAAGGAGGAAGAAACTGACAACCAACTCGCATTCCTGGACGTCACAGTCGAAAGAAAGGACAACGGAGAATTACAAACCTGCGTATACAGAAAACCGACAAACACTGACCAAATACTTAACTACACCAGCAACCATCCCAACACACACAAACAAAGCTGTATCAGAACACTAATCCAACGAACCACCACAAACTGCAGCACAGGCGAACTTCGGAAAACAGAGGAGAACCACCTATACAACGTATTCAAGAAGAACGGATACTCAAAATATACAGTGCACAGATTCCTCAAGAACAAACTACGACAAGTAGACCAAACACAGTCAGAAACCCTAACCACCTTACCATACATCAATGAAGTTTCAGAAATGACAGCCAGACTACTAAGACCCCTTGGAATCCTAGTAGCACACAAAACCACCAACACACTCAAACAAAAACTAACAAACTTAAAAGACCCAGTACAACCCATGGACAAAACCAACGTCATCTATAAAATTCCATGCAAGGACTGCCACAAACACTACGTAGGATAAACAGGAAGAAAGTTAGCCACCAGGAAACATGAACACCAGCTAGCCACAAAAAGACACGACCCTCTCTCCCTCATAGCCCTACACATCGATGAAAAAAACACCATTTCGACTGGGACAACACATCTATCCTGGGACAGGCTAAGCAAAGCCATGTCAGAGAATTCCTAGAGGCCTGGCACTCCAACCACAATGCCATAAACAAACACATGGACCTAGATGCCATCTATCAACCCCTCAGAAAATGATCAGGAAATTACATCACCACAAAACCCCAGGAACCCCATCCAGGAGAAAGATATGAGTAGAAAGCAGGAGACAACAGCTTCGCTTTACTCTGAGGTCGCCACCGATGATGTTACCTAGCCAGGTAATGAAACATCTGGATATCAAACCTACAGCTCAGCGAGCAAACCTACACCCTAAATACATAACAATTAAATGTTTGAGAACTAAAAGACAGGTGAGAGTTGGGCACACTTGATCATAGAGATGAATTCATGGTGTCAGGTCAAAATTGGTACTGAGCTATGAGCTGTTAGTAGAAAGAAATCTAATAAGCATGATAATAGGAGCAGATTGGATAAGAATATGTAGCATTCCAGGACTAATGTGGTAAATTTAATTGTAGAAGTAGATTTTATTAAATATTCATCATTCTTATATTCATTTTAATGAGACAGAAATGTAGGGAAAAATATTTGAGAATGTGACCTGTAACATTTATTTACATTGTTATTTGTATTTCAGGATGGCACTTTGGTACCAATCACGGTTTTTCATAAAATACCATTCAATAAAATGAACAAAAAACCTTTGCTAGCCCATGTGTATGGAGCTTATGGCATCGACTTGAATGTTGACTTTAAACCAGAACAGATGGTGCTATTGGAAGAAGGCTGGATATTAGCATATTGTCATGTTAGGTACTGTCTCCCTGCTTCATTTTATCAATTTAAGGTGTTGCCTATCAGTGTGTCAAATTATGTTTCTGTGTTAAGGTTGTTGTTTAATTTTACAATTTCTTGTTTGAGGTTTCAGAAAGATAAGTTGTTTTGTGTTTAATGTCACTTATAGGTTTGGTTTTATTTGTGGATATTTCTTCTGAAACTGATTTTCGTTTCTCAGGAAATGAAATATTTCTAATTTTATAATCAACAAACCTATAAGAAAGGATTGCCTCCACAGTCTGAGGCTAAATCTAAGCAATATTTTTGTAAAGACAATAATGCTGCCTTGCAGAGGATTGAGCTTAACCTTTTGATTACCTTCTCTTATATTTTTGTATCAGCTTATTTTCCATTTTTCTCTTTCTGTTTAAGAACAGAAAATGATTCACTATTATGGACATGTCTACTAACATTGTAAGGCTGAATATTGGAGGAACAGTTAAAGTAACAATTACAATCAGTGAGGGTAATGTTGTTGGAGAGAGATTTTAAAGAGGAGTCTTTCAATGGATCTTTGTGGAATGAACTGCCAGAGGAAGTGTTAGATGTGAATCTAATTGCAACATTTAAAAGACATTTGAGTAGGAATGGTTTAGAGGGATAGAAGCCAAAAGCAGGCAAATGGGACTAGCTTAGTTTGGGAAACCTGATCAGCAGGGATGAATTGGACTGAAGGGTCTGTTTCCATGATGTATGACTCTTTATTTGGAGCTCTTCACCAACACACTTTTGAGGAGGTCTCTGGAGTAGATTAACTCTCCCAACAAAGTACAGGATATTTATATATTCCACATTACAATGATTGCACGCAACATTGCCACATCCCCTCGGACCATTATGCTCCTCCCCAGCAGGATTGTGTGGGTGTTGTTCATTAACTTGTGAAGCTGTGACTATTTATTTTCCTGAGGCTATCGTGACCAATGGTTTCCAATGGCCCTTTTACAATGCTTTCTGTGTTTGTTATCTGTTTGTACTATTTTTATATGTTGTCCAGTCCTTGGTATTTACACTATTTGTCATTCAGTCCCCCTTGTTGGCAGGATGAGGGCTTCTCTCTATGTGTACAGCCATTTGTCTAAAGGAATTCAGCTCAATTCCTTAACATTAGTTTGTTAATTGCATTTCTAATTGCAATATTCCTCCATGTATAATATATCATGGCAGTTACCTAAAATGTCTTTGATTATGGTGGGTTCAAACTTTCCCTTCTACACTGTACTAAAGAACAAACTTTGGCCTGGTTGTTACTAGGGGCTTATCTAGGTTTTTCAAAGATGCTCCTTATTAGGACTACCTCAATGCCCAGAGTTGACTGTCTGGGGAATCTAATTAAGATTTCTGTAATGTTTAATACACTAAAGTTAAAGTTACCACAGTTATTGTACAATTATATGTGTATAATTACCTAGAGAGTCTTGATTAATGTTAGTCCAGTTTCTCCCTTTTCTATCTATACTAAATAACAAGCTTCATCTGAGTTTCCATTATCAGAAATGTCTGTTCTCTACATTCACACTCTTTCCCACTAAGATTTCTATGAGGCACTTATTTATCTTATCTGGTTGACATGTATATGAAGGCCACAATTCTGACTGTGGAAACTGCTATGTCCAACTAATAATTTTCTTCAGCCATCTTATGTTAGCTAAAACCACAGTCAGCCATTTCATGTTACCTTCAGCCATGGGCAGCACCAACAACATACAACTCCTTATAGGAAGCTGTATTTTACTTTTGATATGATACACAAAGCAGATCCTATTTTAAATCAGAAATAACTAATCATACCTTATGAATAATGGCCACAAGTGTGCAAGTGAACAGCTTAAAAAAAGTTTTTTTTATCACAGGTACACATACACAAAACCTCTAATTTTATCTTAGACTTGATAGAGGCTGAGGCAAGAAAGTTGGATCGTAGCTCACAGTATGGAGTTTTTTTAGATTAGATTACTTACAGTGTGGAAACAGGCCCTTCGGCCCAACAAGTCCACACCGACCCGCCGAAGCGCAACCCACCCACACCCCTACATTTACCCCTTACCTAACACTACGGGCAATTTAGCATGGCCAATTCACCTGACCCGCACATCTTTGGACTGTGGGAGGAAACCGGAGCACCCGGAGGAAACCCACGCTGACACGGGGAGAACGTGCAAACTCCACACAGTCAGTCGCCTGAGTCGGGAATTGAACCCGGGTCTCAGGCGCTGTGAGGCAGCAGTGCTAACCACTGTGCCACCGTGCCGCCCACAATGCCACCGTGCCGCCCACTGGGAGTTCTGGGAGGAATGTAAGAATAGACCATTCAGCCCGTCAAGCTTGCTGTGCCATTCAGTCTGATCATGGCTGATCAAATGCTTCAGTGCCTTTTGTGCACACGATCCCTATAACCCTTTACACCTTGTAATTAGATAAGGGATAGCCCAATGAGGCCCAAATGGCCATTTCTGATTTTTCAGACTCCACAATATGAATTAATAAAATGTTTTAAAACTTAACTGTTCAGGCCTTTTCTTTCTCCAATTATTCTTGCTTGCTTCATCTGACAAGAAGATGACAATATCCACTGGTTAATTAGTAGTTAAGTGACACCACTAAATTGTCAGGCTATATTGGTTGAAGTAGCACTTTTGTTATTTCCATTGAATATTTTTCTCACCTGCATAGAAGACTGGTTTGAAATGGAAACCTGTAGAAAGGGAGCAGGAGGTCTAAGTTTTCAGATCTCTCAGGAGATTTCTAATTGCACTGGGAAGCAGAGGCAAAAATAATCCTAATGTCCCGCCCTCAGTTCAGTTGTTTTAGAAAAAGCAGCGGTTTGTCTGAATGATTCACCTGACATCAATCCATTCTTGTAATTTTTAAGACTACATCACAATCATGGAACAGACCTAGGGACACCAAGACCAATTATCGTCCTCCAACATGGTCCTAAGTACAGTTAGCTGGCTAAAAATATTCAGCCTCTACGGCCTTCACTGTTTTCATGGCTGTGGCATTATAGATACCAAACAAAAGCTTGCTTCCAGTTTGTGATGTATCAGTAGTAAGAGTAAAGCAAAAGTTGAGAAAAAATCGTATATGTCTAGACCACCAGACCTTTTCAGGTCATGGTGCTTTATCCTTTCTTAACTTCTTGATAGTTTCAACGTATCTGATGAGAGTCTTCACAGTATTTCTCCTCCATTTTTCTGTTCTTCATTTCACTTATGCCCATTAAATCACAACAGATTAATGCCTATCAGCAGCTTTTGTTGTCTCTATATCACCTCCAGAACTCCTCCTTTAATTTTTATTCATTCATGGTATGTGGAAATTGCTGAGCTAGAATTTTTGCCCATCCCAAGTTGCTCACAGTCGTACTCCAGAGTCACATGTTAGCCAGAGCAGGTAAGGACAGCAAATTTCCATCCCTGAAGGATACTAATGAACCAGATGTATTTTTATGGTAATCAACATTGACAACTGTTAGGCCAGATCTTTATTTCATATTTTATTGGATTCAAGCTTCACCGTCTGACATGATGGAATTTGAACCTATACCAACAAAATATTTTGCTGGAGTTCTGAATTACTAGTCCAGTGACATTCTACTACAGCATTACCTCCCCTAAATGTTCTTCATTTTCAACTTGCAATATCTTAGCAATCCCATCCAAAAAAAAAGCATGCAGTCAGCTTCCAGAGGTAGACTAATGACATGTAGCTCTGGCAGTCTAACCTCTCTCAAATCCATTACTGCCCCTACTTTTGGACTGCTTGTCAGATATCCAGTCTTGGATACCTTGTAATTTCAAGTCAAGAAACATCTGATTTAACAAAAAAACGCCATTACTTCTGGATGTCACAAAATGCTTCATTGCCAAATATGTAGTAAATATGTAGTTTTGAAGTGAAGTCATTGTTGTACAGTGAGCAAACATGGCACTAAGATCCTGCAACACAATGAATCTCCAATTATTTTATTTGTCTTTGTTAAGATATAACTGTGGGCCAGACTTACGACAAAATTTTGTCGCTTTTCTGCAAAACAATTTGACAGTTTCTGGCTTGAGTATGCATACAAATAAGTTTAGACTTCTTTGCTTCAATTAACCCTTCCATGGCTCTAACCAAACTCCTCCAGTCTGGAACTTTCAAGCTAAAACCTTGTACTGCAGTAACCTACTTCTAAATATTTTGAGCTAACTCCTTGCTCCAGGAAAACTGTTTCCTTGTTCCAACTTTATCCAGGATGTCTGCAAACTGTAACCAAAAGATCTCCAAGCTCTGCTTGTTCCCCAAAAGCAAAAAAAATCTTGGATCCTTACAAATAAAAACAAGCTAATGCTCCTCAGTGTTTATTCTGTCCATTGTAAACTTTTCTCAATTTAAATAAATTCCCATTCCCAGAACTATTTCTGTGATATAAACATAGTTTCATTAAACCACGGCTCTAGATACTGACATTAAACCACCTCAAACACATTGACCAAAACCCTCGTACCACTAGTTCAAAATCCAAACTCTAAAAGTTAAAACAAAAAATAAATTGTATGTGTTACATTTAAGTGTCCAGAAATAGCTATTCCATTGCTCTTCTGACCAGCCTTCCTTTTTCTTTCCAGAAACTTCACGTCATTATAAATTCTGTTTGGTTGCTTCCTGCCCCACACCATGTCCAACTGCTTATTTTCCATACCTTGGACCTCACTCATCCATATTAATGCATAACCCTTCAACCCCAATGAGCTCCACAAATTCTGAATTACTGTGACTAGGGCCTCTTGAGCCTCTCCACCAAAGGGCATCATCCTAGTTCTCACTCTCTTTTGAATTTGTCCCTAAAGTTCTCCACCTCTTTCTCCTTTAAGAAGTCCCTTAAACCAACTTTTTGTTCACTGTGTTTTCTTCGGTGTCTGTGATTTCTCATCTTTCTGAAGCGTTTTGAGAGAGTTTTTCCATTTTAGAGGTATTATGTGAATATGTACTTGCAAAAGATGGAAAATGCACGTTTTACAATGTTCTGGCTTTAGAAAATGTCTAGAGAAAAGAAAAATGAAATATTAAACTAGGGAGAGTGTTATCCTTTCCTCATATTATAAAGTTGTTTATGATTTCCATTATTTCATTCATTTGAATGTCGAATAGGCTGTTTTTAAATATTCTAACATTTTATGAAGAGTTTGGCTTAATTAAGTAAAGGTCATATTTTGTATATTGAATTGATTGATTCCAACATATATTTTATTCTTCAAACAGAAAATGCAAGTCAGGTGAAATTTAATGAAAGGTCATTGATCTGAAGCATTAATTTTGTTTTGCCATCCGCAAATACCGCCTCACTTGCTGAGTATTTCCAGCAATTTCTTTGCTTTTTGTTTCAAATAGCCAGTATCTACAGAGCAGTATTTTGCTTGTGTATCTGTTCTAACCTATTTTGCTCTTCATACCAGAGGAGGTGGAGAGTTAGGTTTACGCTGGCACAAAGCAAGTCGGTTGGACAAGAAGCAAGTGGGTATATACGACTTAGAGGCGTGTCTTCATCATTTGCACTCAAAGGGATATTCAAACCCCAGGCGAACTGCTCTCACAGCAAGCAGTGCAGGTGGAGTCCTAGCAGGGAGCTTATGCAATCTGTCACCTGATTCCGTCAGAGCTGTTGTTTTACGAGTAAGTCGGAAAATAACTTTTTAAGTGTGTTAGTTTAAAAAGTATTGTAATTATTGTGAATTAGGATCACATCCTTGGGTGCTTCCTATGGTATTGTTTAAGTTTAGATCCCCTGTCCCTATTCTCTGTCTTGGTCATGTTTTTCTTGTTTTTTTTTGTCTGAATGCCTGTCTCTCTTTCTCTTCCCATCCATTTTTAGGTTTCACTGTCCCTCTGTACTCCTTAAGTCAATTTTTAGTAATTTTGCCTTCTGGTTCATCTGATTAGTAAGAGGTATGGATGCCAGTCAGTTAACAGGCAATGAAGATCCCAAAGGCAACTGACAAATTTTGGATCCAGAGTGATAGGAGTGACCCAGCAATTACGACACAATGGCTTTGGGTTGATAGGTAATGTGTTGCAGGTGTCCAGAACATCAGTGAGAAGCAAAGGAAGTAGAAGCCCTACATCTCCTCCAGATCTTTTATGTACTCTCCCGTTGTTCCTTTCCCATCTTCCAGTGCCACACCTTGCCCATCAGACCTGCCAGCAAATACATTCTAAGTGCAAATAATTGTTAACCTACCTCTCGGCAGGTAGCACATGAACCCAGACATTCGAGCGCAGTGGTAGGCCCATGGAAATGAGACCAGCCAGGACTCTCAGGTGGAACATAAAGTACAAGCCCATGGCAACAAAGCAATGCTTAAATCCAAGATCAAAAACAGAAAGTGCTGGAAAAACCCAGCAGATCTGGCAGCATCTGTGGAGAGAAATCAGAGTTAATATTTTGGGTCAAGTGACCCTTCCTCAGAATTTAGTTCCTCAAAATTTGAGTTTTCGGGAAGAGTCACTCAACCTGAAATGTTAACTCTGATTTCTCTCCATAGATGCTGCCAGATCTGCTGAGTTTTTTCCAATAATTTCTGTTTTCGTTTTTGATTTACAGTATCTGTGAGTTATTTCTGTTTTTTCTTAAATCCAAGGTTGCAAGTGCAGGAAGGAGTAAGAAGGGAATAATTTTCCATCTTAAACCAAAGATATCAGTGTTAACAAGTGGAAAGAGAGAGGGTGAGCTATCAAAACATAAAAATGATGAAGGTATCTGAGGAGTAAGAGAATTAACAAGGGAAGATTAGAACATTTGGCTGCATTGTAGACTGAGAGGGGATTGTACCAGATCGATGAAGTGCAGTATATCTTTTAGGCGCAATGGATGTGCTGTGATGCAAGTTTCCTATAAGCTTAAATAATAATAACATTGTAAACTCTCTGGGATATTATTTGGGAAGATGTTAACTGGAATTCACAGTTCTGTAACCTTTTAAAATAAAACCCATCTTAAATTCTGTAATTTTAATAATGTAGACTTTTCTGTTGAATATTAGTTGTAAATTAAAAATTATTCCGACCAACTTAAGTTTTTCATTGGCAGTATAACACTCGTACCTGAATTTAGCAAGAATGCAGCACCATGGGTATTGTCATCTTGGTTCAAATCTGTTTAAAAAGTTGTAGGTTTAACATAACTCCAAGGACTCAAATACATCATCTATATATTAAAGCTGTGCAGCATCAGAAGTAATCTTTCAGAATGGACCTTCAAGTAGCCTCAATTCCTAGTTCAAGTAGAAACACAAGATCTCACAGCTCTGTCTGAAGAAGAGATGGACACTTGTCCCAGTGTCTTCACTAATATCTATCCCTAAATCAAAGATCTCCAATAAAATTGTTTAATAGGTCAATTAATTTAATTGACATTTGTAGTAACTTGTCTGCATATTTACTGTAGTATTGACTATGTAATTTTGGCTGCAAGGAATTTTGACATCTTGAGGATATTAAAGGCACAATTTAAATGAAGTTCTTTCTTTAATGTGACCAAACGTTTCTTGCTGAAGTAACTTTCGTTCATCAAAAAGTTTGACTTTTTTTTCATCTGTAGGCATAGCTGTAGTCACTCCCATCAACACCTGATCTCCATATTTCCAGCTATAGGGAGGTAAACAGCAAACTTTTAAAAACATATTTTTTCCATAATTTGTGTGTGCTAAAGAAAAGTTTTGTTGTTACTGCCAGCTATATTCTGACACGGTGACGATATGGATTAACATTACTGAATAAATATCATGTATACTTGTGTACTTTGAGATTATTAATAAGAGCATTATTAATAGGGTCAAAGACAATAAATCTCTCCCTTCGGCCCCTCCCCCACGCACATGCGCACTGTTTTGGACAATATTTAGAAATGTCTAGTTTAATGCAAATATTAAGTAAAACCCTTGCACTGCACCTTTCAGTCACAGTGGTGTGTCCTGGAATGCATTAATGAAGGTTTGAATTTAGGAGGACAGTCAGCTTTATAAGTTGCAAAACGTAGGATTACACATGACCAAGGTAATGTTCCAAAATAAGGTAGTTTTTATCCCGATGTAAAGTTATTGCTTTCTTTCACCATTAGTTGGCGCTGTAATTCAGAATATGTGCCTAACTTTACCCATAACTAATTCAATAAGGGGAACTTCTTTGAGATAACTATATTTCTAGGATAAATACTGTATAATGGTCAAAACTATTTCATATTACAAAATTTCTGCAGTATATGTTGGTACCTTCTTTAAATGGAATGTTGATCCTCAGTCCATCAATGAAAATATATTCTAAAAGCAATTTTTGCTGCTTCCCATTGGTTAAGGCTGTGTAAATGGAACAAGTGGATCTGTGGAAATGAAGTTAAGCTGATTGGAAGCCTTATCAAGTTTTCTCATTGACCAACATCTTCTAATCTTTAGTTGCCTATAAGAAAGTATACTGGAGTCTTAAGGTGTTCATACTGGCTTACATGAGTGAAATTTTGGAAATGAAGTTGGTCATATTCTGAAGGAGAAACTCTAGAGATTGATCAGTTGATGCAGAAGAAAGGATGAATGCACACCTGATTTTCCTTGTTGCTAATCAAAACAAGGGAGATTAGATTGGGGGAACTTAACATCTTCACATCTCAGGGGTGGCACGGTGGTTAGCACTGCTGCCTCACAGCGCCAAGGAACCTGAGTTTGATTGCAATCTCTGGTGACTGTCTGTGGAGTTTGCACATTCACCCCATATCAGTATGGGTTTTCTCCCATAGTACAAAGATGTGCAGGTTAAGTGGATTGGCCATGCTAAATTTCCCATAGTGTCAGGGAATGTACAGGTTGGGTGGGTTGACCATGGGAGGTGCAGAGTTACAGGGATAGGGGTGGGTCTGGGTGGGATACTCTTCCGAGTGTCGGTGAGGACTAGATTGGCCAAATGGCCTGCTTCCAAACTGTAGAGATTCTTAGAAAACACCCAGCAATTACAGGGCACTCTTAGTCAATGACATGGTATACAGATGCATCATGTTGCAGTAGTGGTAATGATGAGAAAGAAGGAGATTTGATTCTCATTTTGTGAGTATCCTGATTGACCTGCGCTTTGCTCTCACTAAGTCTGTCTGCTAACAGTCAGCAGTTGCCCTTCAAATTCTCCATCATAATCTTTATGTATAGCCAATGGAGGCTATTATGACAAAACATTTGTAAAATAGACCATTGTTATACATTACACTTTTTTGCCATGTTGTTTTCATGTTAGTACTAACTTGTAACAATAATAATTGCTGACTGGTCATAACTGTTGTTCACAGGCTCCTTTCCTCGATGTTCTCAACACCATGCTAGATCCTACATTACCACTCACTATTGAAGAGCAAGAAGAGTGGGGAGATCCTTTGTCTGATCAAAATATTTTTAAATGCATTCAAGCTTATTGTCCATATCAAAATATAAAGCCGCAGGTAATTTTGGATGGCAGTTGTAATGATAAGAGTTTACTGTGCTGGTGCTGAGGATGCAGTCTAGTAACAGTGAGAGTTAAGTTTATAATCTGTGCTACTCATCCAGGCAAATGAGTATACTCCTGATTTGTCTTGTCAATGGGGACAGGCTTTGAGGAGTTAATGATTTATTGCAGGATTCCTAGTCTCTTACCTGCTGTTTTTAACTGCAGCATTTCTATGGCTAGTGTAGTAAAGTTTCTAGTTGATATTAATCTCCAGGATGTTGATAGTGGGGAACTCTGTTATGGTAATGCTATTGAATGTCAAGGAACAATCATTGGATTTCTCTTGTTTTTAAAAATGTAAGTGTAATGGATATGTTTGTGAGTCTGATACTGAAAGGAAATACAATTATCAGTGTTGTGATGCTGATTAGTCAGAATGCTTCTACTATAGAATGAAAACAACTCCCTCAACGCCATTGGGCTTAATGGCTCTTCCAAACATTTCGCATTCTTGATTGAAGTGGTGGATCATCAGTTCAAATTATATCATTTTAACTTCAGTTTTATGGCTGACACCACTGATGATTGTTCACGTTGCCCATGTTGACATTTTGAAATTAAGACGTGAAATAATGTAGTTTGAGAACTCTTGTTTTTCAATTTTTTTGAGAAAGTAATTTAAGCAAGAATTAAGATTTTAACACAGCTATTTTGTTTTCAGAAATACCCATCTGTATTCATCACCGCCTACAAAGATGACAACCGTGTGCCATTGTCAGGATTGCTAAGATATACCAGAAAACTGAGAAATGCTGTGGCTGTTAATGCATGTAATGGAACAGGTGAGATTGACTACCACAAAATGAGTTATACGTGTAAACTCCTTTTGTTATTTTTTATCACTCCAAGCTCATTCAGAAGGTCAGGAGGAATGGGATACAGGGGAACTTAGCTGTCTGGATACAGAATTGGCTGGCCAACAGAAGACAGCGAATGGTAGTAGAAGGAAAATATTCTGCCTGGAAGTCAGTGGTGAGTGGTGTTCCACAGGGCTCTGTCCTGGCTCTATTTGTAATTTTTATTAATGACTTGGATGAGGGGATTGAAGGATGGGTCAGCAAGTTTGCAGACGACACAGAGGTTGGAGGTGTCGTTGACAGTATAGAGGGCTGTTGTAGGCTGCAGCGGGACATTGACAGGATGTAGAGTTGGGCTGAGAGGTGGCAGATGGAGTTCAACTTGGATAAATGCGAGGTGATGCATTTTGGAAGGTCGAATTTGAAAGCTGAGTACAGGATTCTTGGCAGTGTGGAGGAACAGCAGGATCTTGGTGTGCAGGTACATAGATCCCTTAAAATTGCCACCCAGATGGACAGGGTTGTTAAGAAAGCATATGGTGTTTTGGCTTTCATTAACAGGGGATTGAGTTTAAGAGTCGTGAGATCTTACTGCAGCTCTATAAAACTTTGGTTATACCGCAATTGGAATACTGTGTCCAGTTCTGGTTGCCCTATTATAGGAAAGATGTGGATGCTTTGGAGAGGGTTCAGAGGAGGTTTAATGGATGCTGCCTGGAATGAAAGGCTTATCTTACGAAGGGAAGTTGACTGAACTGGGACTTTTTTCATTGGAAAAAAGAAGGAAGAGAGGGAACTTAATTGAGGTGCACAAGATAATGAGAGGCAAAGATAGAGCTGATAGCCAATGACTATTTCCCAGGGCAGAAATTGTTAAAACGATGCATCATAGTTTTAAGCTGTTTGGCGGAAAGTATAGAGGGCTTGTCAGAGGCGGGTTATTTACGCAGAGAGTTGTGAGACCATGGAATGCGTTGCCAGCAGCAGTTGTGGAAGGGAGGTCATTGGGGATATTTAAGAGACTGCTGGACATGCATATGGTCACAGAAATTTGAGAGTTCATACATTGATCCTCATGTGAGGTAAATCTAATGGTGGGCACAACATCGTGGGCTGAAGGGCCTGTTCTGTGCTGTACTGTTCTATGTTCTATGTAACTATACTACAGAAGTGTGAATCATTCATGTTTGTCACATTGCACCAAACACACATTATTTTCACTTCAACAATACAGCTTATGTACTAGAATCTCTGAGGGGAGTCAGCACATGGTACGGTCACTGATACACAGATAATTGTAGACTATTGATTAGCACTACATGCCAAACATAAGAAGAGCAGGGTAATGAGATTGTGCTCACCTCTTGTTAGTAAGTTGGTTAGGTCACTTTTGGAACACTGCATGCAATTCTGGTCTCCCTGCTATAGGAAGGATGATGTGAAACTTGAACGGGTTCAGAAAGATTTACAAGGATGTTGTCAGGGCTGGAGGGTTTGAGCTATAGGGAGAGGCTGAATAGACTGCAGCTATTTTCCCTGGAACGTTGGAGGCTAATAGAGGTTATAGAGGTTTATAAAATCATGAGTGGTATGGAAAGCATGAATAGACAAGGTCTTTTCCTGAGGTGGGCGAGCTGAAACTAGAGGGCATAAGTTTAAGGTGGGAGGGGAAAGATTTTAAAAGGGACTTAAGGGGCAGTTTTTCCATGCAGAGGGTGGTGTGTGTATGGAATGAGCTGCCAGAGGAAGTGATGGAAGCTAGTACAATTGCAACATTTAAAAGATATCTGAATGGGTATATGAATAGGAGAGGTTTAGAGGGACGTGGGCCAAATGCTGGCATATGGGACTAGAAAATTTCTGATATCTGGTCTGCATAGAACGGTTGGACCAAAGAGTCTGCTTCTGTGTTGTACATCTCTGTGACTCTAAGTCTTTAGCTACAGTTGAAGTTTCTAATGATGGAAGTTAATGCAGTCTTCATCTACTCTTGAAATTGTAGTTGACAATCTGTATGTTCATTATTGTTCATATCACTTCATCAATGCCAAATGTCAGCTTTACACGCAAATCAATGCTTTTAAAAGTATCGTAAGTACATGAAGAAACCTTTGTACCATTCTTTTATTTATTAACCAGCCGTTCTAGGTTACTGAGCATATTTTAGCTTGCATTTGCATTCTTTGTATTGAAACATTTGTTAATGATTGTACATCTCATCAATGAATATCATCATCACTTCATTTACTGATTGCTACAAATAACCCCAAGCGTAAAAACCAACCTTATTGCTGTTTCAGTAACAATTAGAAAGGATAGAACCAAAACTTGTGGCTAAATGCCATGGTATATTAGGCTTCAGCCTAAATGTACTCAATGACAGGACAGCCATCTTCTGCACAATTATGGGTTTTACTCGATTCTTCTCCTTGAACAAAGGAGTAGGTCTACTTTTCTATCTGTTACTAGTTATCAGGTTTTCATTATCCTAGGCTGGCTCATTTAACACCATATAGCTAGGCCATTGAGAGTCTGAAATGTGTTGCAATTGTTTTTTAAATAAAATTTTTTGTATTCTACCAGTCCTTTATCACAACATGAGCAATGATGTAAATGATGACTGTGTCACGATGATGGCCCAATACCAATATCTGGCTTTGCTGGTGATCAGCTATAAACAATGTGGTATTGCTGGAAAATTGAAGCTAAAGGAAATAGCAAGATAGAAAGAACCTACCAAACAGGCAATCTACTACTACAGTGTAATCCCAAGCTTTAAGTAAAGAAGTGTTTGTAATTTGATGGAGGGATAATAGATTCATGAGAATGAAATGACCTTTGTGACAACAATAGATTCTTTGACTGCACTCATCATGGAGAGAAAGTAACATAAAGACATGCTGGAAAAGTCTCAGAGCTAACACAAATACTGTGTAAAGAATTGTATTCAAAGTATGTTTAAAAATACTGAAATATATTCTTCTAAGACTTCACAATTAAAATCTGGAGAGATAGGCTGTTTTATATGAATTTTTATTCTGATATATTTTTGCTGACTGTTTGTTCAAATGTTAATTATGAAACTATTTGATTTCTGTTAGACTCATAAGTGCCTTTCCACCTAAGTCACTATTCTTTTTCATTTTGATTTATCTTTTTAATTTTTATTTCTCTCTCTGAATGACAATCAACACCTATTATCTGTTTACCAACAATTATTTTCTCTTACTCTGCTCTGTTCCTTTGTGTGAGTCACTCCAGTGTTTTCTCCCATTATTAGTATGTGTGACCCCTTTCTAACTCTACAGACTTGCCTTGTTCTATCTAAGGTAGAATTTCCCCTTTGTACAATTGGTGATTCAGAAAAATACCAATGATTTTGAGATTTTTTCGGGTTTCTGCTCATTCTCGTTTGCAGATTTTGTATTTAGAGATATACAATGGAATCTACACAACCATACAGATTTTTTTAAAAATAAATTTTTCTTGATGTATTTAAGTGTAGAAGCTTTCCAGTTTAAATTAGTTATCATAAAATACACATATTCATTCTCAATCTCAATATACCATCTGGATAATCCTATTTTAAATTTCAGAAAATGTGAACCATTTGCTAGTTATAGTAGAGTAAAAATAAACTATTTCCTAATGAAGAAAAAAAAATCTGAAGTTTTTAAGTAGTGCCTATTATTTGCATCCAAATGAATCAGCCTAATGTATGGAGCCTCCTCAAAAGTCTGCAGAATCAATGGGGCTGGTTTTGCTTAATGTTTATGACTAGCACCAAGCATAATTTGTGCTTGAATTTCTCCAATCTTTTATGTAAGTTAAAATTTCAGACAAAGTGCATCAAAGAAAATTTGCGCCCAAGATCAAATCCCTTTGTCAGATTCTCTTTTTCCTTTCTGAATTTGTACTCATCTTTCATGGAAGCTTAAAAGCAGAATTAGGATTTTTCTCTCATAGAGCTGAACAGCACAGAAACAGACTCTTTATCCAAGCAGTCCACACCGACCATGATCCCAAACTAGACTTGTCCCACCTGCCTGTGCTTGACCCATATCCCTCCAAGTATTTCCTATTCGTGTACTTACCCAAATGTCTTTTGAACGTTGTAACTTTACCCACATCCACCACTTCCTCTGGAAGTTCATTGCACACATGAACTTTTCTCTGTGTGAAAAAGTCATCACTCATGTCTTTTTAAATTCTTTCTCCTCTTGCCTTAAAAATATACACCTTCAACATTCTATCTCCAGTTCTGACAGTCTCAAGAATTACCTCACAGAGATTAGGATGTTGTTTGGTTACCATGCAGGACCTGAATCTGAGCAGGAGAACTCTTGATGCCAGGGTCAGAGAGAGGGAGAATAGAAAGCTTGATTGGAGCTGGAGAAATCTCAAAGATACCAGGGAAAGAATAGCAGGATCTGTATCAGAGCAGAAAACAAATCTCAAGTACACTAAGGAGACAGACAGAGAGTAAAAGGGAGAATGGACCATCAGGGAGTCTGAAGATCTTGAAATATCAAGAATTAAAAAGTGGTTTCAGCACAAGGCGAGCATCAGATTGATGATCAGCCTGCAGCTTTGTTGAGAATGAGCTTTGCTAATCTTACAGACTCAGATTGATGTTGAGTAACCTCTCCATTCCTGTGCTGTTCCACAAGCAAGCAGGATCATAGGCTTCTAGGATGGATGGACAGTTGTTTGTGAGAGATAATCCCATCTAAATTTCTCAGCTCAGCATCTCTGTTGATAAAGGCTGGAGTTGACTCTTTGACCTGATCCACTGTTTCTAAGGTTGGTGCATATGCACTAATGACTATACACACTAATGCACTGGGCCAAAGGATCATGAGATGTTTGTTTATTCCACTAAATCAGCTAGTTTTTTTTAAAGTGAAGTCAGACACATAAACCAGTGTTCTTCTGGCTTACTTTCCAGAAGGTGCATCAACCAGCATGTTCTTTGAACTCACCATTGTGTCTCACTCAAGGCAGCAATGCCAAATTCATAGCATTGATGTTCCTGAATGATAATAGTGATGTGATGTTCAGGTCTGTTACTGTTGGGATTTCCCATGAGTACCTGATGTTCTAGGCCCCTGAAGCAGTTGGTAGATGCCTGTGTTTGAGATATTTTAGTGTCTGGTGGCCACTGCATAATGACTACTGCATTGCTCTAGCAGAGTAAGGTTTGTGTCTAATGGCAAGAATTTACAAGATGACTAGAGATCAGATAGTGCACAAAAAGGCAAGGCAATGGAAGGCAGGAATGCTGAGAGACCCATGGAGGCTCACAGTGAATGGATGCTATGATGTAAGTGGAGAGCCCAGACATGCAGCTTGGTCCGGTCCATCAGTTGAGTCCGTATCCCTGTGCACCCAGTATTCTTGCTGTGGCATTTTTACATTGATATTTGCCAGTGCAATCCAAGGTGGAACATTGAAGTGCAGAAGTCTGCTGTAAGTGGATTGAAGATATGCCATGAAGTTTTCATGGAAGTTGACACATGTTAGATATCCATGGATGTGGAATACATGTGGGGTGCCCTTTGACTACACCAAGATGTTAGTGACCAGTGTCCAACATGGAGGTCTGTCGGAGTAAGTAGTGAGTTAACCTGTCAGGAATCTTCTCTGGTTTCCATGTCAAGCTTTCCCAATGGCTAGTTTATATGGTGAGTTTGGTAAGATTTCAAATCACGGTGAGTTGGACTGTTAACAAGGTAAAAACAATGACTGCAGATGCTGGAAACCAGATTCTGGATCAGTGATGCTGGAAGAGCACAGCAGTTCAGGCAGCATCCAACTAGCAGCGAAATCGACGTTTCGGGCAAAAGCCCTTCATCAGGAACATTTTACAAGCAATAAGTGTAGGCAATCTTGAGCTTGCCACTGCCTGTCAAGAATCTTGTCAAGTTCCTTGAACATCCCAAGAATGTTACTGTGAGATGATCTCTCTATTGAGGCGACCATCTCACTTGATTCAACCATTCATCTCACTTAGCCCAAATTGCTCAGAGCCTGGTAAGCTTTCACCCTAACTGTGGAATTTATGTGCAGAGACTTACTGAGAATAGTGAATGGTTCATAATAAGAACTGTGTGTGTGCACTGTGATTAATTTTGGTAAATTGCAATGTAAATAGTCATGTATGCAATTTTTTGTCTTTTGTGTGAAAAGGGGATTAAATGCAATACTTTACTAATGTCCCCCTAGGCTTGCCCTAGTCTTTTATATCTCTACCACAAGGCACTGACTGCACATCTCCATCTTACAGAAAGTTCATTAAAGATACAATTCACATGTGCATTTTTTATGTAATTCACATGTGCATTTTTTATGTAAGAGAATTAAACTCTATGAACTATAAAATGGAGGCAGATAGAATCAAATTACCCATTAAACTTTAAAATATAAATACCATGCAACAGTTTAACATGACTGATCAGTTAGGTCTAGTTGAAATGAAACATTTCTGTTTAATAATTAAGACATAACGTGCTGCGCAAAGATTTTTCTAATTGTTTTGTTTTGCATAATGTCTCAATTGAAGGTGAATTACCGAACATAATTTTGGATATCCAACCTGGAGGTGACCACTTTGGACCATCTAAATGGGAAGAATCAATACATGAAGTAAATCTTTATTTTTCTCTCCACAGTATAGGACAGTCTTTCAAATCAGTAAAGTTTAGTTTAGCTGTTTGTATCCAAAACTATATCATAATGGAGTAATGTTAGCACACTGATCTTGTTTTTAACAATTATTTTCTTCGATGTTAAGCAACTGAAGGATTAATTCAATGTCATCAAAATTCAGACTTTTAGTAGCCTGAAAATCTTAAGATTCTCCTGCTCTGGTCTCAGAGCCATTACTAAGTTGCATTTTCTTCAATATGAGTGTAGGACTTCCATCATTAAATTGTGATACTTGAGGCATATTAAGGAATTTGCACCTCAAAGTTTTAAAAATTGATAATCTGGTTAAGAATAGTGAAGTTCATAATAAATATAAGCAAATGGACAGCAGAAGCAACCACACAGAATATTTGACTAAAGGCCAAAATTGTGACATGGAAGAGGAGAAAAGTAGCTTTTAAATGTGCTAAGTGAATGAACATCTGGGGACATGTCAAACTTCAAAATTTGCAATGGTGTCAATAAAACAAAAATCAATAAAAGCAGGCATACCAGAGCTGAAGTGTTAGCTCTTAAAGTGTGAGGTTAGCAGTTTAATAACGTATCCATATACATTTTTGTTGAGTAATTTTAATCAGTTCTACGTTGAACAAAACATATTGTGGAAATACAAAGTTAAGTAGTACTGCCTGCATTTGTCCTTCAAAAAAAGGAGCAAGAGTTGATTCATTATGAAGACATGGGGGTCAGATTTTACAGATTCCGATTGGCATACTTGAAAATGTGCATTTCCCACCAGTGTCTCATCCACCCTCAACCAGTCTCCCATCTTACAATAGGTGAGGGAAGCATCAGGCAACATTTGTGTGTGGGATATCATGTCTCATTAATTTGATTGAGTGTTTTGAAGAAATGACAAAAAAAACTGAACGTAGAGCAGTGGATATTGTCTCTATGGATTTCAGCAATAGAGGTTCACCACTTTACTCCCTGGGATGGTGGGATTGTGTTATGAGAACAGATAAAGGAAACTGAGTCTGTGTTCCCTAGAAATTCAAAGAATTAGTAATAATATCATTAAAATTTACAACATTTCTATTTAAGGATGGCAGTGTGAGACATTTAGGGAAAATGTATGAAGTAAGATATAAATGAGTATGTGAATTAGGATATCAAACTACTATAGCAGTCCTTTCTTGAGGCTAACTCAGAATAGACATGGTATCAAATCTTGAATATTCTTGTTTTCTGCTTGTACAGAATTATGTTGATGTTGATTAGTTGAATTGGTCTTAATACCACACAAATTTAAAGTATTGAATACATTTTAGCTACTTTAAAGTGTACTTTTAAAGAGGCATTTTAATTCTACCTCCTTCATCCATCCCTCTATATAGTATACACAGAAAACCCCCTCTATATAGTATACACAGCAACCACCCCCTTGTGCTGGGCATGTAGCACCAGAAGAAATGACAAATTTTGTAGTTGTAATCATCATAATATTACATTTATGCAGTAAGAAATCATTTTTTAGCAATTGACTATAATTTTATTTTTTTATAGGTTGCCAGACATTATGCATTTTTATATGAAGAGCTAGAACTTAAACGTGGAGGCATCCATGAATACTTATCATAGGTCTTCTGTACAGCCCACCAACAGAGAACGAAATACTGGCATGAATTTAGAGAAAAATAAATCTTTGGAATAAATGCAATTAAAGTCTAAATTTATGGATTTCATCCTTTTGTGTTGCTGAAATTTGAATTAGTATTTATTTTTTGGTAGCCAACCCTGGATGTTCAGTGGTCAGTTTAAAGTATTTTGAACTTTTGCTATTGTTTGTACATTGACAAAAAATTACGGTATAACATCATGGAAATGTTTTAAATGCCAATAAATCATTGTTATAAATTTGGTTTCTTTGTATATATGCAATAGAAATTTTATTTTTATCCACAAATGCTAAAGAAAATAAGAAATTCAGTGAGGAAAGTCAAGGAGCCATTTTACATTTAAAACCTTTCTTCCCGATATGATCTTGGTTGCTGTTCATAATTCAAGATAACTTTGATTATCCTTCTTTCATTGGAATTTGTTGAATAATGATACTTCAGCAATATTTACAAAATATTGTATATGTACAAAAGCTACATCAGTTATTGTGAAAATTGTATATTTGTTCTGCTGTCCTCGACATTTTCTTTATCAATGTAAAATGTGATTTTAAATATGTAGGTGTTTTAATATACATTCAAACCCTATGGGTGCTTGTACTGCAAGGCCAGTAAGTTTGTATTTTCTTATTGCTAGCTTTCTTATGGAGTTTCTCAAAAAGAAAAAATTAAGGGTTGCACAGTGGCTCAGTAGTTAGCATTGCTGCCTCACAGTGCCAGGGAACCAGGTTCGATTCCATCCTCTGGCTACTGTCTTTGTGGAGTTTGTACATTCTCCCTGTGTCTGAGTGGTTTCCTCTGAGTGCTCCAGTTTCCTCCCATAATCCAAAGATGTGCAGATTAAGTGTTTGGGCCATGGTAAATGCAGGTTTACAGGTTTGGGGTGGGTCTGTCTGGGATGTTCTTCGGAGGGTCAGTGTAGACTTGTTGAGCTGAATGGCCTGCTTCCACACTATTGGGATTCTACGTGCTGTCTTATAAGTTCATGCTTCAAGCTACAAGCAGCAAAAGCAATTTGAAGATGAAGTGATGAGCCATATGAGAGCAAAAAGGTGGTGGTGAAGGTTTGGAATGCACTGCTTAGAAGGGTGGATGAGGCAGGAAACTTCACAACCTTGAAAACGTATTTGGCTGAGCATTTGAAGTGCTCTAACATTTCAAGGCTATGGGCCAAGTATAGGAAAGTGTGACTAGTGTCAGTAGTATATTTTTGCGGGTACAGTTTCAATGGGCCAAAGGACCTCCTTTGTACTCTTTAATTCTAAACTGTATTGGTAAACTCAAAGAAAATACATTTACAAGATTATTGCAACATTTGGAATAATTTATACTTTAGAAGAAAGAAATTAAATTATGCCTCGATGTTGCCCCATCTCAGTTCCATCTGCTGCTGTAACACTCATTCATGTCTCTGGTACCTCCTGAATATTCAGCTATTTCAATATACTTCTACATTGCTTCTACATTGTAAACTTGAGGTCCTCCAGCACCCTGCTATTTGTCTGTTAACTTTCCCAAGTCTCGTCCCTTATCACCTTATTCTTGCTGGAGAATACATCTGTTCCCAGTCAAGCATTATCTTGATTTTAAAATTCTTATCCTGGTTTTCAATTTACTCTGTGACCTTGACACTCTTATCTTTCTGTAATCTCTCCTTGCCACATAATCTTCCAAGATATCTGCACATCTCTAATTCTGGTCTCTTGTGCATCCTTAATTTTAATCACTCCATCATTAGTAGTCACATCTTCAGTTTCCTAGGTCCCTCCCTACACCACTGCACTTTTCTACCTTGTTTTCATTGTGTGATTTGGTGTCATATTTTGTTATATGGTGCTTCTCTGAAGTGCCTTGGAACATTTTTATTTGATTATAACTATCAGTTGCAGTTGTTTCTTAGTACAAAGTTACTAAATGTATTAAGATGGAAACATTTCCAGAATGAACAGTATGTTTGGGAAGGTTTGGCAAGAAAATGGAGTTAAGGTCACATTAGATCAGCCAATATACAATTCAATGGTGGAGCAGGCTCAAGGAACTAAATAATCTATTCTTGCACCTATATCTTATGTTCTTACGAAAGGGGAAACCTTAACCAACTGAATTTCCTATGGGAACTTCTGTTTATTGTTGTTCCATCAGAGTTTTGCCCACTTTGTATATTGCAGGAGATCTGTGACATTCATTTGGTTACGGAAAATAACTTGCATTGAAATAGTAGTTAAATAAATGTAGGTCTTTTTCATATTCCTATTACATAACTCTTTCTAAAGTTTCCTTTACTTTCCAAGCAACATTTCTGTTGCTGTGAAAACAAATCTGCATTTATCATCATTGGCACTGGAGTTTCTAAACTGAACTTTCTTTGAATGTTGACTTCAGAATTAGACTAAAATTCTCTGCTAAGTGCCTTGCACTTTAGTGAAGAAAATGAGTTACTCAATTATCTTCTCCTTCAGTTCACTTTATGAAAGTAAGTTGCTGAATATTAAGGAGAAATCATAGCATGTATCCACACCTACTATCTGTCCAGTTCCTTGTCATCAATGTCTGAGGTCGCTACAGTTTTAAGTGAGACGAGTTTTCATTAAATTGCCATAATTCGCAACTAATCAATAGGTGGAATTTTATAAACTTATTTTCTGCTGGAACAATGAAGCCATTGGTGATTGGCAACTGACTGGGCTGCACCTTGACTCTGTAACTCAACGCTACAGCTTTCAACATCCCAGACCAATAAGGGAGGTTGGGAGGAATCATATTCGGTATCTGTTCATAGAAGAAATTCTAATTAAAGGGAGCCCAACATCAGTTACAATGGCTTATCTGCATATGGGTTTTTGAAGTCCTACCATACACAAATAGCAAGGAGCCTTGGGAATGCTGTCTGGATGCACTCTTATTTGGAACCAAGCTGCGGGATCTAAGAAACTGCAACAAGGTGATCTTTCCCAAGAATGGAAGGAAGAGAAATAGAATTAGGTTTTATTGTCGCATGGACTCTAGTATGTGAATATAGTGAATAGTTGCCATTCCTAGTGCCATCTTAGGTACAAAGGTACCTAGTATAATACCTTAGGCACAAAATAGAACAATAACAAAATAAGTTAGAAGTGCAATATTACAGTCCTTATTAAGTCATGGATCTGCAGTTGTTGCCGCTAGATTTTTCCCACAAGGGCTTACTCTCACCCACACAGGGCTAAGTTCCTCAACGCCAACTGCCATCCGGACTTGCCAGTTATTTCATCACTACTACTGTCCAGACTCACAATCTGTATTGCTGGCAAATGATATCCAGGTTTGTCAGCCACTTAGCTCACCATCAACCCCCTGCCAACTGTCAAAGTCCCACTGGCCCCAGCTAGTGCCATACTCTGAACTCTGATACCGTCGCCACCACTGCCTCCAAACCTGGATATTGGTCAGAGCTTATTGCATTTGAACATGGAATGCTTCAGTATCTAAGGAGTTGTCAATGATACTGAATGTGTGCAGTCATTAGTGATCACTTCTAGTTCTGATCTTTATGATGGAGGGAAGGTGTTTTGAAGAAATGAAGATGGTTGGGCCTAGGACACTATCCTGAGGAACTCCTGCAGAGATGTCCTGGGGCTGAGGTGATGAACCTCCAACAACCACAATATTTTTCCTCTGTGCCATGTATGACTCTAACTAGCAGAGAGTTTGCCCCCAAATTCTATTGATTCCAGTTTTACTAAGGCTCCTTGATTCCATGCTCGATCAAATGATGTCAGGAGCTGTCACTCTTACGTCACCTCTGAAATTCAGCTCTTTTGCCCATGTTTGAATTACATCTGTAATGAGGTCAGGAGCTTGAGTGGCCCTAACTCAACCCAAACTGGGTGTCCCTGAGCAGCTTGTTGCTTACCAGGGCTGCTTGATAGCATTGCTGATGACATTTTCAACACCTTACTGATGATTGACAGGAGACTGATGGGACAGCAATTTGTCGAATTGGATTTTTCCTGCTTTTTGGGTATCAGAATGGACAATTTCCCACATTGTCAGGTAGATGCTAGTGAAGTAGTGGAATGCAGCAGCTTGGCTAGGGGAGCAGCAGGTTCTAGAGAACAAGCCTCAGTACTATTGCCAAAATGCTGTCAGGGCTGTACAGCCTTTGCAGTATCCAGTGCTTCAACTGTTTTTTGATGTCACATGAAATGAATCAAATTGGCTAAAGACTGACAGCTGAGATGCTGGGAACCACTGGAGAAGGCTGAGATGGATCTTCCACTTGGCACCTCTGGCTGAAGATTGCTGCAAGTACTTCTGAATTATCTTTTGCACTGATGTGCTGAGCTCTTCCATCATTGAAGATGGAGATTTTTGTGGATCGTCCTCCAGTGAGCTTTTTAATTAACAAATTTGCTGGTCCATCTTTTTCAGCATTCCCATTCACAGCACTCCTCAGAACAATATTATAGAGTCATAGAGATGTACAGCATGGAAACAAATCTACTCATTCCTGTCTCTTCGGGCAGGTAGCTTCTTTTGAACAGACAACATATACACTCGCCTTTATCTTACTATCTCTCAGTTGCTTGTTTTGTTGTAACCCTTCACAGGTCCATCCCTCCCTTCCACAAGTGATTTCTAACACTCAAAACTCTGCCTTCAAGAGAAGGCCTGTGTTACCATGCTTGTGCTTCCAGTATCAGGCAGCTTAACGTCCATTGAAAGTGTAACCCAGGAAGTTTGAGATGTCAGCAATGACCCACCATGAAAATCTGTATGACCTACTGCATACATGCTCATATATTTCAAGGGAGCATTTTGTGTTAGGGATTTCCTTATAGCTGGATCCCTGTGAACCTTCTGTGTGCCCTGTAGAGAAGATGGCAGTTGATGGTGATACAATTGCTTCAGCAGCTGCCTCCCATCAGAGATCTAAGGTATACTTGTATAAGCTGCTCCTGAGCTGGCAACACGGATATGCAGCTGAAGATGACCAAAGTGTTAGACAGGTCAGGTGACTTTTAGCAGTAAAAAAAAATCACTTTCCAAGCAGTTACAACATTCCAGGAGTAAAAGTGCTTTGAGTAGCAGCCTCTCAACTCACCATGGCTAATTGCATCACTCAATCAATTGACTGCAGCTGTTAAGTTTCTCCTCACTGTGTACTTCTCTGTCAGCTTGGTGAGTTGTTAACTGGTACCCTGGCCAGGAAATTAAAAATTGAGGGCCAAAGGAAAAATAATCTATGTGTTTAGGCATGTTATAACACATCTCTAGGGCTTGAACCTGCTCCTTCTGGCCCAGAGGTTACATTATCACTGCACCACAAGAAGCCAGAATTTAGGGCTTCAAAAGAAAGTCTATTATTTGCTTTTTAATTATGTTCACTCCCCATTTGTCTTCAATCCCAATCCGCAGATATCTAAAAGAGGGTGAGATGACATTGACATCCTGAGTTCACATCAATTTCTGGGAATTTAACTCCTTGCACACATGCAAGCCCATTTCCCTTGTTAGGAAGATGACCATCAATATTTTACGAACAAATGGTCAATCTATGTAACAACAACTTGCGTTAATTTAGTGTTGTTAAGATAGTAGTGAGTGAATGGATAGCATTAATTTTTTTCAGTAATGTTTTGGGATACAGTAAAATAATTTGATTTACAGTAGGTGATGAGTAGTATACTAAGGAGAAACAGGTGACTTTGGAATTAAATTCCCAAAGCTCATTATTACTGGGATTTTCCCTCAGCTATGGCTGGATATGTTGTATATTGTTGATAGAGATTCTGAGTGCTATGAGTAGTTAGAAGGTCTAATATCATGTCAAGCAAGAACCAGATACCAGAAAAGTATTGAGATGGACGCTTCCTGTCTAAGAATTTTGTTCAATGTAATCCTATGCTTTTAAATTTTTCCTTTATATCATAAACATATCTCATAATTTGTTGATCAACATGTTAATTCAATCAAACAAGTAATCTTAAAAGTTTCACGTAAACCTTTGTCCTATTTGGAATGCAAACATGAAGTGTAAACAACACTTTCTCATTCATGATATCTTTTAAAATAAAACAACAGAAAAATGGTATGAAGAAAAGCAGTAATTAATTAATCTTCAGCCTGTGAGTATCCTGATTTCTCACAAATAAATGTTAAAAATGCTTGCAAAAGCATTTGGTGAAATCTATTAGATGTTACAAGTGAGTGACTAGACATAAGTAGCTATGGAAAATAGTTTTTGATGTTTGTTTTTGATGGAAATTGGTTTTGTCAGTGCTTAATCTGATAAAATATTTGCTCATCTGATGTCTGATAAATGTAGGATGTTTCAAAGTGATGGTAGAACTTCACCTGGTCATGCCGAAATGTGACCATCTACGATTGAAAGGCTGACGACAATTTAAAGGATGGATTCTTGTAGTGCACTCAAAGTAGTCCCATAGAAACAGGAGTCATTACATACATGGGTTGAGAGTGGAACCAAGAAAGCACCATACCATGATGTGATCATCACAAGAGTTAAACTAGACATATCAGTATTATGGATAAAATAAGGGGATAAATTACTACGGTAATAAAGGGCACTTGCATGGAAGAATTCAAGCAAGAAGTGATCAGAAATGTGTGCACAGAATTTGGATGGAAAGAATTGAATGGCAGGAAATGAAAACATAGAGTGAATGTAACGCATTAATCAAAGGAAATACAAGATTTCCTTTTTCATTTCTGTATCCAATTGTACTATGACTTGTTATTTAAGTCATTGTTATTTAAGAACTTACCTCGACACCAACGATCTTTTTGCAGCAGTGAGTGGCGGGAGCTGGGTGGAAGTAAAGTCGGAGTGCAAAGCCGGTCGGGAAGGTAAGTGATTGTTATTTGAGTGGGTGTGTTCTAGACCCCAGGTCCTACAAAGTATGGCCTCCCTCCCACCCTCCTCCTCTAACATAAATTAAAAGTCCACAGACTTGCTCCAAAAAGAGGGTCCAAGGAAGTTCCTGTGGATTGAAGAGTGAGGTCTTAGCTCAGGAGTCTTTGACAAGGAGGTTGAGTGAAGTGATTACGCCACAGTTGAAGAGGGTGAAAACATGACTGCCAAACTGGTTCAGTGTGCTACGTGCTTGATGTGGGAGGTCAACGACTCTGGTGTGTCTGGCTCGAATAAGTGTGGAAAGTGTGTGCACGTTCAGCTACTGACAGAGCATATTGCAGCACTGATGACAGAACTCAAGGACCTTAGGCACATCCAAGAGAATGAGATCTTTCTGGACAAGACCTTCAGCGAGGTTATTACACCGGCCATACCAGAAGAGAGCAAATAATGAGGAAAGCAGAGAGGAGACAGGTGCAAGAGACCCCGAGGGAAGTACCTGTCAGGACAAGTTGAATCTTTTGGAAACAGTAGAGACAGATGATACTGCCAGTCCGTGAGGCAGCCAGACCTGTCAATCAAAAGTTGGCGTGGAGGCAGAGCGGAAGAGTCGGACATCGCTCAGAGCCGCGGTAATAGGGGACTCCATAGTGAGAGGAACTGACCAGGGTTTTTGTGGCAGCAGGCGGGACTTAAGGATGGTGTGTTGCCTTCCTGGTGCCAAGGTTAAAGACATCACAGACAGAGTGCAGGGAATTCTCAAGGACGAAGGTGAAGAGCCAGAGGTGGTGGTACATGTCGCCACAAATGATGTCGGGAAGAAGAGGAGGAACATACTACAGCAGGACTTCAGAGAACGAGGAAGAAGGCTGAAAAGCAGGACGTCCAGGGTGGTCATCTCCGGTTTGCTTCCAGTTCCTCGGGTTGGTGAGGTCAGAAACAGGGAGATAGTGGATTTGAACCTGTGGCTGGGGAACGGGTCCAGGAAGCAAGGATTTAAATTCTTAGATCACTGGGGTATGTTTTGAGGTAAGCGTAAATTATACAAGAGAGACAGTTTGCAACTTAATAGGTTAGGGACCAGCATTCTGGCAGGCAGGTTTGCTACTGCAACACAGCTACGTTTAAACTAAGTAGCAGGGGGGAGGGGACAAACTGGATGTTTAAGAAGGAAATTGAAGGGAAAGTTAGAACAAGGGAAGTCAAGAAAGACAACTGTATCAATGAGGCAGAAAACTCAGAAAGAGATCATGCTGTAAAGTTGAGTGAAATAGGGGTTGATGGGAAGGGTGAGGGCAGTAACAAATTTAAAATACTATATATGAATGCATGAAGCATTAGAAATAAGATGGGTGAGCTTGAGGCTCTTTTGGAAATTGGCAGATATGATATTGTGGGGATAACTGAGACGTGGCTTCAAGTTGACAGGGCCAGGGAAATGACTATTCAAGGCTACGCGTGCTATCGTAAGGACAGACTGACGGGCAGAGGGGGTGGGGTGGCCATGTTGGTAAGGGATGATATTCAGTCCCTTGCGCAGGGGGGGATCTAGAATTAGGGGATGTAGAGTCAGTATGGATAGAGCTGAGAAATTCTCAGGGTACAAAGACCCTCTTGGGAGTTATCTACAGGCCCCCAAACCGTAGTCTGAATGTCGAATGTAAGTTGAATCAGGAGCTGAAATTGGCCTGTCGCAAAGATGTTACTACAGTTGTTATGGGGGATTTCAACATGCAGTCAGACTGGGAGAATCAGGATGGTATTGGACCTCAAGAAAGAGACTTTGTGGAGTGCCTCCAAGATGGATTCTTAGAACAGCTGGTGCTGGAGCCTACCAGGGAGAAGGCAATTCCAGATCTGGTATTGTGCAACAAACCAGAATTGATCAGGGACCTCGAAGTGAAGGAGCCATTGGGAAGTAGTGACCATAATACATTAGCTTCAATCTGCAATTTGAGAGGGAGAGGGTACAATCGGAAGTGGCAATATTTCTGTTGAATAAAGGGAACTATGGAGCTATGAGGGAGGAACTGGCCAAAGTTCAATGGTGCAACATCTTAGCAAGGATGACAGAGGAGGAACAATGGCAGTTATTTCTGTGTATAATGCAGAAGATGCAGGATCAGTTCATTCCAAAAAGGAAGAAAGATCCTAGGAGGAGGCATGGATGGCCGTGGCTGATGAGGGAAGTTTAGAAACATATAAAGTTAAAAGAGAAAAAGTATAACATAGCAAAGGCAAGTGGGAAAACGGAGGACTGGGAAGCTTTTAAAGAACAACAGAGGATTACTAAGAAGGAAATACGCAGAAAAAAAATTAGGTACGAAGGTAAACTGGCCAAAAATATAAAAAGCATTTTTAGGTATGAGAAAGGTGAAAAAATGGTTAAGACTGAAATTGGGCCCTTGAAGACAGAAACAGGGGAATATATTACTGGAAACAAAGAAATGGCAGAAGAATTGAATTGGTACCTCAGATCTGTGTTCACTGAGGAAAACACAAGCAACCTCCCTGAGGTAACAGTGGCTGAAGGACCTGAACTTATTTGCCAGGAATTTGTGTTGGAGAGACTGTTAGGTCTGAAGGTTGATAAGTCCCCGGGGCCTGATGGTCTACATCCCAGGGTACTGAAGGAGGTGGCTCGAGAAATCGAGGATGTGTTGGTGATTATTTTCCAGAGTTCGATAGATTTGGGATCAGTTCCTGCGGATTGGAGGGTGGCTAATGTACCACTTTTTAAGAAAGGTGGGAGAGAGAAAGCAGAAAATTATAGACCAGTTAGTCTGACTTCAGTGGTGGGCAAGATGCTGGAGTCTATTATAAAGGATGAAATTATGACACATCTGGATAGTAGAGTCATCATGGATTTATGAAGGGGAAATCATGCTTGACTAATCTGGAATTTTTTGAGGATGTAACTCTGAAGATGGATGAGGGAGATCCAGTAGATGTAGTGTACCTGGACTTTCAGGAAGCTTTTGATAAAGTCCCACGTAGGAGGTTAGTGAGCAAAATTAGGGCGCATGGTATTGGGGGCAAAGTATTAACTTGGATTGAAAGTTGGTTGGCTGACAGGAAACAAAGAGTAGTGATAAACGGCTCCATTTCGGAATGGCAGGCAGTGACCAGTGGGGTACCACAGAGATCAGTGCTGAGACCGCAGCTTTTTTACAATATATATTAATGATACAGAAGATGGTGTTAGTAATAACATTAGCAAATTTGCTGATGATACTCAGCTGGGTGGCAGGGTGAAATGTGAGGAGGATGTTAAGAGATTACAGGGTGACCTAACAGGTTAGGTGAGTGGTCAGATGCAGTTTAATGTGGATAAATGTATGGTTATCCACTTTGGTGGCAAGAACAGGAAGGCAGATTACCACCTAAATGGAATCAATTAGGTAAAGGGGCAGTACAAAGAGATCTGGGTGTTCTTATACACTAATGCAACACTTGCGCCCACACGTCCTCCCTTACTTCTCTCCAAGGCCCCAAGGGATCCTTCCATATCCGCCACAAATTCACCTGCACCTCCACACACATCACCTATTGCATCCGCTGCACCCGATGTGGCCTCTTCTATACTGGGGAGACGGGCCGCCTACTTGCAGAACGCTTCAGGGAACACCTCTGGGACGCCCGGACCAACCAACCCAACCACCCCATGGCTCAACACTTTAACTCTCCCTCCCACTCCACCGAAGATATGCAGGTCCTTGGACTCCTCCATCGCCAGAACATAACAACACGACGGTTGGAGGAAGAGCGCCTCATCTTCCGCCTGGGAACCTGAGTTTAGAAGACTGAGAGGGGATCTGATTGAGACATATAAGATTATTAAAGGATTGGACACTCTGGAAACATGTTTCCGCTGATGGGTGAGTGCCGAACCGGAGGACACAGCTTAAAAATACGGGGTAGACCATTTAGGACAGAGATGAGAAGAAACTTCTTCACCCAGAGAGTGGTGAGTGTGTGGAATGCTCTACCCCGGAGGGCAGTGGAGGCCCAGTCTCTGGATTCATTTAAGAAAGAGTTGGATAGAGCTCTCAAGGATAGTGGAATCAAGGGTTATGGAAATAAGGCAGGAACAGGATACTGATTAAGGATGTGCTGCCTGAACTGCTGTGCTCTTCCAGCATCACTGATCCAGATACTGATTAAGGATGATCAGCCATGATCATACGGAATGGTGGTGAGGCTCGAAGGGCAGAATGGCCTACTCCTGCACCTATTGCCTATTGTCTATTGACTTCAACAAGGACGCATCACAACTGGGATCAATTCCCATGTCATTGGCACTAATCTGATGCACATTGGCTGTCCAGCAACTAAGCCAGTTGGAAGTCCAAGTTACTTTCACAGCATGTACCTTTACATTGATGTTGCAATCTGGAACTATAAATAGTAATTGTGAGAAGTTCAATTTTCTTTCCATTATGTGACTGACGAATCTCATGCTGGTACTGCCTGTCAATGGATATATTGAAAGGTTTTACAGGTTAATACTCAACCTGTTTGGCCACATTATGAACATACCTTTCTTGACCATCAGGTCCTGGATTGGGCTTGAACACAGAACTTTTCACTCAGCGACAGGTACCCTACTCTCAACATCACAACCTCCATGGATAAATGAAAACATTTTATGAAACGATAAAAAAAAGTTCAATACTGCATACTAAAAGTAAATATTTTATTGATGTGCAATTTGTTCACAGATCAATGATTATTATCTCATTAATATTTAATTGAGTCATTCTTTTGTGCCTTTCATTAATTGATTATGTATTGATTAGCAAATTTTTGTTAGTAGCTCAACAGTTCTTGTAAAGTATGTCAAATGTATTCAAATAGCAGGCTTTCTGTGAAATATAGCACCTATCTTTGAACTCTGCCTTAGTGTGAACTGGATTGTTTGTTTTGTATTCCAGTACAAGTCCTTCACCAGCACTCGTTACTATTGAAGCTGTTTGAACTTTATTTCCAATTTTATTGATGTCGGTACTAAGTCTCACGTTTGTTTCCTTGGGAAGATATGAAATTTTGCTTGCCAGGTTTACTTCTGAAGAATTACCAAAATTTAGTATAATTAAAAAGACTGAACTCAAACCATCAAGTTCTCTCACATATGCAAATATATCTGCATCGTTCCATATATAACACATCCATCCTCTATGAATAGGCAATGCATTCCGGCGAAGAAAGCTCAGTTCACGGTACAGGGTCAAGGTAGAGTTTTGTTGTTCCTTTTCAACCTGTCAAGATTATTACACAGTGTAATTAAAAATACGTATATGTTGCAAGTCCCCGAGAAAACCAAACGTTTAAAATATCTAGATAGAAAATTAATTATTGTTTCAGTGCTCTTTTCCCCCATTCTGACTATTCATCTAAATCTGAACCTTTGCGTGTAAATGGTTAAAACTCCATAAATATAAGCTTAGCTTTTGGTAACTACTTGAAGAGTTTTTATACAAATAATTCTGAAAATTGTGTCTCCACTTACTTCAACATTTACTGTAACATAATTTGGGTGGACAGGAAGCCAGGTTTTATTTGCTGTACTGAAGCCAGCATTATCACTGCTATCCCATTGCATGGGTGAGCGCTGTGGATCTCGATTTGCTGTCTGGAACAAAATTGGAAGAAACTTCAGCCACTTTAAAAAGTTATTCAGCTTTTTAAAATTTAATCTTATGTAAAAATATATATAAAGTTTTCATGTTATATAATAAATATTATTTGCCCATACATTTCCTATATATTTGCTCTTAGAATTTAAGGAATAGTAAAATGTTTTGTTCAATGTTGACGCAAGAAATACTGTTAGTGACAATTTCCAGCTAGCCCAAGACCTGGAAAAGCTTATTATGTTGATAAATTTAAATGCAAATTTTAGATTTAAATTTTAATTATTGCTGAAACTTAAAATCACCAAGCTGATCATAGCACTGTCACTTACTGAACTTTGGTGTCTCTTCTATCAATGTCAGAATGTGTAAATTTACACAATACTCTTTTTGTTTTAACTAAGTGGCATCTCTGCCTCTAATTTTGAGAGGATGCTATGTTAGGGGAAGTTTGTTTCTAGCCACAGGTTATTGGTTGCCATGAAGGCAGACTGAACATCGCCTCGTGTTATCAATGTTTTTTACTGCCAAGTCTCATAAACATGACACGGCAGGCAAATCTTTGAGAGGTGGGCACAAAGAAATGAATGGAGACTGCCAAACCTCTTCATGTAGATTTATTAATCATCAAGTACATAATTTTATTTCAGCAATCTAGACCAGATTTCAGCCCAAATCCCAGGTGTGGAATGTTTAGCCTCCTAAAAGTTGTAAAAACCTAATGTGAAATACTTACGGGATCAAATTTTCCAAAAGGATCTTGAATCTCATCTTCAGATACAATAATATTTTCCATTCCTAATTCTTCTCCATAATAAGTAGTAGGAGTTCCAGGAAGAGTCAGCAAAAGCATATTAATGACCTTAACGTACTTTGCACCAACACGAGATGCAATGCGAGAATTGTCATGATTTCCTACCTAAAAGTCAAGAAAATAGGAATACATAGCAACTAATTGTGTTACAATGTATAATTTTAACATTGTTAACAAACCAGTTCTTTTCAAACATATACTTTGCAATGGATTTGTTCCTAGACATACTATACCTTGATTTATTTGTTTTACCCACTACTTGGCTTAATTTCAAACCAAAAGAAATTTCCTTATTTACTTCAAAATAGGTTTTGAATTTCCCTAACAGGCCATCTTTGCAGCTTATTACGAATGATTGCTGAAACAGATTATCACTGCTGGAGATTTTTGCTTCCTGCAACGCTTAAGACAAAACTGCACAACCCATTTCACTAGATTTAAGAGCAAAAGATAATTTTCGATTCAAATTTAATCTGCTGTGCTATTACATTCCACAAGGTGGGAATATATTTAAATTGGCCAAGATAACAACTAAGTTAAATATACTAGCATTACCAGTTACCCATGAAATTTAAGGTCCTATTCTTTAGCCATTTTCTATAAAGTTTAGGTAAATACATACCACCCAGTTTGGCCATTTTCCTGCAGGCATGTTGCGCATCCAATAATCTACAATTTTAAATACTCCATCTCCTGACATCTCTTTATAGAGATCAATAAGGTAGAAGTTAAAGGGAAAGTCAGCTTCTTGTTGTATAGATGTTCCATAGTACATCATAGTTTTATAAATCTCTTCATTGTCATACGATTCAGTCATTAGAAATCTGCAAAGATAATGTGATTAAAAATGTATTCCACACTGACAAGCAATCAATAAATTTATCTTAATCATGATATATAGCTATAATTTACATAATGAAAATAAGGTCAAAATTTTAAAGAAAAAAATGGCCTTTTGGCTTATGTCAGTATTTATCATTTCCTGAAGGCGAGAAAGTAAACATGTTTCATCCAGTGAGCTGTAATACAACACTTCAGTGTTTAAAAGAACTTAGATATTTGGCAAGTGTTGGTGTACTCACTGGAGACTTGAATATCACGGGGCAGGTACGGTTGCTGGATGTTCCAGGGTTTAGATGTTTCAAAAGGAATGGGGAGAGGAGGTAAAAGCATTGGAGGAGTGGCATTACTAATTAAGGGTACTATCACAGCTGTAGAAAGGGAGGCCGTTGAAGAGGGTTTGTCTACAGAGTCAGTATGGGTGGAAGTCAGAAACAGGAAAGAAGCAGTCACTTTTGGGGAGTTTTCTACAGACCCCCCCAGTAACAGCAGAGACACCAAGGAGCAGATTGGCAGATGGAATTTGGAAAGGTGCCGAAATAACAGGGTTGTTGTCATGGGTAACTTTAATTTCCCTAATATTGATTGGAACCTTCTTAGTTCAAATAGTTAGGATGGAACAGTTTTTGTCAAGTGTGTCCAGAAAGGGTTCCTGACTCAATATGTAGATAGGCCAACTAAAGGAATTGGTGCCAGATGTCAGGTATGGGAAAGGATTGAATTGGGGGAGGGGGAATTACAATGCTATTTGGCCAGAACTTAATTTGGGAACAGATGTTCTCAGGGAAATGCACAAGAAATGTGGAGATTGTTTAGAAAGGACTTGTTGATAGTGCTGGACAGGTTTGTCCCACTGAGACAAGGAAGGGATGGTAGGTTGAAAGAATCTTAGGTGACAAGGGATGAGGAACATCTAGTCAAGAGGAAGAAGGAAACTTACCTAAGGTTGAGGAAGCAAGGATCAGACAGGGCTTTCAAAGGTTACAAGATAGCCAGGAAAGAATTGAAAAATGGACTTAGGAGAGCTAGAAGGGGGGATGAAAAAGCTTTAGTGGGTAGGATTAAATAAAACCCTAAGGCATTCTATGCTTCTGTGAGGAACAAGAGAATGGCTAGAATGAGGGTAGGGCCAATAGTGGATGGAATTTGTGCCCAGAGTCGGACAAGGTAGAGGAGGTCCTTAATGAATATTTTGCTCAAGTATTCACTACTGAGAAGGACCTTAGTGTTTCTGAGGACTGCATGAAACAACTGATATGCTCAAACAGGTTGATGTTATGAAGGAGTATGCGCTGAAAATTTTGAAAAACAAGGATAGATACATCTGTTGGGCCAGATGGGATATACCGTAGGAAGTAAGAGAAGAGATTGTAGCACCTTTGGCGATGATCTTTGCATCCCACTGTCCACTGGAGTAGTGCCAAATGATTGGAGGCTGGCACATGTTATTCCCTCTTTGAGAAAGGAAATGTGGATAATCCTGGGAATTACAAACCAGTCAGTCTTACATCTGTGGTGGGCAAAGTATTGGAGAGGATTCTGAGAGACAGGATTTATGATTACTTGGAAAACCATAATTTGATGAGAGAAAGTCAACATGGCTTTGTGAAAGGCAGGTCATGCCTCTCAAAACTTATTGAATTTTTTGAGGATGTGACAAAACTCATTGATGAAGGTAGAGCAGTGGATGTGGTGCACATGGATTTTAGCAAGGCATTTGATGAGGTTCCTCAAGGTAAGCTCATTCAGAAAGTAAGGAAGCATAGGATACAGAGGCATCTGGCTGTCTGTATACAGAATTGGCGAGCCCATAGAAGACTGGGTGGTAGTAGATGGGAAGGATTCAGCCTGGAACTCGGTGACCAGTGGTGTTCTGCAGGGATCGGTTTTGTGATTTTTATAAATGACTTGGATGAGGAAGTGGAAGGTTGGATTAGTAAATTTGCTAATGAGACAAAGATTGGTGGAGTTGTGAATAAAGTGGACGGTTGTTGTAGATTGCATTGGGACATTGATAGGATGCAGAACTGGGCTGATAAATGGCATATGGAGTTAGACCTGGAAAAGTTTGACTTGATTCACTTTGGAAGGTCAAATTTGAATGCAGAATACAGAGTTAAAGGCAAGATTCTTAGCAGTGTGGAAGAATCGAGGGGTTTGAGGTCCAGGTCCTTGGATCCCTCAAAGTTGCCACCCAAGTTGATAGGGTTGTTAAGAAGGTGTGTTGGCTTTCATTAGCAAGGTTATTGAGTTTAAGAGCCAGGTTATGTTTCAGTTCTATAGAGCCCTCGTTAGACCACACTTGGAATATTGTGTTCAGTTCTGGTTGCCTCATTATAGGAAAGATGTGGAAGCTTTAGAGAAGGTGCACAGGAGATCTACCAAGATGCTGCCTGGACTGGAGGGCATGTCTTATGAAGAAGTGTTGAGGGAGCTAGGGCTTTCCTCATTGGAGTGAAGAAGGATGAGAGGTGACTTGATAGAGGTTTATAAGATGATGAGAGGCATAGATAGAGAGCCAGAGACTTTTTTCCCCAAGGTGGAAATGTCTATCACGAGGGGGTTTAATTTTAAGGTTTAGGGGAGAGATCTGAGGTAGGTTCTTTATACAGAGAGTGGTGGATGCAAGGAATGCACTCGCAGCAGTGGTAGTAGAGTCAGATACATTAGGGCCATTTAAGCGACTCTTAAATAGGCACATGGAAGATAGTACAATGAAGGATATATATAATAGTATGATCTTAAAGTAAGATAAAAGGTCAGCACAACACCAAGGGCCAAAGTGCCTGTACTGTTCTATATTTTATTACATGCCCAAGGAAATTAAGGCTCATTTCAAGGAGTGATTTTCATTACTGAATACAAGAAAATTAGAGTAAAAGTCTGAGAAGATGAACAGTGCAAGATGGAGTGCTGTGGCAAGATGTGTCTCTGACTTCATAGTTGATAGTCTGAAAACAATTATAAGTAGATAAATATGCCTGATACCTCCATTTGAACCGTGTTTCAGAAGGTGCAGATTACAAGTTATATTTTTATGCTTTTTCTTCTAAGATATCATTGCAGAAAGCAAAGGAGTCACTTTAAGCCCACATAAAAGGAAATGCAGTAGCTGAGGGGAAGTGAGCATTGCTGGATTGAACCAAAGTGTCTTGTTTCTAGGGTTATGAGTAGGATGAGTACTCTCTGAGCAATTAAGATTCTTTATTATTCTCGGCAATCAGATACTCCTTCCTGCTGCAGTGCAGCATGCTCCATGACTTCCCATTGCCTCCTTCCATCACCTTTGCTGCTCAGGTCTCCACAATAACTACATGCAATCTCCACATGACTATCGATAGTCATGGGATTCAATATATTGACCCTGTTTTTCTCTCTCTACAGATGCAGCCAACCTGGCTGAGTTTCTCCCAACACTTCCTGGATTTATTGCAGGATTTTAGTTAGGTTTAATGGTTAGAGTCCTTTCTCTGAAATTCACATGTAACTGTATAAAGTTGATTTCTTGGTCATTGATATTTATTATTAACATGGATATTTAGCAATGCAAAGAAGAGGATTTAACGTTTTGGTCATGGTTCAACACAAAATCAAAATGGCTTTTGGCCCATTCAGATAGCACTCTCATCCCTGAGTCTCAAAGTTATGGATTCAAGGCTATTGCAGCACTTAAGCTCATAATCAGTACTGAGGGAAAGTTGAATTGTTGAATTGTTATTCTTCCTTTTCACTGTTCACATTAATGTGAATGAATGAATGCCAAGATTCAAAGAAAAACTTTCAGTCAAAGTTACACCAGCAGCTGAATGTCAATGAATTAATTGTATATAAACAACTTCTGAGGTGGCTTGAGGATTTCTTGGATTTGAATGCAAGGTTTTCCTTACCTGTATCTGCCGGGTTCTTTACTAAACTCTTGCAAAACATGTTGCCAGTCGCGGACAATATCATGCATGCCCACTTGTGTGGTTGTGTAATCATGATAGAGTTCATCATATGATGTGATATTATTCTTGGAGAATAAATAAAGAAAATCTAATTAGTACAGTTATGAGTGCTTGATGTTGACCAATAATATCAAAACTTTTTTTAATTGTGGAGAGCATTGCACATGAGACTGAAAGGTCCTCATCTGACTGTCATATGTTCTGGAATATAGTGCAGCAATAAGACACAAGTGCTTTCCCAACGTCAGTGAAAGCAATATTTCACCCAGGACCAGCCAGTAATGCCTGAGAAGTCCTCACCAGTGTTATTGCAATATACAGCTTTTACTCTCTGCTCAGCTTGTCCTTACATGCTTTAGCTCCAGCACCACAAATCCTTTGTCCATTTCTTTATTTGTTGTATCAGCATTTGCTAATGCCCTAATGATTTGATCCATTTCCTGAGGCCAATTGTTTCTTGCGGTCAGCTGAGCTGTCCCACACGACTTCATGTTTCTGCAAACATGTTTGTGGTCCACTCCCTGCTTTTGCTGGACGTGCTGGTATGTATTTTGAGGTAAATGACAAGATCTGAAAGAGGGCTGGTATCAATGAAAATCTTGTGCTAAAGTTGGCGAACCTGTTAACATCCTGACAGAGGAATAGACAAGCTGGAGGACCGACAGAGCAGAGTTTTTAAACACCTCCCTCTTTCTGTATACTCATGTTTCTTTCCCCATGCTCTGCATTAAAACCTAGCGCATTGTCTCTCATTTGTGATTGCTAATCTTTGTAATTAAGTGTTAACCCTTGTCCCTCTTCCCTAGTCACAGAACTTTCATAAAGATGTACCATCACCAGAAGATGGAATCCTGCTTGATATGTTACTGCTAATCGCACACCATTTAAGCTTGAAAAATGTGAAAGCTGTTGAGATTCAGGACATTCTGTGGGAGTCCAGGTGGTAATGTGTGTGTAGTCGATGGTTCCCTGGACTTATGAGAAGTCTAAAAATGTTTTATCAACTCCAGAGCCTTATCTTGCTATTTTTAGTTGTCCACGGGAAAATGTGCTCTGCGACCGACATGATGCATACATGAGCAGTAGTCTGACTAATGTTACTGCTATTCCCTGTGGTAGCCCAGAAGGAGTTGGACACTAAAATGTTCAGGGAAGCAATGACAGGCAAGGTTCTGGTCACTGGTTTTGCACAGAATGTAATGCTACTGTTACCACCTTTCAGAAGAAGCAGAGCCACACTAAGTATTTTTTTCTCTAAGAACTGCTGAGCATGATGTCTTGAGTCTGAAATCTGGGAAAGGTGATTAGTATAAACTCTCCTCCTCCTCCATGCTCTCCTTACAGCTGCTATTTTTCGTGCCCAATCTGCTTTTTCTTCATCCTTTAACTAGAAATACCCATGTTGAGGTCAAAGATGTGCTGCTGAAATGCCTTTGCCAGTTGTTGACACTGTAGTACTAGTAGCCTCTATATTTTTCATTAAACTGTAGAGACATGTCTCTTTTGTGGCAGATGGGTCTCAACTTGGAAGTTCTGACCCAAAGATAGGGCCCCTGCACTGCACCACAAGTGGCCTTCATAAATTTAAATTTTGCCCACTTTTGTGATGGAATTTGAAATTAAGTCCCCAGGGCGTTAGCTGTGGATTACTTGACATTACCACTACACCACTGTCACTGCTCATAAAAATTATCTTTATTCAATCTTTTCAGACACGGTGTGATAAACCTGTGGTACCAGTGGGGCTTGAACCCAGAGCCTCTGTGCTAGTTGTATGGGTACTTCCACTGCTCCATGAGAGTATTAGCCACAATATTAATTGTATTAAGTGAATACAAGTTAGAGAACTTTGGATAGTTACCTCATTATTAAGGAGATACTTAATGACAGACAAGTTCACTTGATCAAGAGATATATACTGGTTAATTTCTCACTGTGAATAAAGCTATTTTGAGTGAAGATTAGCTTTGGTTTATTTCTTCATCAGATAACTATCTGGAATATAGCACTCTATGAAGCCATTCATAATATTCACAAGTTAAAGAACTGCAAAATGCTCCAGCATATTATCCAATAACAGATAAGAATCCCTTTGCATATAATAGAAAATTACAATTTTCTGAACATGACCCATGGATTCTTCATCTAGAACTGACTTTTTTTTTAAGTTTGAGTAAGTTCTCAATTTTGACAACATTTTAAAAAATTTTTAATTTACATTTAACCTTTATCACCTTTCCATGATTACCTGAACTGAATGAATCGTAGAATTCATGTACCATGAACAGTGTCAAAGGCAATTTACTAATTTTCGTAAGAAATCATGTTGCTCACCGGGTTCTGTGTTAAGTTGACTTGAGGTTCATTTCTTAAGCTTTCAGCTTCTAGAAGATATTTGATTGCATCCACTCTGAAACCATCAACCCCCTTCTTCAGCCAAAATCGTAAAACATTCTTGAAAAAAAATAGGAACGTTCAAATTATCATATACATGTATCACATGTTTAATGAAAAGACTAAATCAAAATATGCAAATTCCACACAACAGTGAATACAATACTGTGAGTTACATAGCTAAACCAAGACGACAATCAGTTAATTACAGAAAAGCTGAGCTAAGGAATTTTTAATTTGAAATAAAGTCAACTGTGTTTCAATACCTCTTCAGTGCTTGAACACATAAAAACAGGGCTAACACTCCAATGCAGTAACGAGCAAGCACTATGAGTGGATATCCTTTAGACAAGGCTAAGAATTATGTAAAAGCTCCCTATGACACCATTTAGTACAAGGTCAGGGGAATTATACCCAGTGCCTTGGACATTCTTGAATGAGCATCAAAAAGTAGATTATCTAGTCATATTACATTTTAATATTTTAATTGTAATAAATGTTCATAAAAAGTGTTGGCAGATTACAGATGTTAGTCTGTGTTGCCAACACAATCAAAATGGAAGTAGTATTGTGTGCACTCATAATTTCCCATTTGGAATCTAAATTCATATCTCCAAAATGTTTCTCTCAATAATTTCTAAATGTACATGGACCTCAGAAAGGCATTAGACAAGGTTCCTCAAGGCATTCTGGTTAGCAAGGCTAGACCACTCAGAATAGAGGGAGAACTAACCATTTGGGTACAAAATTGGCTTGAAGATAGAAGACAGAGGGTGGTGGTGGAGGGTTGCTTTTCAGTCTGGAGGTTTGGTTTTCAGACTGGAGCCCTGAGACCTGCAGTGTACCACAAGGATTGGTCCACTGCTTTTTGTCATTTGTATAAATGATTTGGATGTGAACATAGGAAGTATAGTTAGTACATTTGCAGATGACACCAAAATTAGAGGTACAGTGGATAGCGAAGATGGTTACCTCAGAGTACAACGGGACCTTGATCGAATGGGCTGAGAAGTGGCAGATAGGAGTTTAATTTAGTTAAATGTTAGGTGCTGCATTTTGGAAAGGCAAATCAGGCTAGGAATTATACATTTAATGGTAAGGTCCTGGGGAGTGTTGCTGAATCAAGAGACCTTAGAGTACATGTTCACAATTCCTTGAAAGTGGAGTTGCAAGTAGATAGGATAGTGAAGAAGGAATTTGGTATGCTTGCATTTACTAGTCAGTATATTGCGTATAGGAGTTGGGAGGTCATGTGGCTGTACAGGAAATTAGTTCGGACACTTCTGGAAGGCTGTGTTCAATTCTGGTCTCTCTGCTATATGAAGGATATTGATGAAATTTGAAAGGATTCAGAAAATATTCACAAGGATGCTGTTGGGGTTGGAGGGTTTGAGCTATAGGGAGAGGTTGAATGGGCTGGGGCCCTAACCTGTGGAGTGTCTGAGGCTGTGAGGTGACCTTATAGAGGTTTATAAAATCATGAGGGGCATAGATAAGGTGAGTAACCAGTCTTTTCCCCAGGGTGGGGGAGTCCAAAACTAGAGGATTTAAGGTGAGAGGGGAAAGATTTAAAAGGACCTAAGGGACAACATTTTCACACAGAGAGGGATGCATGTATGAAATAAACTGCCAGAGTTGGAGGCTGGTACAATTACAACATCTAAAAAACATCTGGATGGTATATGAATAGGAAGATATGGGCCAAATGCTGGCAAATGGGACTGAATTAAATTATAATATCTAGTCAGCATGGAAGAGTTGGCCCAAAGGGTCTGTTTCCATGCTGTACAGCTCTATGACTCTAAGCTTAAAACTCCAAAGTAGCATCCCTGTGGTTCATTTGGTAAAGTCCTTGTTCAATCTGGAAGTGAGGCGTTCAGACAATGAAGTTCCCAGATTCAATTCATATAGCTTTCAGGTTAGATGCAATACCGAGTCATTTAAACATAGTTTACGAATCTGGTTATGGAGGAAAATTAGGCATACACAAAAATTGATAGGTTCTGACAATTGATTCCTGCTTCATAGTCCATCCTATGTATCAGAATACATTTTGAATATTAACAATGAGTGAAAATCCATGTAGCCAAGAACGCCCCTGGTGCTCACCTTCCACCCCACCAACCTTCGCACAAACCAAATCATCCGCCGACATTTCCACAACCTCCAAAAAGACCCCACCACCAGGGATATATTTCCCTCCCCACCCCTTTCTGCCTTCCGCAAAGACTGTTCCCTCCATGACTATCTGGTCAGGTCCACGCCCCCCCTACAACCCACCCTCCCATCCTGGCACCTTCCCCTGCCACTGCAGGAATTGCAAAACCTGCGCCCACTCCTCCTCCCTCGCCTCTATCCAAGGCCCTAAAGGAGCCTTCCACATCCATCAAAGTTTTACCTGCACATTCATTAATATCATTTATTGTATCCGTTGCTCCTGATGCGGTCTCCTCTAATTGGGGAGACTGGGCGCCTCCTAGCAGAGCGCTTTAGGGAATATCTCCGAGACACCCGTACCAATCAATCACACCGCCCTGTGGCCCAACATTTCAACTCCCCCTCCCACTCTGCCGAGGACATGGAGGACCTGGGCCTCCTTCACCGCCGCTCCCTCACCACCGGATGCCTGGAGGAAGAATACCTTATCTTCCGCCTCTGAACACTTCAACCCCAGGACTTCAATGTGGACTTCAACAGTTTCCTCATTTCCCCTTCCCTCACCTCACCCTAGTTCCAAACTTCCAGCTCAGCACTGTCCCCATGACTTGTCCGGACTTGTCCTACCTGTCTATTTCCTTTTCCACCTATCCACTCCACCCTCTCCTCCCTGACCTATCACCTTTATCCCCTACCCCCTACTCTATGCTACTTTCTCCCCATCCCCACCCTCCTCTAGTTTATCTCTCCACGCTTCAGGCTCTCTGCCTTTATTCCTGATGAAGGGCCTTTGCCCAAAATGTCGATTTCACTGCTCCTTGGATGCTGCCTGAACTGCTGTGCTCTTCCAGCACCACTAATCCAGAATCTGGTTTCCAGCATCTGCAGTCGTTGTTTGTACCTAGCCATAAATAATGCTCTGAGCCCCATGCAAACTAAGCAGAACTTGCAGCTGTGTAATTTTGACTATTCAGTTGGGTTCTATCTTGTTAAAAGTAAGACTTAATGCTGATCTCTAACATTTCCCACTAATTTCTTTATTTTCTAGTGCAGGGAGATGGATGTAATGAGTTAGCATACATTTTTCATACTGACATTAAAATAATGAAGAAACCATAAATCTGTTTTGCAAATTTATGTGGCTAGCAACATAATTTGAGTTGAGCCATAGTCTAAACCAAAAGCTACCTACTTTCATTTCTTCTTGCACGTCAACATTTCTGTAATTCAAATCTGGTTGTTCCTTCAAGAACTGATGTAAGTAACACTGTCCTCGAACCTCATCAAATTGCCAGGCAGAGTATCCAAACAAACTGACCTGAAAAAAATGGACAGTTTCTCAGTGTCCTGATTGGAATGTCAATTGTAAACTGATGCAAGATAATTCACTGCAATATCCTTTTAAGAAAAGATGTTCTCACGATAAAAAGCTCATTTGACAACTATGCATTTAGCTGTAATTTTTCTTGTCTGTATCAATTAATACCTCATTTTTAATTATTCAGCTAATTTGTATATAAATGATGACATGATCTGGTATTTTTAAGAAATGACTAGGCAATGTTTGTTCTCATTATCGGGGTTAAAAGAAGAAAGAATTTTACCACAGAATGAGAGGGAAATTGGGTGGTGGAATTAGGTCACTTGGCCCAACCAGTCTGTATTTGTGATTATCATAGAATCCCTACAATGTGAAAGCCATTTGGCCCAACAAGTCCACACTGACCCTCTAAAGAGCAACCCAGCCCAACCCTATTATTCTACATTTACCTGTACTAATGTACCTAACCTGCACATCTTTTGTATTGTGGAAGGAAACCAGAGCAGACCCATGCAGGCACAGGGAGACTGTGCAAACTCCCCACAGATAGTCACCCAAGGCTGGAACTGAACCTGGGCCCCTAGCGCTGTGAGCCACCGTGCCAGCCTTACTTTAGGCACAAACAATAGTTCAAATACAATTTGTCTGCTTTGTTTCAGTAAACTTTTACTTCTTTCCTTCAACTAATCATCAACTTTATAATACTTAAAAGTTGGCACAGGGCTGAATTTTCACCACAAAGCAGGAAACAGGAGCCAGGTCTGTGTTTGTGTGAGAAATCCACTTCTGATAGGCAAATAATTCAAATTCAGACTTTTTGGGGTAAGCTTTAAATTGAAAAGGAATGGGTTTTCTGGTCACAAGTGCTAGTAAGGATGGTTAGGATGTGGTCAGATGGAAAGTGGGTCTCTTTTCGACACTTAGCAGCAAAGATAAATAAGGTGTTATTTGACCAAGGGAGAGATCTGTTGATTGTGACAAAACTTTACAATTCATCGAGGGAATTGAAATGTCTCAAGAGTGTCGAAAGCCTGGCATCTGGGACAGGGAAGATCATATTCCAAGAGTGGAGGAAGGTCTGTAAAAGTCGAGAATATTTTCATCTTTTGGGACTAGATTGAAATTGACTATTTTTACTGGAATGACAAGAAAGGTTTTTGCAATATGGAAATCAAATGTTATATATTCATAGATTCATAAAGTCCCTACAGCATGGAAGCAGGCTATTTGGCTCATCGAGTCCATATCGACTTTCCGAACAGCACGCCACCAGACCCACCCTTGTACTCCATTCCTGCAACCCTGCATTTCCCGTGGCTAATCCACCTAAACTACACATCCCTGGACACTATGGGCAACTTAGCATAGCCAATCCACTTGCACATCTTTGGACTGTGGCAAGAAAATGAAGCACCCACAGGAAATGTTGCGGTAGTGGAAGCCCTTCCTGTTAATGATCTCACTCATTGCTCAGCATTTTGATAGACGAGTTCAATTCCTGATGCTCTGCATTGATGGAGATGAGATCCAACACCCTATGTCTTTGAAAGGCCCTACCGTTAAATTAACATGTTGTCCAGCTGTGGCAAATGAGACATCAGTGACCAGTGTGATGCAGCAAGTGCATCTCTTTTTGAGATGTTATTAAAGTCTACAGCTGATCCTTGGCAGAAATCCAAATTGAAGAGTTTCAATGCTAAGAAAATTTAACAGTCACTGCAAGGGCCTGGTAACCACTACCATGCTGTGAGAGGTCTCGGGCAATGAGGGTGATGAGATTTGTATTGCCATCTGTCGGTCAATTCAGAGATCCCTATGGCACTGGTTCACCTTCCCTGGGTAGCCCCATTTTCACTGCTCTATCCTATGTTGAGATTATAGCCTTTTTTGTCTCCGTACCACTGCATTCATACTTGCATTCCTTCATACTAGGCAATATCCCAGGCAGTAAATCTGTGGTCCACCTTTTATTTGCCTCAATGCGCTTGCTGCTTTGTGGAATTCAGACAAACACACAGCTGTGGTCTTACTATCACTTCATATATAAATTCATCACCACATCTCAATTTTTATATTTCACAACTCCTGCCAGAAAACCCAATATTTGAATAACTCTTTTTGGCAATAGCTACATGAAGTGTTGTTTTTAATGTTTGTGAAACTGAATCTCAAAGTTTCTTTTCTATATCAGAAAGATATAGAATAGTCAAAGTGCAACAATATTTTCAAAAGGTGTTCTGAAAGTAATAACAATGATAACTTAATAGATGAATTGGTTTCCATTGGCATTAAAATCATAAAATTCCAACTGACCCTCACTATTTTTCCAGTGAATACAGGAAAAGAAAAGGAGACTTTGAAAATTGCTAATAAAATAGAACTAATACTTTTTATTATTAAGAAGTTAGAAATCTTAGATAAGGTAATTTAAATGACATTATTACCCAGTTGTTAGGATTGGTGGTTTTGTTCAGTTCGTGTTTACAGTCAACCCAGATATAGTAATCAGTGTATTTTCCTGTTCGATTCCGGCTAAGTTGAAACCAGCGGTGTTTGTCACTAGTGTGATTTGGAATGAAATCCATTATCAGTTTCAAACCTTTTAAAAAGTATATGGAAAGCATATCAATAAAGTTAATTCTTTCAAAAGTTAATCAAATTGGTCATTATCACAGTTACCACCAAAAGTCATGTTAAAATATAATGCAGGAGGATCTTGGACTTGGTTCAGAACAAGATCTTTCAATGTCAATAGAATGATTTCTTTGCCTTTGCATTCATCTTAAGGCAGGAGAATTACATTTGATGATGGATGCTAATGAATTAGTCCTTCAAATATATGCATTTGCAATTGGTATTAAACTCTTACCAATAGCTAGCTGCCGATGTATTCATAAAATATTACATTTATTTGTAGAATGCTTTATTCACTTTAACAGTGAATAATACCCAGCTCTGCAGTTAACTTAGGAACGTCCTTTTCCAAACAAATGTTATGTCTAAATAGAGTATTTTGAGTTGTTTAAGAGAATGTAAAAACCTGATTATTACATTAGCAACTCTAACGGTGGAAATAACATGAAATAACATGAAAAGTTAGAAGTCACATGACACCAGGTTATAGTTCAACAGGTTTATTTGAAATCACGAACTTTTAGAGCATAGCTCCTTCATCAGGTGAAGATGAAGGTGCTACGCTCCAAAAGTATGTGATTTCAAATACATCAGTTGGACTACAACCTGGTGTTGTGTGACTTTTGACTTTGTTCACCCAGTCCAATACCAGCACAGCCACATCATGGCTATTAAAATAAGAGGAACTATAAAATTGAAGACGTTTACAGATTCAAATCAGGGGGACTCTAGCACATCTTTGCTACAGCAAAGTAAAACAGATTCTAATGTCCTGCTCATCATGAACTCCTCAAATAGAGGAGCTGACTTTCATTATTTATTAATTCAAATTTTAAAAACTCTATTAAATTTCCACTTAGGCTTCTCTGCTCTAGTAGATATAGTCTCCAACTTCCTCTTATAGGCGAGAGGATCAACTATACACTAGGACAATATTAAAGCAATCTGTTTTAGTCTCGTCTTCAGACTGGCACTTTACAGCCTTCTTAATACTGAGCTCAACATCTTCAAATTGTGAAACAACTCCCATTTATTTCCTTTCTTTTAGTTTGTTACATTCTGTTATCATGCCCTTTCTCCCCATTCCAGTCTGTCTGTCCTTCAAGTCTGGCAGGAGACTCTCGATTGTTCTGCCATTCGCACATCCTGGTCCTTAATCTGAGCTATCAACATCTTTTCCCCACCAGCACCTTACACCCAATGCGCTCATACATCATACCCCTAAACAATAGCATAAATGCTGTCTCCTCCACACTTCACTACAGCTCTGATGAAGAGTCATCTTAACTCAACACGTTAGCTTGCTCTCTCCGTGGATGCTGTCTGACCCACTGTGATCTCCAGCATTTGTTGTTTTCAGTACAGATTCCAACATCTGCAGTAATTTGCTCCTACAACCTGTTTTTGCCTTCTGTATGTTGTAATGATGCTACTATCCTAAATAACCAATGTGATAATATTGCATTATTCTCCATGTCAGCACAGTAAGTTGCATTTTAATCTGCTAATAACCCACAATAATACTTAAACAATTCACCGATTAAGTTCTTTTTTAAAAACAACAACGTAATATAGGAAATTACAAATGACTGTGAGTAAGTGAATATGTGAAACTGTATCTTAATGTTTAATTAATATATATCAATTTGCTTTTATGTTTTGGATAAAATTACATAATAATTAAATTGGAGGGGCAAAGCATTTCTAACTTCAATTATAAACGTTTCATTAATGGGTGCATATACAGGCAGTCTCCAGGTTGCTAAGAATAAAGAACAGTACAGCCCATAAACTGGCTCTTCAGCCTAGTAAAACCACGCTGACACATAATGCCTTCTAAACTTAAAACCATTTGCCTCTGTGTGGTCTGTATTTTTCTAGTCCCTACCTATTCATATATCAGTCAAGATGCCTCTTAAACATGGTCATTGTTTCCACCTCACCCCATCCTCTGGTAGTCCCTTACCACACTCTGTGTTAAAATACTTCTCACATCTCCTTTAAATGTTCACCTTTTACCTTAAACCTATGGCCCCTATTAATTGATGTCTCCAGCCTGAGAAAAAGACTTTAAATATTTATTCTATCCATGCCTCTCATTATTTTGTTTACTTCTATCAGAATGCTCCTCAACCTTTGACGGTCAAGTGAAAACAAATCAAGTTTGTCCACTTTCTCCTCATATCTAATATCCTTTAAATCAGGCAACATCTTGGGAAAACATTTCTGTACCCTTTCCAAAACAGCCATGTCATTCTGGTAGTATGGCAAATAGAAATGTACACAATATTTCAAAAGTGGCCTCACTAAAATGTATACAGATGCAACATGCCTTGCCATTTTTTTATAGTCCATGTCCTAATTGATAAAGGCAAGTATACTAAATACCTTCTTGACCACCTTATCCACTGTGTTGCCACTTTCAGAGAGCTGCGGACTAGTACGACTAGATCCCTCTGTTGTTGATGCTACTCAGGGTTCTGCCATTTGCTTTGTACATCTGTCCTGCATTACATCTTCCAAAATGCATCACCTCACATTTATCGGGATTAAACTCCATCTGTCATTTTACCACCCAAAATCCCAGCCTATCTATATCCTGCTGCATCCATTGGCAATCCTCCTCACTATCTGCAACTCCCACAATCTTTGTATGATGCACAAATTTACTAATCAGGCCATCTACAATTTCCTCCAAATTATTTATTCATATTACAAGGAACTGAGGTCCCAGCACTGATCCTTGTGGAACATCACTGGTCACACCTCTCTGGTCATAAAAACACCGTTCCATCGCTTCTCTCTGTCACCGAGGATTAAGCTGGTTCTGTATCCATCTTATCAGCTTGGTATGGATCCCATGTGATACACCTTTCAAATCAACCTGCATTGAGGGACCTTGTCAAAGATGGACAATATCTGAAATAAAGCTTTTGTTACAAGTATTGACTTGGACTCAGTTTTTAAAACATTTATCTTCTTGTATATAGCAAGTGAATGTCTGACTTTGCATGTCCAATATAGCAAGATTGAACTTGCTCTACAGAACACTTTCTCAAATGTTTTTAAAAATTTATATTATTACATAAAATGCACAACATACAAACAGACCAATAAGCACTACTACTCATTGCCACTTATACTTCACAAAAGTATCCTCAAACATTATTTCATCTGATCCTATTGGCCAAATACTGCAGATGCTGGTGATCCCTTATTATCAACACCTCCGCCTCCACTGCATCTGCTCCCAGGAGGACTAATTCCACCTCAGAACATCCCAAATGGCCTCCTTCTTCAAAGCCCGCAATTCCCCGTCCCACATGGTCAATGATGCCCTCCAGTGCATCTCATCCACTTCCCACATTTCTGCCCTTGAAACCCACCCCCCCAATCACAACAATGACAGAACCCCCTGGTCCTCACCTTTCACCCCACCAACCTCTGGATACATCGCATTATCCTCCACCATTTCCACCACCTACAAACAGGCCCCACCACCAACCTACCCAGCACTCCTGGCACCTTCCCCTGCCATCGCAAGTATTGCAAAACCTACACCTACACCTCCCCCTTTACCTCTGTCCATGACCCCAAAGGATCATTCCATATGCATCCGAGATTTACCTGTATTTGGACACATGCACGAAACAACCTCACTGTCTTGTGGCCAAATACTTTAACACCCGCTCCCACTCTGCCAAGGACATGCAAGACCTGGGCGTCCTCCAGCACCAAATCCTAACCACCTGACACTTGGAGTAAGAACATCTCATCTTCTGCCTTGGAAACCTCTAGTCACATGTGATCAATGTCAATTTCACCAGTTTTCTCATTTCCTCTACACTCGCTTTATCCCAGATCCAACCTTCCAAATGGCACTGGCCTCTTGACTTGCCCTACCTGTCCATTTTCCTTCCCACCTATCCGCTCCACTCTCCTCTCTGACCTATCACCTTCAACCCCAACTTCATCTACTCACATTCTCAGCTACCTTCCACTCAGCCCCACAACCCTCCCACATGTCTCTCAGCCCCCTTGGCCACAAGCCTCATTTCTGATGAAGAGCTTATGCTCAAACATCGATTGTCCTGCTCCTCGGAAAATGCCTGACCGGCTGTGCACCACACTTTTTGACTCATGCGTTATGGATTTGCTTCCCATCTTGACTTTGTATGATAGGTAGTTGGAAGTTAATTTTATATCTCTCCTGATTTTTATTTCCATTGACTTCATACATTCACAATATTATAGCACACAAGGAGGCATTTTGGCCCAGTGTATTCATGCTATTCAGTCCAATCCCACTTTCCAGCTCAGCCTGTAGCCTTGTCGGTGACAGTACTTCAAGCACATATCCAAGACATTTTAAAATGTTATAACAGTCTCTGAATCTACCACGTTATTTTTGGCTGTGAGTTTCAGTTCCCACCAGCTTCCATGTGAAAAAAAATTCCCCTTCAAATTCCCCCAAATATTTCTCTTTATACCCTAAATCTAGGGTTATGAACTCCTCAAGCAAACAGAATAGAGCTATTTGGTTGATTCAGTACTAGATTTTATGTGCTCTTGCCAAGTGTATTTTCAGCACAGGGTGATCATAAAATAAGGCAGAGATACCCAGTCCAAACATTCCATCCCTTCCCAATCAATCTCTATAATCTGGGATAGAATGGCAGACACCAAACTGGCAGGTCATCTATATTTAACTAAATATTTACGGGTTAACTGAGCTTAACTGACCCCAGTACTGCCCTACCAAATTATAACACAGATACCTTGGGAAGGAGTGGCAGCCCATTTCTTTTTAAAAAATGGGAATGAACAGGGCTACTATCTTTGGAGAGTTCCCTGTGCACATCAGGGACACATTCCCCCTTTCCTCTCCGCACCATCTCCCCTCCACCCCCGCCCCCATAGAAGAAATACTCCCCCTTCCCACTTTTTCCTCTTTTCTGAATTTTAAAATCTCCCAATCTCCTTCATCCTGGACTTGCTTGTAGTTCTTTCAATGTTGATGCTTGGTGTTGCTGACCCCATTGGAGTTGTCAGTTCGTAAGACTAGTTAACAGCACAAGAAGGTGAGACTTCCACAGCTGAGAAATCACATTCTGCAATAACTTAGTTAACCCACCCTGAGTCATGACTGCAGTGTTGCCCTGCTTCTTATCAGTATATCAGCTGGTAGCCAATTCTTTTTTAGAGTGCGAGCAGTGCACTAGCCCCTCCATTAAACTCAGTCCTTCATCTACCCTTCATAATTTTATGCACTTCATTTAGTTTTCCCTTAACAAACTCAGAAAGATTTCAAGTAAGCCTGGGATTCATCCACTTTCAAAGATGGTAAACCCTTTAATAATTCCTTTCTCACAATGTTAATTTGATCTAATACTGTATTTCACAATCCTCCTTCATTGCTGTAATGTTTATATCATCTCCCTCTTGCATGATAACAGGTATAAAGTATTCATTAATACCTATACCAAAATCCACCACCTCGGCAAATAGATTATCTTTCTACGTAATTGGCCATAGCTTCTCGAAATGGAGTTTGCAACCCCAGGTAGGGCTACCAAGTTGAAATTTTAGGATTAGGAGATTTAAGGCACTAATGGCTGCTATAGAGCATTTAATATTAATAGTTCAGCTGGCCCATTGGTCTTTTTAAATAGATTATTCCTTTAACATTTTGAAAAAAGCAAACATACCAATCCATACTTTCAAAACATTAAAAAGTTATGTCAAGGAATGAACTCCACATGTAATCCCATAGGGACAGATATGACCAATACTCTCTCTGGTAGGTGGAGAACAATTTACAGCCAGCCGATAGGAGTCTTCTCTTTTGTGTTTTGCAATCTATAGAAGCTAGTCAAACAGGTATTGCAATGATGTGGAGATGCTGGTGTTGGACTAAAGTGGACCAAGTTAAAAATCTCAAAATACCAGGTTATAATCCAACAGGTTTATTTGAAGTACAAGCTTTCAGAGCACTGCTCCTTCATCAGATAGCTAGTGGGGTAGGATCATAGACACAGACTTTATAGCAAAAGATTCCAGTATCATACAACTGATGTGATATATTAAACAAACCTAGATTGCTGTTAAGCCTTTCATCTTTTAGATTGGCCTACAGGTTCAATTCATTAATGCGTAAATCCCAGGACTTCTTTCAAGTCACATTCTCGAGATAATTTAAGGTCCTATGAAAAAAGGGTGACATCTCAGCTCAGACAATGCATTAAAGATGTGAGGTTAGAGTGAGTCTGTATTCCAATCTTGAGTCAAACCGGTTCTATTTGAAAGCTTGTATTTCCAAATAAACCTATTGGACTATAACCGGGTGATGTGTGAGTTTTAATTTCGGTATTGCAATATAATAGCAACTGAAAAGTAAATCTCAACTATTTCAATGTGCTCCCACCTCTGTCATGGACAGCTTCTAAGAGGTTGTCAAACTCCTCCATAGTTCCAAAGGTTGGATCGATTTCTTCAAAATTTTCCACATCATATCCAAAATCTTTCATTGGAGACTTGTACACAGGACTTAACCAGATAGCTTTGATGTTTAAATAAACAAAGTAATCTAGGTTTTCTGTAATGCCTGGTGGGAACAGATAAAATATATTTTAATATGTTTCTTTCAAGAATCAAGATTAAAACTCCCAAAAAATGTAATTATTTGTGGAAAAAAGACATATTTGTCAAAGCATTTTGTATTGTGTTCATCAGCACAGATTGCAAGAACTACCGATATAAAAAGAAAGCAATATTTTGTTTACTGTATGGGAGGAGAATGTTGATTGGTCGTAATTGGACTCTGATTGGTAAAGGCATTGCCAAGGATAATGCACCAGTTAGAAAGTAACTGACAGCTAACTGGTAATTGGTTTAGCTCAGTTGGCTGGATTGTAGGGTAGTATGATGCCAGCAGCATGGGTTCAATTCCCATCACTGGTGTGAGGTTACCATGAAGGACTCTCCTTCTCACCCTCTTCCCTCACCTGAGGTCTGGTGGTCCTCAGGTTAAATCACCACCAGTCACTTCTCTCTAATGATAGCAGCCCCTCTGTCTGGTCAGACATGGTGACACAACAGTAACAATGTTTCCTCCAGCATCAGCTAACTGTCAAGCTGTATTTAAATTTTAAACCAGGTATTAATCTTTCAATTAATCAAGGCATAACACTGAAAAATGAAATAAGGGATACTCGACACCTATTCTATGGAGTTGAAACATTCTTTCTGTCTTTGGGGTCCTCTGAATTAACTTCTATAGCTTTCATCAAGCACAAATGCACTGCAATGCAAATCTAGTAGCCAAATATAAGTTGGTATATAGTCTAAGTCTTCACACATTCAGGATTATTTAGCAAATACTGTCCAATCACGAAATCACATCCAATGTTGGATACTGTGTTTTGAATTTTGCAAGCACAGGCTGGTTGAGTATGGTCAACATTTTGCCTGCTGTGATGTATTGTTTCATATGGACTGCCTGTATTCATAAACAGAAATAATTTGTATACACAGCATCCAAACATAGAGTCATAGAGATGCGCAGCATGGAAACATACCCTTCGGTGCAACCTGTCCATGCCGACCAGCTAACCCAACCCAATCCAGTCTCACCTGCCAGCACCCGGCTCATATCCCTCCAAACCTCTCCTATTCATATACCCATCCAAATGCCTCTTAAATGTTTCAATAGTACCAGCCTCCACCACTTCCTCTGACAACTCATTCCAATACACGTACCGCCCTCTGCGTGAAAAACTTGCCCCTTAGGTCTCTTTTATATCTTTCCCCTCTCACCCTAAACCTATGCCCTCAAGTTCTGGACTCCCCCACCCCAGGGAAAAGACTTTGTCCATTTATCCTATCCATGCCCCTCATAATTTTGTAAACCTCTATAAGGTCACCCTTCAGCCTCCGACGCTCCAGGGAACACAGCCCCAACCTGTTCAGCCTCTCCCTGTAGCATACCAAATGCCTTCTTCACTATCCTATCCACCTGAGATTCCACTTTCAAGTAGTTATGAACCTGCACTCCAAGGTCTCTTTATTCAGCAACACTCCCTAGGATCTTACCATTAGGTGTATAAGTCCTGCTAAGATTTGCTTTCCCAAAAGCAACACCTCACATTTATCTGAACAACCAAGCAAAATTAGTGACAGCCATTGTCTTTCCCTGTGAAGTGATAGATTTTTAAATCTGTAGACTTACCACATTAAATTTTCTCTAAACACTCTCAAAATCCCAGTACTAAATATTTCAAGGTGTAAGAATTATGATCTGTATACTTAACTGTTTCAGAGTTGTTCAAGTTTTTGACTTGATAGTAGTATAGAACCATACCAAATTAAAAATCTCTTTTTCTACAGATTAATATTTCTGTTGGCCTGTTACTAACTGGCATGTGCAAAAATACCTGAAATAATTCACTTGGCATTTGATCCCCGTCTCATATAATAACAATGCATAAATCAGATATTGTTGGCATCAACAGCCAGTTTAAATGGCTTTGCATAATTTGGTGGTGCAGCACTCAGTATAGTTTTCAAGTTGCTAGAGACATTCTTATATTCCTTTTTTAATTCAAATTTACAAAACAAACTTTTTAAAGGAACCACCACAGTGCTGAAATTTCGAATAAATCTTTGATAAAGTTCATTTATGCTTAATTCCTACTAATTTTCGTGTTTTGTCTTAGGTATAGAAAACTCCAAGATAACACTTGCTGTTTCTCTGTTACTACTTAGACTTGTCACAAGGTGTGGCCAAATAAATCACTTTCTGTTTGGCAAATTCATTTATGGCTGAGTTTATAACTAAGTTAACTTTTCGTAACTGATCAAACAATTTGTTCAAATGTTGCAAATACTCCTGCAGGGACTGGCTGAACATAACCAAATCACCAATGCAGTTGAATAAGGCTTTGATGACCTTGTTGATTAATGTTTGATAAGTCACTGGTGTATTTTTCATTACTTGATAAAGACCATCCAGGATTACAAAAACTAATGTTTCTTTGGTTCAAAGGTACATGTCAATATCCTTGTATTGGTCAAAACTTCTTAACACATCCTCTAAATGTGGAATCAGATATGAATCTGCCTTTGTTACCATGCTGGGTTCAAGAGGAAGGATGGGAAAAAAAATTGTGGATCTAACAGCTGATCATTTTCTTTGGTATTTTATGTGTTGAAGGTGATTTCCTTGAATTCCAGACGCAGTAATTACTGTTTTATGATCTGTTGCATTGTTTTGGATCTTAGAGGGAAGAAAAGATCAAAACAATGGCACTTTAAAAAAGAGGAAGAGGAAATCCTGGGAATTCAAGTCAAGGTGGATCTGGTATTTCTTCTCCTGGAGTTGCCAAACTTGCCCTCTCTGGGGGAACACAAGAAGAGGTTGTGTAACATTCTAATGCACTGTGAGAGGAAGAACATTGCAATGAATTGGACTTCGGACAAACCTCCAGGTCTTTTGAGATGATGCAGGCTGGTGATGGAGCATCTCCCCCAAGACTACCTCACAAATATGGTTGTTATGTGAAGGATAGAAAGCAGGGCAAGAGAGCAGGGGGAGTGGCACTTTTAATAAGGAATAACCTTACAGCTGTACTTAGGGAGAATATTTCTGGGAATATGTCCTGGGTTGTTATTTGAGTGGAACTGAGAAATAAGAAAGAGATGATCACCTAATTGGGATTGTACTACAGACCACCCTATTAGTCAGCAGGAAATTGAGTAACAAATTTGTAAGACGATCTCAGTTATCTGTAAGAATAATAGAGTGGTAAAGGTCAGGGATTTTAACTTTCCAAACATGGGCTTGGACTGCCTCAGTGTTACGGGTTTAGATAGAGAGGAATTTGTTGTCTACAAGAAACTTTTCTGATTCAAAATGTGGATGCACCTACCAAAGAAGGTACAAAACTTGACCTACTCTTGGCAAATAAGGCAGGGCAAGTTACTGAGGTGTCAGTGGGGGCCAGTGACCATATCTCTATTAGTTTTAAGATAGTGATGGATAAGGAGTGACAGGATCCAAAAGTTAAAGTTCTAAATTGGACAAAGGCAAATTTTGACGATATTAGGAAAGAAATTTCAAAAGTTGTTTGGGTGCAGGTGTTTGTAGGCAAAGGCATGGCTGGAAAATAGGAAGCCTTCGAAAATGAGATAACAAGAGTTCAGAGACAGTATATTCCTGTTAGGGTTAAAGGCAGGGCTGGTAGGTGCTGGGAATGCTGGATGATGAGAGAAATTGAGGTTTTGCCCAAGAGAAAGAAGGAAGCATATGTCAGGTATAGACAGCAGAGATCAACTAAATCCTTAGACGAGTACAAGGCAGTAGGAGTATATTTAAGAGAGAAATCAGAAGGGCAAAAAAGGGACCATGCGATAGCTTTGGCAAATAGAATTAAGGAGAATCCAAAAGGTTTTTACAAATACATTAAGGACAAAAGGGTAAGATTAGTTTTTTTAGATTCTGGACTGTATGGAAACAGGCCATTTGGCCCATCTAGTCCACATTGACCCTCCGAAAAGTAACCATCCCAGACCCATTCCCCTATCCTATATTTATCCTGACTAATGAACCAAACATTATGGGCAATTTAGCATGACCAATTCACCTGACCTGCATATCTTTGGACTGGAGAGAATAGGAGCCCTTAAAGAACAGCAAGGCAGCCTACGTGAGCAACTGCAGGAGATGGGCGAGATAATAAAAAAGTATTTGCATCAGTGTTTTCTGGGGAGAAGGACATGGAAGATACAGAATGTGGGGAAATGGATGGTGACATCTTGACAAATGTCGATATTACAGAGGAGAAGGTGTTGAGTGTCTTAAAATGCATAAAGGTAGATAAATCCCCAGGACCTGATTAGATGTACCCTAGAACTCTGTGGGAAGCTAGGGAAGTTATTGCTGAGCCCCTTGCTGAGATATTTGGATCATCGATAGTTACAGGTGAGTTGCTAGAAAACTGTAAAAGTCAGGGAACTATAAATGGGTGAGCTTAATGTTAGTGGTGTGCAAGTTGGAGGAAATCCTAAGGGACAGAATTTACATGTATTTGGAAAGGCAGGGACTGATTAGGGATAGTCAACATGGCTCTGTGCATGGGAAATCATGTCTAACTAACTTGATTGAGGTTTTTGAAGATGTAATGGAGAGGATTGATGAAGGCAGAGCGGTGGACCTGATCTACATGGACTTCAGTAAAGAGTTTGACAAGGTTCCTCATGGTAGACTGATTAGCAATGTTAGATCACATGGAATACAGGGAGAACTAGCCATTTGGATACAGAACTGGCTCAATGGTAGAGGGTGATGGTGGAGGGTTGCTTTTCAGACTGAAGGCCTGTGGTCAATGGTGTGATACAAGGATTGGTGCTGGGTTCACTGCATTTTGTCATTTATATAAATGATTTGAACGTGAACATAGGAGTTACAGTTAGTTAGTTTGCAGATGATACCAAAATTGGAGGTGTAGTGGACAGCAAAGAAGGTTACCTCAGAGTACAATGGGATTTTGATCAAATGGACCAATGAGCTGAAGAGTGGCAGATGTAGATAAATGTGAGGTGCTGCATTTTGGAAAGGCAAATCAAAGCAGAACTTATACTTAATGATAAGATCCTGGGTAGTGTTGCTGAACAAAGAAATTTTGGAGTACAGATTCATAGTTCCTTGAAAGTGGGATCTCAGGTCGATAGGATAGTGAAGAAGGCATTTAGTATTGTTTTCTTTATTGCTCAGAGCGTTGAGTATCAGGGTTGAGAGGTTATTTTGCAGATGTACAGGACATTGGTTAGGCCACTTTTGGAATATTGTGTGCAATTCTGGTCTCCATCCTGTGAGAATGACGTTGTAAAACATAAAAGGGTTCAAAAAAGATTTACGAGGATGTTGCCAGGGTAAGAGGATTTTAGCTATAGGTTGGAGCTGTTTTCCCTGGAGCGATAGTGGCTGAGGGGTGACCTTATAGAGGTTTATAAAATCATGAGGGGCATGGATAGGTAAATAGGCAAGGTCTTTCTCCTGGGCAGAAGTGAAGACTGCAGATGCTGGAAACCAGAGTTTAGATCAGAGTGGTGCTGGAAAAGCACAGCAGGTCAGGCAGCATCCGAGGAACAGGAAATTGACATTTTGGGCAAAAGCCCTTCATCAAGAATGCCCTTCCTGATGAAAGGCTTTTGCCCGAAATGTCGATTTTCATGCTCTTCGGATGCTGCCTGATCTGAAGGTCTTTTTCCTGGACTGGGGGAGTCCAGAACTAGAGAAGGCATAGATTTAGGTTGAGAGTGGAAATATTTAAAAGAGGTTTAAGGGGCAACATTTTCATGCAAAGGTTGGTGCATGTATGGAATGAGCTGACAGATGAAGTGGTGGAGGCTGGTACAATTACAACATTTAACAGGCATCTGGATGGGTATATGAATCAGGAGCGTTTAGACAGATATGGGTGAAGTGCTGCCAAATGGGACTAGATTAATTTAGGATATCTGTTTGACATGGAAGAGTTGGACCGAAAGGTCTGTTTCAGTGCTGTACATTTCTATGACTTGATGACTTTGCAATAACTTCGATACAATAATCTCTTTATGTTCTTATGTTCCTATGTAAATATAATCCACCATGTTTAGACATTGTTAAAATAGATGACCGTTTCTACTGTGACTTGATTTAATATCATTGTGCATTTTAAACTTGATCTCTTTTGTCACTTTGCCTAATTTCCACCTGATTGATTTTGTGTGCGTGTTGTTTCATAAGTGACACATAACCTACATGAAAATTTTTTATGGTCAAAGATGTTTTCTTTCACCTACTTACACAACTCAATTTCTGAATCTTTAATAGATTTAGTAAGTCACCTTAATAATTTTCTGGAAAATAGCATAATATTCCATTTAACTTGTCAAACACCTCCATTATCTAATCTAGTTACTAGAGGGTGAACTTTAGAATTTTCAGTTTCTGATTTATTTTCAAACCATTCTGATGTTTTTATTTTGTACTGAAACAGTTTGGCTGAGGGCATGGCAGGTTCAGGAGCACAAGTCTTCAGATGAGGCTACCAATGCGCTTTTAACCAAAGAACGTAAAAGCTTATCACATGAAAGCAAAAAAAAACCAGAAATCATGTTACATTACACAAGAAATATTTGGAATGGTCTCACTATAAATACGAGAAAGAAAAATTCAACTCTTTTGTCCCGTCCACACACCATAATCCTTCAGCCAGTAAAAGGTAACCCTGTCTCCACTTGTAAAGCTCAGCTGGCACAACTAAAACCAGTTTCAGTATTCACTCATTACTCTTTCTTTAATGTTAATGTTTCTTCCTGTAACCCTTAAACAAGCTGCAACTTTAGCTTACTTGTTTCTCAACATGTGTTATTTAAACTCATATCTTTAACAGCCTTGTGTTTCTGGACCTTTTTGTTTAAGCTATTCAGATTTCTCCCTAGTCCTGCCCTGACTGTTCTGAGGACTGCTAAATAAACAGTACCTCCGTTCCTATACTCCCTCTCTTCTCTGAATGAACTTTCCTTTTAAAATGAACTTGTTCTATTTCTGTCTCCCCATATCATTAGACACCTTGTTATTAGCTAACAACCCAACTTTCTTTCTCTCTTCCACGTTTTTTCCTGATGCACTGAAGTATCAGCGGGTAGCACAGTGGCTCAGTGGTGAGCATTATGCCTCACAGCACTAGGGACTCAAGTTTGATTTCAATCAAGAGTGCGTTGCTGGAAAAGCACAGCAGGTCAGACAGTATCCGAGGAGCAGGAGAATCAACGTTTCAGGCATAGCCCTTCATCCTCGGATGCTGCCTGACCTGCTATGCTTTTCCAGTAACACATTCTCGACTCTGATTTCCAACATCTGCAGTCCTCGCTTTATTCAAGTTTGATTCCAGTCTGTGTGGAGTTTGCACATTCTCAATATACGTAAATGGGTTTCCACTGGGAGCTCCATTTTCCTCCCACAGTCCAAAAATATTCCGGTTAGGTGGATAGCCATGCTAAATTGTCTGTAGTGTCCAGGAATGTGCAGGCTAGGTGGATTAGCCATGATAAATGCTGCTTATGGGAATAGGGTAGGGGGCTAGGTCTGGGTGGGATGCTCCTCGGATGGTTGTCTTGATGGGCTGAATGGCCTCTTTCTGCACAATAGGGATTGTATGATTCTATTCACTTCAATGGCTTTAAAGATTGCATCTAAATGATGACAAATAAAGTAATACTCCAGAAAATCCACATCATTCACAGAACAACTCTAAAATGAAACATAAAAAAACCCATGTCTTCCCCTTCACTCAATGTAGAAACACAAATTAAACTTAAAGCAAAAACATTATTCCTCCATTTTTGAACTCAACTTCCCAAAGAATTATACTATGAAACTTCATCAGAACATAAATACATAATGAGTTGAGAACACAATCATGTGGAAAAACTTGAGCCACACCTGAGTAGAACCCTTCCCATTTTTATGCTTAGCTCTATATTTTATCTCAATAAAATGAACATACCTCCCTTCGTGTCCACAGTCAGATTTGCTTTCTTTACAAAATACATAATGCTATCACTACATATCTATGACTAGTGACTAATGTAACTGACATCATTGAATAGAATGATTCTGCATCCAGGCCTAAATATCAGAAGTATTCCTCTCAATGAGGAAACTCTAAAGGTGCAACTACTGTTGATTCATTGAATGTGCATTAATTATGAGAGGAAGTAATCATTCCACTGGTGCCTTGTCTTTCAAGATGAATAATCTCCCAAAAAATGAGCAAGAAGCTTGTTTGGAGAGAGGTTACCTCTATGACTGCTTCAAATAACCCCTCACATTTTTTTTAACACAGGGCCGGAGAGAATAGTGTTAAATTTTCAGAAGGTAGTAAAGTTCATGAACAGTTCTGAGAATTAAAGAATCTGTAACAGGATATTGATAATGTTGTGGAAGAAACCAGAAAAAAAAGTAAAAAGGTGAGTGGATCGCATTGATTTTTCTTTGTTAATATGATGGTTTTCCTTGTCTAAACAAGGCTAGATCCACCATAAAGTGTCAAGCAACAACCCAGGATATGTAATGAACATACTACCCTTTTTTGGAGAAAGGCTTTTGAACATGAACAAGCCACGTGGTGAGGAAGCCATTTTGTTTTGTACTTTATAGATTTAGCAAGAACTCGCTGAGGGACAGAGTTCCATCAGAAAGCCTCAAACCCCACCATAGTTTGTGTGTGGAATGAACTTCCTGAGGAAGTGGTGGATGCAAGCAAAGTTACAACATTTAAAAGACACTTAAATAAGGACATGAATAGTTAGGTTTGGAGGGATATGGGCCGGTCATAGGCAGGTGGAACTAGTTTAGTTTGGGATTATGTTTGGCATGGACTGATTGGACCAAAAGGTCTGTTTCCTTACTGTATGACTCTATGACTAAGTCATTTAAGCATATCAGATAATAAACAACAATATCTTGAAAATTAGATATGGAAACACTCCACTAACCTGTTCTAAACTTGATTTTATCTGAGAACCAATCTTCTGGAAATTCTACTACACCCTGAAGTGGCATGGTGGCTCAGTGGTTAGCACTGTTACCTCACAGCACCATGGACCCGGGTTTAATTCCAGCCTCAGGTGACCGTCTGTGTGGTGTTTGCATATTCTTCCCATTTTTGCGTGAGTTTCCTCCAGGTGCTCCAGTTTCCTCCCACAATCTAAAGATGTGCAGGTTAGGTGAATTGGCTATGCTAAATTGCCCATAGTCTGTGATGTGTAGGTTAGATGCGTTAGAAATGGGGTAAATGTACATTAAAGGATAGCAGAATAGGTTTGGGTGAGATAATCTTTGAAGGGTCAGTGTGGACTTGTTGGGCTGAAGACCCTGTTTCCACACTGCAGGGATTCTATGATTCTAAGTCTTGCAGCTAAACACAAATTATTTGTTATGCAGACATTGAATTCAGCTAAAGCATCGAGTCATCTACCAAGCTACAGGCTACCACAAAAAGATTGGTTATTCTTGAGACATGTCAGTCCTTCTGGTGGTAGGTTTATACAATATACAGGAAAAAAAGACAGTAGCATCTTATGAATTTTCACTTATTGCAAGATTGATTTTTCTTGTTGTTATCATATCCTCATCCTTCCCAATTACTTCTGGTTAGCTCTATCTTTCTAACTTTGGCATCACATCGACCGTCCCCTGTTGTCATTTGTCTTCATTGTTCACTCTAGTTTCTTCTAATAGTTAAATTAAGTGGCTTCTAATGGTTAACTTTGCATTGGTGACACAAAACAAAATTGTGCCAATGAGAGGAACTGTAACATCATGACTAGAGTCATAGAGTCTTAGAGATGTACAGTACAGAAACAGACCCTTCGGTTCAACTCTTCCATGCCAACCAGATATTCCAACATAATCTAATCCTATTTGCCAGCACTTGGCCCACATCCCTCCAAACCCTTCTTATTCATATGCTCATCCAAATGCCTCTTAAATGCTGTAATTGTATCAGCCTGCACCACTTCCTCTGGCAGCTCATTCCATACACACATCACCCTCTGCATGAAAAGGTTGCCCCATAGGTCTCTTTTATATATTTCCCCTCTCATCCTAAATCTATGTCCTATAGTTCTGGACTCCCCCAATCCAGGGAAAAGATCTTGTCTATTTATCCTATCCATACCCCTCATGACTTTATAAACCTCTATAAGGTCACCTCTCAGCCTCCGATGCTCCAGGGAAAACATCCCCAGCCTATTCAGCCCTTCCCTAGAGTTCAAACCTTCAAACCGTGGCAACATTCTTATAAATCTTTTCTGAACTGTTTCAAGTTGCACAACATCCTTCTGATAGGAATGAGACCAGAATTGCACACAACATTTTAAAAGTGGCTTAACCAATGTCCTGTACAGCCAGAACATGACCTCCCAACTCCTATACTCAATGCTCTGACCAATAAAGGAAAGCAAACCAAACATCTTCTTCACTATCCTATCTACCTGCGACTCCACTTTCAAGGAGCTATGAACCTCCACTCCAAGGTCTCTTTGTTCAGCAACACTCCCTAGGACCTTACCATGAAGTGTATAAGTCCTGCTAAGATTGCTTTCCCAAAATGTAGCACCTCGCATTTATCTAAATTAATCTCTATCTGCCAGTCCTCAGCCTATTGGCCCATCTGATTAAGATCCTGTTGTAATCTGAAGTAATCTCATTCGTTATCCACTACACTTCCAATTTTGTCAAAACTTACTAACTATACCAAATTTCAAAGTCACCACATGCAAAAAGGGGAGTAGGATGCCACAAATCACAGGGAAAGACTGAATATGCTATTTACTTTGATGATGATGCTGGTGTCAGTGTCCTATGATTCGCAGCTTAGGGAGTCTGGGTAACCTCTGGAGTCAACAATGGAATAACAACTAGAGTGTTCCAATACAATTAGCACCTGAATGTAATTTGTGAGTGCCAATGTGATGTGAAATTGACCTGCAATCCTTTGTGGTTGAGACCAGAATTGGCATCATGAGTAGTACTTAAAGGCAAACAGCTGTACAGAAAATTAATCAGTACATTATCTGTTATTGATATCTCAACTCTGTTGAAGCTTTTGCATCTTGAGTTGTGATTACAATGCTAGAAGGTTTTCTTTTTGAAAATTACGAACATAAGAAGAGGAAGAATGGAATTCATTCCACAAACATAATTGTTGAGTTTAGGACACAGTCAGGACAAGCTGGTCTAGACACTTGCATGCATAATATGGACATTGCTTCAGTCGCTATTGTGGGAGCAGGCATATTACCACCTTGAGAGAGAGAAGCAAACACTTCTTCATACAATCAGAGCAGAAGTAGACAATTCAGCCCATGACAATATTCAATAATATCATGGCTGATATTTTTCATGTTTTGAATTCCACATTCCTGACAACAGTTGATAATCTTTGATTCAGTTACCTAATATATATCTATCTACCTCTGCCATAAAATTTAAAGATCCTGCTTCCACTGCCTTCTGAGACATAGTTCCAAAGTTACACAACCCTCTGAGAGAAGAAAAACCCATCATCTCCATCTTGAAAGAGGAACTTCTATTTTTTAAAGTGTTTCCTAGTACTGGAATCACTCACAAAACGAAACATCCTTTTCATATCCAGCTTTCAGGTCAAGACCTTTCAGCTTCTTATACATTTCAATCACGCCACCTCACTCTTCAACACTCCAGTGGAAACAAGTCTAGTCTGTTCGACCTTTCCTCATAAAACAATTCACTCATTCCAGGAGTCAATCTAGTAAAAGTCTGAATGACTTCTGATGCATTTACATTCTTACTTAAATAAAGAGACCAAAGCTGAGCATTCCATCTGCTGTTTTTCTTGTAGAATTATTGTTGCTTACCATTCAGGTCTCCAATACCATCCCCATCAGAATCTTTGAAGGATCGTGGGTAGATCTGGTAGATTGGACTGGCTTGCCACCAGTCCAGACACTTGGGCGACAGTGCAATGATAGTGATAGTGCAGGCTATCAGAACAATCGTGGCTGCCAGAATGAGCCAGAAAATAATTTCTCTGGGCAGCCTGTAACGTAATTGATTTGAATAGCATATTAGGACCTCTTTCGGCATTCCAGCATAGGGTCCAACTTCATAACATATGCTCACTTGGTCATTTTTGTCACTTTGTATATTCACAGCATTATCAGGCTCTTCTTTTGGTTTAGTGCCTTCACTAGATACACTGATTTTGCAAGGTCTTCTTTCCTGACTTTCATCTTCTTCAAAAGCTTGGTTGGTTTTACCTTTTATCTCTTCCAGATCCATATTCTCAAGATTGGCTTGATTTGTGTCAAAAGACATCTTAAAACTCTCGCTTTGTGATCACACTTTTTACTTGTGTAGCTACCGCTCTGAACTGAAAGGCGGAAGTATTATATTTTATACAGTCTCATCTGGTACCTTTGGACTTCACTCTTTTCAGCACTTAACAGATGATAGTGTAAGTGGACCAAGAATCATTAACTATTTGGAAAGGATATGTTTTTTCCAAGTGTATAAGTCCTATTTTCCATTTCTCAATACAATTGAAAACTTAAAATTTCATATCAATCCATGTATGATTTTTTTTATATATAGAAATGCAAATTATTTTAAAACTAAATTTCATTTAAAGGTTAAAAAAACTTTAAGTGCACATAATTTATTTCCTTAGTCTGCTCTATTTTAATGATACTTCTAATATGTCATTTATACTATCAGTTTGAAATTTCTGCTAAATTTGCAAGATAACATTCTTGACCTTTGAAGTTAGAAGCACAGTCATAGTTTTATTAACCTCCTCATTTGGTTTAGTACTGTCACTGCATTCACTACAGTCTCATCTGGAAAGGTTGTACAGTCTGCGAGTACCTTTGGAACTCGTGTAAGTTCTCGTAATAAGATAAACACAAATGAGATGAAAATCCAGGTAAAGCTAGCAAAAATCCAGGGCTAATGGACAAATTGAACCATTGAACTGTTCCTACTTCTCTCTGAACAGGTGTTGATTCCTGCATCACCTCTTTGTACATTGTTCTATGTCACCAAATAATTCAAGGAAATTAAAAGAAAAATACGTTTTGCAAGATTTCCAAACAGTATGCACAAGGAGCAACAAACAAGTGTTTATAAAACAAAGTTGTTACTATGTGCTTGTGAATAGGCAAGTTATTTTAAAATCTTTACCAAATAATTTGAATTTATTTTGGTTCCTGCACTAACAGAGTGGCCAAGGAATCTCTGCAGTGGTGATTTATACCAAAAGTGCCTATACCTGTATTCAGACGGGGCGGGAACGATGGGGATGAGTGAGGGGTGCGGTTAGACAAGGTACATCTTGTATGTTCATTCTGTTCAATACTTCTTTACATCCTTATCTTGTTTTCATGCTTAGTTCAAACTATCATGTTAGTAATTGGGGCAATTTTAACAACTGCTGAACTACTTGTGTCAACAGTTCTGCAAGATGAAGAGACTATAAACTTTCTGCTTAACATGTGAAATACTGAGCAGAAATTAAAGTACAACTGCCTGGCGACCTAGAGCCAAAGAAATAACAAACAACCAAACTGTCTTAAAATACTCACACACCAACAAAATATTAAAGAAATGTTTTAAATATCTTTAAACATTCTGTAAGTCATGAAGTAAAAAATAAATTCAGGGTTTATTTTGGGAAATTAAGGTATTTATGACTCATGAAAGATAAAATTCGATAGCTCCTGAAAGCAGGCAATTTATCTGCTCCGAGTTGAAGTCGTGCAGGCAAAGTACAATCCTTGTGTGGCTTGTTATTTTAACCAAGTTCCCCATTCAGCTAATGCTAATCATGCTGTTCATTGCTTGGGTGTATCAGAAGAAGTCCAACATTGTGAGTGGTAAATTCCATTTAAATCTAGCCTGAGTCTCTTAAAGAGGGTGTGTAGGTGCTGACAATCATGTATAACAGTGACTCTCATTGAACAATTGAATGATGGCATGAAAAAGAAAGAACAGGCTTCAGATTTTTCAGATGCTGTACTCATGGCATTGTTTGAGGAGGCAAGAAGAGAAGAGATGCAGATGTCACCTACAAATTTTGAAACATTTCCCTGCACACCAAGACGTAGATCATTAATACACATTGGGAAAGGCAAGGGGCCCAATACTGAACTCTAGGGAACTCCATCATAAATTTTCCCCAGCCCAAAAAATATCCATTGACCATTATTCTGTTTCCTAACACTCAGCCAATGTTGTGTTCACATTATTCCATGACTAGAACTTTCCTCATAAGATTGTTGTGTAGCACTATATTAAACACCTGGTGAAAGTTCATGTACACCATATTGTAATAGATATACAGAGTTTCCAGCACCAGACAGCAAGCAAAAACTGACACTCTTAAATTGATTGTTGGCATAATTCTTTGCATATTCAGGATGATTATTGTTTTTCAATTGCAGAATCACATTGAATGTTAAAACTCTGTATTCAAAGTTTACAACTCCAGACTGGTTGGATATGGTCAGTCCCTTTCTTGTTTCAAACAGTTGAAGATACCTTTGTTGCGATCCCTTGTTTGATATAATCTGTCAATCTTTCGTATGTACAACTCACATATGTGGCATCACACTGATACTGAAATTCACATAACACATACTCATTTGTATGACAGCAGAACATTTTTTTTCCGAATGGCAGCATCCTGTTAATGGCATGCACCATCCATGTTGCTATTGCATAGTAGCAGCATGAAACAATTAGCTACACATGTTGGGTTTCAAATAGCCTACTGAACAGCGCTCAACCATGCTTCTTCTCCTTATACTGAGCATACACTCCATTGTGTTTTCTGGCACTACCACAGGATAATTGAGACAGATTTTGAACAGATCTAATATGTCAAATCCAGCAGCATGAAAATTGCATTCAACTACAACCTCTAACCTCTAGTCCTGACATTTCCTTCATTCTGCCATTACTATCAAGCTGGAAGATCAACCCTGATTATAGAGTCCTAGAATCATAGAGCTGTACTTCTTGAAATCATCCCTTTGGTGTAATTCTTCCATGCTGACCACAAATCCTAAATTTTCTAGTCCCATTTGTCAGCATTTGACCCATATCCCTCTAAACCCTTCTTATTCATATACCCATCCAGATGCCTTTTAAATGTTGTAATTGTACCAGCCTCCACCACTTCTGGCAGCTCATTCCATAAACGCACCACCATCTGCATGAAAAAGTTGCCCCTTCAGTCCCTTTTAAATATTGCCCCTCTCACCCTAAATCTATGCCCTCTAGTTTTGGACTCCCCCACCTATTTACCATATCCATGTCCTCATGATGTAATAAACATCTATGAGATCACGCTGCAGCCTCTGACACTCCATGGAAAATAGCCCCAGCCTATTCAGCCTTTCCCTATTGCTCAAACCTTCCAACCCCAATAACATCCTTGTAAATCTTTTCTGAACCCTTTCAAGTTTCACAACATCCTTCCAATAACAAGGAGACCAGAATTGAATGATAAATTCCAAAAGTAGCCTAACCATAAAACCATAAGACATAGGAGTGGAAGTAAGGCCATTCGGCCAATCGAGTCCACTCTGCCATTCAATCATGGCTGATGGGCATTTCAACTCCACTTACCAGCATTCTCCCCATAGCCCTTAATTCCTTGTGACATCAAGAATTTATCAATATCTGCCTTGAAGACATTTAGCGTCCCGGCCTCCACTGCACTCTGCGGCAATGAATTCCACAGGCCCACCACTCTTTGGCTGAAGAAATGTCTCCGTATTTCTGTTCTGAATTGGCCCCCTCTAATTCTAAGGCTGTGTCCACGGGTCATAGTCTCCTCGCCTAATGGAAACAATTTCCTAGCGTTCACCCTTTCCAAGCCATGTATTATCTTGTAAGTTTCTATTAAGTCTCCCCTTAATCTTCTAAACTCCAATGAATACAATCCCAAGATCCTCAGCCGTTCCTCGTATGTTAGACCAACCATTCCAGGGATCATCCGTGTGAATCTCCGCTGGACACGCTCCAGTGCCAGTATGTCCTTCCTGAGGTGTGGGGACCAAAACTGGTCACAGTACTCCAAATGGGGCCTAACCAGAGCTTTATAAAGTCTCATTAGCACAACAGTGCTTTTATATTCCAACCCTCTTGAGATAAGTGACAACATTGCATTCGCTTTCTTAATCACGGACTCAACCTGCATGTTTACCTTTAGAGAATCCTTGACTAGCACTCCCAGATCCCTTTGTACTTTGGCTTTATGAATTTTCTCACTGTTTAGAAAGTAGTCCATGCTTGTATTCTTTTTTCCAAAGTGCAAGACCTCGCATTTGCTCACATTGAATTCCATCAGCCATTTCCTGGACCACTCTCCCAAACTGTCTAGATCCTTCTGCAGCTTTCCCACTTCCTCAGTACTACCTACCTGTCCACCTAACTTCGTATCATCGGCAAACTTTGCTAGAATGCCCCCAGTCCCTTCATCCAGATCATTAATATATAATGTGAACAGTTGCGGCCCCAAAACTGAACCCTACAGGAGACCACTTGTCACCGGCTGCCATTCTGAAAAAGAACCTTTTATCCCAACTCTCTGCCTTCTGTCAGACAGCCAATCCTCAATCCATACCAATATCTAACCTCGAATACCATGGGCCCTCCCCTTGCTCAGCAGCCTCCCGTGTGGCACCTTATCAAAGGCCTTTTGGAAGTCTAGATAGACCACATCCACTGGGTTTCCCTGGTCTAACCTTCTTGTCAACTCTTCAAAGAATTCCAACAGGTTTGTCAGACACGATCTCCCCTTCCTAAATCCATGTTGACTTGTTCTAATCAGACTCTGCTCTTCCAAGAGTTTAGAAACCTCATCCTTAATGATGGATTCTAGAATTTTACCAACAACCGAGGTTAGGCTCATTGTCCTATAATTTTCCATCTTTTGTCTTGATCCTTTCTTGAACAAGAGGGTTACAACAGCGATCTTCCAATCATCCGGGACTTTCCCTGACTCCAGTGACTCTTGAAAGATCTCAACCAATGCCTCCACTATTTCCTCAGCCACCTCTCTCAGAACTCTAGGATGTATCCCATCAGAGTCAGGATATTTATCGATTTTAAGACCTTTTAGCTTTTCTAGCACTTTCTCTTTTGTAATGGCAACCATACTCAACTCAGCCCCCTGACTCCCTTTAATTGTTGAGATATTACTCATGTCTTCCACTGTGAAAACTGATGCAGAGTATTTGTTAAGTTCCCCTGCTATTTCCTTATCTCCCATCCCTAGGCTTCCAGCATCAGTTTGAAGTGGCCCAATGTCTACTTTTGCCTGTCGTTTATTTCTTATGTATTGAAAGAAACTTTTACTATCATTTTTAATATTACTGGCTAGCCTACCTTCATATTTGATCATCTCCTTCCTTATTACTCTCTTTGTTATCCTCTGTTTGTTTTTGTAGCCTTCCCAATCTTCTGATTTACCACTGTTCTTGGCCTCTTTATAGGATCTCTCTTTTTCTTTAATACATTTCCTGACTTCCTTTGTCAGCCATGACTGTCTAATCCCTCCCCGGATAATCTTTCTTTTCTTGGGGATGAGCGTCTGTTCAGTGTCCTCAATTACACCCACAAACTCCTGCTATTTTTGCTCTACTGTCTTCCCCGCTAGGCTCTGCTTCCAGTCTATTTTTGTCAGTTCCTCTCTCATGCCCTCATAATTACCTTCATTTAACTGTAACACCATTACATCCGATTTTGCCTTCTCTCTTTCAAACTGCAGACTGAACTCTACCATATTATGATCGCTGCTTCTTAAGGGTTCCCTTACTTTAAGATCTTTTATAAAGTCTGGTTCATTACATAGCACTAGGTCCAGAATAGTGGGCTCCATGACAAGCTGTTCCAAAAAGCCATCCTGTAAGCATTCCATGATTCCCTTTCTTTGGATCCATTGGCAACATTATTTACCCAGTCCACCTACATATTGAAGTCTCCCATGATCATTGTGACCTTGCCTTTCTGACATGCCTTCTCTATTTCCTGGTACATGTTGCGCCTCTGGTCCTGACCACTGTTAGGAGGTCTGTACATAACTTCTATTATGGTTTTTTTGCCTTTGTGGTTCCTCAATTCCACCCACACAGACTCCACATCATCCGACACTATGTCATTCAGTGCCATAGATTTAATTTTGTTCTTAACTAACAAGGTAACCCCACACCCTCTGCCCACATCCCTGTCTTTTCGATATGTTGAAAATCCTTGAAGGTTTAACTGCCAGTTCTGACCCCCCTGTAACCATGTCTCTGTGATGTCTACCACATCATAATCATTCACTATGATCTGTGCCATTAGTTCATCTGCGTTGTTACGAATGCTATGAGCATTCAGGTAAAGTGCCTTAATGCTAACTTTATCATTAGAGATATTGGAAGTCATAAGATGTCCCAAGTTATCCTTTTTGATGCATTCCCAGTCTGCCTCGAGTTTAAATCTGCCTGCACATATGCTAACCTGTTGTTTATCTTTCCATTTAACTCCATACTCCCTGTCGCTTTCACTTTCCCTTCCCCCCAACTCAGAAGTTTAAAGTTCTACTGACCACCCTATTTATCCTCTTTGCTAGAGCATTGGTATCTGATCGGTTCAGGTGGAGACCGTCCCAATGGTACAGATCCCCCCTGTTCCAAAACTGATGCCAATGCCCCATGAAATGGAATCCCTCTTTCCCACACTAATCCCTTAGCCATGTGTTTACTTGCCTAATCTTCTTAACCCTATGCCAATTGGCACGTGGCTCGGGCAGTAATCCGGAGATTAGGACCCTTGAGGACCTGTACTTCAATTTCCTTCCTAGTGCTTCACAATCCCCAAACAGGTCCTCCACCCTAGCTTTGCCTATGTTGTTAGTACCAACATAGACCATAACAACTGGATCCTCCCCCTCCCACTCCAATATCCTTTCAAGCTGGTCGGACATGTCCCACACTCTGGCCCCAGGCAGGCAACACACCATGCGAGACTCCCAATCTGGCTTGCAAAGGATACTATCTGTCCCCCTAATTATAGAATCCCCTATAACAACTACTTGTCTTTTTTCTCCCCCCTCTTGAATGGCCTTCTGCACCATAGTGCCATGGTCAGCTGGCTCATCCTGTCCTGAGCCCTTTTCCTCATCCATACAGGGAGCAAGAATCTCATACCTGTTGGACAAGGTCAAGGGCTGAGGCTCCTGCACTCCTGAACTCAGGTTCCCCCGACCTGCCTCACTTACAGTCACAGTCTGATGTGCCTGATCACTAACTGAATGTGAATTACTTAATCTCCCAGGTGTCATTGCCTCCTGAAACAAAGCGTCCAGGTAACTCTCCCCCTCCCGGATGTGCCGCAGTGTTTGAAGCCTTCCTGATTTATATACTCACTGCATTCCTTCCCGGCTGCCCCTTTGGTCATCATCACTTCCCCCTACTTCTCCCGCTCTTTCTGTGAAGGGAGAAAAAAAATACCACCGCTGCCCGCTACCGGTATGTAATTTTAAAACAAACTGTCTTACCTTAGCTGTAGTCTTCCGGGTTCGTTTAAACTCAGCCGCTGCTCGTACTCAAAATGTACCAGTGTCCTGTACAGCTGCAACATGGCCTCTCAACTCCTATACTCAATGCACTGACCAATAAAGACAAGCATACCAAATGCTTTCTTCACTATCCTATTTAGCTGGGACTCTACTTTAAAGGAACTATGAACCTGCACTCCAAGGTGCCTGTTTCAGCAACACAAAAAGGATCTTACCATTAAGTGTTTAATTCCTTCTCTGATTTGTCTTTCCAAAAAGCAGCGCCTCATATTTATCTAAATTAAATTCCATCTGCCACTCGTTGGCTCACCAGCCCATCAGATCAAGATCCCATTTTACTCTGAGGTAACCTTCTTCATCATCCACTATACTGCCATTTTTGATGTCATCTGCAAATTTACTAACCATGCCTCCTATGTTCACATCCAAATCAAGAAACAGTGGACCCAGCACCAATCCTTGTGGCACCAGGCCTCCAGTCTGAAAAACAACCTTCCACCACCCTCTGTCTTCTACATTTGAGCCAGTCCTGGATCCAAATAGCTAGTTCTCTCTGTGTTCCATGAGATCTAACCTTGCTAACCAGTCCACTATGAAGAACCTCAAACACCTTACTAAAGTCCATATCGATCATGTCCACTGCTCTGCCCTCATCAATCCTCTTTGTTATTCCTTCAAAACATTCAATTTACATTAGTGAGACCTGATTTCCCACGCACAAAGCCATGTCGACTATCCCTAATCAGTCCTTACCTTTCCAAATACATGTAAATCCTATCTCTCAAGATTCCCTCCAACAACTTGCCCACCACAGATGTCAGACTCACCGTCTATAGTTCCTTGGCTTGTCCTTACCACCTTTTTAAAATAGTGGCACAACATTAGCTAACCTCCAGTCTTCCGGCACCTCACCTGTGACTATCAATAATACAAACATCTCAGCAAAGAGCCCAGTAATCACTTCCCTAGCTTCCCACGAAGTTCTAGGCTAAACCCAATTAGGTCCTAGGGTTTTATCTTCGAGTAAAAAGTGAAGTCTGCAAATGCTGGAGATCAGAGCTGAAAACGTGTTGCTGGTTAAAGCACAGCAGGTTAGGCAGCATCCAAGGAACAGGAAATTCGACGTTTCAGGCCAGAGCCCTTCATCAGGATTCCTGATGAAGGGCTCTGGCCCGAAACGTCAAATTTCCTGTTCCTTGGATGCTGCCTAACCTGCTGTGCTTTAACCAGCAACACGTTTTCAGCCCAGGGTTTTATCCACTTATATGCATTTTAAGATGCCTGGCACCACCTCCTCTGTAATATGGATATTTTTCAAGACGTCGCTATTTATTTTCCCAAGTTCTCTAGATTCCATGTCTCCTCCACAGTAAACATTGATGCAAATTACTCATTTATCGCATCCATGTTCCCCAATTCCACTTCATAGACAGCCTTGCTGATCTTTGAAGGGGCCTATTCTCTCCCTAGTTACCATTTTGTCCTTAATGAATTTGTCCAACCCTTTGGATTCTCCTTAACTCTATTTGCCAAAGCTATTTCATGTTCCCTTTTTGCCCTCCTGATTTCCTTCTTAACTATACTTTACTGCCTTTATACTCTTCCAGGGATTCACTCAATCCCTGCTGTCTATACCTGACTATTTAAAATCTGATTGAAGATTTGTAGCTCGGGTATCCGTTGTTGTGGTTCTGCTCGCCGAGCTGGAAGTTTTTGCTGCAAACGTTTCGTTCCCTGGCTAGGGAACATCATCAGTGCTGTTGGAGCCTCGTGTGAAGCGCTGCTTTGATGTTTCTTCCGGTATTTATATTGGTTTGTTCTTGCCGCTTCCGGGTGTCAGTTTCAGCTGCAGTGATTTGTATGTGGGGTCCAGGTCGATGTGTCTGTTGATGGATGTCCTTGCCGTTTCCGGGTGTCAGTTTCAGCTGTAGTGGTTTGTATATGGTGTCCAGGTCAATGTGTCTGTTGATGGAGTTTGGGGATGAATGCCATGCTTCTAGGAATTCTCTGGCTGTTCTCTGTCTGGCTTGTCCTATGATAGTGGTGTTTTCCCAGTCAAATTCATGTTGCTGGTTGTCTGAGTGTATGGCTACTAGAGATAGCTGGTCGTGTCGTTTTGTGGCTAGCTGATGTTCATGGATGCGGATTGTTAGCTGTCTTCCTGTTTGTCCTATATAGTGTTTTGTGCAGTCCTTGCATGGTATTTTGTAAACTACGTTAGTTTGGCTCATGCTGGGTATTGGGTCCTTTGTTCTAGTGAGTTGTTGTCTGAGCGTGGATGTTGGCTTGTGTGCTGTTATGAGTCCTAAGGGTCGCAGTAGTCTGGTTGTCAGTTCTGAGACGCTCCTGACGTATGGTAGAGTGGCTAGTCCTTTTGGTTGTGGCATGTCCTCGTTCCTCGGTCTATCTCTTAGGCATCTGGTGATAAAGTTGCGTGGGTATCCGTTTTTGGCGAATACCTTGTATAGATGTTCCTCTTCCTCTTTTCGCAGTTCTGGTGTACTGCAGTGTGTTGTGGCCCTTTTGAATAGCGTCCTGATGCAGCTTCGTTTGTGTGTGTTGGGGTGGTTACTTTCATAGTTTAAGACTTGGTCTGTGTGTGTTGGTTTCCTGTGTACCCTTGTGGTGAATTCTCTGTTGGGTGTTCTCTCTACTAACACGTCTAGGAATGGGAGTTGGCTATCCTTTTCCTCTTCTCGTGTGAATCGGATTCCTGTGAGTGTGGCGTTGATGATTCGGTGTGTTTTTTCTATATCTGTGTTTTTGATGATTACAAAGGTGTCATCAACATATCTGATCCAGAGTTTGGGTTGGATTTGTGGTATGGCTGTATGTTCTAACCTTTGCATACCTGACTATGCTTCTTTCGGTTCCTTGACCAAAAACTCAATTTCTCTAGTCATCCAGCATTCCCTACACCTACCCTTGCCCTTCAGCCTTAAGGAACATATTGTCTCTGGACTCTCTTTATCTCATCTTTGAAGTCATCACACTTCCCAGTCATCCCTTTACCTGCGAATATCTGCCCCCAATCAACCTTTGGAAGTTTTTGCCTAACACGATCAAAATTGGCCTTCCTCCAATATAAAACTTTAACTTTTAGATACGGCCTATCCTGTTCCATCATTATTTGAAAACTAATAGAACTATGGCCGCTGGCCCGAAAGTGCTCCCCCACTGACACCTCAATCACTTGCCCTGCCTTATTACCCAAGAGTAGGTCCAGTTTTGCACCTTCTCTAGTAGGTGCATCCATATACTGAATCAGAAAATGTTCTTGTACACGCAACAAATTCCTCTCCATCCAAAGCCCTTAACACTATGGTAGTCTCGATCTATGTTTGGAAAGTTAAAATTCCTGACCTTGATTACCCTTTTACTCTTACAGATAACTGAGATCTCCTTACAAGTTTGCTACTCAGTTTCCCATTGACTATTAGGGGGTCGATAGTACAATCCTAACAAAGTGATCATCCTTTTCTTATTTCTCAGTGTCACACTAATATGGACCAGGCCAGACCCCCTCAAAATATTTTAAGAGGTAAACCAGACCCTAACTTCTCTTATTTTAAAGGCAGAAGTGAAGTAGATGCAACTGGTCAAACTACTCAGCTTTAAGCAAAACAGAATTTATTTAAACACTAAAGTTGAAGATGAACAAAAGAAAACAGAATTTAGAATAACTTTACTGTTGGAAAACTTAACTGACCCTAAACAGCAACTTAACTAAGGAACTGTTCCAATCCAGTAACATCCCATCAACACACCCTTTGGCAAAAAGGTAAATTGAAACACAGATTCTTACAGGCAGGAGGGAACAACATCCGAAGAGATTTCAGAGAGAAAAGTCAGTCATGAAACATCTGCTGAAGCTTGCAATCTTCCTGGACTCCAGCATCTTGTGGCCACTCCCGTGCCATAATTAAACTAGGTTCTTCCTAGACCCTTCAGCAGCTCTGCTTCGACAACCTCACTAAAAAAAAACCCAAGGAGAAAACAACCTTGTTTATTTGACAACATTGTCACAACCCAAATAACTTCATCGGACAAATTCCTAGGAATATCCTTCTTAAGTACAGCAGTAATGCTATCCCTAAACAACAACGCCACTCCCCCTCCTCTTTTGTCCCCATTTCGATCCTTCCTATAGCATCTGTTCCCTGGAACGTTAAATTGCCAGTCCTGTCCATCCCTGAGCCACATTTCTGTACTTACTAGGATATTCAAGTCCCATGTTCTGAACCATACACTGACTTCTTCTGCTTTACCTGTCAGACCTCTCACATTGAAATAAATGCAGTTTAGTTTATCAGCCCTACATTCTCTTTATTTTTCCTGCCTGCCCTAACTGTTTGCTTTTCTCCTTTTCCCAACTGCACCAGTCTCAGACTGATCTCTTAACTCACTATGTTCCTGGGTTGCATCACCCTGCCTCTTACTAGCTTAAATCTTACAGAGCAGCTTTTGCAAATTTCCCCACCAATACATTAGCCCTATTTCACTTCAGGTGCAATCCATCCTTTTTGTACAAGTCGCTTCTGCCTCTGAACAGATTCCAATGATCCAAAATGTGAATCCTTCTCCCCTGCACCAGCACCTCAGCCAAGCATTCATCAGCTCTATCCTCCTATTCCTACCCTCACTAGCTCATGACACTGAAAGTATTCCAGATATTACTACCCTCAAGAACCTACTTCTTAAGTTCCTGCCTAACTTGCTATTTTCTTTCCTCAGAATCTCATCCTTTACTCTTCCTCTGTCATTAATTCCAATTTGGATAATGACCTCCTGCTGGTCCCTCTCCCCTTGGAGAATATTCCACACCCTCTCTGAGATATCCTTGATCCTGGCACAAGGAAGGCTACACACCATTCTGATGTCTTATTGTCAGCCACAGATACATCTGTCTGTCCCTCTGATCGAAGAGTCCCCTATTACAATTGATCTCTTGGAACCTGACATCTCCTTATTACAGTAGAGCCAACAGAAACTTGGCTATTGATGCTATAATCCCCTGATAGTCCATCACTCCCTATATTTTTCAAAACAGCATATTTGTTTGAGTTGAGGATAGCCATATAAGACTCCTGCAGTATCTGCCTACCCCTCCTATCTTTCGTAGAGGTAACCCATTTACCTGACTATATCAAAGACCAAAGGTGCTGGAAAAGCTCACCAGGTTTGGCCACATCTGTGAAGAGAAATCAGAGTTGATGTTTTGGGTCCAGTGACCCTTCCCCAGATGAGCCTTTCCGACAACTGCTGCTTTTGTTTCTGATTTACAACATCTGCAGCTCGTTCAGTTTTTACCTGACTATCTGCGGTTTTCCTCCCTTCTTGAAAGTTCAATGAAAAATGAAGAAAATCGTAGATGCTTAAAAGTTCATGCTCCTTTGAGCATGATTCATGTCATGAATGTGCCCACTGAAACTATGTAAGAGGCCTTTCTGTAGATTCACTGCCACAATTCTTCTTATTGGTATTAGTCTAAGTTACTGATATTATGTGGGAAAGGATTCCTGACACAAAGTGTTTGGCAGAAAGTAGGCTCAATTTTGACAAACAGAATAGATTTATTACATATTAGTTAATAGCTAATTGCATTACAGCTGATTAACATGAGAATCCATTGGAAAACCTCAGGCTTGACTAAAGAATACGCATTAAGTTTAGTTACAGAGACTCAGCACTGAACTGGAACCAAATGAAAATACAACCAAAATATTGGCTAGTTCTTCTCAAGAAGTTCCTTTTGATATTATTGAATCAAAAAGTGATATTACACACCTCTGAAGTGGGTGGGACTTGAACTGGGCCCCTCTGGCTCAGAGGTGGGGATATTACTATTTCACCACAACATCCCTAATAAACGGCAACTCACTTCATCAGACAAGGATTCACAGCTACTTGTTTTCTTGGCTTTGTTTCAGCAGTTGAATCACTTTTTAAATAAATAGCACCCAACACAAAATTGAATTCATAGCAGACAAGCCACTTTATATTCTACAGCATTTTTACCACTATGGCAGCACCTCTAATGCACTCTGATATTTTTAATCAACCTATCCATCAAGTAGGTAGGACTTGAACTTGGACCATCTAACCCAGAGTTAGGGATATTTCGACTGTGCTACAGGATCCCTATAGCATTCCCTTATATCCTGATGGATGGAGCTTATCTCATGTCAATTCAATATCTAATTCAGATACTAAGGTGCCTTGTATAACACAGGCCATGCCAGGAGCAGCACGAGGCATATTTTAAAAATGAGGTTAAAACAAGCAAAGAACTGCTGCTTCTGGAAATCTGAAATAGAAGGTAAATTGGTGGAGTTAATGTTTCAGGTCCAGTGACTATTCTTCAGACGTTGGGCCGAAATGTTACGCTGTTTTCTCTCCATAGGTGCTGCCAGACCTGCAGATATTCTTCAGCAATTTGTTTTATTCCTAAAAATGAAATTTCAACCTGGTGAAGCTACAGCACAGGACTTTGTTCCATGTCAAACAATGAAAGCAGACTGAGATAGACAGAGCTAAGCATATCCAACCCAAACACTATCTGTCAGTCTACTTTTGATCAACTAAAATTAATGGAAGTTGTTGTCAACGTTGCTATCGAGTGATACATAATCAGCAGTATTTTAGATTAGAGTCGTGATGGAAAAACAGATCAGGTCAGGCAGCATCCGAGCAGCAGGAAAATCGATGTTTCGGGCAAAAGCCCTGCATCAGAATGAAAGGTAGTGTCATAGCCCCTTCCCACCAGCAAAAGGTCAGTAGTAGGGATGCTTGCTGATGATTCCACAATGTTCTACACAATTTGCATCACATCAGATATTGAAACAGTCATATGCAATGCAGCATGACCAGGACAAGATTCATATTTGGGCTGATAATTGGCCTGAACTATTTATTTCTTTGTACCACACAAGTGTCAGACAATGACCATTTCCAACAAGAGAGAATCTAACCAGCTCCCTTTGACATTCAATGCATTACCATTGTTCAATCACTGCTATCAACATTCTGCATCATCATTGAGCAGAAACTGAACTGGATCAGCCATATAAACACTGTGGCTACAACAACAGATCATAAGGTAGGAATTCCATCATGAGGAATTTATTTCCTAACTGCACAAAGTTTGTGCACAACTTACAAGGCACAAGTCAGAAATGTGACAGAATACTATCCAACTGCCTGGATGATCATAGTTCCAGTGTCACTCAAAAGACTTAACACCACCCACAACAACACAACCTGCTTGATTAACACTCCAACCCTATCTCAAAATCCACCACCAAGACAGTGGAAATCATGTGATCCATCTACAAGATGCACTGCAGCAACTTACCAAGGCTTTTTTAACAGAATTTTCCAAACTCACGATATTTATCGCTCAGAAAGTCAAAGACAGTAGATGCATGGTGCTCCATCACCTGCAAGTACCTTCCTCTTGCAAAAAATATACACTGTTCTGACTTGAAAATATATTACCATTCAATTCTTGTCGCTGGTCAAAATCATGAAATCCATCACTAATAGCACTGTCAATATACTATACAGAGGAAGGCTTATCACCACCTTCTCAAGGACAATTAGGGACACCTTATATATGCTGGCCTCTGCTCACACCTCATGAATAAACAAAATATATAATTTTGACATTGGAGATTGAAGTGTTAAATGTATATGATAGTCTATATGCTTCTTTTTCGATCGGGGTTGGAGAAATTATACTTTCCATTGAGGTGCTCAGATTCTTTGAAAGAGATTTTTTGCAAAAAGCATCTGGCTTTCAATAAATTATCATATGGCCAAGCCGCCTGGGATTAAGCAATAAAAAACAAGTCAACCACAGAAGTTTATCATACAAGTGTGAAGATTATAGGTTTGTTCTGATTCAAGCAAATTTGTTGAATTTAGAAAAGTCTGGTTGCAGAAATTCTATCAAAAGTTTAAAGTATTCAGTCATAATTGAATGGTGAAGCAGACTCGATGGGCTGAATGTCCCAGTTTCTGCTCTTGTGTCTTATGGTCTTATATCTCAGGAGCAGACACTAACTGGGAGTGCATTGATGATCTATTACTAGACTTGTTGTGGAGATGGAAGTTTTACCTTTTGCTCAATTTTCTTCTCACATGTAAAGGTGCCTGATACTGATGAAGCTAGATTTTCCTGGAAGAGTTGCTGGCTGTTGTCAGAGGCTGTAGCTTGAGGAGATCCACTTTAATTTTCGATGCTAATTTCTTATGTAAGACCTTATCAAAAGCCTTCTGAATGTCTAAGTAATCTACATCCAATGGTTTACCCTTATCAACCCTACTCGTTACATCCTTGAAAAATTCCAGTAGTGTGTCAAGCATGAATTCCCTTTCATAAATGGGTGCAGATTCTATCCAATCCTGTCACAGTTTTTCAAATATTCTGTTATTAAAGATTTTGTAACAAAAAAGAAATTGCTGGAAAAGCTCAGCAGGTCTGGCAGCATCTGTGGTGAGAAATCTCTCTCCACAGATGCTGCCAGACTTGCTAAGCTTTTCCAGCAATTTCTGCTTTTGCTTCTGATTTACAGCATCCACAGTTTTTTTCGGTGTTTATTACATTTTTGTAATGGATTCTAGCATTTTCCCAACTATCATTGACAGGCTAACCATGTATAATACCTTATTTTCTGTCTACCATATTTAAATAAAGAGGTTACATTAGCAACCCTCCAATCAACTGGAACACTTCCAGAGTCTAAAGAAAATTCAAAAATGATGACCAAAATACATCTATTATTTCTAGGACCACTTCCTAAGATAATTGAGATATTTATTATCAAGGCCTGGGAAATTTATTGATCTTTAATTCCATCAATTCCCTCAAGATCCAAGGGCTCCTGGGAAGCTAAATTTCCCTCTCAAAGGACTTACTTCATGAGTCAGCGGCCTCCATTTTCGGCACCAGCAGGAGGAGCGAGAGCAAGGACCAGGGGCTGTTGGGAATGTAAATTAATTCTTTAAAAACTTACCTCATGAATAGACGGAGCACACGCTGAGCAGGAACGGACACAGGATAGCTGAGTAAGTGAGGTAATATATTTGGGCGGTTGCTTTATCTAAAACACTACTTAGGCAGTGTCTCCCACCCATCTCCTCCACTAACCAAAAGAAAAGTTTCTTGTGCCAGATTGCTAACATTAGATTGCTACAGTATGGAAACAGGCCCTTCAACCCAAACCAAGTAACAAACCCAGACCCATTCCCTTACCTTATATTTACCCCTGACTAATGCACCTAAAACTATGGGCAATTTAGCACACCAATTCACCTGATCTACATATTGTTGGATTGTGGGAGGAAACCAGAACACCTGGAGGAAACCCACGCAGGCACTGGGAGAATGTGCTAACACCAGATAGACAGTCATCTGAGATTGGAATCAAACCCAGATCCCTGGAGCTGTGAGGTAGCAGTGCTAACCACCATGCCACCCTAAGGTTACTAGTTTTTTTTCAATAGTCCCTTTGGGAATTCAGAACAGCGGGAATGCATGTTAGGGCAGTTGAATGCTCCTCCTGTAGAATGTGGGAGGTAGGGGTCATACTAGTGTCCCCGCTGCCTTTATCTGCAGGAAATGTGCCCAACTCCAGCTCCTCGGAAACCACATTAGGGAACTTGAGCGGGAGCTGGATGAACTTCAGAGTTCAGGAAAATGAGGGGGGTAATTGAGAGGAGTTACAGGGAGGTAGTCACATCTCAGGTACAGGGAAAAGGTAAATGGGTTACCGTCAGGGAATGGAAAAGGAATAGGCAGGCAGTGTAGTGATCCCCTGTGGCTGTTCCCCTCAATAACAAGTATACAATTTTGGATACTGTTGGCGGGTGGTGACTTACCAATGGTAAGCCATGGAGTGCAAGCCTTTGCCACAGAGTCTGTCCCTGTTGCTCAGAAGGAAAGGAGGGAGAGGAGTAAAGCATTAGTCATTGGTGGCTCCATAGTTAGGGGGACAATAGGAGATTCTGTGGGAATGAGAGACTCACGTTTGGTGTGTTGCCTCCCAGGTGCAGGGTCCGTGATGTCTTGGATCATGTTTCCAAGCTCCTTAAGGGGGAGGGGAAGGAGTCCTAGGTCATGATCCACATAGGCACCAACAACATAGGTAGGAAAAGGGATGGGGATGTAATGCAGAAAATAAAGGAGCTAGGGTGGAAGCTTAGAGCTAGAACAAACAGAGTTGTTATCTCTGGTTTGTTACCCATGCCACATGCTAATGAAGCGAGGAAAAGGGAGAGAGAGCAGTTGAACACTTGGCTACAGGGATGGTGCAGAGGGATTCAGATACCTGGATAATTGGGGCTCATTCTGGGTTAGGTGGAACCTCTACAAACGGGATGTTCTACACCTGAACCAGAGGGGTACCAATATCCTGGGGATGGGTGGGTAGATTTACTAATACTATCCAGGATGGTTTAAATTAATTCAGCAGGAAGATGGGAACCTGAATTGTAGCTCCAGTGTACAGGAGGTTGAGAATAGTGAGGTCGTAAATAAGATTTCAAGGTCGCAGGAGTGTACCAGCAGGTAGGAAGGTGGTTTGAAGTGTATCTACTTCAATGCCAGGAGGATCTGGAATGAAGTGGGTGAGTTCGCAGCATGGATAGCTACCAGGAACATAGATATGGAGACATGGATAGAGCAGGAACAGGAATGGTTATTGCAGGTTTTAGGGTTTAGATATTTCAGTAAGAACAGGGGGAGGTGTGGCAATGTTGGTCAAGGATATATTAAGTTGGCAGAAAGGATGTTGATGAGAACTCATCTACTGAGGTAGTATGGACTGAGGTAAGAAACAGGAAAGGAGAGGCCACCCTGCTGGGAGATTTCTATAGGTCTCCGAATAGGTCCAGAGATGTAGAGGAAAGGATTGCAAAGATGATTCTGAATAGGAGCAAAAGTTACAGGGTAGTTGTTATGGGGGACTTTAACTTTCCAAATATTGACTGGAAATATCATAATTGGAGCACTTTAGATGGGTCAGTTTTTGTGCAATCTGTACAGGTGGGTTTCCTGACACAGTATGTAGACAGGTCCAACAAGAGACTAGACCACATTGGAATTGGTACTGTGTAATGAACCTGGCCAGGTGTTAGATTTGGAGCACTTTGGTGATAGTGACCACAATTCAGTTGTGTTTACTTTAACGATGGAAATTGATAGGGGTATAACGCAGGGCAAGAGCTATAGCTGGGGGAAAGGCAATTAAGATAGAATTAGGCAAGATTTAAGATGCATAGGATGGGGAAGGAAACTGCAGGAGATGGACAGAATTGAAATATGAAGCTTGTTCAAGGACCAGTTACTGCATGTCTTTGATAAGTATGCATCTGTCAGGCAGGGAGGAAGCAGTCGAGTGAGGGAACCATGGTTTCCTAAAGAAGTTGAATGTCTTCTCAACAGGAAGGAGACTTATGTAAAGATGAGACATGAAGGCTCAATTAGGGTGCTTGAGAGTTACAAGTTAGCCAGGAAGGACCTAAAGAGAGAGCTAACAAGACCAGGAGGGGACATGAGAATCTTTGGCAGGTAGATTAAGGAAAACCCTAAAGCTTTCTATAGGTATGTCAGGAATAAAAGAATGACTAGAGTAAGATTAGGACCAGTCAAGGACAATAATGGGAAGCTGTGAGTGGAGTCCAAGGAGATAGGAGAGGCACTAAATGAATATTTTTCATCAGTGTTCACACAGGAGAAAGATAATATTGTCAAGGAGAACACTGAGATACAGGCTATTGCACTAGACGGTATTGAGGTTCATAAGGAGGAGGTGTCAGCAACTCTGGAAAGTGTGAAAATAGGTGAGTCCCCTGGGCTAGATGGATTTAACCTAGGATTCTCTGGGAAGCTAGGTAGGAGATTGCAGAGCCTTTGGCTTTGATCTTTATGTCGTCATTGTCTACAGGAATAGTGCCAGAAAACTGGAGGATAGCAAATGTTTTCGCCTTGTTCAAGAAGGGGAGTAGGAACTGCTCTGGTAATTAGAGACCAGTGAACCTTACTTCAGCTATGGGTAAAGTGCTGGGAAGGATTATAAGAGATAGGATTTATTATCATCTAGTAAGGAATAACTTGATTAGGGATAGTCAGCACAGTTTGTGAAGGTAAGGTTGCGCCTCACAAACCTTATTGAGTTCTTTGAGAAGATGTATGAGGGTAAATTGGTTGATGTAATCCATATGGATTTCAGTAAAGTGTTTGATATAGTTTCCCACTGTAGGCTATTGCAGAAAATATGGAGACATAGGATAGAGAGTGATTTAGCGGTTTGGATAAGAAATTAGCTAATTGTAAGAAGATAGAGGATGGTGGTTGATGGGAAATGTTCATCCTGGAGTTCAGTTACTAGTGGCATACTGCAAGGATCTGTTTTGGGGCCACTGCTGTTTGTCATGTTCATAAATGATCTGGATGAGAGTGTAGAAGGATGGGTTAGTAAATTTGCGGATAACATTAAAGTCGGTGGAGTTGTGGACAGAGTGGAAGGCTGTTGTGGCTTACAGAGAGATATAAATAAGCTGCAGAGCTGGCTGAGATGTGGCAAGTGGAGTTTAATGTGGAGAAGTGTGAGGTTATTCACTTTGGAAGGAGTAACAGGAATATTGGTCTACTGGTAAGATTCTTGGTAGCGTGGATGAGCCGAGAGATCTCGGTGTCCATATGCTTGGATAGATCACTGAAATTTGCCACCCAGGCTGATCAGGTTGTTAAGAAGGCATACAGTGTGTTAGCTTTCAATGGTAGAGAAATTGTGTTTCAGAGCCATGAGATCATGTGCAGCTGTAAAAACTCTGATGCAACCGCATTTGGAGTATTGCACACAGTCTGGTCACCGCATTATAGGAAGGATGTGGAAGCATTGGAAAGGGTTCAGTGGAGATTTACCGGGATATTGCCTGGTGTGGAGGGAAGATCTTATGAGGAATGGCTGAGAGACTTGAGGCTGTTTTTGTTAGAGGGAAGAAGGTTGAAAGAGGACTTAATAGAGACATATAAGATAACCAGAGGATTACATAGAGTGGACAGCGAGAGTCTTTTTCCTCAGATGGTGATAGCTAACATGAGGGGACATAGCTTTAAATTGAAGGGTGATAAATGTAGGACACATGTGAGAGGTAGGCTCTTTACTGAGAGAGCAGTAATGTCATGCAACACCCTGCCTGCAGCAGTAGTAGACTTGCCAACTTTAAGGGCATTTAAATGGTCATTGGATATACATTTGGATGAAAATGGAATAGTTTGGGTTAGATGGGTTTCAGCTTGGTTTCACAGGTCGCTGCAATATCGAGGGCTGAAGGGCCTGCACTGTGCTGTAGTATTCTATGTTCCTTGTTCTAACACTATCACCCTTCCAATACTGATTTCTTTCAGCTCCACTCTTTCAATGGACCTTGTCAATTGAACCTTGTCAATGGACATTTAGGGGATGCTGTTTGTGTTCTCTTGTGGTCAGAACTGAAATATGTATTTAAGTGATTTGCCATCTCTTTGTTCTCCATTATAACCTTTCCTGTTTCTGATTGTAAGGGACCTGTATTTGTCATTAATCTCTTCCTTTTCACATACCTATAGTTTTTACTGTCATTTTGACTGTTGTCCACAACCTTACTTTCACACTCTACTTCTTCCCTTTTAGTCCATTCCTTTTGTATTCCTTGGCTCAAATCTAAGCAACTCCCAATCCTCATATCTGCTGCTTACTTTGGCCAATTTGATTCTGATTTGTATGACTCTTCCTTCCATGGCTGGGCCATCTTTCCAATTTTATTTTTGTGCCAGAATGGAAATTTTTTACAGTTCCCCAGACACTCTTTAAATGTTTCCCAATGCCAAAGCACTGTCATTCTTTAAAGTAATGTTCTCCAATTTATCATAGCCAGCTCATGCCTAATATAACTGAAATTTTGTTTAATTAGATTCAGGACACCATTGTCATAATCAACTGTATCACTCTCCATTTTTGGATGATCCTAAACTGGGGGATGAACCTTCAAGATTTGGTAAGGAAAGAGAATTTTAAGGAAGGAATGAAATGTAGAACTGAGTTCACAGCATAAGTCTTTGAGTTAAGTTAACGCTGGTTAATTTATTTCTGTGTAGTCCCATCTGATATTAGTTAAAAATTTGAGTTTTTTGTTTATTTGGTTGATCATTGATCGTTTGAATTAAAAAAAATTAAACAATAACAATATCTACAGCAGCATCAAAGTGATACATTTGAATTACCGACAGGATTAGATTGATAAGAAGGCATATGGTATGTTGGCATTTATTGGTAGGTAGGGGGATTGAGTTTCAGAGTCACGAGGTCATGCTTCACTGTACAAGACACTGGTAAGGCTGCACCTAGAGTATTTTGTGCAGTTCTGGTCACCGCATTATGGGAAGGATGTGGAAGCTTTGAGAAGTGTTCAGAAGAGATTTACTAGGATGTTGCCTAGTATGGAAGGAAGACCTTACGAGGAAAGGCTGAAGGAACTGAGGCTGTTTTCATCAGAAAGAAGAAGGTTGAAAGGTGACTTAATCGAGATGTATAAGATAATCAAAGGGTTAGATAGGGTGGACAGTGGGAGCCTTTTTCCTCAGATGGTGAAGGCTAACATGAGGGCCATAGCTTTAAACTGAAGGGTGATAGATTTAGGACAGACATTAGGGGTAGTTCCTTCAGAGAGTAATAGGGGTGTGGAACGGCCTGCCTGCAACAGTAGTAGACTGGCTGATGTTAAGGACATTTAAATGGGCATTGCACATATATATGGATAATAATGGAATGGTGTACATTAGATGGGCATCAGATTATTCTCACAGGTTGGCGCAACATCGAGGGCCAAAGGGCCTGTATTGCACTGTAATGTTCTATGTTATATGTTCTATGTTCCATTACCGTAAAACTTCTTTAAAATCCTGTGCTGATGCTATTGACGAAAGAGCAGCGTTCAGAAAGTTTGTGCTTCCAACTAAACCTGTTGGATTATAACCTAGTGTTGTGCAATTTTTAACAATTTTTTGTCACAGTCGATGGCATTTTATGGTGATCTCTATTGGATCAATATTTCTTGTATCTTCCTAAGTCCAGACATGAGGATTTTAAAACATTATTTGCAAGATATGGCTAATTTCCCATTGCTAGGCTCCGGAAACATGGTACTGTACCTACTCCTTGTTGTAATCTTTGTGGAAGATGGCACTGCTACAGTAATGTGTTTTGCTGAATTTCAGATATGTCAAGAAGCATTTCCATAGGAACACAGTTAAAATCAAAGAGATGTTAATTAAGCAGTTGGATGCGATAATGTAATGCATGGCTGGAAAACTACAATGAAGGACTAATCATGGTTCAATGGCCTTCAATATGTTTGTTGTGATATTATGATGTTAAAATCAAACTAGAAAATAAAATAATTGGAGTGAATTACAATTAAAATGGATATAGTCTATGTAACTGAGTGTTGCATGCGTGAACTGACCATTTAGGATCTGACTTTAACATCCACGCAGAATACCAGAAATCTATTTGTTTATATGTTTCACAGTGACAATTATAAAATATAAATTCACTCATATTATGTTCAATTTCTGAGATCATTATCTGAATTACCATAAACTGAACATTTATTGATGTAAATTCTTATTTATAGCTGATGTTGTTTTAAATAAATAAACATATAGGTCTGATATTTAAGTGGTTTCATTTATTGTATGAAAAGCAATCAATGCGTTTGTTTTTCAACATGCATATACTGTACTTTACTTAGATACATTTATCCTTCTGGATCATTGAATTTTAGCATATATCCCATGTTTGCTTCGATTTGTATTTTATTCAAAGTGATTTCCTGCAATTCTGTCAAACCTCTTGACTTTGCTAATATCACAGCAGATGGAGGCAAATATAGCCCAGAAAAATCTAATGTAGTTGTGCCACCAAAATTCAAAATTACCAAAATTCCTGATAGATCCCATTTTCTCATGAATGCAAGTAAGTCTGTTGAATTTTCCAAAATAACTAAGTCACCAAACTGTAGAGATTTTTCTTCACTTCTTAACCTTCCAAGTTTCCAGAAATATGATAAAGTTGAGAGTGGGTCATCAGCTTGTTTCTGTTAAAATCAAAGAAAACTGTTAGGTCCTAAATTAAATATCTTATGATCATGGAACCATGCAGCACAAAGGGATGTCATACTGAAACACCTGTCCATTGATTGCCCATGTCCGTTACTTTTCCAAGAGTTTTGTTATTCTTATTGCTTCATATATTTATCTATTTTTCTAAAATTAATTTTGAATCTGCTTCTCCTACACTTTCAAGAAATGTATTCCAGTTAAAATCACATGCATTACCCAACCCTGCCCTCCATGTCACAAAACTATATCCTGCTGTTTTGAGCTAGTGGGCAGAAAACCAACAGGAAAGAAGTAGGATCCTACTTTAAAAATACAGATTGAACGTGACAATTTCATTTAGTTTAAGCAAAGTTGTGAGTGGGGGTGAGGGTGGGGGTTTGCTCAGCAAGGGTAAACAGTAGGGATGGGAAGTTACTATTAGCACCCATACCAGGCATGGTTTGATGGAAGCTGGATTTGCACTTAGAATTTTCCATAAGGAGATTTCAATATTCCTTTGGGAGGAGCACCTCTATTTTTCCAAGACTCATAATTAATCCTAAAGTCTCCTTTTAATCATGATTTGGAGATGCCGGTATTGGACTGAGGTGTACAAAGTTAGAAATCACACAACACCAGGTTATAGTCCAACAGGTTTAATTGGAAGCACACTAGCTTTCGGAGCGACGCTCCTTCATCAGGTGATGAAGGAGCATCGCTCCGAAAGCTGGTGTGCTTCCAATTAAACCTGTTGGACTATAACCTGGTGTTGTGTGATCCTTTTAATCAGGTTAACATCTTTCTCTCTGATCAAGACCAGATACAAATTCCCCAATCCCTTTCAGAACCTTGCCTCAACAAACCCAATTTGCAATTCAAACTGTGATTACAATGTATTTCTTTCGTTATGTACATCTTTTGTGTTTAATGTATTTGAAGGATATGAATATATAGTCTTTTTAAAAGGTTAATGAAAAGACTTTGTAACTCTTTTAAACAGGGCATTTCCTGCTGGTCACACTGTCTTGTGATAACTATTTGCTTGTTGAAGACCACTTTCAGAGGTTCATGACTATTTGGCTTCAAATTCTGCTTTGAATATTGTTTGGCGTGGTTGGTGATCAGCCTCCAATACGAAAGCAGCTTAACAGCTTAGCTGTCCTGCTTCTGAAAATAATTGCTGCTGTGAAACTGACTGTCATCTTCAAAAAAAATCTCAATATTGTTTTTCCTAAGAAAGCTGATTTATAACGATTCCAGAAATAACGATCTATGTTTGGTGATACCTGTTTACACATGCCAGACTTACAGATGTGTGAATGTATCAGAACTTATCTTCTAAACCTTCAGAAACTAATTATCATTAGCCAGAAGTGGTTCCCCCCCCCCCAACTTAATCTCTGCAGAGAGAAATGTTATGAAGGTGTAAGGAGTACTGTACCTTTAAGAGAGTTGAAGGACTTAGCAAGCACACTGAGTGCTGAAGAATTTACAATGTAACATTTGGTCCAGCAGCTAGCAGTACCTGGCTTGCTACAAGACAAATAACAAATTCAAATTCGGCCAATCAAGTGTGAATTTGCCCCAAGATACTAAACTCCAATCAAGTTTGAATTTGGCATTTTGACAATATTAAGACCAATGAAATGATCTGATGTTTTGGGGTATAAGACTGAGAAAAATTGAACAGTTCGAGGAGAACTGCCAAGCCACTAACATATACAGACTGCCCACAGAATAGCTCACTTAAAAATACCTTTATCTAGAAACAACCTGTGAAACAGAAACCCTATGAAGAAGAAATGAAGATAGAGAAAGATACAAAGAGAAGATTCGACATTTGACTGGTTTTGTATTCAAGTTGTTTGGTAAATCCTAATCGGGGGTGGGGGGGTTATCAGACCAGGATTATAGAAGGGAAAGTATAAGATAGATTAGAGAAAGGAGTTGTAAATAGTTGTTAGTTAAGATAAACTTTTAAAAAAAAGAGTTGTCAGTTTTTACTTTAGTGACCTTTAGGATAGTTCTTGGCCTCTCAAATTTTCACAGCTTACAGCACAGGATGAATCTTTTCTGTGTGTCAAGTTTAAGTTAACAGAAGGGTTTACCCATGTCAGACTTATGTTGAGTTTGAAAGAATTAAGCATAGTCATTTTGATCGATGGGTGTTTGCTTAAAAATAGATAGGATCTTTGAGGCTCTGAGAGATTATTCTGCTGGAGGAGTTTAAAAACTCGCTTCCAGATGTGGCAAGAATTCATGTGGAGGATCAGAAAATTCAGGAAGTGAGAAAGGCAGCAGAATTAGCAGATGTGTACATGTTGGTGCGTAGGACAAGCTTCTGGCCAGAATTTTGTCCTGTGAGGGATAGAAGTTGGGAGAAGGGGCGATCCTACACTATGAAACCAAGAGTAGAGAACACTGGTAAGAGTTTACTACAGATTAAGAAAAACGCTCAAGAGGGTAGAAAGGAGGAGAAAGGCCTCAGGTGTTTCCACTGTGGTAAAGTGGGACACAAAAAGTCATTAAAGAAAGGTACTGTGGGAAAGGATGTGATAAAAAGCTAAGCCTGTGGCATTAGTGAAGGTTGTAAAGAAAATCCCAAGAAGAGCTGAGGAGCTGCAGGAGAGTGCACAGCCTCGGCTGTGGCTAGGTATGTAGTTAGTACCTGATCCCTACAACGAATTTGCCTCTCTGGGTTAAGTTTACTCAGAAAGAACAGGAGGAGAAGGATAAGAAGTTACAATTCTTATAATTTGTGGGCAGCACAGTGACACAGTGGTAGCACTGCCGCCTCACAGCGCCAGAGACCCAGGTTCAATTCCCGCCTCAGGCGACTGACTGTGTGGAATTTGCACATTCTCCCTGTGTCTGTGTGGGTTTCCTCCAGGTGCTCCGGTTTCCTCCCACAGTCCAAAAATGTGCAGGTTAGGTGAATTGGCCATGCTAAATTGCCCGTAACGTTAGGTGAAGGGGTAAATGTAGGGAAATGGGTGGATTGGCTTTGCTGGATCGGTGTGGACATGTTGGGCCGAAGGACCTGTTTCCACACTGTAAGTAATCTAATCTAATTTTGAGAGACACAGGATCTAACCAGTTGCTGATAGTGAAAAATGAGTGAATACACACTCTTTCTGACCTGTTACCCGAGAGTGTGGGATAGATGGACAGAAATTTAGTATTCTCCTATGTAAATCAGGTTGGAGTACCAACTCAAGATTGGGGAAGTTACAGTGGAAGTGATTGACAGAGCATCAGTTCCAGGAATTCAGTTTGTTCTTGGGAATGGTTTGGCAGGATCCAAGATGGGAGTGACACTCCTTGTTGTGGAGAAGCCCAAGGAAGACCAAGAAACTGAGGGGTTAAAATTGAAATATCCTGATATTTTCCCAGACTGTGTAGTAACCAGATCCTACTATCATAAGTCACAGTACAAAGTGAAAAGTAAAGAGAAAGATAAAGGATTTGAGGTTCAGTTAATGGACATCCTGTTTGACATAATGGTGCAGGAAACATCTGAACAAACAGAGGATCAGATAGATATGTTTAGTCCTGAACGGCTAAGGGACTTGCAACAGCAAGACAAGACGATAATAGATATATATGTGAATGCGTACCCTGAAAAGGAGGCAGAGAATATTCCGGAGGGTTCTTATCTGAAAGATACAATCCTAAGGTGGAAATGGAGACCACGGTAGGTTAATGCAGAGGAGAAATGGGCCGAAGTGCACCAGATTGTGTTGCCGGTAGCATACAGACAGGAGGTGTGACGGGTAGCACATGAACTACCTGTAGGAGGTCACCTAGGGGTACGAAAGACTCAGGCTAAGGTACAAAAAGATTTTTATTGGCCTGGAATGCACAAGGATGTGGTTAACCTTTCGCGTACGTGTCATACATGCCAAATGGTCAGTAAGCCACAGGCAGTAATAAAACCAGCCCCTTTGTTACCAATTCCACATTTGAAGAACCTTTCACGTGGGTTAAAATTGTTTGTGTAGCTCCTCTCCCAAGAACTAAAAGTGGGAATCAGTACTTGTTAACCATAATGGATGTATCTATCAGAGTTCTGGAAGTAATTCCATTGCGGAATATCAAGGCAAAAAGTGTGGAAGAGGAGTTAGTAGCTTTCTTTGTATGGTATGGCTACCCAGGGAGATTCAGTCAGACCAAGGGTCAAATTTTACTGCTGTTTAAGGGGATTATGAATATCTTAGGTTTACAGCACTTTAAATCCAGTGCATATCATCCTGAATCCCAGAGAGCTTTAGAAAGGTGGCATCAGACCTTGAAGACCATGTTGAAAGTATACTGTCAGGATTACCCACATGATTGGGATAAAGGTATCCCACTCATATTGTTTGCCATTAGAGATACCCCAACTTAATCTACTTAGTTCTCTCCCTTTGATTTAATATTCGGGCATGAAGTGAGAGGCCCTTTAAAACTAATTAAAGAAAAATTGAAAGGATCAAGCTCGGAGATCTCACACTTAGATTACATATTGGCTGTGAGGGAGAGATTAAATAGAGGAGGTGTGTTAGGTAAACAGCACCTATAGAGGGCACAGTGTAGAATGAAGCAGGTGGCAGATAAAAACTCTGAGACTCGGACATTTTCCCGAGGGATGACGTGTTAGTACTGTAACCAGTGATAGGAGATCCCTTCAAAGCCAGGTTTAGTGGTCCCTATCAAATTGAGAAAAAGTTGACTCAGGTGAAATATCTAGTAAAGATGCCAGATTAAAAAAACGCTCTCAGGTACGTCGTATGAACATGTTGAAACCGTATTCTCCTAGAGAGAAAGAACTGGAGAAACAGGTGTTAGTTACTGCCGCACAGAGTGAGGAATCAAATCCGGATTATAGGGATTTTGATGTGCCTCAAATTAGATTAAAAAATGAAGAAGTCTTTGAGGAGTCAGATAGGTTAGTAAGCTATCTGTCTCATGAGCTTCGAATGCAGTTGAAAGATTTGTTACTGCAGTATGAGGACATATGTAAGAATCAGTTGGTGAGGACTAATGCTATTGTACATGAAGGGAATACTGCTCCAATAAAACAATACCCCTATTGGCTTAATTCTTTCAAAGCCAGCCAGGTCCAGAAGGAAGTGGAGGCCATGCGCGACAAGGATATCATCGAACCAAGCCAAAGCGAGTGGAGTTCAATAATCGTCTTAGATCCCAAACCGGATGGGACACAACAGTTGTGTGTGGATTATTGGAAGATCAACACCACTACAAGATTGGACTCATATCCAATTCCTAGATTGGAGGATTGTATCAAGAAAGTTGGACAAGCCAGTTACATCACTTAGTTGGACTTACTGCATGGTTACTGGCAGGTACCTTTATCAGAGACTGTGACAGAAATTTGTGTGTTTGTAGCCCCAAATGGGCCATATCAATTTAAAGTGATGCCCTTTGGAATGAAGAACGCACCTGCCACATTCCAAAGACTCATGAACAGAGTTGTGGCTGGGTTAACAAACTGTGCAGTCTATTTGGTTGATATAGTGATCTTTCGTATGTCCTGGAAAGATCACATGGTAAGTTGGCAGAGCTCTTTGAACAATTATGAGAAACAAAACTGGAATAAACTTAAACAAATCTGAATTTGTGAAAGCAGAGGTGATGTTCTTGGGACATGACATCAGTCATGGAAGATTGACCCCATGGTATGCAAAGACGAAGGCGATTGAGGAATTTCAACAACCAACCTCGAAGAGAGAGGTACTTCGATTCTTAGAACTCAGCGGATTCTATCGGAGGTTTGTTTCAAACTTTAGCACTGTAGTGGCACCGTTAACTGATTGGCTGAAGAGGAACACAAAGTTTCTGTGGACCTAACAAAGCCAGGAGACTTTCAATCATTTGAAAGCAATATTAAGCACCAAACCTGTTTAGCTACACCACACTTTTCAAACCCTTTTAAAATCACCATCGATGCTAGTGACATAGGAGTTGTAGCTGTACTGCTACAGGAAGATGAGGATGGGACTGACCTGCCAGTTGGTTACTTTTGATGAAACGCAACATCCACCAGATGAAATTCTCCGTGATCGAAAAAGAACTATTGAGTTTAGTACTGGCCTTAAAACATTTTAATGTGTATGTCACAAACAATGTGTTGTAGTCAATTATGTACACAGATCACAATTGTTTTACTTTCTTAGAATGCTTTAAAGACAAGAATATGAGACTATTTCTTTGGAGTCTTATGTTATAGACTTTTAACTTAAAATTGAACATGTAGCGACTTGTAAGAATGTAATTGCAAATGTGTTATCGCGGATTTAACTAATAATGTTTAGATGAGATTTGTATTCATTCTATATATATATATGTATGGGAAGAAGTTAAGGTGAACTTAGATTAAAGTTATCAGTATGTTATGTTAAAGTTTTAAAGAATAGAAAAAAAGCCATTTTTCATTATGATTTCATTTTTCTTAACGGGAGAGGTGTTATGAAGGTGTAAGGGATACTGTACCTTTAAGAGAGTTGAAGGACTTAGTAAGCACACTGAGTGCTGGAGAGTTTACAATGTAACATTTGGTCTAGCAGCTAGCAGTACCTGGCTTGCTACAAGACAAATAACAAATTCAAATTTGGCCAATCAGTTTAAATTATGTCCCAAGATGCTAAGAAGGGCTTATGCCTGATACATCGATTCTCCTGCTCCTCGGATGCTGCCTGGCCTACTGTGTTTTTCCAGCAGTACATTTTTTCAACTCTGGTCTCCAGCATCTGCAGTCCTCACTTTCTCCAAGATGCTGAACTTCCTTCAAATTTGAATTATGTATTTTGATAATATTAAAATCAATGAAATGATCTGATGCTTTGCGGTGCAAGACCAGGAAAAATTGAACAGTCGGAGGAGAACTACCAAGCCACCAACATATGTAGACTGCCCACAGAATAGCTCTCTTAAAGGTACCTTTTTCTAGCAATGACCTGTGAAACAGAAACCCTAAGAAGATGAAAAGAAGACAGAGGAAGATATAAAGTGAAGATTCATCAGCTGGCTGGTTTTGAAATTTGCATTTTTTTTGGTAAACCCTATTTGGGGGGTTTTATAGAAGGAAAAGTATAAGATAGGTTAGAGAAAGGAGTTGTAAATTGTTGTTAGTTAAATATTCTCAGTTGGACTTGTAAAAATTGTTAGGTTTTTAGTTAAAATGGTGACCTTTGGGATAGGTCTAGGCCTCTCGAATTTTCACAGATTACAGCACGGGGTGAGTATTTTCTGTGTGTCGGATTCATGTTAGCAGAGGGGTTTACCCCATGTCGTAACAGGAATCTGTTTTCATGTTTTCCTGGTGTGAGCAGTCATATTTATATATTTCAAATTGTGTTAATTTCCATTGTATCTTTGCCAAATCTGTCTTTTGCCCCCAATAAATCAATAACATTGCTGTTATTAAAGAAATTGGTGGATGGATTCTTAAATAGATAAAATTTGCCCAGATCAGTAATTGAAATAAAATTAAATTTAATTTGTAGCTATTGGAATAGTTATATTAAAGAAACTGGTGGATGGATTTTTTTTTAACAAATAAAATATCGATTTGACCAGATCAGTCATTGAAAAAATATTAATCTTGCGGCCTGTGGAATAGTTATATTAAAGAGACATGCCTGACAAATCTGCTGGAATCCTTTGAGGAAGTAATGAACAGTTTAGACCAAGAACAGCTATTGGATGTTATCTACCTGGATTCAAGAAGGCCTTCGACAAGGTGCTGCACAGGAGGCTATGGGGTATGATAAGGACCCTTGGTATCAGAGACAAGGTTCTAGCACGGATAGAAGCTTAGCTCTCTGGCAGAAAGCGGAGAGTGGGGATAAAAGGGTCTATCTCAGGAAGGCAGCTGGTGATAAGTGGTGTTCTGTAAAGGATAGTGTTCGGAACACAATTTTTCACTTTATACATTAATGATCTAGATATTGACTGGGAAAGCTATAGCTCGAGTTCGTTAGATGGGTCGGTGTTTGTCCAATGTGTGCAGGAGGGTTTCCTGACACAATATGTAGACAGGCCAACAAGAGGTGAGGCCATACTGGACTTGGTTCTAGGTAATGAACCAGGCCAGGTGTTAGACTTGGACGTAGGTGAGCACTTCGGGGACAGTGACCACAACTCGGTGACTTTTACTTTAGTGATGGAGAGGGATAAGTGTGCACTGCAGGGCAAGAGTTATAGCTGGGGGCAGAGAAATTATGATGCGGTGAGGCATGACTTAGGATGCGTGGATTGGAAAAATAGGCTTCAAGGGAAGAACACAAATAATATGTGGAGATTGTTCAAGGAACAGCTATTGGGTGTCCTTGATAAGTATGTACCAGTCAGGCAGGGAGTAAAGGGTCTTGTGAGGGAGCCATGGTTTAATAAGGAATTGGAATCCCTTGTGAAAGGGAAGAGGGCGGCCTATGTAAAGATGAGGCGTGAAGGTTCAGTTGGGGCAATTGAGAGTTATAAGGTAGCCAGGAAAGATCTAAAGAGAGAGCTAAGAGCAGTGAGAAGGGGACATGAAAAGTCCTTAGCTGGTAGGATTAGGGAAAACCCAAAGGCTTTCTATAGGTATGTCAGGAATAAAAGGATGACTAGGGTAGGTATCAGTCCAGTCAAGGATAGTAGTGGGAAGTTGTGCGTGGAGGCGGAGGAGATTGGAGAGACACTAAATCAATACTTTTCATCAGTATTCACTCAGGAACAGGACACTGTTGCTGTTGTGAATATTGAGTCACAAGTGATTAGAATGGATGGCCTTGAGGTATGTAGGGAAGAGGTCTGGGGAATACTGGAAAGGATGAAAATAGATAAGTCCCCTGGGCCTGATGGCATTTATCCTAGGATCCTCTGGGAATCTAGGGAGGAGATAGCAGAGCCATTGGCCTTGATTTTTATGTCGTCATTGTCTACGGGAATAGTGCCAGAAGACTGGAGGATAGCGAATGTGGTCCCCTTGTTCAAGAAGGGGAGTAGGGATAGCCCGAGTAACTATAGGCCAGTGAGTCTCACTTCTGTTGTGGGCAAAGTCTTAGAGAGAATTGTAAGGGATAGGATTTATGAACATCTGGATAGGAATAATGTGATCAAGGATAGTCAGCATGGTTTTGTGAAGGGCAGGTCATGCCTCACAAACCTTATTGAGTTCTTTGAGAAGGTGACTAAGGAGGTGGACGAGGGTAAAGCAGTAGATGTGGTGTATATGGATTTTAGCAAGGCGTTCGATAAGGTACCCCATGGTAGGCTAATGCAAAAACTACGGAGGTATGGCATTGAGGGTGCATCAGAGGTTTGGATTAGGAATTGGCTGGCTGGAAGGAGACAGAGGGTAGTAGTTGATGGTATAGGTTCATCTTGGAGTGCAGTTACTAGCGGTGTTCCACAAGGGTCTGTTTTGGGACCATTGCTGTTTGTCATCTTTATAAATGATCTAGAGGAAGGGCTTGAAAGCTGGGTTAGCAAGTTTGCGGATGACACGAAAGTCGGTGGAGTTGTGGACAGCGAAGAAGGTTGTGGCAGGTTACAGCAGGATATAGATAAGTTGCAGAGCTGGGCAGAAAGGTGGCAAATGGAGTTCAATGTAGCTAAGTGTGAAGTCATTCACTTTGGTAGGAGTAACAAGAAGATGGATTACTGGGCTAATGGTAGGCTACTTGGTAGTGTGGATGAGCAGAGGGATCTTGGTGTCCATGTACACAGATCTCTGAAAGTTGCCACCCAGGTAAATAGTGCTGTGAAGAAGGCATATGGTGTACTGGGCTTTATTGGTAGAGGAATTGAGTTCCAGAGTCCTGAGGTCATGTTGCAGTTGTATAAGACTCTGGTGCGGCCTCATCTGGAGTATTGTGTGCAGTTTTGGTCGCCATACTATAGGAAGGATGTGGAGGCACTGGAACGAGTACAGAGGAGGTTTACCAGGATATTGCCTGGCATGGTAACATGGAAGATCGTATGAGGAAAGGCTGAGGCACTTGGGGCTGTTCTCATTGGAGAAAAGAAGGTTTAGGGGAGATTTGATAGAGGTTTACAAGATGATTAGGGGTTTAGATAGGGTGGACACTGAGAACCTTTTTCTGTTAATGGAGTCAGCTGTTACTAGGGGACACAACTTTAAATTAAGGTGTGGTAGGTATAGGACAGATGTTAGGGGTAGATTCTTTACTCAGCGGGTTGTGAGTTCATGGAATGCCCTGCCAGCAGCAATGGTGAACTCTCCCTCTTTATGGTCATTTAAGCGGGCATTGGATAAGCATATGGAGGTTATTGGGCTAGTGTAGGTTAGGTAGACTTTGGTCGGCGCAACATCGAGGGCCGAAGGGCCTGTACTGCGCTGTATTTTTCTATGTTCTATGTTCTAAGGAACTGTGGGTATTCTGGCTACGTTTGCAGATGATACAAAGACAGATAGAAGGATCTAGCATTGAGGAGATGGGGACAGGTTAGGAGAATGGGCAAAGAAGTGGCAGATGGAGTACAATGTGGGAAAGTGTAAGGTCATGCACATTGGTAGGAAGTATAGAGGCATGGACTGTTTTCTAAATGGAGTGAAAATTCAGAAGTCTGAAGTGCTAAAAGACTTAAGAGTTCTAGACCAGGATTCTCTCAAGGTTGAATCAGTAGTCAGGAAGGCAAATGCAATGACGGCATTTGTTTTGAGAGGACTTGAATATAAAAGCAGGAATGTACTTCTGAGACTAAATAATGCTCTGGTCAAGCCACATTTGGAGTATTGTGCACAGTTTTGGGCACAATATCTCAGGAAGGATGTATTGCCCCTGGAGTGTGTTCAGAGGAGGTTCATGAGAATGGTCCCAGGAATAAAAAGCTTAACATTTGAGGAATGTTTGAGGAATCAGGGTTTATACTCAATGAGTTTAGAAGGATGAGGGTGGATCTAATTAAAACGTACAGAATACTGAATGGCCTGGACAGAGTAGATATCAGGAAGATGTTTCCATTGGTAGGAGAGACTAGGACCTGAGGGCACAGGCTTAGAGTAAAGGGAAGACCTTTTAGAATGGAGATAAGGTGAAACGTCTTCAGCCAGAGAGTGGTGAATCTGTGGAACTCATTGCCTCAGAAGGCCGTGGAGGCCAGGTCATTAAGTATAATTTAAGACTGAGACAGGTAGGTTCTTGAGTGTCAAGGGGATCCAGGGGTATGGGAACAAAGTGGGAGAATGGGATTGAGAAACTTATCAGCCATGATTGAATGGCGGAGCAGAGTCAATGGGCTGACTGGCTTAATTTCAGGTCCTATGTCTGATGATCTTATAGTAATTTGAAGTAATTTTATCCATCTTTCAAGCATCTTTGAAAATGTGCAATACTGAAGTTTTAGTCTTGATGGCAGATTTAGTTTCAGCTATTCTCATGGCAACATTCTCATTCGATCAATTGTATGTGAGTTGCATAATGATATGTATTGTGCATGCTTACACACAAGGCGAAACCTTGCAATATTATTTGTGTTTAATGTGTTTAATGTAGGAATAGGAGACCAACCACAAGCAGTAAACAGGAAGTGGCATTGTCTGAGGCACACAGAGACCTGAAAGTGGAAAACAGGGACTGGCATTGTCTGAAAGGCATGGAACCTCAATAGTGGTAAACAGGGACTAGCATTAATTGAATGCTTCAGAACAACAAAATGACAGAAAGGAAGTACTTGAGTCAGTCTAAGGTGTGCTCCAATCTGTCTGATGAATGAGGATGGATTGCTGCGGCCAATCCCCTGTCAAAACAATTCAGGATATGGTACATCTCAGACAAGTCAAATTTACTCTTCTAAATTCCACCAAATACCTTTCCTGTTAAGACAGCCTGCCCATTTCAAATATTAGTCTAGTAAACATTCTCTGAACTGCTTCCAACTGGTTCCTTGCTTAAATAGGACCAATATTGTACACAGTAATATAGACGTGATCTCACCATAGCTTTGTATTACTGAAGAATAATTTTTGTCTTCGATCTCACTTACAATAAACAATAACATTTTATGAGCTTTTTTAATTAGTTGCATTGCCTGCAAACTTATCATTAACAATCCATACATGGGAACCTCCACCCCACCCCCACCACCAACCTCCATGACTCCGCTGCTCCCTCTGCACTAATCACTGACCATTAGAAAATATGCCTCTATTTTTAATCTTCCTCTCAAACTGCACAGTTTCACATTTTCCCACATTATATTCTATTCACAGGGTATTTGCCCACTTATTTAACATATCTATATCTTTATATAGCTTCTTAAATCCTCTTCACACCCAGTTGCCTACCTGTCTTTGAATCCCTTCATCAAAATCATTTATATAAATTTTTAACAGCTGAGGTTTCAGCACTGATTCCTATGGCTTACCACTCATTACATCCAGACTGTCTGAAGAAGAGCCATCTATGTCTATTATCCAATTAGTATTAGCTAGCCATCTTCTACCCATGCAAATATATTATCCCCATGGCATGAATGTTAATATTTCACAGTAAAGTGCCTTCTGTACCATACATCAGCTTACAGAATACTAAGAAGCCTGGCTAAAGTGATATGGAGAAGATATTTCCACTAGTAGGAAAGACTGGAACCTGAGGGCACAGCCTCAGAGTGAAGGGACAACTCTTTAGAACTGAGATGAGGAGGGATTTCTTCAGCCAGAGGGTGGTGAATCTGCGGAATCCATTGGCGTAGAAGACTGTAGAGGCCATGTCATTGAGTGTTTTTAAAATAGAGATAGATAAGTTCTTAATTATTAAAGGGATCAAGGGTTATAGGGAGAAAACGGGAGAATGAAGTTGAGAAACATATCAGTCATGATCAAGTGATGGAGTAGATTCAGTGGGCCAAATGGTCTACTTCTGTTCCTGTGTTTATGATCTATTTTCTTATCCATCAGTTCCCCTTCATCCTCATCAAAGAACTAGTATGGTGACGTAACATCTGAAAACAAATCTTCCAGCTCAGTGAGCAAACTTACATCCAAAAGATAGGTTAAGCAAGATTATGATTTCATAAAATCCTGTTGACTCTGCTGATCATGTTGAATTTATCTAAGTGTCCAACGTAATGTCTTAATAAATCTAACATATTCCCCAGGACAGATTTTAAACTAACGGGCCAATAATTTCTGGCTTACTGTCTCCCTCCCCTCTTGAATATTGGAATTATATTTTCCATCTTCCAATGTAAAGGGACCTTTCACAAACACTAGGAAGTTTTGGAAAATTTAAACCAATGCATCAATTATCTTACTAGCCACTTGTTTTCAGACATTTGTTATCCTGCTGCTCCACCAATTAATTTAGTGCAACTTGTCAGATGATTATGATTTCCTGAGTTCCTCCCTCGCTTCCACTTTCTGAAATATAGTTGTTGGGGGCCTATACACCAACCCTCAAGTGATCTTTTGTTTTTAATGCTTCTCATCTCTACCAACACCATTTCATTAACTAACAGAGACACACCTCCACATTTACCTGGCTTCCTGTCCTTCCTAAATGTCCTGTATACCTTCAATATTCAGATACTGTTCCATGTTATGCTGCAGCCTTGGTTCTACAAAAGCTACGAAATCATACTTTTTTCTTTTTGGGTTGTGGATTGGGGAGCAGTAAGGTAACCAGTATTTGAATGGTGCACAAGCAAGCTGAATCTCAGTGCATTCTAAGGGATGGGATGATGGCTCAGTGGTCAGGACTGCTGCCCCAAAGTGCTAAGAACCTGGGTTCAATTCCACTTTTGGGTGGCTGTTTGCATAGAGTTGCATATTCTCCCTGTTTCTGCTGGGTGCTCTGGTTTCTTCCCACAGTCCAATAATGTGCAGAATAGTGCTCAGTTGCACTGTAGTGTCCAGGGTTTTGTAGGTTAGGTGGATAGGCCATGCTAAATGTGGGGTTATGGTGATTGGGGCTGGGTTTGAGTGGGATGCTCTGCTGAGTGTGGAATTCTTTGGCCAAATGGCCTCTTTCCACACTATTGGGATTCTATTCAATGAGTGACTTAACCTACAACATTCTTTAAAGTAAAAATGGCTGTACCCAAAATGGGATGGGTTTTTATTGGGTAGGGGAGAGAGATATAAGTTGCATTGCAGTGGCTCTTCTTAATCAAACAGCTAGTTAATGAATGTGCAGATGCAGCTGCCCTCAATTGTCACAATCCCAGTATATCACTCACATAACCACATTCTAATATGATCTCTAACTCATAGATCCACAATACATTTTAGCCTGATTGGCACCTACTGATCTCTCAGATCTCACAACTCTCATTTCTCAAAATATCATTTTGCATTCATGGAAACTGAGACATGTTGTCTCCCTGCGCCATCTCCAAGGCCAACTGGCACAGGGCAAATAAGGGACAGCTTATAGCTCAAGAGTATGTGTTTGTACATTATACAAAAGGCAATTAGGACTGAAGCTTATGGGGCCACAAAAACAGGTTGCAGTGAGAGGCATTGTTCTGAACATCATGGAACCACAAAAACTGTGTAGAGGAAATGGCATTATTTGAATGGCACAGAGGCACAAAATTAATAAACACAAAGTGGCATTTTCTAAACAGCATGGAAGCACAAAAGCAATTTAGAAGTGAAAGGATAAGTTGGTAAAGTCAGTCTGGTGGGGATGGCATGCTCCAGTCTATCTGGTGATTGTGCTCTAGCCAGTCCAGGAGTTGGACTTCAGTGTCTCTGGATGTTATTCACCTGCAGTCAGTCTGGCTTTTGAAGCATCTGTCCTAGATGTCATCCATACTGTTACAATCACACCCTGGTTGAGGCTGTGCAATTTCTTATGGGTCCAGATGGAATTCCCCAAATTATTAGACTCTCAGATGATGAGGAATGAACTCACGTAATTTGATTCTACACCTGCTACTTCAGTTGGTTGCAACAAAATTAATTTTGAAAAGATCCCTTTCCTTGTGGATACCTTTCTTACAGACCCAGATTAGTTTACATTTTAAAAAGAACAAATTTAACTAAACTTTCTTGAATTAACAAAAAAAAGGAAGTTTATAAACTACTAAACATGAGAAGAAATAGCAACACAACACATACACATAGAGTAGAAGTAAGAGGTGATTTCAAAAAAAATGTGTTAAAAAAGGATCAGTTTCTGAATTGTTCATGAAGAGCAGAATAGATGATGTTTTGATTGTTGGATTGCACTGGCTATAATTACATTTGCAGTTGTTCAGTTGATTTTGAAATTTTTGCTTTTTCAGATTGATGGCAATTGTGTTGCTTTGATTCTTTATGACAGAGACTGAATTCTAGTAGTGAAAGAGAGATAGTCCTTGCCTTTGTTTTACCTGCAGCACAGGTATAATAAATAAATGTCCTTGAAGCTGTGGTCCATACAACATTCCATTTTACATACTGGGATGGCTGGCCAATAACACACCATAATCAGGTGTTGCAGTCAGTTTTTAACCTTTTTTTTTAGATTAGATTACTTACAGTGTGGAAACAGGCCCTTCGGCCCAACAAGTCCACACCGACCCACCGAAGCGCATCCCAGCCATACCCCTTACCTAACACTACGGGCAATTTAGCATGGCCAATTCACCTGACCTGCACATCTTTGGACTGTGGGAGGAAACCGGAGCACCCAGAGGAAACCCACGCAGACACGGGGAGAACGTGCAAACTCCACACAGTCAGTCGCCTGAGGCGGGAATTGAACCCAGGTCCCTGGCGCTGTGAGGCAGCAGTGCTAACCACTGTGCCACCGTGCAGCCCAAACCTGCTTTTGTTTTGCTTATTCCTGAATAGTAACACAGCCATGTTTGCATAGTCAGCTTTTAAAAGAAATCTCTTCTTGTTAAATCTCTTCCTAGTTCACATTAGCCTGATACTTCGTAGTGTGGCATTTCAATGGCTTTATATCTGAATTTGCCAGTCATTGAAGTTACAGTTATGGCATTTTCTTTTCTGTAGCAGTTCTCTTTTCAAAAATAAAAACATTTTGGTATTAGAAGTAAAGAATGTCTGTAAATATGTCAGAGTTTTACTCCATAACTGTGTCATTAGTGAGGCCTATAATCTAAATTATTAGACTCTCAGATGAGGAGGAATGAACTCACGTAATTTGATTCTTCACCTGCTACTTCAGTTGGTTGCAACAAAATTAATTTTGAAAATATCCCTTTCCTTGTGGATATCTTTCTTACAAAGATTATGGTCACAGACATACATATTGTAGTCAGGGATTTGGAAAATCAATGGTAAGTGCATGGTCTCATAGGTAGGAGTCAGAAAAGTGGCCCATATTTATTGAAAGTCCAGTGGATGGATACGCAGGTGCAGCTGTGATCAACAGTGATCATTGAACCTAAATGTTCAGGATGGTGGTGGAGAATGACAATCCAGAACAAGAAAAATCAATTGGAAAGAGAGTGGACTTCAATTGGATTAGTACACAGCTGAGCAAGATTGATGAGAATAAGAGAATGATGGGAATATCAGTAGGTTAACAATGGATCACCTTCAAACAGCAGATTGTTCGGGCACAATCAAAATGTATTCCCTCTGATGTATGAGGTTGAACAAACAAATCCAAAGTTTCCTGGTTGACAAAGAAGGCAGAAATTGACATTAGAAAGAAAAGGTGGGCTTGTGACAGGTGTAATGCTGAAAATACAATTAAGAATGAACAGGAATACCAAAGGTTTAGGGGAAGTGAAAAACAGTTAAGGAAAGGAAGAAGGAACTGTGAGAAAAGACTAGCAGTAAACATGTAGGGGAATCCCAAAGTCTTCTATAATCAGATGAAGAAGAAAGTGGTACTAGATCCCATAGCTGAGAAGCTGAAGCAATGTAACCAGTCCTGTGTCAAAATGCCTGCCATTGCTCAGATGCTGCAGTGGTGCAGGCAGTCAGTCATGCAACCATACCTGTTAACATCCAAATTCTGCAGAGTGCAACCTGTCCTATAATCATCTGTCTGCCCTCACAGATAAGTTGCCATGGAGGAAGAGAACCAACATCCTCAGGAGCTGCTGGAAAGTCACCAACCACCATATTCTGTCACACTATGCATTAGCCCTAAGGCCCAAAAGATGTATGAGAATGGGATGGGGTACCTAAAGCCTAATCCAGTTGCTCCTTCCTCACAAGGAGACATGACAAGGCCTAGGTGCACCCCTTATCAAGAGGCCTGGAGGAACAGCCATACATAGGTCCCTCAACAGTTACCATTCAGAGGCCCTCCACTCCACCCTGCCTGTCCTCTCGCCATGACTATTGGAATTGCCAGCGGAGGAGCATCAACTTGCTTGTGGCACGAAGACCCTTGGCATGTCTCAATTGTCCAGACTCAAACATCCCCGGAATTGCCGAATCAAACTTCCAAGATCAACAGGCTCCACAGTGTGTCGCAGTGGACTCAAATGCACATCAACAATGCAGGTAGTTTCAAAGTTCAATATTCTTAGTCATTGTGGATGCCCAGTAAAAGTAGTTGGATGTGCATAAGGCTCATTCATTAGACACTGTGACAATAATAAGAAAATTGCGTACGGCTTTTACAACACAAGGAGTCCAGGAAGTGTTGATCACAGATAAAGGGCCATTATTTAGCAGCAGGAAATTTGTTTATTTCTTGAAGTCGAATGGGATTTGATTTATAAGGACAGCTCCATACCATCTACCATCCAAAGACCTGGCAGAAAAAGTGGTCCAAACTTTGAAGGTTAGATCAAAGAAGCAGTCAATAGCCTTGCTAAATACCAAACTGTCATAGTTCTTGTTTGATTAAAGGAGCACCCTACATGCAACTACAAGCATAGCACCAGTAAAATTGTTAATGGGTAGAAGACTCAGCACCAGGTTAAGTCTGATCTTTCCAAGCCTTGGGTGGAGGGTTGGCATCAGGAACTTCAAAACCCAACATAAGTCTCTGGAATCGAGAGAGATATTTTGATATAGAGGATGAAGTCTGGGGTAAGAATCATCAATAAGAGGCATGGTCAGGACCAGTTACGTATAATGTTCTGATAAGTGTTACGGTCCTCAATAAGCATGTAGACCATATTGAAAGCTGAGATTTCTTAAGTGATGTGGGACTAAAACATGTCCTGCCTCTTGGACATTCTGAAATGTTCTTGAAACCTGTAGATTCACACACTCTGTCAACGTCCTCCGAATCAGAGTTGGAAGTAGCTTCCTCAATGCCTTTGCTGCCGAAAGAAGAGAGTGAAATTTAACTGAGGTGCTTTGTGCAAGAGGCAAGATCCCATGTGTTACATACCACTCGTATTGGTCACCAAGTTGGAGGAACTGACCTGGTGATAAAATGTCCCAGCGACTTACCAAGAAAAATGCCCAGCCTATAAACACAGATCCTGAGAGGGAGGTATGTAGTGATTGTAATGAAGTCAGCCAGCCATAGAATACGAGTTTCCTAACTGGGGTTGTTAATCTGGTCCAATCAGGCAGCTCCGACTGACGTATAAAAAGAGGAAGTATCAGAGAAACTGACACTCTGATGCCGGACTCTGTATGGGGCAATACATTAAAGACCACTTACATGTAAATAAAGGGTGACTAGGTAACAGGATACTGGCTTCTGTAAGGTTATTTCAGAGTGGTGTATTGGGAAAATATTTTCTTTCTCTGCTTTTAGCTCCTTTTTTTGGAACTTGTAGAGGTATGCATTAGGATTATTAATGTGTGTCTAAACAATTGTGAACTTACGTTATAAATAATTTATTCGATTTAAAAAACTTTTGTTTTATTATTGAAACAAAATCTGCAACATTGCAAGTCCTTGTTTCAGTAAGAGAGCATCTCATTGAAATAGAAACCAACCAAACATGATCTATTACGCTAGATGGGTCAGTCTTGGTTTTGACTTGCCAACTAAAGCATCAACTAGGATCATAACACATCCTACAAATAATAAAAATTCCAGAGGTTGTGGATTCAAGGGACCTCCAGAACCTTAAATTTTTAAAAAATCTGTGCTTTTTAGAAAAATAATGCTGTTTGACATATCATCTTTTGGATAAAACATTAGAGCATGATTCTTACAGGTAGATATAAAGGAGCTCACACCATTGTGTTGAAGAACTGGAAAGTTCTTCCCATTGTCCTGGCCTGTATTTATCCTTCAACTGAAAACATTAAAACACATTAGTCAGGGGAGATCCAAGATAGGGTGACCCAGTAGGCCGGCCCTGCTGAGCTCTGCACCAAAACCCAGACAAAGTGGTGTATTCATCCTCCCTTTCTTACCCATTGTGGTAGAAATCGGTAGTTTTTGATCCCAAGAATTGCTATATGTCTGTTTAAGTGAGTAAGGAAAATGACTAAGGGAAAAGGACCACAAAGATCTCAACAAGTAGGCCACTCCCCTACAGCAACACACGCCCTCGGCCGCAGCGCCAGCCTCCCCAGGGGACTTAACTGTGAGCAGAGTCTGGTCTCAGAGTTCATGAAGCTCTGAGAAAAGATCAATTCAGCGATGGAGGAGACCCGGACCAGGCTGGAACCGATCTCGGTCATGCTGCAGAAGATGGAGATCCAGGAGATCCAGCGTTTCAGGAAGTGCATGGAGGAGGTGGAGCAGTGGCAGAATCCTTAATGGGCCGGGTCCAGGCCCTAGAATGGTGGGTACGAGCCTCCATCGAGCAGGTCGACAACCTCGAAAATCGAGGCCACCAGAAGAACAATGGGCTGCTGGAATGGAAGGAAGAAGGCCAGCTTGTCAATTTCTTGGAGCAATGGCTTCCACAGTTTTTGAAGCTGGAAATCAGGGCAGCTTGGGTGTGGGTCAAGTGGGCCCATCGGGTTGCAGTGCACAGGCCCGGGGCGGACCAGTGCCCCCATCTGGTCCTACTGCAGCTCCAGAATTATAGAGACAAACAAATGGTGCCGGAAGCTTCTAGATCACTGGGGAAGGATCCACAGGCTCTGACATACAAAGGATCATGAATTATGTTTTTCCAAGACTTTTCTGCAACCCTGATCTGCAAGGGGAAGGCCTTTGATGAGGTAAAAATGAGGCTGAGGAACTTGAATATCCAGTATTCCGTAGGATATCTAGCGATATTATGTTTCAGCCAAGGAGGGTCAGTGTCTAATTTTGACTCATCAAAAAAGGTAAAGGACTTCCTGGACACCTTAAAATAGACTGGCTGGCTCAAATAATACGGACAATAGTGCTCACTTTGTTTTCTCTGGAGTTTGCCTGATTTACCTGATTTTGGGGCTTTATTTTAATATGTGGGAGTCTAATTTTTTTTTTGCTTTCTTTCTCTTCTCCCTTCTTCCTCCCCTCCCATTATCCTTTGTTTTCTATAATCTCCTTTTGTTTTTCTGTCTCTTTTTCTCTCTCTTTGTACGGGATGTTGGGGGAGGTGGGTTTTTTTTACCAGGATTGCCGAGGCTCAAAGTATGAATGGGACGGGTTGAATGTTCACTTTTAATTTTTTTGTTGTAAGATGCATGTAACTTATTAAACTTTGTTTTTGCCTAAGTTTGGGGCGAGGCTTCAGCTAGAAGGAGCCATGGAGAGGTTAGTGGGTACTATGAGCACCCTCTGTGGGCAAAAGGGCAAGTCTCTCTTATTTGTGTCATATGTTGGTTCATTGCAGAAGTAGTTGTTAGAAGTTTTAATTTGGTAGTTTTCAGAAGTTGTGTTTTCAAGTTGATATTAACTTGTTTACTTTTTCACTTGGCGTGCTATGAGAGGGGTTCTTTCTCCTGGTGGGGGGTGGGAAGAGGTGGGGGGGGTGGTCATGGGCTGTTTTGGACGGCTATGGCGAACCGTTCATTTAAATTGTGCACCTGGAATGTTAAGGGGTGTCATTCACTGATTAAGAGAAAAAAGATCCTTTCAAGCCTTAGAATAGAAAGTTTCAATGTAGCCTTGCTGTAAGAAACACATCTAACTAATAAGGAGCATTTAAAGTTGCAGTAGGGAGGGTTCGGCCAGGTGTTTCTCTCATCCTCTAATTTGAAAAGTAGAGAAGTCACTATACTCATGCAGAAGAATATCCCATTTCAGCTGTTAGACCAAATTAAGGATGAATATGGATGGTTATGGTTCAGGTATGCCAGCAAGGGTCGATTCTACACTTGATAGTCTGTCTGGATGCAGAGAAAGTGTTTGACTAGGTGGAGTGGCCGTAACTCTTTTATGTCCTGGTACTGTTTGGTCTTGGAGAGGTCTTTGCCAGTTTGCTGGCAGTGTTATACAGTGACCCTGAAGCAGTAGTTCTCACTAATGGTATAAGATCTGATAATTTTAGTATTGGTAGAGGCAGCCAACAAGGGTGTCCCCTTTCACTGTTTCTCTTTACATTAGTGATTGAGCCATTGGCAGAGGCCATCCAGAGGGACCCTTATATAATTGCCTGCAGGTAGGATCAGGAGGGCATAAGATCATTCTTTATGCAGATGAAGTTCTTCTCTTTTTAATTTAATATATTTGGTTCTTTCTCAGGGTATAAAATCAATTTTATGAAGTCGGAGGCCATGCCTGTGGGGATGTCTTATTAGAGTACCTGATCTTGGGAGTGGAATCTGATTCCCTTTCAGGTAGTCACAGGGAGGCTTCCTGTATTTAAGCATTTTTATCACTCTGGCCTTTGATAAATTATATAAAACTAACTTTGTGCAGTTGCTAGAGAAGATAAGACAAGACCTTCAGCGCTGGGAGGATCTTCCAATATCCTGGTTGGGTAGAATTGGTCTGGTCAAAATGACTGTTCTTCTTCATTTATTATATCCCAAGTGAATGCTCCCTTTGATGCTGCCTGGGCAAACACTAAAGAGGGTTAACAGTTGGCTCAAATATTTCATCTGGTGTCATAAACAGTCTCTTATTAAGCTTCCCAGATTATAGCTTCTGCAGAAGAGAGGAGGCGTGGATTTCCCAGGCTTTGAGAAATATCAATTAAGTTCCCAATTATCCTATGTGGCTGATTGGGCTTGCCAGTACCTGTCGTCAATTTGGCTGGGCATCAAGGTCTCCAGGCAAAATGCCCCCTCATTAATTTGCTGTTTCTGGACAAGATGAGGACTGTTATGGACCATTCCAGAAATCTGATTGTCCTTCACATGGTTAAAGCATAGAGAGTAAAACGGCAAGTAATGCACTTTACAAAAAAACTTCCCCTTTCACTCCAATAGAAGGAATGTTAGGGTTCCGGCTGGGATCAATGGATTCTGGATTTAGGCTCTGGGAGTCCAGAGGAGCCTCCTGTTTGGGAGATTTATTTAACAGGGAGATCATGATGTCTTTCGAGCAGCTGAGCCAGAAATATGAACGATTTAAGAGGGACCTCTTTTTTTATTACTTTCAGATTAGGGACGTTATACAGAAAAAGACTACATTAATGGTTAGTCACTATAAGTTGGATGTGTCCACGGATACTCTCTTGGTCAGCACCTTCTATAATTTATGAGGAGGTAGTGTATTGGAGGACATTAAGCGCTTGTGCAGAATCTGAATTCAAGAACTGGGGATGGAGATCTTGTCAGAGGCATGGGAGAATATTTGGGAGAACGTAAGAAAGATTTCAATTTGCAATAGGATGCAGGCAATGCAACTGAAGGCACTCCACAGGGTTTATTTGGCACTGGAGAGGCTTGTGAAATTTAAGATAGGAGCATCCCCAATATGCTCCAAATGTAAAACAGATATTGATACTTTTACTCAGTGCTTGTGATCATGCCACAAGCTTCGTAGGTATTGGGGCACTATAGCGAGTGTTTGAAAAGGGTTTTGGGAACTGAGGTCAAGGTAGATCCTGTGACCTTCCTCTTGGGTTTGCCAAATCTCCCCTCTTTAGACGCGCATGGGAAGAAACTGTTTAATATTCTTTCACTTTGTGCAAGGAAGAACATTCTGATGAGTTGGGTGTCATAAAATTCCCCGTGACTCGCGGCGTAGCGTAGATTAGTTATGAAGCACATCCCCCTGGACTTCCTCATGAGTATAGTGCACCAGAAAACGGAACTCTTTTATAGGAAGTGGCAGCCCTTTTTGAACTATATAGTCCCAACTTGCCAGTTATATTGGTCAGGGTCTTTATGTAGTCATGAGGGCTGTGTCTGGCAGGCCTGAGGCCCCGGGAGGAAGAATTCCAAACAAATATGGCTATGCCACTGATCCTCTCAGGGATGGGGAGCTTTGGTGGGTATGCGCTGAGTGTTGTAACTTAATTTCATTTGCCTTGGTTCAACTCGGTTTAATTTTATTTTCTTTTTTTTTGATTTAGTTATTTATTGAATTGTAGTTTGCATAGGTTTTCTTCCTCTTTATTCTTTTTGTATTCTTCTCAATTGTTTGTGGAGTAGAGTAGTAGTTTGTTTACTGTTACTGTTATATTATAAAATTGTTATACTATTTTGTAGTAATTGTATAGTTTTGTAAAACATTCAAAATCTTTTTCTCAATAAAAATATTTACAAAAGAAAACACATTAGTCAAGACATTCTCATAGCCAGATAGCAATAATGGAAGCACAGAGTAGAATTGTGAATCAAGATAATATGGAATTCCAGTTGTAGCAGACTTTACGGGGATTGCTTAGGAAATCGAAGAGTCTGATTCCATTCAAGTCAGAGAATTTGGTGGGTTCCACTTCAGTTCAGCTAAAAGTTACCCAGAAAAAGTTAGAAGATTACAAATCTAAACTAACTCCCGGGTGACTATTAAACTGACGGCATTAATTGTGATAAATGAATATGATCTCATAGCCATTACCGAAACATGATTACAAGGAAATCAAAACTGGGAATTTAACATTCAGGAATATTTGACTATTCAAAGAAACAGGAGGGATGGAAAAGCTAGTGGGTTAGCATGGTTAATAAGAAATGAAATGAGTACAATTGTGAAAGATGATCTGAGCTCAGATGATGTAGAGTTCATTTAGGTGGAGGTGAAAAAATCAGCAAGGGAAATAAGTCATTGGTGGGAGTAGTGTAGCCACTCTGTGGAAAATCAATAAATGATGGGAGCATGTAAAATAAATAAAACAATAATATGGGTGATGTTAATCTTCATCTTGATTGGGTTAATTAAATTGGAAAGGGTAGCTGAAATAATTAACCCACTGAATGCATTGGAGATAGTTTCCAAGAGCACTATGTTATGGAACCATTCAGGGAGCAGTCTGTTTTGGATCTAGTAATGAGCCATGAGGCAGGTTTAATAAATAACATCCAAGTAAAAGATCCCCGAGGAAATAATTATTATAACATGAATTTAATATTCAGTTGGAGAATGAGAAACTTTGGTCAAAAACAACTGTGTTTAACTTAAATACAGTAGCGCCTCGACATACGAACGACCCCATTCATGAACAATTCAGTTTACGAACAGGATTGTATGTAAAATTTTGCTTCAATGTACGTACGAAATTCAAGGTACGAATGCAAAAAGCCCGTGTACGACCATGTGGTTTCATTGTTCTGCTTTGCTACGTGCTTGTTAAATGCAAAAGCTCTCGGGCCCCATGTGATCTCATTCAGTTTGTCTTTGGCGCGTGCGCTGTGAACAGCGTTCGATGCTACGTCCAAGCATTCTGACGCTATCTGAACAATGGGAAAAACTGATTCAGTTCGCGAACTGTTCGGTTCGCGAACCGAGTCCCGGAACGGATTAAGTTCGTAAATCGAGGCGCTACTGTAGTAGGAATTATGATGTAACGAGGATAGATTTAGCTCAAGTAAACTGGGCAGATAGATTAACAAGAACGACAGTAGGCAAGCAGTGGCAGATATTTAAGGATGTAATTTATAACTCTAAGTAAAAATAGGAACAGTAAGGAAGAAAACTTCTTAAAGGGAGATAAACCAATTATGGCTAACTAAGGAAGGTAATAAGGCTCTTTTGTCCTCCCTTCTAAAATGAACAATTTTGCATTTTCCCACATTGTACTCCAGTTGCCATCTTTCCCCCACTTACATAAACTATCAATGTCTCTCTGTAAACTGTTGGAATTCCTCTCACAACCTGCATCTCCATCTCTTTTTGTGTTGCTTGTAAATTGGCTACAGTACATTTGCTCCAAGTCATAAATATGTATTGTTAATTTGTTAGAAAAATATACACAAGGAGGCTAGTCAGTGTTTGCCCCAAAGACTGAGATAAATTCTGAATCTAGAAAAAGAGGACTGAAAAGATTATAAAAACAAAGCAAATGAAACGTGAAAGCAAACTAGCAAATATAAAAACTGACAATAAGAGCTGCTTTAAATATATAAAAAGGAAGAAAGAGGTCAAAGTGAGCAAAGGTCCTTTAGAAAGGACCTGGGAAGACATTTTTGGGAAACAAGGAAACGGCAGAGGAGTTAAACAAATGTCTAGAATCATTTTTTGCAGCTGAACATATTTTGATCATTCGATTGATACTAATGAAAATGGGAAGGAAATAAATACCATCACCATCACCAAAGAAGTAGTATTAGACAAATTAATGGGGTTAAACGCAGTTAAATCCCCTGGCCTTGATGGCTTGCAACCTAGGATCCTGAAAAACGTAAGTACTGAGATAGTGTATGTATTGGTTGTAATTTTTCAAAAATCATTGGACTCTGGAAAATTGCTAATATGTCACCCTTATTCAAAAAGGGAAGGAGGCAGAAAACAGGCAATTAAAAGCTGATTAGCCTAACATCTATCATTGGAAAAGTATTGGAATCAATTGTTAAGGAAGTAATAACAGAATATTTGGAAACTCATAGTCTAATCAAGCAGAATCAGCAAGGTTTCATGAAAGGGAAATAATGTCTGACTAATTTATTAGATGTTTTGAGGAAGTCTCAAATAGAGTGGATAAAAAGGAACCAGTCGACATGTTTTATTTGGACTTCCAGAAAGCATGTGACAAAGTGCCTCACAATAGATCAAGTCATAAGGTATGAGCTCATGGTGTTGGAGGTAATACATTGAAATGGATGGAGAATTACCTCATGGGTGGGGTTGGGACAGGAGAAGGGATACAACAGGGGATCGAGTTCTTTTCTAGGTGGTGACCAATGGGGCTCCACAGGGATCAGTTCTTGGACCACAACTGTTTACAATACATATTTATGACTTGGAGCAAATGTACTGTAGCCAATTTACAAACAACACAAAAAGAGATGGAGATGCAGGTTGTGAGAGGAATTCCAATAGTTTAAGGAGAGACATTGATAGTTTATGTAAGTGGGGGAAAGGTGGCAACTGGAGTACAATGTGGGAAAATGCAAAATTGTTCATTTTAAAAGGGAGAACAAAAGAGCCTTATTGAAATGGAGGAAAACTGCACAAAGCTGAAACACAAAGGAACTTGGGGATGGTTGTGCATAAAACATGAAAAGCTAGTGCACAGAAAGGCTAAAATAGAATGTTGGCCCATATTTCAAAGGGTTTGGAGTATGAATAGGAAAATCCTACTGCAACTGTACAAGGTGCTGGAGAGACCACATCTGGAGTACTGTGAGCAGTTTTGGTCTCCATATTTAAGGAAAGATATCATTTCATTGGAGGCAATTCCCTCATATAGAGGAATTGTTTTAAAAGCAAAGGTCAAACATATTGGGACTTTACTGACTGGAGGATAGATAAATGAGAGGTGGTCTCATTGAAACATATATGACACATTAAGGAAATTGACAGAGTAAATACTGGGAGAAGATGCCCATTCGTGGGAGACTCTAGAACCAGAGGCCATAGTCATAGAACAAAGGGACAGCAATTTAAAACTGAGATAAGGAGAATTTCTCACAGAGAGCTGTGGGGGCAGGGTCCTTGTCTACATTGAAGGCTGAGACGACTAGATTCTTGACCAATAGAGGAATAAAATGAGTTATGGGGAATGAATAGGGATGATACTACCTAACGCCAGCCCCTCCCCTCCCCCCCCCATCAACTGCAGCTCCCCTGACTTCTTACACCCATGGACCCTGGCAACTATATCTCTATCCCATCAGTAACCGCATTCCAAAATAATTCCAAATCTCACCAGATGTCAACACTCCCTTGCAACTAGCTTGAAACTTAGGATCTGAAATCTATCACACCATCATTCCCTACAGTCTCCTCTTCTCCCCATCAGAAACACCCCATCAGACACAAATTTCCTTCTCCCCATTGTACCCAATACACTCCACAAATGACCATACTGATGTTTCCTCCCTTGCTGGACACGCTGCACATATTGCCAAACCTGACAACCTCTCTTTTCCAAGCAACCCTACACTGTTCACTTGGCACTATATTCACCTGGCGTAATACCTGTCTGGCACCTTGATTACTTGAAGCCCTATACTATGGCACAGTGGTTAGCACTGCTGCCTCACAGCACCAGAGACCCGGGTTCAATTCCCGCTTCAGGCGACTGACTGTGTGGAGTTTGCACATTCTCCCCGTGTCTGCGTGGGTTTCCTCCAGGTGTTCCGGTTTCCTCCCACAATCCAAAAATGTGCAGGTTAGGTGAATTGCCATGCTAAATTGCCCGTAGTGTTAGGTGCAGGGGTAAATGTAGGGGAATGGGTCAGGGTCAGTGTGGACCTGTTGGGCTAAAGGGCCTGTTTCCACACTGTAAAAGTAATCTAATCTAATCTAATCTAATGTACCTAGTACTGTAGCACCATAATTATCAGGCGCCTTATCCACTATAACCCTATGTATGAGGCAACTAATTCCCTGTCATCCTACTGAACTGATGCCCAGGCACACTAAGCATTTGATACACGACACACCCGACACCCTAACTCCTTAGGAGAAAGTGAAGACTGCAGATGCTGGAGATCAGAGTTGAAAATGTGTTGCTGGAAAAACGCAGCAGGTCAGGCAGCATCCAAGGAGTAGGAGATTCGACGTTTCGGGCATAAGCCCTTCTTCAGGAATGAGTAGAGTGTGCCAAGCAGGCTAAGATAAAAGGTAGGGAGGAGGGACTTGGGGGGGGGGGGCGATGGAGATGTGATAGGTGGAAGGAGGTCAAGGTGAGGGCGATAGGTCGGAGTGGGGTGGGGGTGGAGAGGTCAGGAAGAAGATTGCAGGTTAGGAAGGCGGTGCTGAGTTTGAGGGATTTGACTGAGACAAGGTGGGTGGAGGGGAAATGAGGAAACTGGAGAAATCGGAGTTCATCCCTTGTGGTTGGAGGGTTCCTTGGTGGAAGATGAGGTGCTCTTCCTCCAACAGTCGTGTTGTTATGATCTGGCGATGGAGGAGTCCAAGGACCTGCATGTCCTTGGTGGAGTGGGAGGGGGAATTAAAGTGTTGAGTCACCAACCCAACCACCCAGTGGTTTGCTATTCCTTGACAATCTTGATCCATGAGGGAACAATCATATTTCAGGTGCACCCACCATTTATAGAGTCATAGAGATGTACAGCATGGAAACAGACCTTCGGTCTAACCCGTTCATCCCAACCCAATCAAGTCTTACCTGCCAGCACCTGGCCCATATCCCTGCAATCCCTTCCTATTCATATACCCATCCAAATGTCTCATAAATGTTTCAATTGTACCAGCCTCCAGCACTTCCCCTGGCAGCTCATTCCTGTAAGATCAATACACATTCTGATAGAACCATCAGACTTTGGTACCTTGGCTTTGCTGAACACTATTCTGATGGCTTTGTTACATGTGAGATGATGCCCATGTTGGTCATCTTCTGTAATTGGTCTACTTGTTTCATTAAGAACCAGATTTGAATTTCCCGCCAGGAATGCAGAGCTCTAACCTAATGCAAAACAAAATAGGAGCAGAGAATTTTGCTGGATTCAAGAACATATGGGATGAATATATTCTCCCATTATTTCCTTGGAGAGTTAATACATTGGTGGAGTTGAATGGCAACTTCTGGTGATAGCTGCTCTTTGTGCTGTGACTCACATGAAGACTTGAATATAGGGACAGTGAAGCACAATCAAGGATAAAAATATTCAAAGTAGAACAGCTTCTTGTAAAGAAAGGCATGGAAGTAAAATTCTTACCCTCAGTTTTTTATCTGCTTTGAACACCACTCTAAGGATGATTTCAATGCTTTAAAAAAAGAAGAGCGAAAAGCATTCTGAAAAGTGATGAAGGTAACAAGATTAAGACTTTTAATGTATATACAAAAGGAATTTTTGTTATCACTTGAAAGTTGTTTTGATGTGAGTCTGCTGAAGTACAAACAAGGACTTCATGAGAAAATTAGAATGTGCCAACATGGATAATTGAATAAACAGATCCAGTAACAAAATCCTTGCATGGTTCTTTGATTTGCAGAGCTACTTGAAAGGACAATCACTTCCTGCAAGTGATCTCCATCATTTATAAGAGAATGAAGATATTTTGGTGACTTTCGAAGGTTTCCTTTTGAAAGACTAATTCAGCACTCATTAATGGTAGCAGAATGTTTTCTTCAGCTAATTGTTCACTGTGATCATGGAATTCTGAATATTCTGCAAAAAAGAGGGTTTTTCTTTCATGAATATATCTCTCTTGTGACTCATGAGTGAAAACCAGCATTCCTTTTAATATTTTTTTCTAGCTGCACAGGCTGGCAAGGTCTGTGAATGGCAGCAACTTTCAGTATTGGAAATCAATGTTGCAATTGGCATGACAATCGCTGAGCAAGGAATCTTGAAGGAGTTACGTGCATGCACAGCCATGCAGTTTAGAGGGAAGCTGAAAATGTGCTGCTGGTTAAAGCACAGCAGGTTAGGCAGCATCCAAGGAATAGGAAATTCGACGTTTCGGGCATAAGCCCTTCATCAGGATTCCTGATGAAGGGCTTATGCCTGAAACGTCGAATTTCCTATTCCTTGGATGCTGCCTAACCTGCTGTGCTTTAATCAGCAACACATTTTCAGCTGTGATCTCCAGCATCTGCAGACCCCATTTTTTACCCAGTTTAGAGGGAATGTTGGTTAGAATGCTGTCTGAATGTAAGGTTTTTGTAAATCTTCTGTAGGCTTCTTATTTTCTGCCAGGAAAGCTTATTTGGGCTATTTGATAGCTAGACTTACAGTTACATTGCCTCACTGAAGTAGTTAAACTGTGACAGTTCTTGTAGAATTCTTAAATGTGCAAGCTTGTTCAGAAATTCGATTTTAAACTTTGCCAAGACATTCTTCACTTATAAGAGCTCAGTACTCTGGCTTACTGATTTTTTTTATTCATTCATGGGATGTGGGTCACTGGCTGCCCAGCATTTATTACCTGTCCTAGTTGTTTTTGAACTGATTGGCTTGCTAGGCTATTTCAGAGGGCAGGAAGAGCACAGCAGTTCAGGCAGCATCCAAGGTGCAACGAAATCGACGTTTCGGGCAAAATGCCTGCCTTGAAGAAGTTTTCCTCCTCTCTCTACAAGAATCTCAGGGAGTCCCTCTCCCACTGCAACTCCCAGCTCATTTGCTGTGCCCTGAAGCTCTTCAACCATGTCGTGAAACAAACTTGCTACCACAGCCGCATTTGCTTCCTCAGTGCCTGCCTCCGTAACTAACTTATCCGAGACGGACTCTGGACCACCTTTAAACCAGCAGATTCGGACCCGAACAGGACAAACAGTACAGACTACGGATTCAAAAACACCAGCAACAGTCCTTCTTCAAGATCCTCTCCTCCATGCTCGCAGCAATGCACTGGCACCTAACCTCTCTACAGTCAGCTCTGCCTCAGCTGAGGGCCACACTCTCTCAGAATTGCAAAGGACCCCCTTTATTCCTGATGAAGGGCTTTTGCCCGAAACGTCGGCACTTGGATGCTGCCTGAACTGTTGTGCTCTTCCAGCACCACTAATCCAGGATCTGGTTTCCAGCATCTGCAGTCATTGTTTTTACCTTATTTCAGAGGGCAGTTGAGTTCAACCACATTGCTGTGGGCCTGGAGTCACTTGTAGGTCAGACAGGTGAGGATGGCAGATTTTATTCCCTGAATACATCAGTGATCCAGATGGGTTTTTTCAGGCAATCATTTCACAGTCATCAATAGATTCTTAATTCTAGATTATTACTGAATTCAAATTTCACCATCTGCCAATACAGGATTCAAACCCAGAACAATAGCTGAGTTTCTGGATCAATAGTGTCGTGATAGTACCACTAGGCCATTGCATCCTCTTGATTTCCTTTACAACTTCCAACTACAAAATATATAATCAAATAATTTACGCACATTGAATAGTAACATGATTGACTTAGACTTAAGGATCTATTTTTTCTGGACAGAGTTTTATTAGGGGCAGCATGGTGGCTCAGTGGCAAGTCTTGCTGCCTCACAGCATTAGGGATCCAGGTTCGATTCCAGTCTTGGGTGACTATCTGTGTGGAGTTTGCATATTCTCCCTGTGTCTGCATGGGTTTCTTCTTGGTGCTCCGGTTTCCTCCCACAAACCAAAGTTGCGCAGGTTAGATGAATTGGCTATGCTAAATGGTTAGGTGCATTAGTCAGGGGTAAATATAGGGTAGGGGAATGAGTCTAGGTGGGTTACTCTTCAGAGGGTCGATGTGGACTTGTTGGGCCAAATGACCTGTTTCCACACCAGAGGTATTCTTTGATTCTAGTGACTAAGAGTTGTTATACTTCTACCTGATGGGCTTTTCCTGAGGATAGAAGTTTATTTTTTCTGTAATTATGTCAAGCTCACATTGATGTTCTCTGTGAATAATCGAAAAGTCTTGTTACATATAATTTGTTTTCATTTTTGCAGAAGTAGCATATTCACTCTATCTGACACTGCCAAGGCCTTGAACTCTCTCCTTTCAATTATTCAAGATCTCTTTCTAATTCCATAATTCTGAATATACCAGATTCTGTGGTCACTTTACTGGAAATCTTTTAAGCTTCACTTGCTTACATTAGTGATTGAACTAGGACAAGGTTACTTGCTTGCTTTGCAGTAATAGTCTGGCTTTCTACTCTGGAAAGAACTTTTTCACACAATTGTGAGGGCAGTTGCTATTTTGATGGATTCTATGTGATAAGTAAACAACTATTCTTATTGTGTACCTTCTTCAAAAATGACTCACTCTCCTTAAAGAAACAGCTAGAGTTTGAGGAACATGGCCATCTGAATGCAAATATATAGGATGCTTTGAAGTTTCAGATTCTAGTAAATAAACAACTGATGTGATGGTTTCCTTCTCTATAACTATGGTAATTGGTTCCTTTAAAAGATTGAGGGAGGATTCATATGACCCACTAGACCAATCAGGGTTAGACTGTAGTATCTGCACGAGGTGTGTGGGGGGCTTACCCTTGAACTAAATTGAGGATCTAGGCATGTAAGGACCATGTGCTGTACTCTATAAATAAGTGTTATTTATTGTATTAAATTATTGTGATTATAAATTAACTGGCAAAGCCAAGCTTTGAAGGTTTTCCATTGGTGATGAGGTAAAATCCAGCAACTCACAAAAGTCAGACAAGTGCAATCGGCAAAGATGAGAACAGTTAAATACCTCTTTTCAAAAGATAACAGCTGTTCAATCTGCCTTCAGAGGATTGGGTACATCATTTAAAATTGTTTTTCTGTGCTATTTAAATAGAGGGGGAGGAGGAACAAAATAATTTTGTTAACTGCATGTAGGACATAGTCTGCTGTGAATCTTAATGTCCTTGGAAGCCTAAAATATTTGCAGAGATTGGAGTTAGTCAAAAGTTACAATCACCCCAAGGCCTCAATAATTTTACAGTGTTACAAGTTTAGTTTGACTGGGAGAGCCCAGGTGAGACTATTGCACAGTTCATAGTGAGGCTCAAAGAGATTACAGACCATTATGATTTTGGGGCTACATTCAATGAAATGCCAAGAATGTGATAATGCTGACACTTTAAAATGTTATTTTGTTCCTTTTTTTTAGAAAGAGATTGTAAGACAGAGGCACCAAGCAGTCTACCAGAACCACTAAAGTAAACGATGTGTGAGACTTTTAGGTATTTTTTTAAAAAGAGGTTGGAACAATAGAAGCAGCCTGAATGGTTGTAACTAGCTCTCGCAAACCAGATTTTTTTCAGTTATCCTTAGCTTTAGCATCAGAATCTGTCTGGGTCTCAGAAGAGTTGGAACTTTAGTGAATGATTCCTGGCTGCTATTTTCACTAGAATTTCTCATGTCATTTCCTCCTGTATTGGAAAACTGTGTGTAAGAACTGTGTTTGAATTTGCCTTTTTGCAAGAGGGTGTTTGTGGGATGTTACTATATTAGTATAGTTAATTAATAATAGGTACAGTTTCTATTATTCTGTTAAGTTTCTCAAAAGTTAAGTTATTATAAATTCTTCTTTCTTTTGTTGTATTTTAACTATAGTATTTAAATAAATTGTGTCTTGCTTAACGTTGAATAGTTTGACTAGTCACATCATGACCTGGAACATACAATTCACATCAACCTTAAAATACAAAGTTAGAGTCTCGGCTACCTTCTTAAAATATTTTGTGGTGGTCCGGTCTGGTCCGTGACAAATTTGGGGATTCTTGCCAGGATTGAAACCTATAATTCCATGTTGGGTTTAGGATTGTTGGACTCAAAGGCGGCTAGTGGAAAATGTTAGTGCCTTTTATTTCGGGTGTTGAATTCAGTTGGTTTAAACAGTGTTAGCCCAAGTAGTAATCTTTTGGTCGCTAAGCATTATCTAGGGGACGGAAGAAGTGACTTCAGGAGTCTTACAAATGTGAGCAAGGCAGAGCTATTGGACTTGGCAGACAAGGTAGAATTGGGGTTCCCTGTGTCCATGAGAAAATAGGAGGTAAATGCAGTAATAGATCAACATTAAAAATTGCTAGAAATGCTATAGGAATCTTTGGAAATTGCTAGAAATCAATTACAGGTGAAGCAACTTAGCTATGTAAAGGAAATGAAACAGTGTGAATTCCAATTAAAATTGAAAAAAAAAGAGAGAATTTGAACTTTGGAAGTTGGCAGTTAGAGAGAAAATCAGCTTATGAGGGTAGAGGTGAAGGTAGGCTGAGTGAGGAGGATAGTGATGGTAGTGATGAGCAAACTCATCATAGCCAAAGGCCTGGTGGGAATCTGTCCAAGCATTTCTTAAATTTGATGAGAAGGATGTAGAAGCCTTTTTTATTTCATTTGAGAAAGTAAACAAATGAAGTGGCTGGTGTCCATCTAGGTATTGTTGATCCAAATAAAATTGGTAGGTAGAGCTAGTGAGGTATTTGCATCACTATCAGTGGAGGTATCTGGGGGGGTATAATGAGGTGAAGAAAGCCAGCTAAAGTGTATATGAGTTAATTCCAGGAACCTACAGACAATGTTTCAGGAATTGAATGGGGGAACCTGGTCGAACATACATGAAATTTGAAAGGATCAAATAAAGTGATTTTGATAGGTGGATAAGGACATTAAAAATAGATCCAACATATAATGTTCTTACAGAGCAGAGAGTTAAAACTGCAAGATTAGCAGCTGGAATGGCTGATATGAGTTCATGAATCAAAGTTGGGCTTCTGACATCAATTTCAATCTGTAAAAGATAGAAATTGGGGAAATGGGAAATTCTCAGGTAGTAAGGGAAAAGGAGATCTCATTGCAGATAATAAAGATAGTTTCCTACAGGGTAAAAAGGGAACCCATGAAGGGGGAAGAGAAGTACAAAAGCTCAGGTTTTTTTCACTATAATAAAGTAGGCCACATGAAGTTGCAGTGTAAAAAAATCACTGGGAAGACAGATGTAAGAAAACAAGACAAGCAAATGAATTTTGTTGAAATGGTAAAGGAAAGCACAGTCAAAGCTAAACAGCTGCACCAGAATGTACAACCCAGTCAGGGGTTGATTAAGAAGAAAGTGCCAGATCTTCTTAAACCATTTACTTCTGAGTACAAGGAGGAGCAGTTGAAGGAATTACATTTTAAGAGATACGGGATCATGTCAATCTTTGACGTTAAGAGATGAGATATGTAATTCAGAAGAACTATTGCCAGAAAAAGTGATAATGTGTGGAGTTCATGGTAAAAGAAGTGCTCCATTAGGTAAAGTGAGGTTGGAGTGTTCGGTGAAAAGTGGAAAAATCATGTTAGGATAACTAGGGGAACTCCCAGCTCCAGGAATACAATTTCACCTTGGTAATATTATAGCTAGATCACAGGTGGGAATGCTGCCTACTGTGGTTCAAAAGCCACTGGAAAATTAAACAACTGAAGTATTAAAGGAAATTTATCCTGGGATTTTTTTTCTGACTGTGATAACAAGGTCAGAAAACATAAGTTGACACAGGAGGAGAAATCGAACAGTAAAGATAAAGAAGTTGAAGTACAATTAGTAAAGACCATGAGGAAAAAAACAAGGAGCAAGTGGAGGACGAAGTGGATATTTTTAGTTCAGAAAAATTAACTGAGTTAGAATAGAAAGATGAAAAACTGAAGCAGTTGTATTAACGAGCATACACAGAAGAAGAATCTGAATCTATCCTAGAATGTTACTATCTTAAAAATTATGTCTTGATGAGGAAATGGAGTTTATCAAATATTCAGGTGGATGAGAATTTGGCAGATGTTCAAGTTGTATTACCAATGGATTATAAAAAGGAGGTGTTACAGGTAGCACATAAATGACCAGTAGGTCGTCATTTGGGAGTAAGGAAAACTCAAGCCTCAATACAAAATCATTTTGACTGGCCTGGACTGCATAAGGATGGAGTTGAATTTTGCCAGACATGTCATACATGTCAGAAAATTGGAAAACTTCAGGCAGTTATAAAACCAGCACCTTTAATACCCATTTCTGCATTTGAGGAACTTTTTACAAGGGTCTTAATTAATTGATAAATGGAAATTAGCATATATTGACAATAATGGATGTGTTCACTAGATTTCCAAAGGCCATTCCATTACACAATATCACAACTAAAATGAATGTCGAGGAGTTACTCGGATTTTTCACTAGTTATGGACTACCCACAGAAATACAAATAGATCAAGGGTCAAACTTTTTAAAAATATATTTTTATTGAAAAATAGATTTTTTAAAGAGTGCAACAAATACAAAGCAATACAATTCAAAGCAATACAAAAAACACCAAAAAAAGTTAAAAAACCCAAACCGCGCTCATGTACAAATATATAAATATGTATTTCAAAATTTTAAAAACCTCAACTAACTACTTAACTGAATAAATTATAACTAACAACAAACTAATAACACAGCTCAGCAAAACAAAACACTAACTCTCAAATATCGAGAGCATTAATTTTCATCTATTCATACATTCGCAGTTTCCCCTCTCTGGATATTGAACTCATAAAGCACAATCGTTACAGCTATGTAAAATTCCTTATTAGTGTGGAGGACAAATCTGTGTCCAAGTATTCCAAAAAGGGACACTATGTTTAATAGAAATTCTCAGTTTTATGCTGCACCATACTTGTAAGAAAATCAATAGGGTATGCTCCATAAAAATCTTGTGCCAACCCGACAGGCTGGGGAATTTTCAGACACCCAACCTAACAAGATATTCTTTCTTGTGCAGAAAGTGAGGATGTTGAAAAGTTTTTTCTTATGCACATCTACAGGGAACACACTGGGCACACCAAGAAGAGGAGAGGTCAGGTCCTTCTCCACCCTTACACCTCTCCAATGCACCTGCTACAGCGCTCCAGTATGTTTGAAGCCTACCACAGGACCAGAGATAATGGGTAAGAGTGCCCATGCTAACTTTAGACTTGGAGTATGTTGAAGATACCCTGTTTTTAAATTTTGACAAATGATCTGGAGCCAAGCAGACACTGTGGAGAATCTGCAACTATAAAGCATGGTTCCTATTACAAATAGATATCTTTCTTGTTTTTTTCCCCAAATATTTTCCCATGCCTCTGAGGAGACCTCAATGCCTAGCTCTCTCTCCCATACCTTGCAAAGTTGATCAAATTGATCTGAGTGGCAACCCCCCAACTGATGATATAAAGTGCTGACAGAAAGCGCACCTTCCTGTCTATGTCAGATTTGTAGGGATCAATCAAAAGTTAAGTTCTTTTTTAAATAAAATCCCTAACTTTAAAAAAAAGTCCCTGTTAGATAGCTCGTATTCCCGTGCTAACTGATCAAAAGACATCATTGTGTCTCCTTCAAATAAATCACCCTCACAAGACACACCGCTAGCTGCCCAATGTTTGAACCCTGAATCCATCATCCCAAGTTGAAAAACCAGCATACCCACTATAGGTGTTAAGAAAAGATGTTTTGCCAATATTGCCTTCCCTCTGCCGAATTGCCCTCTCTGCTTTAACAGAATTGATAACTATTGGGCTATGGCATATTCCTTAATTTTCCTCATCTTGTCCAAAAACAGCAAGCTAGTAAGGGGGCAACTTGCCTGAGAGGTTTCGATATCAAACTGTATTGAAAGAGTGTCCCCACAAGCCCAATCACTTACTTAAGATCAAAGCAAGCTTAGTTGATAGTTTTTAATGTCTGGGAGATCCACTTCCCCCCCAGTCTGTGAGGCAATTGCAGTTTAGCTAATTTAGTAAGGGGCCACTTAAGATGCCAAATAAAAGAGCTGAACCAGCTGTTCAGCCTCCTGAGCATTTGCTTATTGAAAATCAGGGGGAACATCCATACAGGGTACAACAAACAGGGGAAAATATTCATCTTAATAAGCACTATCTGACTTAACCATGAGACCAGAAGTGCCTTCCATCTTTGAAAGTCTTGTTTGATTTTGTTGAATAATTGAACAAAACTAGCTTTAAACAACCAATCAAGAACTGGAGTGACGAGTATGCCCAAATACATAAAACCACGCTGTGATCGCTTAAATGGGAATCGAGATTCGCCCGCGAGATCTTGCACCTTTGTAAGACCACCCATAGACACAGCCTCTGATTTTGCAAAATTAATCTTGTACCCCGAAAAAGTGCCAAATGAGCTGATGCATTATATCAGGCGAGGCACTGAAACTGCTGGATTTCACAAAAAAATGAGGATGTCAGCGTACAACAAAATCTTATGTAATTTTGACCCCACTTCCGCAGCCAATGTCTATGAATGGCCTCCACCAATGATTCAATCACCAAGGTTAAAAGCAATGGCGAAAGGTGACAGTCCTATTGGCTGTCCCTAAAAATGCTCAAGTTGTTTGATCATATCCAGTCGGTGATGACCGCAGTGAGAGGTTCACTGGAGAGAACTTTTATCCATGTTACAAAGGCTTTGCCCAAGCCAAACCACTCTAGAGTATAAAAAAGGTACAGCTACTCAACTTGGTGAAATGTCTTCTCTGCATCTAGAGAAATCACCAATCCCTGTATTGACAGCTGTTGACACACTTGAATTACATTAAGCAGCCTCCTAACATTATTGGAGGATCTGCGGCCCTTTATGAAGCCTGTCTCGTCCTTTTAACAATAGAAGGTAACACAATCTCCAGCCTTAATGCAAGAGTCTTAGAGAGGATTCTAAAGTCAATATTTAAGAATGAAATGAGCCTGCAAGAAGCACAGTCCTCCAGGACCTTCCCTTTTTTAAGAAGAAGAAAAATATTGGCCTCTCTTAGAGATGGCGGGAGACAACCATGACTAGATGAATCATTGAACATGTCAAGCATCGTTCCTGACATGCTTATAAATTCCTTATAGAATTCACTAGGTGGTCCATCAGAGCACCTCTTGCTCTGATAAGGGGGCATTGAGAAAAGCCTCTTGTTCGAGGGGTCACACTTGGGAGATCCAGATCCTTGAAAAAGAAGTCCATCTTGACCTGCCCCTCCTCACAACCCCTAAATTGGTATAATTCAGAGTAAAATCTCTGGAACGCCACATTAATCTTTTTGGAATCACATGTTAGGTTCCCAGACTCTTCCCTAATCAACATAATGGCTCGAGGGGCCTTTTCCTGGCGAGATACACAAGGTACTTGCTCAGTTTGTCACCATGCTCATATTATTTTTGTTTAGCGAAAATAAGATCCTTCTTTGCTATCTGCATGAGCATGGAATTCAATGCAGACTGCAGCACCATAAGCCTTGGTAGTTTGGCAAATGAGGGCCTGTCAAGGTAAGCCTTCTTAGCTGCCTTCGAGGAAATGTTGCTGCTTGCCCTTCTGCTGCTTCCTACTGGCAGAGTAGGAAATAACTAACTCCTGGCATAGGCTTTGGCAATTTCCCAAAGAACAATGGGCTACTAATCAAGCCTGAATTAATGTCTAGAAATGCCCAAAACTCCTTAGGGAAGTACTCCACAAACTTATGATCCATTCGCCAGTGCTTCGGACCCACTATAGCATTCTTAATCTGAACCAATTGGTGATCAGAAATAGTATTACTACCAATCATATAAGATGCCACCAAATCCAGGTTGCCATGGGAGTCAGAAAAAAAAATCCCTGGTGTGACATCTGTGTAGATTGGAAAAAACATAAAATCCCTGGCTGTAGGGTGGGGACACCTCCAGGTGTCCACCAACTCTAATTCCACACTCAAATCCAGTTTAGTTTGCACAGATGGTATCCGGGGGTGGGGGGGGAGAGGGGAAGGTGGTGGCCTTTGGGCAACCTGTCGACCGTGTAATCCATAAGACAATTAAAATCTCCCCCTATAATGATATGCTGGGACTCGAGACTGATCAACTTAGAGAAATTTGAGGGGATGGGTCAGAGGGCAAAAAATATTTAAAACAACATATTCTTCCCCATTTATCAGGGCTTTAAGGATTACAAACCTCCAGTGGGTGTGTCCTTAACACACTCCAGTAACTTAAATGGGAGATTCTTCCTAACCAACATAGCCGCTCCCCTACTTCTGGTATTAAAAGATTAAAAAGTAAACCTGATCAAAGGCATTCTGCTGTAATTTCAAATGCTCCCTATCATCCAAGTGTGTCTCTAGTAACAAAGCAATATCTACCGTTTCCTTTCAAATATTCAAGAGTACCTTTTTCCTCTAATTGGTGAGTGACTCCCCTTGATGTTCCAGGTGCACCATTTAATCAAGGTCATTAGCCATAACCTTCTCCAGTAACATTTGGATTCCAGAGAGGAGGAACTCGAATCACAAATCTCCAAGCCTTAGTGTCGTAAGATCCATTGAACCTAAAAACTATATAAACTAAAACCACTACAGTTAACCAACCTACAAAGCTATCAAAAATTATATACAACGAAAACTAAAAAACAAACCAACATATATAGTGCTAATGGCGCTGAATAGGGGAACTCGCCCCCTGCCCAAAGAGGGCATCCTAAAACCCAACTTCCCATCCTGCTGCCAATATTGCAGCCAGGGGGCATTTAAATACCTGGACTGTAGTAAGCAACCATTCTCCCTCCTCCTAGCTAGAGCCGAACTGCAAACACAAGCAGAAAAGAAAGAAAATACACCATGATATAACAATGTGAACAAAGACATCTTGGGAAAAAAAAGCTAAGTACCCCATCATCCTTTGGTATAACTTAACTTAGAAGTTGAAAGTACATATCCAAATCGTCCTCAAGCATAGTTTAGACCAAATTATTACCAATTTTAAAAAGGAAAAGAAAGCCCCAACCAGACCTCCTTATTTAAAAAAAAGTTAGAGAAATACCCAAACAACACTATTATTTGTACATACTAAATTGTTCAGATTAAGTTAATTTGACCACAAAGTCTCTTGACTTCTCCGACGTGTCAAAGAGATGTACAGATCCATCTAAGGTGTTCCAAAGCACCACCGGATACCTCAGAGAGTACTGGATCCTGAGCTCCCTCAGTCTTCTCTTGACGGCATCATAGTATTTTCTTTTCCAAATCACTGGTGCTGAAAAGTCCTGGAAGAACATGATCTTAGAGCCCTCGTAAGCTAGGACCTTCGGATACTTCCTCTGGGTTCTGGAAGTTTCCACATTTCTCTCATTATCTCGACAAAGATGAAACTGCACCAAGATAGGACAAGGACACTGGTCCAGACCTGACTTCTGCGCTGTGACCCAATGAGCCCTCTCAATCTTCAAGCTTCTCATTCCAGCATCCAAGTTAAGGAATTTTGGCAGCCAGTCCTCAATAAATTTCACCTGCCACTCACCTTTCTTACCCTCCGGCAGACCGACGATCTGCATATTTTTTTCTCCTGCCCCTGTTCTTGAGGTCATCAACCTGGTCAAGCAAATTACAGAACTGCATCTCCAGGTACTGGATCCTATCCTTGGAGGAACTGGTATCAGCTTCCACCACTACAACTTTGCATTCTATCTCATCCATCATTTTCTCCAGGTCTCCCAGCTGCTGTTCATGTTTCTTCAGCATGATAGAGATTGGGGCCAGCTTCTCCTATATCTCCTTGCTCAACATTTCATGAGATTTCACAAACTCCTTCACCAGAACCAGGTTGGAAATAGGGTCCAAGGTTCCTGCAGGCTGGGCCCAGCCTCGGATGTACCTCCTTCCTTCTTCGGCATCCCTAGACAGCGAAAAACAAGGTAAGTTGCTCTCTAACAGTTTCCTGGGACTCCACGACCTTTCTGGAGTCCCAGGATATCGTAGTGGTCCGGGTAGGGTGGCTTAGGACTTTGTCCCACTTACGATGTGGTACAGAGCTCTACAACACAATCTTCCTAGATTGCTGCCATCTTGGACCCCTCAAGGGTCAAAATTTGCATTAAGATTAGTCAGGGAAGTTTTGGATAGCTTAGGAATAAAACAATTTAAATCTACTGTGTACCATCTAGAATTCCAGAAAGCATCAGAACGGTGGCATCAAACTTTAAAGACCATGTTGGGGGCTTACAGACAAGACTGTCCAGATGATTGGTATAAAAGAATTCTGTTTGAACTTTTTGCAATTAGAGCAGCATTAAATGAATCTACCAAATTCAGGGCATTTAAATTAGTTTTTGGGCATGAGTTGAGAGGACCAGTGAAATTCATTAAGGAGAAATTGGTGAATCAGAGATTGCATATTTGGATTACATATCAAAATTTAGGGGAAGCTTAAGTTGAGTGGGTGAATTGGCTAGACAGGTTTTAAAAGCAACACAGCATATAATGAAACAGGAAGCAGACAATAAATCAGAAATTCGCAATTTTGCTGGTGGAGGTAGTGTTAGTGTTACTTTTGGTGATTTGCGAACCTTTTAAACACAGGGGCTAGTGGACCATATCAATTGAAAGGAAATTGAGTGAGATGAATCATTTGATAAGAATGTCATATGGAAATAAATCTCACAGAGTGTGTTATGTAAATAAAAAATGTATTTTGATAGGGGAGGAAAGCAAATGGAGAATGTGTTATTGATTTCAACATGAAGTGAAGAACCAAGTTCACAGGATTCCGAGTTGGCCATTCCTCTAGTTAAATTGGACAACGAGAAAGTTGTCAAAAATGGGGATAAATTATTGAGTTACCTTCCAGAGGAAAATCGAAATGACCAGGAAGAGATATTTCTATCACAGGGGCAGATATGTGGGAATAAGGTGAGAAATACTAATGTAGATAATGTAGATAACTACACATAATGTAGATATAGGAAATGCTGATCCAAATCAGCAATATCCTTATAGACCTCACCCTCTAAAGTTGGTATAAGTTTAATGAACGCGTACTCAAAGACAACATAATCAAAATGGGTTATAGTGACCGGTAATGGTGCCAAAACCAGATATTACCCAATGATTATGTGTGGGCTACTGCAAAGTCAATGGAATTACAAAGTCTGATTCAAATCCTTCTCCATGTTTGGAAGAATGTGTCATCACTTGTATTTCTAAATTGGACTTACTGAGAGAATATTAGCAGGTGCAGTCTATTCTGGTATAACGCAAATTGGTTTTAACGCGATTGAAGAATTTAAATCATTATTTGTAGAAACGTGAACTTGCCTTACCTGTATTGACTATAATGTGATTCTGGCTCCATTAGTTTGAATGGCACTGCTATTGTGCAATTTTTGATAACACGAGAACGGAACTATCGCGTTATATCAGAACTGACTGTACCTGTATCCTAAACCTTAAACAGCAAAGTCATACATGGAAGCAACATTTGCAGCATTTATTGCAATTGTTAGATCAATACATGTACTGTTTGGGAGGCAAGATTGATGATAAGTCTGCCTAAAAGTGAATTTACAGAGTCATGTTCCTGGGTCATGTTATTGTTTATGGACAGATGGCCCTATGGAATGTGAAAATAAAGGTTATTGGGAAGTTTCCCATACCATTGACGAAGAGAGCAGTACTGCAATTCTTGAGATTGAGGGAGTTTTATCAGAGGCTATATTGAATTTTAACACATGGTTGTTTCACTCACTGACTGAGGAGGCACAGAAAATTTCAGCAGACTGTCAGATGATATTTGACAGCCTGAAAGCTGTGTTAACCACTGCCCCAGTATTAGCCTCACCTAATTACGCAAAGCCATTCAAGGCAACTATCCATGCGAGTGATGGGGTGATTTGGACTATACCAATTTAAAGTCATGCCATTTGGTATGAAAAATGCACCAGTCACATTTCAAAGACTAACCAATAAAGTAATTTCTGGATTAACCAATTATGTGGTGTATATCAATTACCTGGTGATTTTTAGTCATATATGGAAGGAACATTTGCAGAATTTATTGCAGTTGTTAGATCAATACATGTACTGTTTGGGAAGCAGGATTGGTGATCAATCTAATTATGCAAAGCCATTCAAGGCAGCTATCCATGCGAGTGATGTATGTGTCGGTACTACACACTTACAAAAAGATGACGAGAAGATAGAAAGACCTGCAAGGTATGTGAAGGTTTGCAGCTCAGGATGAGGTTTAGGGTGTAGGTTTGCTCGCTGAGCTGTAGGTTTGATATCCAGACATTTCATTACCTGGCTAGGTAACATCATCAGTGGCAACCTCCAAGTGAAGCGAAGCTGTTGTCTCCTGCTTTCTATTTATATGTTTGTCCTGGATAGGGTTCCTGGGATTTGTGGTGATATCATTTCTTGTTCCTTTTCTGAGGGGTTGATAGATGGTATCTAGATCTATGTGTTTGTTTATGGCATTGTGGTTGGAGTGCCAGGCCTCTAGGAATTCTCTGGCATGCCTTTGCTTAGCCTATCCCAGGATAGATGCGTTGTCCCAGTCGAAATGGTGGCTTTTTTCATTTGTATGTAGGGATATGAGGGAGAGAGGGTCGTGTCTTTTTGTGGTTAGCTGGTGTTCGTATATCCTGGTGGCTAACCTTCTTCCTGTTTGTCCTACATAGTGTTTTTGGCAGTCCTTGCATGGAATTTTGTAGGTGACATTGGTTTTGTCCATGGGTTGTACTGGGTCTTTTACGTTTGTTAGTTTTTGTTTGAGAGTGTTGGTGGGTTTGTGTGCTACTAGGATTCTGAGGGGTCTTAGTAGTCTGGCTGTTATTTCTGAGACTTCTTTGATGTATGGTAAGGTGGTTAGGGTTTCTGGCTGTGTTAGGTCTGCTTGTCGTGGTTTGTTCCTGAGGAATCTGCGGACTGTAATTTTGAATATCTGTTCTTCTTGAATACGTTGCATAGGTGCTTATCATTGCAGGTATTCAATTTGAAAATTATATATGTGGCACGATGAGAAAATGTAATTGCCGATGCATTGTCATGACTTTAATGAAGAAAGATGGAGATGTTCGGTGGCAGGAGTAAATAACTGAAATAGAATTTAATCATGAATGATTGCATTCTTAGAGTCAATGTAACGTATATGTATTGTAATGTTTTAATGCAATATGAATAAGGACTTTAAAATGAAGTCATTTTTGTATATTGCAGAATTAGAGCTTCAGTGAATGAGTCCTAGCTGCTACTGTCTCTGGAATTTCTCTTCATGCCACTTCCTCCTGAATGGAGAACTGCATGCAGGAATATGTGTCTAAATTTGCTTTTTGCCAAGGAGGTGTTTATGGGATGTTACTATATTGGCACAGTTAATTGGTAATAGGTACTGTAACTATTATTTGGTTATGTTTTTCACATTTCTGATGAAGGGCTTCTGCTTTTTCTTGGATGCTATCTGACCTGCTGTGCTATTCTTGCACCATACTTTTCAACTAGGTTTGCCAATAGTTAAGATATTCTAAATTCCCATTTCTGGTGTTTTTATTTAAACCCTACAGTTAAAATACATTATGTTTTGCTTAATGTTGAGTTGTTTAACCAGTCACATCACATCTGGGACCTGCTCCTCATATTTCCAATTAAAATGAGAAAAAAAATCTAGAACAAGGGATCATTTAATGTGTGGCATTAATAATGAAGCCATATAAAATAAGCTTTTGGAAAAATCAACATAGATTTAAATAAATTGCTGAAGATTGTGTTCGCCATGGAGAGTGCAGAAAAGGCTGCCGAGGAGTTACAAAGTTTTTGAGCAGTGTAGGCTCAAAAGCACCTGATGGGGTGCTGAACCTCAAGGAACAGTGGTGTCTGGAATGAAAGGCATGGGCCCAAGCATAGAAATGAATATAGAAACTAGAAAACCCAGAGGCTACAGATGATTAAACCAACAGCCTTGAATAGACCCTGAGTATGCAGAGTGTTTCAGATGTCAGAAAAGCCAACCCCCAGAACTGAGCAGATTTAAGGATGTTAAATGTTTCCAGTGTCAAAAAAAAGGAAATTTGAGGTATAAGTGCAAGTATAATCAGAGCCCGCCTAGGACTTGTAAATTGAACAATGCATCACCAGTGTACCATAGATAAGATAGTTCTCAGGCAGAGGGGACAGACATGTCTGTCAATAATGTAAGACGCCAGCAAAGTAGTTCCAATCACAGTGGTAAGTACAAAGATGTTATGGTTGGAAGTGGACAGTAGGGCCTCTGCCACCATTGTTGGGGAGTAGACCTACCAGTATCTTCAAGAAGGGATCTGCTCCCTGAAGTCCAGGGAGCAGGGAAGGCCATTAAAATAATGGGTACAACACTGGTTCCAGTGAGCTACTAGCAGAAATTCACTCAGTTGACTTCAGTCATGGTGCTGGTCAGAGTTTGATGAGGTGTGGCTGGGTCCAAGAGATCAAGTTAAATTGGCTAGAGATTTTTAGCATTTAAGAAGGGGTCTGCACAAAATCATCATTAAGTGCAGAGATATTTTCTATGAAGAACTGGGAGAAATTAAAGAAGTAAAGACAAGAATCCATAAGAATCTGGGAAGCCACTTCTAGACTTTTCAGAACTATGTCTATGCCTTATACTTTATAAGAGAAGTTGAAAAGGCTGGAGAGCCTAGGCATCATTCAGTCAGTGTGATGGGCAGCACCTATTGTACCAGTTAAAACTATTTGCATCCGTGGGAATTACTAGCTGATGGTTAACCAGTTGCAAAGCTAAGTAATTACCCCACTCGCAAAATTAAAGATGTATATGCAAATCTGGCTGGGGGTCAAATATTCACCAAGTTAGACATGAGTCATGCCTACAGGAGCTGCAGCTGGACAAACCCTTTAGGGAACATGAGACTATAAACACTTATAATAGGTTGTACTAATATACCCGCTTGCTCTTTGGAGTTTTATCAGTGTCAAGAGTGTGGCGCTGGAAAAGTACAGCAGGTCAGACGGCATCCGAGGAGCAGCAGAATCAAGGTTTAAGGCATATGCCCTTCATCAGGAATCATCAGTTTCATCAATATGCACTATATTGTAAAGAACCACAGAACGTTTACTGGAAGACTTGCCGGGTGTTGTGTACTTGCATGACGTATTAGTAGAAGGACCTACGGAAGAACACGGCAAAACTAGAGAAGTATTAAGAAGGCAGGAGGGTGCCTCAAGACCAAGGAGTATACCTTCCAAGCAAATGAGCAATTTACTTAGGTTATCAGGTGAATGCACAGGGATTGCATCCCTTAGAGGACTAACTGAAAGCAATCAAGGAGGCACTGGCCCCTAGGAATACCTTGAAACTTATATCTTTTCTGGGAATGATTAACTTTTTTGGACATTTCATCCCAAACCTGTCAATGATGTCAACTCCACTTCATGTATTGTTCTAAAAACACTGGAGGCGGGTCTGGGAAGCACTTTACCAAAGGAGATATTTAACAAAATCAAGCAGATGTTTACTGTTACACTTCCACCCAACCAAAAAGATATTATTAAAACATGATGCATCCACATGTGGTGTTGGTGCAGTTCTTTCCCAAAGAATGGGTGATGGATAGGACAGACTTATGGGATATGTGTCAAGAGCCCTTACAAGCACAGAGAAAAACTAGTCACAATCAAGAGAGAGGACCAAGTGTTCATTTGTGGCATCAAAAAGTTCCGTCAATATTTATATGGGTCAGACATTTCACTGTACTGATGAACCACAAACCACATTTGGAGTTTTTCAAGAAAGATACTGCAATTCTACCCGTAGCTTCAGTCCAGATACAATTTTGGGCATTGTTGTTGTCAGCTAATAAACATTGTTGCAGGACACAAATAGCCAATACAGATGCTCTGAGTCGTATCCCCTTGCCAGAGCTCGATTCATTCCCTACAATACCGGAAAAGATAAGAATGGCCATGAATTTTCTAAAAACCTTGCCTGTGTCAGCCCAACAAATTAAGTGCTAGATTGTCAAAGGTGAAATAGATTATATTGATTGGCTGGCAAACAGGGGAATTTCTGAAGAAATGTACCTTCAACACATGAGGAGTTATGAGGATTATATGTCCTTTGGGGATAAACTGTGGTCATTCTTGGGATAGGAAGAAAATTGTTCCTGGAAGAGTTACACAGTGCCCATCCAGGTGAGCCTAAAATGAAGATATTAGCAAGAAGCTACATTTGGTGGCATTGCATCAATGCAACAATTGGAGTGGTAAAGCATTGCAATCAGTGCCAATTTCAGCAGAAGTTAACTGCCAAAGCTTCACTACATTCATGGGATTACCCAAGTCCATGAGGGTTGAGGGCCTACATTGACTATGTGGGATCATTTATAGAAACAGTTTTGTTATTGGACACCCATTTGAAGTGGATAGAGGTGTTCAAGATAAAAACCGTAACTGCGTGCCAGTTTAAAAATTGCACCAGTCTTTCACAGTCCATGCTGCACCAGATGACCATATTGTGGACAACGGAGCAAGTTTTATTGGTCCAAGTTTCAGAACTTGATGAGTTGAAATGGAATAAAACATATTAAATGGCACTGTACCATGCTTCATCAAATAGACTGGCCATGACAGCAGTGCAGACTTTTGCAGCTGAGTTGAAGAAGCAAACATTTCATTTTTAAACATCAAGTTGACTAGGTTTCTGCTATTATCTAAGGTCACCTAAAATTTGACTACAGGCTTCACTCCAGCTGAGTTGCTAATGGGTGATCAGTTGAGGATCAGGTTAAACCTGATGTTCCTAAATTTAGCAGGAAGACTGGAAAAAATTCAGAGGAACCAGAAAAGGGGCCATGATTTATTTAAAAGTGCAAGACCTTTCAAGATAGATAATCGAGTGTTAGTTTTGATAATGGACCAAACTGGTTTTCAGGGATCGTCATAATGTACAGAGCAAGATTTTAAAGAAGCATGTAGACCACTTGTGAGAGTGACAACTGTTTCAAGGGCCAATGTTATGATCTGATTCAATGGCACCTGCAGGAAGTGTTGTGAATTGCTCAAGAAGTGAACTGTCATATCAGACAATAACAGGCCAATTGCTACCCCTAAGAAACAGTGGAAATTGAGAAAAGTAAAACAATGACACAAGGGTAAGTCTTTGTGAAATAAGTCCAATAATAACCATGTCATTAGAAGAACTTCAGTCAGTAGTCCTATATCTCACTAAATCTAAGTAATTCAATCTGTCCTTTTTCTTGTAATGTTCATTATTATGACTACTTCGTAACATTGTAATTTAGTTATTTCAATGTGTCATAGGGACTTTAATGAAAGGGATGTAGTAGTTCGTCCCTCCTGCCTGCGGGAGTCATGTGACTTTTTGGTCCAATCAGGAATGGTGGGAATCTGCATGAGCTATTTGGGGACTTGCCCAGCAACTTAATCAGGGATCTACAAATGTAAGGAACATGTATTCTGTAAATAAGTGTTATCAGTTGCCTTAAATCATAGTTCTTCTCTGGTTAACTTATAAAACAAAGCTTTGAAATTGTTACAATAACTGTCTTGAACGATTTGGAGATGCTGGTGTTGGACTGGGGTGTACAAAGATAAAAATCACACAACACCAGGTTATAGTCCAACTAGTTTAATTGGAAGCACACTAGCTTTCGGAGCGACGCTCCTTTATCAGGTGATTGTGAAGGGTTCGATTGTAACACAGAATTTATAGCAAAAATTTGCAGTGTGATGTCACTGAAATTATACATTGAAAAATTGATTGTCTGTTAAGCCTTTCACCTGTTAGAATACAGTGATAGTTTCACTTCTCTCATGTGTAAATCACAAAACCCTTCTTTTTAAAGTTGCATTCTCAGGTTAGCTGCTAACAATAGTGATAGCTAGACAATATGTTGAAGGCGTTAGACACCTGTGTTCTCTGTCTATGACCTGATGTTTAGATTGATTCTAATCTAAGAAGTGAGATAACAGTGTTTTACATAAATTCCTGCAGTTTTTGAGCTCAGAGTTCTACATGAATGTATGCAGTTTTTGAGCAAAGTGCAATGTAACTCTGCAACACAAATTCACCACACAAAATATATGTATGCATGTGGGTCTTTGTCTGTCTGTGTGTGTGTGTCTGTCTGGGGTGGGGGTTGTGAGTGTGAGAAAGTGTATGTGTGTGTGTGTGTGTGTGTGTAGTGGATGCAGAGTGTCTTAAGTCTGCGAGGGGGTGCATGTGTGAGCGTGGGAGTGTCTGTGTCTATAAGGGTGTGTGTGGGTGTCTGTGTGTACCTGTGTCCGTGTGTATGTGAGAGTGTGTGTGTAGTGCAATGGTGGTCACCTGTAATGTGACATGAACCCAAAGTCCTGGTTGAGGCCATCCCTTTGGGTACCGAACTTAGCTATCAGCCTCTGCTCGGCCACTTTCCTCTGCTGACTGTCCCAAAGTCCACCTTGGAGGATGGTCACCCGAAGGTCCGAGGCTGAACTGGGAGGGAACCCTCCTGTCTGCTGATTGTTGTGCAGTGCCCATTCATCCGTTGTCGTAGCCTTTGCTTGGTTTCTCCAATGTACCATGCCTCCGGGCATTCTTGCCTGCAACGTATAAGATAGACAATGTTAGCTGAGTCACATGAGTACCTGCCATGTACAAGGTGTGAGGTGTTCCCACGCGTAATAATGGCATCTATATCCACAAGCTGACACGTCTTGCAGCATCCACCGTGGCAGGGTTGTATGGAGTTGTCCTGAGAGCCGGGCAGTTTGCTATGAACAATGATCAGTTTGAGGTTTGGCGGTTGTTTAAAGGCAAGTAGTGGAGGTGTGGGGAAGGTCTTGGTGAAGTGTTCATCCTCACTGATAATATGTTGCAGGTCACGAAGAACATGGCATAATTTTTCAGCCCTGGGAAGTACTGAACAATGAAGGGTACCCTGTCAGTTGCATCTCGTGTCTGTCTCCTGAGGAGGTCACTACGGTTCCTTGCTGGGGCACGTCGGAACTGGCGGTTGATGAGTTGAGCATCGTACCCCGTTCTTGTGAGGGCATCCTTGAGTACTTCCAGGTGTCTGCAAGATGTGTCAGAGTGTGGACATAGATATCACTATTACACGTGGGAACACCTCCCACCTTGTACATGGCAGGTACTCATGTGACTCAGCCAACATCGTCTATCTTATACGTTGCAGGCAAGGATGCCCGGAGGCATGGTACATTGGGGAAACCGAGCAAAGGCTACGACAACGGATGAATGGGCACCGCACAACAATCAACAGACAGGAGGGTTCCCTCCCAGTTGGGGAACACTACAGTGGTCCAGGACATTCAGCCTCGGACCTTCGGGTGACCATCCTCCAAGGTGGACTTCGGGACAGTCAGCAGAGGAAAGTGGCCGAGCAGAGGCTGATAGCTAAGTTAGGTACCCATAGGGAGGGCCTCAACCGGGACCTTGGGTTCATGTCACATCACAGGTGATCACCATTTCACTACACACACACACACAGATATTCCTACACACGCACTCTCACATACACATGGACACAAGTACACACAGACACCCACACACACCCTTATAGACACAGACACTCCCACGCTCACACATGCACCCCCTCGCAGACTTAAGACACTCTGCACCCACTACACACAAACACATACACATTTTCTCACATTCACAACCCCCATCCCAGACAGACAGACACACACAGACAGACAAAGACCCACATGCATACATATATTTTGTGTGGTGAATTTGTATTGCAGAGTTACATTGCACTTTGCTCAAAAGCTGCATACATTCATGTAGAACTCTGAGCTCAAAAACTGCAGGAATTTATGTAAAACTCTGTTATCTCACTTCTTAGATTAGAATCAATCTAAACATCAGGTCATAGACAGAGAACACAGGAATCTAACACCTTCAACATATTGTCTAGCTATCACCATTGTTAGCAGCTAACCCGAGAATACAACTTTAAAAAGAAGGGTTTTGTGATTTACACATGAGAGAAGTGAAACTATCACTGTATTCTAACAGATGAAAAGCTTAACAGACAATCAATTTTTCAATGTATAATTTCAGTGACATCACACTGCAAATTTTTGCTATAAATTCTGTGTTACGATCGAGCCCTTTACAATCACCTGATGAAGGAGCGTCGACATTTTGGCATTCTTGAACGAGGAAGCCACTGTCTGGAAAGTTGGAGTCAATAAAATGTGAAGCTGAAAAAGGCACAGCAGGTCAAGCAGGATCAGAAGAGCAGGAGAGTCGACGTTTTGGTCAGGACCCTCCATCCGATGAAGGGTCCTACCAAAACGTGGACTCTCCTGTTCGTCTGATGCTGCTTGACCTGTTGTGCTTTCTCCAGCTCCACATTTTATTGACATTGTCTTTCCAGCATCTGCAGTCCTCACTGTCACCACTGTCTGGAAAGCTATTTGGTGGCTATTTATTTGGTTCTGTCTCTTCCTACCATTTTCAGCATCTGATCTGAGAGTCTGTCTCACCCTCTTGTAAAACTAAGGTTGCCTGTCAACCAAATAATGTCTAAGATTATACATGTAGTTCTGTTTGATAAAGAATCATAACAGTTAGGAATCAGCTACAGGATCTCCTTGATATTTTTTTCCACTGTAGTAAAGTGCAGTATGCATTAGGCCACTTATTCTGATTCTTGCACCTCCTGAGCCAGGAAGATGGTCTGTGAATTATAGCCACAATCATAGCATAACATCCAGAATGATTATTGCATCTACTCCAGTGCGTAATTTAAAACTAATATCTCTGCCATTTACTTTAATCTCAGTTTACCCAAATTTATCCGGTCGGTCAATAAACTTATAAAAATCAAACTTTTACTGTGAGCCTGAAACATCCCCTAGAGAGTTTATCCTTCTCCTGTGAGTACCCTACTTTTAGCACTTCTGGAGACTTTTTTAGTTTGCATTTACTTTTCCGTGCTCCCATTGCAGCCTTACACTGGCCTTTGCATTTGTAATTCTCTATAGAACTGGCTGGGGTTGGCATCCCTCCAGTGAAATTCTTTTAAGGCTTGGATAGAGCCCTGATCCAGCACTTGCTATAATTGGATCTTCTGCATGCTAAGTTCTTCCTCAGCTTTTCAGGTACTTTTGATTTCCATAATAGTTTACTTACTGTAACTGGTTGCTTTCTTCCTGTTGCATACAGTCCTGTGGGTCTCCCACTGTTGATTGTCAGCTTCAGTGCAGACTTATTTGTTCTGGAGTTCAGTGTCTAGGTACATCCTGAAATTTGTCATGGACTGGTCTCAACCACAGCTTCATTTTCAGCATTTTTCCACCACCAAGTTCACATCCCATGGCTGGCATCTTGGTTTACTGTCACTTTCGGTTCTTATCATTAGATCTTGACACTGTTGCTACCATTTAGTAATGTGAGATGAACGCTCTGGTGAGTGATTGGCAATAGGCTTTATCAAACATAACTATAAACAGGGAATTTGTTGAGAAAACATATCTCTTCAGCCTTACAGAATCAAGCCCCAGTCCCATGTTATCTGATTTCACTATGGCATGGCTCCTATTGCACATGCTCAATATCTATACTTTGAGGAAATATACAACTCCCTTTCCTTAATATGGAGTGTCGACCCAAATTAGGATGAATACTATGGGAAAAGTTATTGTTTAATTATAATGGAGGTGGTTTTAGCAATTCCACTGTTCCTAGATAATTTGAAAAGATGAAAAGGTAGATAAAGAATTTCAAGTTACCAAGGAACTGAGGCATCCCTGGAAGAAGATGATAAAAATTTTCTGCTACCAAAGGGACTTGTATGAACTTAATAGAAAAGCAGTGCCTTCAAAGGCTACAACTCATCAGAAGGTAGACTGAGTTATCCATGCCTTAACAACAATTCTTATTATGTTGTTAATCATTTAATTAAATGTTAGATTTTTCAAAGTGTCGTAGAGGGACAACAAAGAGCTACATGGATGTTATGTATTGAATTGAGATAGCATTGTACAGAGACATCATGCCAGGTGAGAAGCTTTACAATTTTTCTTTGTAAAAATGAATGGACTCTTTTTCTGTCTTCTCAAAAAGACAGAACCAAATTTTAGGATAAGGAAATTGGTAGAACTCAGTATTTAGCTACTTTAGGAAAGTGTTTGACATTGTACTGCAGTGGTTTGCTAAATTATGTTGTACGTTGTAAGTTGTGAGCTGATCAATGATGGATAATGAAGGAATTGAATGCTCTACCCAAATACACTTTACTGTATTTGCTTTCTCCAGAAATTCCTCTTCATAGATTTGCAGCACTGGTCCTCAAATAGGCTAAACTAACAATTACTGAGAATCCTTTCAGGTACTGTGTGCTTTTTCTTTTTATGTGTAGACTTCAGTTATAAGCCTAAAGAGATCAACATGATGTACAATATGCAAGGGGCCATAATAGAAAGCATGTCAACAGCAACTACAAGATCTTAGGCAAGTGAGATGTAACATGTTTTTAAGGGAATGAATCAGTAAGGACATTCTAAATCATATTTTGACTGTTTCATGGAAAGCACAAAGAAGTATCCATGCATATGCCTTTGGACATCTCATGGAGAAATGTTTGAATTATTTACAGAGTTAAGAGAACTTTTTTAAAAATCCTGCTGCTGGTGCTATTGGCTGAATCATTGCCTGTTGTAAAAGTTTTGTCACAGTCTATAATATCATTTGGCCATCTCTTTTCATCACATTTCTAGTGTATTCTTACCAATGACCAAACATAAGCATTTTTATAAGTTTGTTTGCAAGATGTGAACAATGCTGATTTGGTTGTTTTGATTTTACCTTTCCTTGTTGGCCTGGAACTGTGCTAGAATACTTGTTCCTTGAACTGCTGTAATCTTTGAAGAAAGTGCTTCTATTATACAGAATAGTGAATTCCGGAATATATCAAGAAGCATTTCCATAGGAACAGCAATTAAAATGGAGGAGATATTAACACAGACTTGAGCTTTAAAATATGATTGGAAAATTGTTGACCATTATGGAAGAATCTTGTCTGAATTACCTTCCACATCTACATTGTGATATTGTAATATTAAACTGGGAACTAAAATAATTAACATAAAGATAGCCTGTACAAACTTGCATTGTAAGACTAAAAAAAAATTTAGGAACTGCATTTAAAATCCATGTGAATTACTGCAAACTAGATTTGAACAAATATGTAAAAATCTAATCATTTTGTATATTTTTCAATGCTAGGGGAGAAATGCAATTCCTCTTCCTGAGATCAGTACACTAAACTGAGTATTTATTGCATTGAGGCAAAGTCACCAATGTTAACCAATCTTATTTAGGTTTAAATAAACATATAAATCTGATATTTTAAGTGGTTTTCATTTATTATATGAAAAGCAACCAATGAGCTGTCTTTAACATGCAAATTCCACAGTTTAATCAGACACTAAATATTTTCATTTAAAATGTGTTAACACATTAGTTCAAAGTAATAAAGTATTTTAGAATATATCCTGTTTTTGCTTCTACTTTCATTTCCTGCAAATTTATTTCCTGACACGGTGTTAAACCTCTTGATTTTGCAAGTAGAATAGCAAATTTGGGCAAATATAACCCAGTGAAATCTACAGAAATTTCATCACCAAAATTCAAGACAACTAAAATTCCTGTTAGCTCCTGTTGTCTTATATATGCAATGAAGTCTGTTCTATTTGCTAGAATATGGAAGTCACCAAACTGTAGAGGTGGTTCTTCATGTCTTAGTTGAACAAGATTCCAGTAATATGTCAAAGTTGATAGTGGATCATCAGTTTGTTGCTGTTAATACCAAAGAGAACTTAGACCTAAGTTATATATCTTATAATTACAGTATCATGCAACACAGAAGGGTGTCAAGCTGTAGATTGATGCCACGACCACCAGTTCTTTCACATGTGTTGTATAAAATATTTCACCCTTTTGAAAGATACTCTTGAATCTGCATCCCCCATACTTTCAAGCAAGGACTTCTAGTTAAATTCATGTTAATTTGTGCACACTTCCCTTCCACCATGTCTAACGCCTGCTCTTTTGAGCTAGCAAGCACTGCCCCAAACACAATCTTGGATTCAAACCAGGATTTCAAAGTACTTCTTGAAAGGAAATGCATCTTTTCACAATTTTTCACATTGTTCTCAACTTTTTTGGTAGCTCAGATTGTGAACTGTTTCAGTTCAATGATCATATTTAAATTGCATCAAGATAAAGTGACAAAAACTTACGCCATTATTTGAGGACAATGGAGTTTAGTTTTATTTAGAAATACAAAATGAAATAGGAAACCAGTCACAAGATCACATATAAACAAATCATACCACCACTCTCATGTGCAATAACTTTAGTAGCCCTTGAGCTAATACTCCTTTAAACAAAGCTTTTGATTAATTGCTCTAATGTCTCATGTGATTAGATGTCAAATTTTGTCTGATAATGTTCCTGCAAGGTGCCTTGAGATGTTTTATATTATTAAGAGAGTTATACAAATGCAAATTGTTGTTGTGCACTTCACTTTAATAGAAAGCTATAGCCTTAAATGTCAGTAATGTTTTACTCACATAATTGTGTTATTATAAATGACTTTTCAGATGAAGTCACTACAAATTCCCTGAACATGATATTCACCACTATAAATAAGTATTAAGAATTGGAATGTAAAATAAATGCAAGAAGCTGAACCTACATGAAAATTAGTGTCAATGTTTAAAAGCAGTCTGTGCATTCTGGCATACGCCTGAGAAATTATTTTTACTACTGCCTCTGAATAGTAGTTGCATTGCACAGTTGCAAGACTGTCTCCAAAAAGAGACAAAATCACTATCCTCTGTCATTCAACATAATTCTTATTGCTGATTGGCCCACCTTCATCGGAAGGAGCAGTGCTCCAAAAGCTAATGCTTCCAAAAAAGCCTGTTGGACAATAACCAGATATTGTGTGATTTTTAACTTTGTACACTCCAGTCCAAAACCGACACCTCCAAATAATGGCTACAAAGGCAGGTCAGTGGCTAGAAGCTTTGTAGTGAATCTCCTGACTTTCCAAAGCCTGTCCACTTTTTCAATTACATATGTTTTACAGTTGTTCCCATTTGTCTGAATTTGCTTACTTCCAACAACACCCTCAATGTCATCTTGGGCAAAGCAGACTGCTTGATTGGCGCACCATCCATCACATTAAATATCCCCTACCAATTTTCATTGCAGCATGTCATACATTATGAAAGATGCAACACAGAAATTCATCATGGCTCTTTTGAACAATGTTCCAAATTCACCACCTTGACCACTGTGAAGAACAAGGCAGTAGATGCATGAGAATGCCAACTCCCTCTGGAGTGACTCACCATCCTGACCTGCCCCCATACTGCTGCTCCTTCAAGGTTAGGTTATATCCTGGAACTCCGTCCCTAACATACATTAGGTGTACATACACCACATGGGCAGCAGTTCAGTAAGGCTAACATCTTCTCAAAGGCATTTAGACACAGGCAATAAATGCAAGTCTTGCGAGGCATCACTTACATCTCACAACTAATAAAAATGTATCCCGAAGTTATGGGTTCAAATCCCAATCCAAATTCTTGAGTATAAAATCTAGGCTTAAACTCCAGTGCCAACAAAAGCAATGCTTTTTAGAGATGTTATCTTTCAGATGAGACATTATAGCATGGTACTTAGACTGTTGCAAAGATGTCATCGCACTGTTTTGAAGACATGCTTGAGACTTCATAGAATCATGTAGTACAGAAGAGACCTTTTGGTCCATCAAGTATACACCATTAAGAAAATTTTAGGCTGAGATAGACAGATGTCTGCTAATTAAGGATGTCAAGGGTTATGGGTTAAGACAGGAATTTGGAGTTGAGGAATATGAAATCAGCCGAGATTTCATTGAAGGGCAGAGTGGACTGGATAGGCCAAATGGCCAATTTCTGATCACACCTTATAGTCTATTTACTCTTCATCAAAATTAAGCCAATGTCCTTTGGGGCAGAATGGTGGCTCAGTGGTTAGCACTGCTGCCTCAAAGCGCCAGGAACTCGAGTTCAAATCCAGCCTCTGGCAACTGTCTTGTGTTAAGTTTGCACATTCTCTTTGTATCTGCGTGGGTTTTGTCCCCGTGCTCAGGTTTCCTCCCACAGTCCAAAGATATGCAGGTTAAGTGGATTGGCCGTGCTAAATTGCCAATTGTGTCCAGGGATGTGTAAGTTAGGTGGATTAGCCATGGGAAATGCAGGGTTAAAGAGATAGGTAGGGGAGTGATTTGGGTGGGATGCTCTTTGGAGAATCAGTGTGGTCTTGTTGGGCTGAATGGCGTGTTTCCATACTGTAGGGGTCCTATGGAATCCTAATTGAAATTTATATGGTCATTCTTCTACACAACGTATTTGCTGATATCAGCAACGTCGGTAGTGAATCTACCTATAGCTTCCCAGATGGCACCACCAGAAACCAACATATACTTGACGCTAGGAATGCTGGGTTTCAAATAGGCAAGATAGTGTCATAAATGGTAACCTCTGCCTGTCATAGAACAATACAGCACAGGAACAGGCCATTTGGTCCTTTAGCCCTCCAAGCCTGTGCCGACACATTTCGCCCTTCCATACTAAAATTGTCTTCACTTACAGGATCCATATCCCTTTATTCCCTTCCTATTAATGTATTTGTCATAGTGCTTCTTGAATGCTGTTCTCTGCTTTCACCACCTTCTCTGGCAGCATATTCCAGGCTACAAGATACCTATTCCAATACCGAACAACCCAGATGGCCTCTTTCTTCAAAGACCGCAATTTCCCCTCAGACGTGGTTGACGATGCTCTCCACTGCATGTCCTCCACTTCCTGCTCCTTCGCCCTTGAACCCTGCCCCTCCAATCGCCACCAGGACAGAACCCCACTGGTCCTCACCTACCACCCCACAAACCTCCAGATACATTGTATCATCCTTCGTCATTTCTGCCACCTCCAAACAGACCCCATCACCAAGGATATATTTCCCTCCCCACCCCTATCAGTGTTCTGGAAAAACCACTCCCTCTGCAATTCCTTCGTCATATCCACACACCCCACCGACCCAACCTCCACTCCCGGCACCTTCCCCTGCAACCGCAAGAAATGCAAAACTTGCGCCCACACCTCCCCCCTCACTTCCCTCAAAGGCCCCAAGGGATCCTTCCACATCCATCAGAAATTCACCTGCACCTCCACACACATCATTTACTGCATCCGCTGCACCCCAGGTGGCCTCCTATACATTGGGGAGACAGGCCACCTACTTGCGGAATGTTTCAGAGAACACCTCTGGGACACCCGCATCAACCAACCAAACCACCCCGTGGCTGAACACTTTAACTCCCCCTCCCACTCCGCCGAGGACATGCAGGTCCTTGGCCTCCTCCATCGCCAGACCATGGCAACACGACGCCTGGAGGAAGAGCACCTCATCTTCTGCCTCGGAACCCTCCAACCACAAGGGATGAATGCAGATTTCTCCAGCTTTCTCATTTCCCCTCCCCCCACCTTTTCTCAGTCCCAACCCTCAGACTCAGCACCGCCTTCTTGACCTGCAATCTTCTTCCTGACCTCTCCGGCCTATCACCCTCACCTTAACCTCCTTCCACCTATCGTATTCCCAGCGTCCTTCCCCCAAGTCCCTCCTCACTACTTTTTATCTTAGCCTGCTTGGCACACCCTCTTCATTCCTGAAGAAGGGCTTATGCCTGAAACATTGATTCTCCTGTTCCTTTATTGCTGCATGCTGTGCTTTTCCAGCAACACATTTTTTAAGTACAAGATGGGGATGGCAGCATGCATTTGATGAGTTTAACTGTACCATATAAGATGGCAGTAATGGTGGATACCATTATCTCATTAAAATTTGCTAGTAGTAGTGATATCCTGAAAAATATTCAGTTCTGGAAAAAAACTGTGGCAATCTGAGGAGAAGTCAGAAAACTATGACTGCATCATTACATATTCAGCTGCTCACGAGAACATAAAGCAGATAATCTCTATGAATGAAGCTACCTCCAGTTAGAAAGACTGTAGAAGCAACAATAGTACTACTAAATCTGCCACTAGTTGCTTGAAATATCTTGAATTGGTGAAATATGTTGAAAAGGCTTGTGAGCCTTACTAAAGCTGCAAGGAGAAAACTCTGAATCATAAACCTGGGATATAATAGTGGATGCTGGAGACCTCAAGTAAGTTCCGTCCCTTAAGTGTTAAAACATTCATCTTTCCTCTGAGAAACGATTCTAAGTTGAGAAGCTTACCGAAGGTGTAGGAAACTATATTAAGCACGAGCATTGTTAAAATTGATTGAAATTGTCATGAAAAGCTACAGAAAGTATATTTGTAAAAAAGGACACTTGTTTAGAAAACTGTTACAAATGCAATAAAAGTCAAAGAATAGAAGGCAGGAGGAATGTTCACCAAAAATCAATGTTTTGAAGAAATAAATTGTTTAATTGAAATTATTACTTGTAGATATGAAATTATCACTTGTTTCATGTAAAATACTGTGAAAGGTTCAAAAAAATCACAATGGCTGCAAATCCTACACTGTATTTAAAAAGCCACAAAATCACTAAGAGGGAAAAAAGCACAAAATAACGGTGTCTGCTGGATGTGAATCTACAGTCAGATAGCATTCACTTAATAAACACGAGGATGTGAAAAATTATGCTGACAACCAATTTAGGCTTGTCAGTCAAGCTTGCAGCATGATGTACCTGCACCTGTTTCAACTCAAAAGAATAAGTGGCAGTCATTCTTTGCCTCATTTCTCAGGGCTGTGCTTTAAATGATCAAAGTCAACCAGTCCAGTTTAAAACTTGAGCAAACGTTGACAGTCATCATCTAACTGGTGAACTGTCCGTTGTAAAACCTTTACCAACCAAAGGTCACTTTCTGACTAATCAGCACTCTCCTCTGATACGATATAAATGTTATTTTCCCTTTCCATTCCCACTTCTTGAGAATTGTCCAATAAGCGCAAGGTGAAACGTTTGACTTATTTCACCAAAATTCAGTTCTCTATGGCGAAGACACTTCAGTGTTTGTGGCGATTTATAACCAGAATTAGAGTCATAGAGATGTACAGCATGGAAACAGACCCTTCAGTCCAACCCATCCATGCCAACCAGATACCCCAACCCAATCTAGTCCCACCTGCCAGCACCCGGCCCATATCCCTCCAAACCCTTCCTATTCACATACCCATCCAAATGCCTCTTAAATGTTGCAATTGTACCAGCCTCCACCACATCCTCTGGCAGCTCATTCCATACACGTACCAGCCTCTGTGTGAAAAAGTTGCCCATTAGGTCCCTTTTATATCTTTCTCCTCTCACCCTAAACCTATTCCCTCAAGTTCTGGACTCCCCGACCCCAGGGAAAAGGCTTTGTCTATTTATCCTACCATGCCCCTCATAATTTTGTAAACCTCTATAAGGTCACCTCTCAGCCTCCGACGCTCCAGGGAAAACAGCCCCAGCCTGTTCAGCCACTCCCTGTAGCTCAGATCCTCCAACCCTGGCAACATCCTTGTAAATCTTTTCTGAACCCTTTCAAGTTTTACGACATCTTTCCGATAGGAAGGAGACCAGAATTGTATGCAGTATTCCAACAGTGGCCTAACCAATGTCCTGTACAGCCGCAACATGACCTCCTAACTCCTGTACTCAATACTCTGACCAATAAAGGAAAGCATACCAAACGCCTTCTTCACTATCCTATCTACCTGCGACTCCACTTTCAAGGACCTTTGAACCTGCACTTCAAGGTCTCTTTGTTCAGCAACACTCCCTAAGACCTTACCATGAAGTGTATAAGTCCTGCTAGGATTTGCTTTCCCAAAATGCAGCACCTCACATTTATCTGAATTAAACTCCATCTGCTACTTCTCAGCCCATTGGCCCATCTGGTCCACATCCTGTTGTAATCTGAAGTAACCCTCATCGCTGTCCACTACACCTCCAATTTTGGTGTCATCTGCAAACTTACTAAATGTATCTCTTATGCTCGCATCCAAATCATTTATGTAAATGACAAAAGGTAGAGGGCCCAGCACTGATCCTTGTGGCACTCCACTAGTCACAGGCCTCCAGTCTGAAAAATCAACTCTCCACCACCACCCTCTGTCTTCTACCTTTGAGCCAGTTCTGTATCCAAATGGCTAGCTCTCCCTGTATTCCATGAGATCTAACCTTGCTAATCAGTTTCCCATGGGGAACCTTGTCAAACGCCTTACTGAAGTCCATATAGTTCACATCTACTGCTCTGCCCTCTTCAATCTTCCTTGTTACTTCATCAAAAAAGTCAATCAAGTTTGTGAAACATGATTTCCCATGCACAAAGCCATGTTGACTATCCCTAATCAGTCCTTGCCTTTCCAAATACATGTACATCCTGTCCCTCAGGACTCCCTCCAACAACTTGCCCACCACCGAGGTCAGGCTCTCCGGTCTATAGTTCCCTGGCTTGTCCTTACCACCCTTCTTAAACAGTGGCACCACGTTTGCCAACCTCTAGTCTTCCGGCACCTCATCTGTGACTATCAATGGTACAGATATCTCAGCAAGAGGCCCAGCAAAGACTTCTCTAGCTTCCCACAGAGTTCTCGGGTACACCTGATCAGGTCCTGGGGATTTATCCACCTTTAACCATTTCAAGACATCCAGCACTTCCTCCTCTGTAATCTGGACATTTTGCAAGACGTCACCATCTATTTCCCTACAGTCTATATCTTCCACATCCTTTTCCACAGTAAATACTGATGCAAAATATTCATTTAGTATCTCCCCCATTTTCTGCGGCTCCACACAAAGGCCGCTTTGCAGATCTTTGAGGGGCCCTATTCTCTCCCTAGTTACCCTTTTGTCCTTAATATATTTGTAAAACCCCTTTGGATTCTCCTTAATTCTATTTGCCAAAGCTATCTCATGTCCCCGTTTTGCCCTTATGATTTCCCTCTTAAGTATACTCCTACTTTCTTTATACTCTTCTAAGGATTCACTTGATCTGTCCTATCTGTACCTGACATATGCTTCCTGCTTTTTCTTAACCAAACCCTCAATTGCTTATGCCCGAAACGTTGAATTTCCTGTTCCTTAGATGCTGCCTGACTTGCTGCATTTTAACCAGCAACACATTTTCACCTCAATTTCTTTAGTCATCCAGCATTCCCTGTACCTACCAGCCTTCCCTTTCACCCTGACAGGAATATACTTTCTCTGGATTCTTGTTATCTCATTTCTGAAGGCTCCCCATTTTCCAGCAGTCCCTTTACCTGCAAACATCTGCCTCCAATCAGCTTTTGAAAGTTATTGCCTAATACCGTCAAAAATGGCCTTTCTCCAATTTAGAACATCAACTTTTAGATCTGATCTATCCTTTTCCATCACTATTTTAAAACGAATAGAATTATGGTCGCTGGCCCCAAAGTGCTCCCCCACTGACACCTCAGTCACCTGCCCTGCCTTATTTCCCAAGAGTAGGCCAAGTTTTGCACCTGCTATAGTATGTACATCCACATACTGAATCAGAAAATTGTCTTGTACACACTGAAGAAATTCCTCTCCATGTAAACCTTTAACACTATGGCAGTCCTAGTCGATGTTTGGAAAGTTAAAATCCCCTACCATAATCACCCTATTATTCTTACAGATTGCTGAGATCTCCTTACAAGTTTGTTTCTCAATTTCCCTCTGACTATTTCCCTGGATGTATTTCCAGGAATATCCTCCCTCAGCACAGCTGTAATGTTATCCCTTATCAAAAATGCCACACCCCTCCTCTCTTGCCTCCCTTTCTATCCTCCCTGTAGCATTTGTATCCTGGAACATTCAGCTGCCAGTCCTGCCCACTCCTGAGCCATGTTTCTGTAATTGCTATGATATTCCAGTCCCATGTTCCTAACCATTCCCTGAGTTCATCTGCCTTCCCTATTAGGCCCTTTGCATTGAAATAAATGCAGTTTAATTTATTAATCCTACCTTGCCCCTGCCTCCCTGTTTGACTCGCATCTGTTCTCAACTGTACCAGTCTCAGATTGATTTCTTTCCTCACCATCTCCCTGGGTCCCACACCCCCACCTTACTAGTTTAAATCCTCCTGAGCAGTTCTAGCAAATTTCCCTGCCACTATATTAGTCCCCTTCCAATTTAGATGCAATCCATCCTTCTTGTACAGGTCATTTCTACCCCAAAAGAGATTCCAATGATCCAAAAATGTGAATCCTTCTCCCATACACCAGCTCCTCAGCCATACATTCATCTGCTCTATCCTCCTATTCCTGCCCTCACTAGCTCGTAGCACTGGGAGTAATCCAGATGTTACTACCCTTGAGGACTCCTTTTTAAAATTCTACTTAACTCTCTATAATCTCCCTTCAGAGTCTCAACCTTTTCCCTTCCAATGTCGTTGGTTCCAATGTGGACAATGACCTCCTGCTAGACCCTCTCCCCCGTGAGAACATTCTGCACCTCTCTGAGACATCCTTGATCCTGGCACCAGGGAAACAACACACCATTCTGCTTTTTCTCTGCTGGCCACAGAAACATCTGTCTGTACCTCGGACTACAGAATCCCCTAACACAATTGATCTCTTGGAACCCGACGTACCCCTCATTGCATTAGAGCCGGTCTCAGTACCAGAAACTTGTCTGTTTGTGCTACGTGCCTCTGAGAATCTATCACCCCCTACATTTTCCAAAACAGCATACCTGTTTGAAATGGGTATATCCACAAAAGACTCCTGCTCTAGCTGCCTACCTCTCTTACCCTTCCTGGAGTTAACCCATCTATGTGACTGTATCTGAGACTTGCCCCCTTTCTATTACTGCCATCCATCACATACTGTTGCTGTTGCAAATTCCTCATCACTTCTGTTTGTCTCGCCAACCGATCCACTCGATCTGATAAGATTTGCATCCAACAGCATTTATGGCAAATATAATCCGCAGTAACCCTTAAACTCTCTTTAAACTCCCATATCTGACAAGAAGTACATATCACTGCAAAGGCCATTTTTGCTCCTTCACAATCTACAGACCCAGAATTGATTTAAAACAGTTGTGTTTGGAATTTCTGATTCATCTTTTTCATATATGTTACAAGGAAGAGAGGATTTTGCAATGAGAACAACCATCCAGACAGTAATAGAAGCTGAAATCTAAAAACAGCACAAGAGAATTTTGGGAATAGACAGTCAATCTAACTCAAGATGTTCAACAGATTTTACACAAACTACCAAAATGTCACATATCAAGATCAACAAGAAATGATGTTCAATCTTTTGATACTTAAAGTTACTGCTTTACATGTAGAGTTTTAAAAAATTTACATGAAACAGAAGTGATGCCCAACTTCCTCGTGCAAGTGCAACTATAAGTATCTGGGACATTTCCAGAGAATGTGTAAACTCTAAACTACCGTGGAATTACAGAGCTCATAACATTTATTTGTACAAGAATGTTTACGCCTTTGTGATAAAATTCATCTGCTTCATATATATTTTTAATATGTGTTATTTTAAGTTTGAGATTTTAAGTTTGGGTTCATGACATATGGACTTTCTGTATGGCTGAAGTTAATACTTAACTTGTAAGTATTTCTGTAACTACGGGAACTTACTTTACAACATTTGTAAAAGCTTTATTTGCAGCACTGTATTTTGTTTACCTTAGAATGTTTTACAATTTGACAAAACGTACCATTATGTTTTAAGGTCTGTTTGAAATTTAGGTATCTTTTAAGTTTGGGAGAAATAAACATAATTTAGAGATAAAGTTTATTTTCAATTTTGTTTTGTTTTGGCAGTTCTTTGAAATCCTTGAGTGTAGAGGTTTAATGAGCAGTTGTCCTAAGAAGGGGAAAAGATCATAAAATTATATTAGCTGAGAGTAAGGAGTTAGTGAGAGCCCCAAACCAGAAATGTTGGAATAAAATCCTAAAGAGACTTCTTGAAGCTGAGCTCATTTAAGCTCGGGTGTATAACAGCTCCAAGAAGAACTATCAGTATATCCAAACTAAGAGTTAAAGTCACAGTTGCCTTAAGCTAATTAATGTGTTAGGAAAATATTTCTTTCTCTCCGGTGTGGTTCTTGTACAAAGGATTTTTAAAAATTATTGGAACTTGTAAAAGACTGTTTTGGGATTAATGGATTATACTTGAAGTTATTGTAATAAGTAATTAGTATTGTTTATTTTATTTTCTATTCATTGAATGCCATAAGACCATAATGCACGGGAGCAAACGTAGATCATTCAGCCCATCAAGCATGCACCACTATTCAATTAGAATGTGGCTACTCTGATAACTCAATTACACTTTCCTGCCTTTTCCCGTAACCTCTGTCTATCTCACTGATCTCAGATCAGACTTGGATACATATATACTCAATGATGCAACCTGTACATCTCTCTCTGATAATGAATTTCACAGATTCAATGTTCCTGAAGGGAAAAAATTCTTCCTAATTTGTCTTGAGTGATAAGCTTGCATTTTATTCTTAAAATAAAGTCTGCAACATTGGATGCTTATGTTTCAGTGAGACACACTTTGTTTAAACCAAAACAAAATCTGTTAAGCCAGGTTTCTGACTAGAATCAAACTTGTCCAGTAATAGCATTAGCTAGGATTTTGTTGTTGTGTTGCCATAGTCTTACCAGACCACAAGGGCTGCTTTCTCAATAGAGAGAGAAGCGACTGGTGGTGATTTAACCTGACAGCCAAGCTGGGATTATAACACTTTTTAGCAAGCATATTTGAATGAAAATCCAGAATACCAAAACATACCTTCGTTTGAACCTATTATATGAAAAAAATCTTCCTTTGGAAGATATTAATAGACATTTTCTAGGGGTAATAGATTATTCACCTGAACCAGATATACATGTCATATAGTTTACCAGTCTTCCAACTAATCTTGAACTTGATACCAGATTGAGTCTTACCAAATTATGCAGAAAACAACCATTATTTTGAGGAAAATAAAATTGCAACATTTTGATTTAGTAATATATTGAACACCTGGAACAACACCCAGGTGATTAATACAACTAAAATCTCAACTTCCTATCTTCTGAAGCAGTTGATTCTACAAATGAGCCGCATAGATATAAAAAAGGTTAGAAAAAAAAGGCATTTCAGATAAGTCACAAACTACAACATATAGTTTCACATTAACATCTTGCCAAGTTTGGAACAAGGTCAAACAGTATGGTTCAAGGATCTCAATAAGAATAGTATGACAAATGCCAAAACAACAACAATTGCAACAAAACAACCAAAGAAGATAGAAATAAAAAATGAAAATTGCTGGAAAACTCAGCAGGTCTGGCAAACATTCTGAAGAAAGGTTTCTGGACCTAAAGTTTTAACTCTGCTTTGTCTCCATAGATGCTGCCAGAACTGTTGAGTTTTTCCAACAACGATCATACTTCATTATCACAGAACATTGAACAGCACATTAAAATCATAGATACCTTGTCTGACTAAAATAGTTTAACCGATCACTGTTTCAGTCATGGAACCAAACGAATGACTCCAGTTGCCTGATCAGTTAAAATCAATTCTAATACAAGATCAACAACCAGAACTGCTGTCCTTCAGTGACTAAAAAAAAAGCATTCCTCCCAGTCCAGTATATACTTGATCATGAGGATTCAAACATCTGATTGACTGAAGTTATAAAGTGATAAAGTTAGGAGAAGATGGGGTAGTCTTAAATCTACTTGTTTGGAACAATTTTGTACAGAATTTAATAACTGCAAAAAGCATACAGGGGATGGAGATTCATCAAGATTGAGTATAGGATGATATGGGTAGTCTCCCCCCTCTTGGAATCTGTAGTTTAGATTGTTATCAGCAATGATTGATGTAAGTGAATCGACCTAAGGCATTTCAGATGGATTCAACAGAAACCAGCAAATACAAGATCCAACAGCACTATTAAGCGCTAAAGACATCTCCTGCACTGTTGATGTACAATGCTTCTGGCTTATATGAATCCCACCTTCTGAGCACCAATTTCAATATTCCAGAACTCCAGAGGAACACATTCACTTGCTCGGTCCTCCTACTTCAATAATCACTAGTGGGTGACTCTGAGGGTAATCCAGATATCACTGCCTCTGAGGTCCTACTTGCTTATTTATTTCCTCACTCACTAAAATCTGCCACAGGACTTTGTTTCTCCCCCATATGGTTGATATAATTATGACCCTGACTGCTCACCCCTTCCCCTTCAGAGTGCTCTGTAACCACTCATTAATTTGCATGCGCAGCAGGATGGCAGCTAACCATTCTGGGATTTGCCTCTGTAACTGCAAGAACCTTTGCCTTTTCCTCTAAATTTAGAATTCCCTCACAATATTGTTTTCCTAATCTTTATGTTGTTCCCTCACTTATTTCTGCCTGCCTTGGTGCCATGGAAACGCACCTTCCAGAGAAATCATGCAGAAGAATGGAGCACTGAAGGTAGGGTGCAAGCTGAGAATTGGAGGTGGATCTTCAATTATTTCGTAAGTAACAGCTACAGAGCAGAAGCTACTGAATATCAGTGGTGTGTCAGCCATCAGTGACAAGGAACTGGAGGCCTTACAGTTTTCTTTTAATTCACACATGGGACGTGGACATTGCTGGCTGAACCAGCACTTATTGTCCTTGACAAAATAGTAGAGAAACTGAGGACTGCAGATGCTGGAGATCAGAGTCAAAGAGTTTGGTGCTGAAAAAGCAGCATCTGAAGAGTAAGAGGGTCAACATTTCAAGTATAAGCTCTTCATCAGTTAGTGAGCTGCCTTCATGAATCCCTGCAGTACATCTGCTGTTGGTAGACCCACAATGCCATTATTACTGAATTCCAGGGAGTTGACCCAAGGGCACTGAAGGATAAGCAATATGTTTCTAAGTCAGGATGCTGAGTAGCAAGGAGGGAGGCTTGCAGGTGATATATTCCCAAGTATCTGCTGCCTTTGTCTTTCTGGATGGAAGTTGTTGTAGTGCTGCCTTAGGAGTTTTGGTGAATTTCTGCAGTGCATCCTGTAGATAGTACATGCTGCTCCCACTGAGTGTTGACGGTAGAGGGAGTGGATGTTTGTAAAGGTGATGCCAATCAAGTAGGCTATTTTCGCTGGATGGTGTCAAGTTTCTTGAGTTTTGTAGGAGTTGCATTCATTCAGCCATGTGGGAAGTGCTCAATCACATTCCTGATTTGTAACTTTTGATGGCTGACAGGTTTTGATGAGTTATTTGCTGTAGTATTCCAAACATATGGCCTGCTCTTGTAGCCACTTTATTTAAATGACTGGTCCAATTCAATTTCTGGTCAATGGAAACACACAGGAGTTGATAATGGAGGTTGCATTGATAGTAATATTATTGAATGTCAAGGAGTGATAGCTGGACTGTCTATTTTTGGAGATAGTCATTGCCTGACATTTCCATGGTGCAGATGTTACTTATCACTTTTCAGCCCAAATCTGGATATTGTCTGGGTCTTATTGCACTTGAACATATTTGGTGACAGAATTATATAATCAGAAAAAAACAAGACATACAAGAGTCACTTATGTTGGCTTGATTTCTGCCGTAGTTAAATATAATCAGGTCCATATGACCATTTAAAACATTCTTATTATGACTGTTCTTATTTATGCCTTAATCTCTCACTGGGGCTTCAAGTAGCCCACAGAAGATTTCACAGGAATTTTCAGAGGCAACTCTGGTGGAAATGATAAGGAAGGAGGTTGGATTTTCACTTGGTAACTCGCAGATCACAAGTGAACAAGAACAGATGGTAAAAAGCCAAGGACAGCAGCAGATACTCCAAATTGCAAGCTCGATAATGCTCCAGCCTCTGCTCAGTTGAATACAAATACTGAAGCTTGTGGGCCATTGAAAATACAATACATCTGAAGCAATGACAAAGAATCTCTGACGTACTGACAGGTGTTCAAGCTACATTTTGAAGTCTATCTCACATGAATGGCAATGATTTCACAGGCTTTTGTGATTATGTTGTCTCTACAAAAAGAATGAAGCTTCAAATGTGACAACAAAATGAATGTGAAGGTACCTGCAGTTCATCATCAATGGTTTGCACACTTACAAAAGCCACCTTACATAGAATTCATGAAAATCCAATATTTGCAATTTATTAAGCTATTAAGTAATGGCAAAGTACTCTTCATAAGATGTCAAAAAATGAATGCTAGTCAAAAATAATGCTGAAAGTGGGATTTGAGTTAATGTACTTTCCTTTACTAATTGTCTCCCCTAAAGTTTCCCTAGTTATAAATTGACTTACTGTCTCACGTCCTTAAGGCTGAGTCTGCACCTGTGTTGGAACAGATGGACCAATCTTTGACAGATGATGAGGGGGTGCTCATGAACAACCAAACACAGAGGATGCCTGCTAAAAATCCCTGAGCAGTCAAAACATAAATCTGAGCAACGTAATTCTACCTCTGTTGAAGCCCCAGTCATTACAATACATAGAAAAGTTAGGGAAAGACCCCTAGAGTACAACTACATTCAGAACAGCAAATAATATACCATATGAATAAGAAATGGTGAGAAGATAGTAGTGAACCACCTCTTGAACCATTGCAGTTCATTTTTGTTTATTTTTCATTGAATATCAGAATCCCAAGCAAGGGGCACATATATTGAAATAAACAAAAACAGACATCAGTGGAGAAACTTAGCAAGTCTGGCAGCATCTGTGGAGAGAAAACAGAGTTAATGTCGAGTCTAGTGACCCTCCTTCAAACACATTTATGTCTATCCTAAGATACTTTTGAAAGGGTGATATTGATTGCTTTGATGAATTGCTATGTACCCAAAGTGCTGTTAACTATATATTTGCTCCTTCATTTGTTAGGTCAAAAACCTGCAACTCCTTCCTGACAGAACTTTGAGTGTACCTCAACCATGTGGATCCTCAGCAGTTCAAGAAAGAAGCTCACTATCACGTTCTCAAGGGCAATTAGGGATGTACAATAAATACTAACATAATTTTGCACAACCTATGAACAAATGAAAGAGTGGTGTACATGCCATGAGATAATCTTCAAAAAACAAGCAGTTTCAGGATTTTTGACTCTGTCACAATGAAGGAAAGATAATGTAGCACCTAGTGAGGACAATGTGTGACTTTGATGGGAGCTGATAGTTTGTGATCTAATGCATCTATTGTCCATGATGATTGATGGCATTGACAGCCTTTCCAGTACATAGTTCCTATCAATTTTAGCCTCATCAATTTCCTCAATAATACTCACTTTTACTACTATTCTAGGACCATCATGCACCTTTAAGCGGTAGGCAGTGACATAGTGGTAATGTTACTCGGCTGATAATCCAGAAGTCCAAATACGTTGAAAGAGAGTCCAGCAGACAGCATCAGGCTCAATGGTTAATAATATTCTTTCTTTCATCATCTCTTTACATTTAGAATATTTTGTGGTAACTTCAAAGAGACAATCTTGAAAGTGGTTAACTGCAAATCTTCCATTGCAAGCTACTATCACTGAAAAGATTTTCATTCAATGTCTCCAATATTTGTGAGAGTCTTTTGAAGCAGAGAATATATACTCTATAGTCTGTTCTTATTCACTCCTCTATTTACCTTAAACTCAAGAAAACAAGGGAAGTAGTTCATGTACTGCTACTGTGGTTGAATGGTCATACTGTTCAGCTCTCCTTCAATGATACAACTTCAACATTCAGCAGTTTTTCATTTTTGATATACTCTTGAACAAATGGTATTATGAAAGAAAAAAAACTAATTGATATCTAGTCAAGAAGTAGTACTGTTTCAATGAGCTCCTTCAGTCTTTCTCCTGATGATGTAACCACTAGTCAATGGACCTTTCAGTACTATGTGTTTTGGGATGCTGTTATAAATCTTAATGTTTTTGCTTCACTGTTGAAAGTATGGTTCCAGGCCAATATTGAAGTCTTACATTCTTAATCTATGTCTTAAGACTAGTTGAGGGAGAATTGTGAGGTATTTTTAGCACCTGAATTTGTGAACTGACTTTGAGGGAAAATGTAATCATAATCTGTACAGATTGTCCTGCATTGTGTTCCAACATACATATAATTTGATTTGCAAATGGACTCCAGAACAGAACCTATGTGATTAGAGTTGAGAAGCAAAACAACGAAGATGATATACTGGGGTTTTTGATAGGCATCTGAGAGAAAGAAGAATAAATAGAAGAATAATAGATGATAAATTTGCAGATAACACCAATGTGAGGAGTAGTGGACAGTGAAGAAGGTTACCTCAGAGTACAACAGGATTTTGATCAGATGGGCCAATGGATTAAGGATTGGCAGATGGAGTTTAATTTGGTTAAAGTGAGGTGCTGCATTTTGGAAAGGCAAATCAGGACAGGACTTATACACTTAACGGTAAGGTTGATGAACAAAGAAACCTTGGATTGCAGATTCAAAGTTCCTTGAAAGTGGAGTCGCAGCTAGATAGGTTAGTGAAGAAGGTATTTGGTATGCTTTCTTTTATTGGACAGAGCATTAAGTATAGGAGTTGGGAGGTCATGTTGTGGCTGTACAGGACATAGGTTAGACCACTTTTGGAATACTGTGTGCAATTCTGGTCTCCCTCATTTCAGAAGGATGTTGTGAAATTTGAAAGTGTTCAGAGTTGTTGTCAACATTTTTATTGAAATTTTCAGGCAATAAAGACTATATCAGAAATTTTCCTGGAATGTCTAAAACTGCATTATGTCTCTATGAGGATTTACTCTCTCTCAGGAAGCAGGCAGTTCAGGAGAATGCATGTCAGAAGTCAAGTTGAAATGGACAAGACAGAAATACCTCAATTATTTTGACAGCATTATCTTTCTTGCTTCTTGAAGGTAGTTACAATTGTTGAATATCTGAAGTTGAGAGATTGCTGTAGGGCATAGTTCTGTTTACTTTCCAGGATTGACTGCATGGAGTCATGAATTTAGCAAAGGCCCACGATCTTTCTTGACTACCTGGCCCAGAATACCATCAGGGACACAGGCTTTTTGTTTTACATCCATTTAATTTATTGTTGCAGCTTTCACATTGATGGGGCTCACCCAGTATTCTTCCACATGCTACTGGGGTGCAGACTGGAGAGTATCAACTATTACTGGGGATTCATGGTTGAGATTTGCTGAAAATATTCTTTCCAAACTTGATGAATGGCATTGCCATGCTTAAAAGAAAACATGAGTGAGGGGGAGTTTTATCCTTTGACCTTGGTCTATAAATGGCCTTGAAGAATGGAGACAGCGGCTTCACAAAGAGCAGGAGTAAAAGCAGGGTCAGCAGCTTCTCAAATAACATGAGAATGCACAGGTAACAGCTTTACAAGCAGTGAATCTGCATGAGATGGGCAATGCTGTCGAAAAATAAAAACCTTTGGTAGACAGTTCTCTCAATTTCTTTCTGCCAGAGCCAAAGTATGACACCACTGGAAAACAAATTGATGGTTGGTAGGAAGGTCTTCCATGTCTCTTCTAATTGGCAAATTAGCATAAGTGAGGGAACAATATTGCAGTTGAAGAATACATTTAAGAAGTTCAAACACATAACATCCAAAATAATTAGTTAAATAGAATAGAGATGCTGGGCAGGCCATGTATTGCAACTGAAGACGTTGGGGTTGGTGGACACTCATGTGATTTACACTAAGTGCATTTTCAGCAAGCATTGGTGCTCAATGAAATCCAGCTCAGATTTGGTGTGTTGGAGTCCATGCTGTGAACAGTGCAAAATATCAGAGAGGGAGAAAGGTACTTGGACGCTGTTTTGAAGGGAGCTATCATAACCCTTAGATTAAGTACATCATATTTGGTTCATGGTCAAGAATAGAACGATAGGATTGTGAGTTATGCAGGTATGAACATCTAGTATTTAGCTTTGGAGGAGCTTGAGCCAGTGACCTTGCCCATAGTTATGAGGTTATTACTTCCAGTATTGATAAGCACACATAATGGAGGGAGGATGAGCAAACTGACCATAGTACTATGGTTCAGATCACCATTCAAGATGGAGAAGAGAAATGTATTAGTAAGAAGGTATAGTATAATTAGGGGAATATATACTGTTCTCTGTAGCAAAGACTGGGACTCCTGAAGACAGTGTTGCCTATTGATGCCAAGTTTCAGAACATCGTGCTGGATTGGAGAGGAATTTGGAGTGGAAGGAAAAAGATCCAACAGTCATGTCCATAGAGGTACCAATGACATAGGTAGAGCTATAAGAGATTTTAAGCAATCCAAGACTGAATAGAAATTGTAAAACCACAGAAGTAATGTATGGATTACTATCTAAACCACATGTACTTGGCATAGTGTAAATAAGGTTAGAGAGGTAAATGTGTGGCTCAGAGCCTAGTGTGGGAGAAATGATTGTGATTCATGGGGTACTAATACTAGTACTCGGAAGGAGCAAGCTGCTGTTAATGGGCTTCATCTGAACTATGCTAGAACCAGTGTCTTGGTGAATTGTATGACTTTTTTTATCCATTCATGAGATGTAGGCAACACTGGTATTTATTGCCCATCTCTAATTGCCCCAGGACAGTTAAGAGTTAACTACATTACTGTGGGTCTTGAGTCACATGTAGGCCAGAGAAGATAAGGATGGTTTGCTTCCAACCAGGCATTAGTGAACTAGATGGGCTTTTCCCACAATCTAAAACTGTTTCACTGTCTTGCTTAGACTCTTAAATCCTGATTTTTATCAAATTTGAATTTCACTACTGATCCAGGTGAGATTCGAATCCAGGTCCCCAGAACATTAAAAATACAAATAGTAATTGCTGGAAAAACGTGGCACATCTGGCAGCAACTGTGGAGACAAAGCAGAATTGACATTGCGGGTCAGTGACCCTTCTTCAGAACTGTTAACTTTGCTTTCTCTCCACAGATGCTGTCAGATCTGCTGAGTTTTTCCAGCAATTTCTGTTTGTGTTTCTGCTTTCCATCCTCTGCAATTCTTTGTTTTATTTAAACCAAGAAACATTACTTGGATTTCAACTGTCTATGCATATCAGTACTGGGTTTTCACCTTCCTGCAACCAGGGTTGTAAATAAGGCTTTAAACTAAATAATAGAGGGGAGGTTACAATGAAGGTGAATTTTAAAAAATCAAAAAGAAATGAATGAGTGCAGGGCAATGAAAAAGTGAATGATAATCAAATGTGACAGAAAACGGAGAAAAACAAATGCAGAAAAGAGCAGCAAGAATTAGAATAATAATAGAAAATCAAACATGAAAGCTCTTTATCAAAATGAATGTGGCATTTGTAAACAGAGTTGATAACACAAATAGAAATAAATGAGTAGGACTTGATAGCTATTACGAAGACATGGTCTCAGGGTGACTGAATCTGGAACAAGGAATCAAGAGGACTAAAAGGGGTCATAGAGTCATAGAGATGTACAGCATGGAAACAGACCCTTCGGTCCAAACCGTCCATGTTGACCAGATATCCCAACCCAATCTAACATGAGATATCTTTTACAAACAGGGTTAAGGAAAATCCAAAGCCTTTTTTCATATATAAGGAGCAAGAGAGTAACTAGAGAAAGGGTGGGCCCACTCAAGGACAAAGGAGTGGAGTCAGAAAAAATGGGTGAGATTCTTAACTTGTACTTTGCATCGGTATTCACCTAGGAGAGGGACATGATAGATGTTGAGGTTAGGGATAGATCTTTTAGTACTCTAGGTCAAGTCGGCATAAGGACGGAGGAAGTTTTGGGTATTCTAAAAGGCATTAGGGTAGATACGTCCTCAGGTCTGGATGGTATCTATCCCAGGTTAATGAGGGAAGTGAGAAAGGAGATAGCTTGGACTTTAACAGATATCTTTGTAGCATCCTTGAACACAGGTGAGGTCCAAGAGGACTGGAGAATTGCTAATGTTGTCCCCTTGTTTAAGAAGGGTAGCAGGGATACTCCAGATATTTATAAACTGGTGAGTCTGACATCAGTGGTAGGGAAGCTGCTGGAGAAGATACTGAGGGATAGGTTCTATTCCCATTTGGAAGAAAACAGGCTTATCAGTAATGGGTGGCATTGTTTTGTGTGGGGAAGGTCATGTCTTACAGATCTAATATAATTCTTTGAGGAGGTGACAAAATTGATTGATGGGGGAAAGCTATAGATGTCATATACATGGACTTTAGTAAGGCGTTTGATAAGGTTCCCCATGGTAGGCTAATGGAGAAGGTTTAGTCATATGGGGTCCATGGTTTTCTAGCCAAATGGATAGAGAACTGGCCGGGAAACAGGCGACAGAAAGGAGTAGTGGAAGAGAGTTTCTCAAAATGGAGACATATGACCAGTGGTGTTCCACAGGAATCCATGCTGGGACCACTGTTGTTTGTGATATATATAAATGATTTTGAGGAAGGTATCGGTTGCCTGATTAGCATGATTGTAGATGACACCAAGATTGGTGGAGTAGCAGATAGCGAAGGGGACCGTCAGAGAATATAGCAGAATATAGATAGATTGGAGAGATGGGCAGAGAAATGGCAGAGTTCAATCCAGGCAAATACGAGATGATGCCTTTTCGAAGATCCAATTTATGAGTGAACTGTACAGTAAATGGAAAAGTCCTGGGGAAAAATGACGTACAGAGAGATCTGGGTGTTCAGGTCCATTGTTCCCTGAAGGTGGCAACGCAAGTCAGTAAAGTGGTCAAGAGGCATAATGCATGCTTTCCTTCATTGGCCAGGGTGTTGAGTACAAGAGTTGGAAGATCATGTTACAGTTGTATAGGACTTTAGTTCGGCCACATTTGGAACCTGGCGTATAGTTCTGGTCGCTACACAACTAAAAGGATGTGGATGCTTTGGAGAAGGTACAGAGGAGGTTCACCAGGATGTTGCCTGGTATGAAGGGTGCTAGCTATGAAGAGAGTAGGGCAGTAAAGACAAGCCAGGGAACTATAGACCAGTGAGCCTGACCTCAGTCGTGGGCAAGTTGTTGGAGGGAATCCTGAGGGACAGGATGTACATGTATTTGGAAAGGCAAGGACTGATTAGGGATAGTCAACATGGCTTTGTGCATGGGAAATCATGTTTCACAAACTTGATTGACTTTTTTGATGAAGTAACAAAGAAGATTGAAGAGGGCAGAGCAGTAGATGTGATCTATATGGACTTCAGTAAGGCGTTTGACAAGGTTCCCCATGGGAAACTGATTAGCAAGGTTAGATCTCACGGAATACAGGGAGAACTAGCCATTTGGATACAGAACTGGCTCAAAGGTAGAAGACAGAGGGTGGTGGTAGAGAGTTGTTTTTCAGACTGGAGGCCTGTGACTAATGGAGTGCCACAAGGATCGGTGCTGGGTCCTCTACTTTTTGTCTTTACATAAATGATTTGGATGCGAGCATAAGAGGTACAGTTAGTATGTTTGCAGATGACACCAAAACTGTGTAGTGGGCAGCGAAGAGGGTTATCTCAGATTACAACAGGATCTTGACCAGATTGGCCAATGGGCTGAGAAGTGGCAGATGGATTTTAATTCGGATAAATGCTAGGTGCTGCATTTTGGGAAAGCAAAGCTTAGCAGGACTTATACACTTAATGGTAAAGACCGAGGGAGTGTTGCTGAACAAAGAAACCTTGGAGTGCAGGTTCATAGCACCTTGAAAGTGGAGTCGCAGGGAGATAGGATAGTGAAGATGATGTTTGGTATGCTTTGCTTTATTGGTCAGAGTATAGAGTACAGGAGTTGGGAGGTCATGTTGCGGCTGTACAGGACATTAGTTAGGCCACTGTTGGAATATTGCGTGCAATTCTGGTCTCCTTCCTATCGGAAAGATGTTGTGAAACTTGAAAGGGTTCAGAAAAGATTTACAAGGATGTTGCTAGGGTTGGAGGATCTGAGCTATAGGGAGAGGCTGAACAGGCTGGGGCTGTTTTCCCTGGAGCATCGGAGGCTGAGGGGTGACCTTATAGAGGTTTACAAAATTATGAGGGGCATGGATAGGGTAAATAGACAAAGTCTTTTCCCTGGGGTCAGGGAGTCCAGAACTAGAGGGCATAGGTTTAGGGTGAGAGGGGAAAAATATAAAAGAGACCTAAGGGGCAATTTTTTCATGCAGAGGGTGGTACGTATATGGAATGAGCTGCCAGAGGATGTGGTGGTGGCTGGTACAATTGCAACATTTAAGAGGCATTTGGATGGGTAAATGAATAGGAAGTGTTTGGAGGGATATGGGCCAGGTGCTGGCAGGTGGGACTAGATTGGGTTGGGATATCTGGTCGGCATGGACAGGTTGGACTGAAAGGTCTGTTTCCATGCTGTATATCTCTATGACACTATGACTCTAAGAGAGGTTGAATAGATTAGGATTATTTTCATTAGAAAGATGGAGGTTGAGGGAGGAGCTGGTTGAAGTCCACAAAATTATGAGCGATATAGACAGGGTGAATAGCAAGAAGAGTTTCCCACAAGTCACAAGTTCAAAGTGAGAGGAGAAAGGTTTAGGGGAGATATGCATGGAAAGTTCTTTACACAGAGGGTGGTGGGGGCTTGTAACGTGTTGCCAGCAGAGGTGGTAGAGGCGGGAATGATAGTATCATTTAAGATGTATCTAGATAGATACATGAATGGGCAGGGAGCAAACGGAAACAGATCTTTAGAAAATAGGATGCAGGTTTAGATAGAGGAGCTGGATCGATGCAGGCTTGGAAGGCCAAAGGGCCTATTCCTGTGCTGTAATTTTCTTTGTTCTTTGACAATTCAATATTCATTGTTCCAGAAGAATACACAGAAAAGAAAAGGAGGTGGAGACCATTTGTTCAGAAAAGGAAGGTATCAGTGTGGTGGTGAGTCGTAATATAGTACGATTGATCATGATCTGAATTGTTTGGATGGAAATAAAGAATGGCGAGGCAATAACTCACAATTGGGAGTTGTCTATGGCTCTTATGTAGTCATAAAGATGTACAGCACAGAAACAGACTTCTCGGTCCAACTCATCCATGTCGAACAGATATCAGAAACCAATCTAGTCCTGTTTGGCAGCCCTTGGTCTATATCCCTCTATACCTTTCCTATTCATATATTGATACAGATGCCTTCTAAATGTTATAATTTTACCAGCCTCCATCACATTCTAGACAGGCACCACCCTCTGTATAAAAAAGTTGTCCTTTAGGTCCTTTTAAATCTTCCCCTCTCTTGGGGAGTTATTGAAAATAACAAATGCTGGAGATCACAGCAAGTCAGATAGCATCCATGGAGAGAGAGTAAGTTCCACACTCTGTTTCAAGACTTGATGACTCCTCATCAGAAGAGTTGCCTTACTATAGGACAAAGTATAAATTGGAAAATAATAGAGGACTATAAGAAAGGCACCGAAATTGCCTTGGTGATTTTAATCTTGATACTAACTAGATTGTTATGGACCAGACCCCTCAAAACATTTCAAGAAAGTAGCACGGAAGCTAACTTTGCCAGTTGTTTTAAGCAGGTGTAGAGAGGCTATTCAAAGAGTTATGCAGCTGGCCCAACCACTTAGTTTTAAACAAAACAGAAGTTATTTGCAACATTACCGCATGAAACACAAACAAAAGGGAACAGAATATAGAATAACTTAACCTATCTGAAAACTCAACAGATCATCCCAACTTAATGATGCTGCTCCAAATACTGGCAACAATCCCCATAAACACCGCTCGGCACAAAAGGTAAAAAGAAATGGTCTTACTGGAGAGAGAGAGAGATGGAAGAGAGATTCAGTATGGAACACTTTCCTCCATGTAGCTGTTTCTTGGACAGCAATCTCAAAACTGACTGATTGCATTCAGTGAACTGCCAGACTGCCAAACCAAAACAAACCAAACTAAACTAGAGAAAAGTTGAGCTGGGAGAACTGGCCACTTGCCTTTCATTGCACAAGTAGATTTTTTAAACTTGAAAGTATTTTCAAGGAGTTAAACCCAGATTTTTCAGAATTGCTGATTTTATGATCTCTCTGAGGAAAAAAAAAGCCAAGGACAGCATAACCTTGTTAAAGGAGTAGCATCGTCACAAGATAGAACAGATGGATAAAAGTTACATAGAAGCTTATTTGTAGGATGCATCAGGGATTATTTCTTAGAGCAATATATTATAAAACCTACACAGGAACAGACTATTTTAAATCTAGTAATGTATAATGAGTCAGGATTAATAAGAGATCTCACAGTTAAGGATCTAATAAAGAGTAGCAATCCCAACAGGCAAAATTTCAAATTCAATTTGAGAGATAGCAACTCTGGTCTCAAACCAGAGTCTTCAATTAAAATAAGAGCAATTTCAGAGGTATAAAAAAAAAGAGTTGTCTAAAGTGGCTGGGAAATAGACTGAGGAAAGTCAGTGGATGAGTGGTGGTAGACGAGAGGGCATATTGAGCCCCAGGGACTGGGGGGTCCAGCATTTCAGGTTCAACACAGCAGCAAAAGAGGAATCCTAATTTAGCAGCTTTGACTACTAATTGGGAATAAAAAACATTCAATGACATTACAAGGAAGCGGTGGGTTAATAAGTACATGATTTTAAAAGTGTATTTTTTGGAAGAAGGAATTAACTGAGAAATAACAGGAATATGTGAACATCAGGGCTAACTTTATTATATTAAAGTTGGGGGGGGGGGGGCGATAGCCTAGTGGTATTATGGCTGGACTGTTAACCCAGAGACCCAGATAATTGGGGACCTGGGCTCCAATCCCACCATGGATGATGGTGGAATTTGGATTCAGTAATAAAAAGAATCTGGAATTAAGATGATAATCCATTATCAATTGTCAGGGAAAGAAAATCCATCTGCATCACTGATGGCCTTCAGAGAAGGAAATTTGAGCTGAAAATGGTTTGCTGGAAAAGCGCAGCAGGTCAGGCAGCATCCAAAGAGCAGGAGAATCGATGTTTCGGGCATGAGCCCTTCTTCAGGAAAGAAGGGCTCATTCCTGAAGAAGGGCTCATGTCCGAAACATCGATTCTCCTGCTCTTTGGATGCTGCCTGACCTGCTGCGCTTTTCCAGCAAACCATTTTCAGCTCTGATCTCCAGCATCTGCAGTCCTCACTTTCTCCGAGAAGGAAATCTGCCAAGCTTACATGGTCTGGCCTATATGTGACTCCAGACCCACAGCAATGTGGTTGACTCTTAACTGCCCTATGCAATAAATGCTGGCCCAGCCAATGATACCCTCATCCTCATGTGAATGAATAAAAAAAACATAAAAGATAATGAGGACTGCAGGTGCTGGAGAAGTCAGGGTTAATAAAGTGTGGCACTAGAAAAAGCACAGCAGGGTAGGAAGCAGCTGAGGAGCAAGAGAGTCAATGGGATGGGGAAGAGGGCTGGGAAATAAATAGGTGGAGGAGGAGGGAATGGGCTAGGAGAAAGATAAGTGGGATGGCAATAGGTGGGCAAAGGTAGGAGGTGATTATGATAGGTTGATGGGAAGTGTGGAGGGGATAGAAGAGAAGGTACATACACAGGTAGGTCAGGTCAAGAAGACAGAGCCGAATCGGAGGGTTGGATCTAAAAATTGGTGGGGTGGGGTAGGGTAGATTTAGAAACTGGTTAATTCAATGTGGAAGCCATGTGTTTGTAGGCTCCTAAGTCAGAAGAAGAAGTGTTCTTCCTCTAGTTTGCGGGTGGCCTCATGTAGGTGGTGGAGGAGGCCCAGAATGGACATGTCATCGGGGAAGTGGGAAGGGGAGTTAAAATGGATGGTCACTGGAAGGAGGGGGTTGGTTGAACCAGAGATATTCCCTGAACTATTCCACAAGTTTGCGGTTGATCTCTCTTAAAAACTTAAGCAAGCAAAGTAGGGTAAGGGACACGGACTAAATTTAGCATTACAGAAGGATGTTTAGGGGTAATTAATTAAGTCAAAGTATGGTTAAATTTAAAACATAGTAGCATAAGCCTGTTATGTAGGAAGTCAGGGACCCTACCAAGATCCCAGATGACCATGTGTACAGCAAGTGCTTTAGCTGTAAAACCTCAAGTTCCAGGATGAGATGCAGGGGCAACTTGAAATACAGGAGCACATCTGTGAGGCTAAGAGTTATATGAGTAGCACATTCAGAGTGCTGGTAACACTATAGTCCTAAGTGTATGGAGGAAGGAATTGAATGGTTAACTGCCAGGCAGTCCAAGAGAAAGTGAGAACTGTAGATGCTGGAGAGTCAGGAGACATCTCTGGATTCACACACCAAACAACCCCACCGCTCTGTGGTCATCCACTTCTATTCACAGTCTTACACCCCCCAAGGACATGCAAGTCCTGGGCCACGTCCATCACCAAATCAAAGCCACCCGCCAACTTGAGGAAGAGTACTTCACCTTCTACCTCGGGACCCTCCAACCACATGGCATCAACATCAACTTCACCAGTTTCCAAATCTCCCCTCCCCCCAGTGCATCCCAGATCCAACCCTCCAACTCAGCACTGCCCTCTTGACCAGTCCTACCTGTCCATCTTCCTTCCCACTATTCGCTCTACTCTCCCCGGAGAAAGTGAGGACTGCAGATGTTGGAGATTAGAGCTGAAAATGTGTTGCTGGAAAAGTGCAGCAGGTCAGGCAGCATCCAAGAAGCAGGAGAATCGACATTTTGGGCATGAGCCCTTCTTCAGGAAGAAGGGCTCATGTCCGAAATGTCGATTCTCCTGCTCCTTGGACGCTGCCTGACCTGCTGCACTTTTCCAGCAACACGTTTTCAGCTCTACCCTCCCCATCAACCTATCACAAATACCTCCCACCTGCATCCACCTATAGCCTTCCCACCTAACTTCCACCCCCACAGCCCCACCCGTCCATTTATCTCTCAACTGATGAAGTTCCTTAGGGGAATACAGTCAGAACTATTTTGTGGCATCTCTAGTAGCTCAGTTGTACAGGTAGAGAAAAATAAGAAGAAAGGAGAAGTAATAGCGAAATGAAGTACATTAGTTAGTAGAACAATCAGGCATTTCTGTGGGTGTCAACATGACTCCATGATAGTATGTTATCTCCCTGGTGACAGGGCCCAGAATGTCACAGAAAGACTGCAGGACATGCTCCTGAACAGCCAGAGGTCATAGTCCATGTTGGTACTATTAACATTGGCAAGGAGAAGGATGTGGCCCTGCAATCAGAATTTAGGGAGCTAAGCAGAAAGTTTGCAAGGAGGATGTCAAATGTAGTAAACTCCAGATTACTCCTAGTGCATTGAATATAAGAATAGGAAGGTAAGTCAGACAATGCACGGCTGGAAAGATGGTGCAGAAGGGAGGGCTTTAAGCATAGAATGCTGAGAAAATGGCACCTACACAAGTTGGATGTGTTGCACCTGAACAGAGTTGGTACTGAGTTCCTTGCAGTGCACTTTGGCTAAAAAATAATAAAAAACTACAGCTGCTAAAAATCTGAAACAAAAACAGAAATTGCTGGAGAATCTCAACAGGTCTGGCAGCATCTGTGCAGAAAAAGCAAAGCATATATTTCAGTTCCAGTTACTGTTCTGAATGTTCTGAATGTTCTGAAGGGACCCGAAACATTTATAGAATCATAGAATCATAGAGATGTACAGCATGGAAACAGACCCTTCGGTCCAACTTGTCCATGCCGACCCAATCGATCCCACCTACTAGCACCCGGCCCATATCCCTCCAAACCCTTCCTACTCATGTACCCATCAAAATGCCTCTTAAATGTTAAACCTGTGCCCTGTAGTTTTGGACACTCCGATCCCAGGGAAAAGACTTAGTCTACTTACCCTATCCATGCCCTCATAATTTTGTAAACCTTTCAGGTTACCCGTCCGACGCTCCAGAGAAAGCAGCCCCAGCCTGTTCAGCCTCTCCCTATAGCTCAAATCCTCCAACCCTGGCAACATCCTTGTAATTCTTTTCTGAACCCTTTCAAGTTTACTCTACTTTCTTTCCACAGATGCTACCCGACCTGATCAGTTTCTCCAGCAATTTCTGTATTTGTAGGGAATTTTGCTAGTTCTCGTAGGAAAGTTTTTAAGTAATCTGATAAGATTTAGGAACCAGCAGAGAATAGTAGAGAAGACAAAGGTTCACAAAATACTTCAAGGTGCAGCTGACATTAGTGTGGATTGTAGCAACTTTGTAGATGAAGTCACAGTACAAACAAAAAAATGAAGTTAGAATCAGGGTTTCTGTGCACATAAGTGTGTGCACATGTGTGGTAAATAAGATGAGGGAGTTACAGGAACAGATTGTCATTTGGAATTTTAATGTTGTGCAATTATCAGAGATGAAGCTCAAGGAAGGACAACTCTGGATGTTAAATAATCCTAGAAACAAGGTTTTCACAAAGGATAGAAAAGGAAGGAAAGGAATACTTGTAGTGTGTGGAGCAGAGAGGGGCAAATGTTCCTGGATTACACACAGGAGAATTTCCTACAGCCATGTACTTCCAGAAAAAATGCACTGTTGGACCTCATTCTTGAAAATGAGGTGGGCCAAGTGGATCAAGTGTTAACTGAGGAACATTTAGTAGAAAGTGATCATTATAGCATAAAGTTCAGGTTGATGATGGAACATAACTTGCAACAATCCAGAGAGAGAAAAGTCAATTCATGGAAAGCAGACTTCAATAGGGCAAGATAGGAGCTGGACTGGATTGACTGGAATATGAAGTTGGCAGCAAAAACAAACACTGAACAATGGGCTACTTTCAAAGAGGAGATGGTTTGGGTACAGTCAAGGTTTATTCCCCCAGTAAGAAACATAGGCCAAACAGATCCAGAGCTGCCTGTGATAAAGTACAGATTTGAGACAGACCAGGAATTCCTTGTGAACCCAACTTGAAAGCCTCTCTTGGTTCGCCCCAGAGATCATCCCTTTGGTAGTCTGGAATAAAAAAATCTCTTACAGATATAGTTTAATTTTAATAATCCCCTTCTTTTACTAATAGCATCACTGTTATAACATAACACTGATACCTATAAGCCAGGCTATCTGGATTCTAATAACCCAGGAGAGTAGGACATTGCTCTTCCTTCAAGAGCCCTGGCAAGCTACTCTGTTGTATTGTCACAAACAGGTTACCTTTATACACGAGTTTACAAAGGCGATACTGTCACAAACACAAAAAGTTAACAAAAGCACTATATGTTCTGAACTAGACAGCTAATAGTGAAGGACAATATCAATTAACTTCTCTCCCAAATTAATGAGCTTTGTTTAAAGGTCAGAATCAAATATCATTATTAATTTCACAAAGGAACAGCCATGAATGCTATCACGCAATGTCCTGATTATACAGGTTCACTGATGTTAAGGCAAATGTTCTTCATTGTATTACCCTCCCTGCCCGTTTATTTTCTGGTGTGTAGCAAATGTGTTCTACAATTCCAAATTACATTTTAATCTAAATGCTTAGATTACAAAGGACAAGTTTTAAGGCTATAAATATTCTTATTCCCTCCTTTTGTCATTTCATATCACCCGAATGGCAAAGGAGATAGAAGTTAAATTAAAAAGAAAGATTGCTTATGGCATGTATCAGGTGGAAAATAAAATTGAGAACCACGAGGAATATCAAAGTTTCAGAGGAGAGGTCACAAAGCAAATAAGAGAAGCAAAGAACAATTACGAAAACAGTAATTGACAGCCAACATAGAGATGTCCTACAGCTTTTTATGGTCATATAAATAATAAGAGAGAGGTAAAAAAAGGAGTAAAGCCAATTTGGGACTAAAAGTTGGGAATTACATCAGGAGGCAGAAGCCATGGCTAAAGGGATCAAAGGATCTGGAGAGAAAACCGGAACAGTGTATCAAGTTGCACTATTAGCCATGATCATATTGAATGGCAGAGCAACCTGAATGGTTGACTGGTTTACTACTGCTCATATTTTCTGTTTTATGTTTCTTTAAAGTTTGTAACCAACTGCCACGTCAGTGCCTGTTCTGCACGAGATTTGCAAGCCACTCTTAAATTTTCCTTAATTGTGGACAAAAATAAACCCAGTCAGCTTTGAATTTTGCAAAACTACAAAACTCACATTAAACCACAGTGGTCAGTCTAATGGTCATCTCATTCATGTTGAAGGAGAAGTACACATAATTTGGCAGCCACCTGTCCTAAAAGTTCTTAAGGACATTCAATATCACACCACTTATACCTGCTCACTTTTCCATAAACTAAAGCAATAAATGTCTGATGCTATGACCTGAGTCAACAAAACTGGAAGTGTACAAAACAGTTGTCACCCGTCTCCTGAACTATTCTGAAACCTGTACCATGTCTCAATGACAGATAAAAGCACCAAAGACCTTCCATCAGCAATAGCTCCTCATTTGATGGGAGGACCATCAAACAAATGCTCATGAAGCAAATTGTACCTGAAGCATTCAGGCAAAACTACTAAAAATTAAGTTTGATGAATCGATACTGTATCAGGACATCCAAAAACCATCCATGCTTCCAATTCATGTTTGGTCAATATTCATTTGCCAGGGGAAAACAAAAAAAAACAAGCTTTAAAGACACTGAAACTCATCTTGAAGCACAGTAGCACTGAAATTGACTTAGCAAAATCTTCCCCATCATTCAGAATGATGACACCTTGTCCATCTGTATCACCATAGCTTAATTATGAGGCAGAGCAGTGTCAAAGAACGTAAGAAAATGTAGAAAATCCTGCATATGCTCCTTGTAGAACATTCTGCCCCACATGCCAAAGCTCTGTGGATCAACAACTGGCCTGTTCTGCCACATGAAGACCCATGACCCTGAGTACGTGTCATCCTGGAATTGAGGGACAGCTACTGCTGGCCACAGTTGGAGCTTTCATCATTCTGCCATTACTAACTCTTCTTGGCACATAGTTTGTTTCTTTACTCATCCATTAGCACTCCCTTTGGCTCTGCACTTATTTTGTAATTTAGTCACTCACTTTATCATGATTTTGCTCACTCTCATCTCTTTGACTTGTTCACAATCTTTACACTTCTAGTTTGTCCTTGTTCTGATGAGTCATCGTCAAATGTTAAACTGTAATGCTGTTGCAACAATATCTGCCTGAGTTGCTAAGTATTTCAAATATATTTTGTTTATATTTCTTGCATTTGCAGTTTTTTTTTAATAATGTTCTTGTGGCTGAAATGGTTGAATGGAGGATTGGCTCGGTCATGAGTTTATAGACATGTTGGAATACAATTCCACAGATAAAATTACAATAGCTCATGCATAATTTTTAATTTGAACCTCTTACAAGTTAGTGCTATTTAAATGCCGATTAACACAATAAAGAGTACTCAGCACACAGCATTGCCCTTTAATGTGAAGGGCACTGTTTGTCACTGGCCACTCCGATGTTTCCTTTCTTCCTCGTGGTGAAAATTGAATAAAGATTCATACACCTTGTGTCTCTCACTGTGTCTCACACCTGCACACACACAACATGGGTGCTGGGGGGAAAAATAAGCACTACCGCAGTGAGGCGGTAGTGTGGGGGTTAAAAAAAAGAGAAAAAAAAACAAAAAAAAGAAAAAAGGAAAAAAATAAAGAGTACTCAGTGTGAAAATGAGACTTCATTTCACCAATTAAATCATGAACACAATCATCTGAACAAAGTCGATTGGGGGGGAAAGATATTTGTTGTTTTCTGCCTAATGTTGATTGTTTTACCACCAGATACAAGGCCAGTCTTAAAATATGGTCTTCAAAACTCAGTGATGTTCCGAGTGCTATTGTGTAACAATATGCCATAATCTCTGATTTTTTGTCCTGGAGAATGCTTGGACATTGACTGTGAGGTATGATACTTGGAGTATAAGAATCGACATTTTGGGCATGAGCCGTTCTTCAGGAAGGGCTTCTTCTCCTGCTCCTTGGATGCTGCCTGACCTGCTGCGCTTTTCCAGCAACACTTTTTCAGCTTTGATCTCCAGCATCTGCAGTCCTCACTTTCTCCTACTTGGAGTATAACTGAGTAAGTTTTTGTGTTTAGTCTGTGGACCATCTCTCCCAATTTTTGTACAAGGATTTATATCGCTAGGATGCTAAGCACCCAACCAATCAATAGATCAGTCCTGGTACATCCAGTCATGAATGGTAGTGGGCATTAAAGATGGAGGAGGTTCAATGACAGCAGTGCTCAACATAGTCGTGCAAAAGAAGACTGCACATTCATCGATGAATTAGTTTGACCACCTTCTGAGATCGCCAGTCTCTTGAATGCCAGTCTTAGACCAATTTGATGAACTTCATGTGATATTTTGCAAAACATTTGATTCCTAATCCATATGTTTTAAAATCTAACATCTAGTTTCTGGAATATAATGTTTTGGTTAGATGTTAAAGTGGTAGCTGTAAAAATAGAAGACATCTAAATTAAAAACTAATGAAATAACCTAAAACAAATGCATTTCAAGTAAGTTTTTTTCTTTGTTCTTCTCATAATAGCTTGTTCTTCTCATAATAGCTTATCACCGGAGTCTGTAATTAATCTCTGTAACCATGATTCACGTACTAACCAAGCAATTGTCAGACGTGTTCTGAAAGATGAACTGTTGTCATCAGGAATAAAAGGATGACTAGGGTAGGTATCGGTCCAGTCAAGGATAGTAGTGGGAAGTTGTGTGTGGAGGCGGAGGAGATTGGAGAGACACTAAATCAATACTTTTCATCAGTATTCACTCAGGAACAGGACACTGTTGCTGATGTGAATATGGAGTCACAAATGATTAGAATGGATGGCCTGGAAATATGCAGGGAAGAGGTTCTGGGAATATTGGAGAGGATGAAAATAGATAAGTCTCCTGGGCCTGATGGCATTTACCCCAGGATCCTATGGGAAGCTAGGGAGGAGATAGCAGAGCCATTGGCCTGGATTTTTATGTCGTCATTGTCAACGGGAATAGTGCCAGAGGACTGGAGGATAGCGAATGTGGTCCCCTTGTTCAAGAAAGGGAGTAGGGATAGCCCTAGTAACTATAGGCCAGTGAGTCTGACTTCAGTGGTGGGCAAAGTCTTAGAGAGAATGGTAAGGGATAAGATTTATGAACATCTGGATAGGAATAACGTGATCAAGGATAGACAGCATGGTTTTGTGAAGGGCAGGTCGTGCCTCACAAACCTTATTGAGTTCTTTGAGAAGGTGACTAAGGAAGTGGACGAGGGTAAAGCAGTAGATGTTGTGTATATGGATTTTAGTAAGGCGTTCGATAAGGTTCCCCATGGTAGGCTAATGCTAAAACTACGGAGGTATGGCATTGAGGATACATTAGAGGTTTGGATTAGGAATTGGCTGGCTGAAGGAGACAGAGGGTAGTAGTTGATGGACTATGTTCATCTTGGAGTGCAGTTACTAGCGGTGTACCACAAGGATCTGTTTTGGGACCATTGCTTTTTGTTATCTTTATAAATGATCTAGAGGAAGGGCTTGAAAGCTGGGTAAGCAAGTTTGCGGATGACACAAAAGTCGGTGGAGTTGTGGATAGTGAGGAAGGAAGTGGTAGGTTACAGCGGGATATAGATAAGTTGCAGAGCTGGGCAGAAATGTGGCAAATGGAATTCACTGTAGCTAAGTGTGAAGTCATTCACTTTGGTAGGAGTAACAAGAAGATGGATTACTGGGCTAATGGTAGGCTACTTGGTAGTGTGGATGAGCAGAGGGATCTTGGTGTCCATGTACACAGATCTCTGAAAGTTGCCACCCAGGTAAATAGTGCTGTGAGGAAGGCATATGGTGTACTGGGCTTTATTAGTAGAGGAATTGAGTTCCGGAGTCCTGAGGTCATGTTGCAACTGTATAAGACTCTGGTGCGGCCTCATCTGGAGTAGTGTGTGCAGTTTTGGTCGCCATACTATAGGAAGGATGTGGAGGCATTGGAACGAGTGCAGAGGAGGTTTACCAGGATGTTGCCTGGAATGGTAGGAAAATCTTATGAGGAAAGGCTGAGGCACTTGGGGCTGTTCTCATTGGAGAAGAGAAGGTTTAGGGGAGATTTGATAGAGGTGTATAAGATGATTAGGAGTTTAGATAGGGTCGACACTGAGAACCTTTTACCGCTAATGGAGTCAGGTGTTACTAGGGGACACAGCTTTAAATTAAGGGGTGGTAGGTATAGGACAGATGTTAGGGGTAGATTCTTTACACAGCGGGTTGTGAGTTCATGGAATGCCCTGCCAGTAGCAGTGGTGAACTCTCCTTCTTTATGGTCATTTAAGCGGGCATTGGATAGGCATTTGGAAGTTATTGGGCTAGTGTAGGTTAGGTAGGATTCGGTCGGCGCAACATCGAGGGCCGAAGGGCCTGTACTGCGCTGTATCTTTCTATGTTCTATGTTCTATAAGTTTGAAGCTAAGTATAATTAAAAGATAACCTGTCTTTATCTTACACGGTTACAGTTGCCAATGAATAAAAACTTAAAGGGCTAGCTATTTCTGGACATTTTGGTTGAACTACAGTATTTATTGTTACCCTAAAAGAAGCAAAAAGCTGGCAATTTGGAAAAAATACAAGGATGTAAAACACCATTAAATATATAATTACTTACCGTATTGCAGAAGCAAAGAGTTGTGTTGAAGGTAAAGGAAATCATTTGCATTTTTATTTGACTTCTCCCAGCGCATGCTTTATTATCATAGGCATTGTAATAAAGGCTGGAATGTTGGTTAGAAGGGTTCTTTCATTGAGTTTATCTTTTTTTTTGTTGACAGAACAAAGTTCAATTTGGGAACAGACAGCAGCATTTGTAGTTTGTGACCTAAGTCCAGGGCTATATCTTACAAGTTAGAGGATAAGAAATGTTAAACAGTTAGACCTGCAATTCAACTGGAGAAAACACTAGCTTCATCATTCACCACATCGGATGCAGATGGAGCTCTACCTTAATTTGTACTTTGTGACGAAAGATGTGGGCTAGGTTGCAGCAAGCAAAAGAAATTTTAGTGATTCTGACAAAGCAGCGTAGCAGAAACCAACCAGCAGTCATGCAACTTGAAACAAGCAAGGGAAAAACATTTGTTAGGAGCTGGGAGTCTGATGTAAAATAAGCAGTTGTACAAAAGTTGTGAAAGCATAACAGATCGATAGGAACTATTGGGTGTTCCTGGTGTTTAAATCCTGAAGCAAGAAGCATGAAAAGTCCAACATCATAGTTCTTCAAGAGAAAACTGAAGGATTCCTTAATTAAAACCTAATAGAAGGATCCCCAGTAAATTTGATTCTCGAGGAATTGTTAATTTACCAAGGACAATTGAAGAAAATCCTGGAGAGCAGTGGCATATCTCTGGGTTGATCCCAGGAAAAGTGAATAAACTTCCTTTGTAAAGGAAGGGAACTCTTAGGGGAAGTAAAACTGAAAGTGAATTCATAATTCATCATTTTCATGATAGTGTTAGTTTTTTTTTAATATTTAAATATTTATAGTTCCTAACAGGATGGTAACAATATCAACTAATGTTTGTGAACACTGGATGCAGCAAAAGAAAATTTAGTCATCCTAAAATTTTAGTGTTGCTTTGCCAACATTCCAACTGTAGTATGAGGGTTTGTACTGCAAAGACATACATGCTTCCAGAAAATTTGGTCTGGTCTGTCTATAAAAGTACCACAACAATGTAGAATATTGTCCAAGTATGTTCGGTCTAGAAAAAGCAGGGCAAATTCAATCTGAATAATTATTGTGGCATCAAGGATTTCTCAATAATCATCAGAAAGGTACCGTCAACAGTATAATTAAGCAGTACTTATTTGCCAAAAATCTGATCACTCATGACCACCAATATTCTTAGCTCCAGACTTCATTATAGACGCAGTGTAAACATAAACCAAAGAGCTGATTTCAGAGGGGAGGTGAGAGTGATTGTCCTTGATATCAAGGCAGCATTTAACTAAGTGTGATATCAAGAACCCCAGTAAAATTGAAGTCAATAAGAATAATGACTGAGAAGTCTTCACTGTCTGCACTCATTCCTAACGCAAAGAAAGATTGTGGTTGCTGGAGGAAAATCAGATTAGTTCCAGGACATTGCTGCAGGAATTCCTTAGGGCAGTGTTCTACACCCAAACATTTTTCAATTTTTGTTAGTTCCCACAAATGGTGGGTCCTCTCCTTGAAACCTTTCTTTCTTGTTGGAATGCATCTAAATCTGCATATGCAAAATATTTCCTTAAATGTCTGTCACTCACATATCCTTTAATTTAATTTGCTAATTCACTTTAACTAGTTTTACTTTCATGCGCTTGAAATTGTTCTAATCTCCCTTGTCCTCATTCTTATGATGACTGTGACCTACAGGAACCATAAATATGAAGTAATTAATTAAGTCTCTCTCATTACGCAATGCCAAATCTAGTATATCCCATTCATTGGTTGTCTACAGAATGGGCTGTTCTAAGAAATAATCCAAAAACATTGTGTGTTGCTAGATTACTTTTGTCCATCTGGTTTTTCCAGCCGATATTTCAATTTAAATCTACATATAACTTCCTAGCAAGCTCCCATTATTTCTTCCTTCATACTCTATCCTACTGTAAGGTTACTATTAATGTGTCTCTACATCCCTCCCACAACGAATTACTTGCACTTACCATTTATTATCTCAACCCAAATTGCTTCTAATTTCTGGTTTCACAAACTCAGATAATCACAATCTGTATTATACAGCTATCCCAGTCCTGTTCCCAGCATCCTATCCTTCCTAAATTCCTGTACAATATAATATTCAGGTTCCAACCTATGTCACCCTGCAGCTAAATCTGTGTAATGGCCACACTATTTGTGCCAGGAATTGTTTTATAAAGAATAGTACAGCACAGGAACAGGTCTTTTGGTTGATAAAGTACACACTGACGTATATCACTTGTCTAAATTGAAAACCTTTTGCCTCTAGAGAGCTCTTAACCCTCTTTAATTGACTACCTATTCATGTATATATCAAGATACCTTTTAAAAATTGCTAATTTATCGGCTTGTACTATCTCATCTGGCACTGTATCCAAGGCATTTACCATCCTCTGGTTAAAAACTTGCCTCTCACATCTGCTTTAAACTTTCCCCTTTCTATTTCCCCTAGTAGCTGACATTTCTACCCTGGGAAAAGACTCCACTTATCCATTTTATCCATGCCCTCACAATTTTGTAAACTTCTATCCAGTTTCCCCTCAGTCTCTGACATCCATAAGAAAACAAATCAAATCTCTCCTTACAGCTAACACCCTCCAAACCAAGTAACATCTAGGCAAACCAGGTCTATATCTGCTCAAAGCCTCTAGATCCTTCTGGTAGTTGGGCAACACTGATGTATTCAGATGCTGAGGGGGAAATCTTAAAGAGATCTGAACAATATGGGGTATGGTAAGATTTGTGCGCTTTTCCAGCAACACATTTTCAGCTATGGTAAGATTTGTGACAGGATCACTAAAATGTCCAGCAAGGCTTACCTCGACCTTGGGAGCAACTCACTGCAGTTGTTAAGTGACAAGGTGAGCTTCTTGTTAGGCAGCGGTGAGCTGGCAATTAAGGGGAGGGGGGGTCATTGTTGGTCAAACATCCTATTCATGGCACAAATTGCTTAATTAATATCTAGCTTCCTATCTTATCAAGCCTACTGAACAAATTAGATATCAAAAACTCTCTATAGGGAATCTAGAGCAGGTACTTAGTGGTTTCAGCTTACCAGTTGATGTGAAGAGCCTTCACGTACGTAGCTCAGTATTGAAGAACTTCTCAGAGCACAATCCATGGGCACCAACTGCACACACCTGTGACCCATAGACATTTGCATCTGACATTTGTTAATCCCACACAATCTTCAGGCATGTCCTGTTTTCGCTCATTACCACTTGAAATAACTGTACAGGAGACTGTGTCCCATCACCAAGTCACCCTTTATTTACTAAATCACAGTACACTGGCTGTGACCATTCAGCTTGGAGTCAGTCCTCAACTGAGGAGATTCTAATCTCCTGGTAATATTCTTTTTTCATTTTTAACCTATTATTTGTTTTTTCTCTATGCTTTGTATGCTTTACGTTGATTGGATACTATGCTGACCACCTAATATTAAGGATGCAAAGAAAAATAATTTGGGAAATGCCATTTGATCATGAATTGGAAATAACTGTATTAAACTTAAATAGAGTAAATAAATAGGGCTGAGGGCTGAGTTTGCTGCAGTTGACTGAGAAAGGGGTTTAAGCAGAAAAGACAGTGGAAGAATAAACTTAGGTGTTTAAGAAAATAATTCACGACTCACAGCAAAGATAGGGGGATTCTGGGTAATCCAAGATGGAGGATGGGAAAAATTTCTGGCTGTAACAGCTGCTCCTTTTTTGAGGTATTTTAGGTGCTGGAGGTGATTTCCTTGAATTCGAGGAGCAGCAATTACTGTTTTATATGCTGTTGCACTGTTTTGGAACTTTGGGAAAAAAAAGTCAAAACAACAGCAGTTTTAAAAGGGAGAACAGACAAAAGGGAGAAGCACATGGTGAGGCCATTGCAGGAGTAACAGAGAGAACCTGCACAGTTGCTGTTTAAATTCATGTATCGCTGGACATCGGAGTGCATCTGGGAAAACTAACAAACAGTGAAATTAACAACTGATCTTGGAGGAACTTTTGGGTGAAGTTCACAGCACAGAATCAGAGAAGTTAAGCATTGTTTTTAAGTGTGGCCTACAGAGAATCTGCAGTAGTGAGTAGAGTGGGTTATTTCTTCATTATATGTTTTTGGAGATATGTCTCTTGATTAAACTTAAAATATAAGCCATAACTATTAATTTAACCTGGGGCAGTGTTCGTAGGGGAATAAGACCGTGTTATTTTTCTGGGTCTGTAGATTGTGAAGCAGCAAAAATGGCATTTGATGGAGTGATATGTACTTCTTGTAAGATGTAGGAGTTGAAAGAGAGTTTAAGGGTTACTGTGGATTATATCTGCCATAAATGCTGTTGGCTGCAAATCTTATCAGATTGAATGGATCTGTTGGAGAGACAGTTAGAAGCAATGAGGAATTTGCAACAGCAACACTATGTGATGGATGGCAGTGATAGGAAGGGGGTGAAAGTCTCAGATCCAGTCATATAGATGGGTTAACTCCAGGAAAGGTAAGAGAGGTAGGCAGCTAGTGCAGAAGTCTTTTGTGGATATACCCATTTCAAACAAGTATACTGTTTTGGAAAGTGTAGGGGTGATGGATTCTCATGGGAACATAGTACGAACATCCAAGTTTCTGGTATTGAGACTGGTTCTATTGCAAGAGATCAATTGTGTTAGGGGATTCTCTAGTCCGAGGTACAGTCAGACGTTTCTGTGGCCAACAGTGAAAAATCAGAATGGTGTTGCTTCCCTTGTGCCAGGATCAAGGCTGTCTCAGAGATGGTGCAGAATGTTCTCACAGGAGAGAGGGGCCAGCAAGAGATCATTGTCCACATTGGAACCAATGACATTGGAAGGGAAAAGGTTGAGATTCTGAAGGGAGATTACAGAGAGTTAGGCAGAAATTTATAAAGGAGGTCCTAGAGAGTAGTAATATCTGGATTACTCCCAGTGCTACAAGCTAGTGAGGGTAGAAATAGGAAGTTAGAGCAGATGAATGCATGGCTGAGGAGCTGGTGTATGGGAGAAGGATTCACATTTTTGGATCATTGGAATCTCTTTTGGGGTAGAAGTGACCTGTACAAGAAGGATGGATTGTGCCTAAATTGGAAGGGGACTAATATAGTGGCAGGGAGATTTGCTAGAGCTGCTCAGGAGGATTTAAACTAGTAAGGTGGGGGTGTGGGACCCAGGGAGATAGTGAGGAAAGAGATCAATCTGAGTCTGGTACAGTTGAGAACAGATGAGAGTCAAACAGGGTAGGCAGGGGCAAGGTAGGACTAATAAATTAAACTGCATTTATTTCAATGCAAGGGAAGGCAGATGAACTCAGGGCATGGTTAGGAACATGGGACTGGGATTAGGTTAGATTACTTACAGTGTGGAAACAGGTCCTTCGGCCCAACAAGTCCACACCGACCCGCCGAAGAGCAACCCACCCATACCCCCCTATATTTACACCTTAACTAACACTACGGGCAATTTAGCATGGCCAATTCACCTGACCTGCACATCTTTGGACTGTGGGAGGAAACCAGAGCACCCGGAGGAAACCCACGCAGACACGGGGAGAACGTGCAAACTCCACACAGTCAGTCACCTGAGTCGGGAATTGAACCCAGATCTCAGGCGCTGTGAGGCAGCAGTGCTAACCACTGTGCCACCGTGCCGCCCACAGGATATCATAGCAATTACAGAAACATGGCTCGGGGTGGGCAGGACTGGCAACTTAGTGTTCCAGGATACAAATGCTACAGGAAGGATAGAAAGGGAGGCAAGAGAGGAGGGGTAGTGGCATTTTTGATCAGGGATAACATTACAGCTGTGCTGAGGGAGGATATTCCTGGAAATACATCCAGGGAAGTTATTTGGATGGAACTGAGAAATAAGAAAGGGATGATAACCTTATTGGGATTGTATCATAGACTCCCTAATAGTCAGAGGAAAATTGAGAAACAAACTTGAGAAACAAATTCTCAGCTATCTGGAAGAATAATAGGGTGGTTATGGTAGGGGGTGTTAACTTTCCAAACATAGACTGGGACGGCCATAGTGTTAAGGGTTTAGATGGAGAGAAATTTCTTCAGTGTGTACAAAACAATTTTCTGACTCAGTATGTGGATGTACCTATTAGAGAAGGTGCAAAACCTGACGTGCTCTTGGGAAATAAGGCAGGGCAGGTGACTGAGGTGTCAGTGGGGGAGCACTTTGGGGCCAGCGACCATAATTCCATTAGATTTAAAATAATGATGGAAAATGATAGACTAGATCTAAAAGTTGAAGTTCTAAATTGGAAAAAGACTAATTTTGACGATATTAGGCAAGAACTTTCGAAAGCTGATTGGGGGCAGATGTTCACAGGTAAAGGGTTGGCTGGAAAATGGGAAGCCTTCAGAAATGAGATAACGAGAATCCAAAGAAAGTAGATTCCCGTTAGGGTGAAAGGAAAGGCTGGTAGGTATAGGGAATGCTGGATGACTAAAGAAAATGAGCATTTGGTTAAGAAAAAGAAGGAAGCATATGTAAGGTATTGACAGGATAGATCGAGTGAATCCTTAGAAGAATATAAAGGAAGTAGGAGTATTCTGAAGAGGGAAATCAGTAGGGCAAAAAGGGGACATGAGATAGCTTTGGCAAATAGAATTAAGGAGAATCCAAAGAGTTTTTACAAATATGTTAAGGACAAAAGGGTAACTAGGGAGAGAATAGGGCCCCTCAATGATCAGCAAGGCGGCCTTTGTGGGGAGATGCAGAAAATGGGGGAAGATAATAAATGAGTATTTTGCATCAGTATTTACTGTGGAAAGGCATATGGAAGATATAGACTGTAGGGAAATAGATGGTGACATCTTGAAAAATGTCCATATTACAGAGGAGGAAGTGCTGGATATTTTAACCGGTTACGGTGGATAAATCCCCAGGACCTGATCAGGTGTACCCGAGAACTCTGTGATAAGCTTGAGAAGTGACTGCTGGGCCTCTTACTGAGATATCTGTACCATCGATAATCATAGGTGAGGTGCCGGAAGACTGGAGATTGGCTAACGTGGTACCACTGTTCAAGAAGGGTGGTAAGGACAAGCCAGGGAACTATAGACCAGTGAGTCTGATGTCGGTGGTGGGCAAGTTGTTAGGGGGAATCCTGAGGAACAGGATGTACATGTATTTGGAAAGACAAAGACTGATTAGGGATAGTCAACATGGATTTGTGCATGGAAAATCATGAGTCACAAACTTGATTGAGTTTTTTGATGAAGTAACAAAGAGGATTGATGAGGGCCGAGCAGTAGATGTGATCTATATGGACTTCAGTAAGACATTTGACAAGGTTCCCCATGGGAGACTGATTAGCAAGGTTAGATCTCATGGAATACAGGGAGAACTAGCCATTTGGATACAGAACTGGCTCAAAGGTAGAAGACAGAGGGTGGTGGTGGAGAGTTGTTTTTCAGACTGGAGGCCTGTGATCGGTGGAGTGCCACAAGGATCAGTGCTGGGTCCTCTACTTTTTGTCATTTATATCAATGATTTGGATGCGAGCACAAGAGGTACAGTTAGTAAGTTTGCAGGTGACACCAAAATTGGAGGTGTAGTGGACAGCAAAGAGGGTTACCTCAGATTACAACAGGATCTTGACCAGATGGGCCAATGGGCTGAGAAGTGGCAGATGGAGATTAATTCAGATAAATGCGAGGTGCTGCATTTTGGGAAAGCAAATCTTAGCAGGACTTATACACTTAATGGTAAAGTCCTGGGGAGTGTTGCTGAACAAAGAGACCTTGGAGTGCAGGTTCATAGGACCTTGAAAGTGGAGTCTCAGGTAGATAGGATAGTGAAGAAGGCATTTGGTATGCTTTCCTTTATTGGTTAGAGTATTGAGCACAGGAGTTGGGAAGTCATGTTGTGGCTGTACAGGACATTGGTTAGGCCACTGTTGGAATGTTGTCTGCACCTCTGGTCTCCTTCCTATCAGAAAGATGTTGTGAAACTTGACAGGGTTCAGAAAAGATTTACAAGGATGTTGCCAGGACTGGAGGATTTGAGGCTGAACAGGCTGGGGTGGTTTTCCCTGGAACGTCGGAGGCTGAGGGATGACCTTATTGAGGTTTACAAAATTATGAGGGGCATGGGTAGCGTAAATAGACAAAGTCTTTTCCCTGGGATTCCCTGGAGTCCAGAACTAGCGGGCATAGATTTAGGGTGAGAGGGGAAAAATATAAAAGAGACCAAAGGGGCAACTTTTTCACTCAGAGGGTGGTATCTGTATGGAATGAGCTGTCAGAGGAAGTGGTGGACGCTGGTACAATTGCAACATTTAGGAGGCATTTGGATGGGTATATAAATAGGAAGAGTTTGGAGGGCTATGGACCGGATGTTAGCATGTGGGACTAGATTTAGTTGGGATATCTGGTCGGCATGGACGGATTGGACCGAAGGGTCTGTTTCCATGCTGTACATCTCTCTTTGACTCTATAACCCAGTGAGGAAGATAGATTTTAGAATGGAGATAAACCAATCATGGTTAAACAAGAAATGCAATGATAGTGAAATAACTTCACAGAAGCTAGTATCCCAACATCAAGTCACCTTTTATTTACCTGTGCGCAGTACACTGGCTGTGACTATCCAGCTTGGAATCATTCCTCAACTCTCCTGGTAATATTGGTCAGCCAAGATTTTCCTGATTGGCCCAGATTAACAACCCCAATCAAGTACCTAGTAGTTCATGAGGTCAACCTGGTTCTAATCACTGCAGGCCTCTACCTCACTTTCATACCTGCTTCCTGGAGCCCTTGCTCTTTTGACTATCAAAAATCTATCTAACCCTGCCTTTAGTGATTTCAATAACATAAACATAAGATCCTAACAACGAAGAGTAGGAGAAGGCAATTCATCGCTTGTGCATGGCTTCCCATTTAATAAGATATGGCTGATTCCAACTCGGGTTCAAATCCACTTTCCTGCAGGCTCCCTATAACCCTTCAATTCATACTAACTTAAAATCTGTCTACTTACTCCTTAAACTTACTCAATATCCATGCACCCACCACATTCTCAGGTAATGAATTCCACAAAATCGCAACTCTTTGAGAGAAATAATTTCTATTTTAAATCTGCTATCCCTTATCCTAAAACTATGAACTCTCATTCCAGATTGCCCCTCAAAAGAAAACATCTTCTCTATGTCTATTTTGTCAATCCCCTTTAGCATCTATATGCCTCAAGTAGATCTCCTCTCTCTAAACTGTAGAGAGCACAGGCTTCAACTATTCCAAGTCATTACCCTTCAGAGAGAAAAATAATCTCTTCATCTCCATCCCTTTTAAGGAAGATCTCTTATTCTGAAACTGTGTCTCCTAGTGACAACTTTGTGTACGAGAGGAAGCATCCTTTCAGTATCATGTGATCAAGTTCCCTCACGTTCACAGTATTCCAAATGCAGTCTCACCAATGATGCATATAGTTTCAATAAAATTTCCCTACTTTTATACTGAATTCCCTTTGAAGTAAACATTAACATTTCATTCACCTTCCTAGTATCATGCTGTACCTGAATACTAATTTTTTGTAATTCATTTACCAGCACACCCAGATTACTCTTTTGCAGTCTCTCTCTATTTAAATAATATGCTGTTTTTCTTTTCTTTGCTAAAGTGGACAAGTTCACATTTTCCTGTATACACCCATCTGCCACATTTTTGCCCACTCATTCTATTCATAACATCCAGCAAATTCCCTAGCTTCTCTTGACAATTTACTATTTGTTAAACCTATCTTGCTACCATTAGCAAATTTAGCTACCTCATACACTCAGCTTCTGCCATCCATGTTATTCATATAGAGTGAAAATAGCTGATGCTCCAACAGGAACCCTGTGGCACTCTCCTGGTTACAGCTTACCAACCTGAAGAAGACCCATTAATCCCTACTCTATGTTTCTTGTTTGCTAGTCAAACATTCATCCATACTCACATGTTTTCATCTACACCACGTGCTCTTATCTTGTGTAACAATCTTTGATGTGATACCTTATCAAGTGCCTTTTGGAAATGTAAGTGCATTGCATTGACAGGTTGCCTTTATGTGTTACCTGCTTAAAAACACTGATAAATTAGTTAAACCTGATTTCCGTAGACATGTTGACTCAGCCTTAAGGTCTAATAGTTTTCCCAGCATCTTTTTTTGGGTAATGGCAATTGTTTTACATTCCTCTTCCATTTTCATCTCAGTCTTCCATCAGCCAGTGGGCATTCATCTCACCAGCCATAGAAGAGTTCCTTTGTATTTGTCAGCAGGATGGAAGGAAAAAAATTAGGCGACTTAAATGGTTGACTGCTGACTATATTCATGTCCTCCTCTAGGCTATTCAGGCAAGGTACAAGTGAAAACAGGAGGAGACCTCCTCATTAAACTTAGCAAGTTTAGACAGAGGTCCTGGAGAGGTTGTTGAAGTTGAAATAGTCCGTGGGTACAACATTTCTCTTTTGCAGGCAGCAACCGGATAATTGTATGGTTGCAGTCGCTAAGGAAAGAGACGCTAACAATGGACAATGGGTTAAGCTTGCATAGAAGGAAGCTTCTAAAATGATGTGGTATCACATCATCTGTGTCTTTACAAATGGAGTGACTGGAGCTCAGTTGGAAACAGGCTAGTAGGCACCATTTCAATGTTATCACTTACTTGCAAGTAAGAATCTACCTTTGGAGGTATATTGGTGTGGAGAATGAAATATGGCACCTGGCCATGCCTGAGTATTTAGAAATTGTGGCTGCTCCACCGTACTAGTCAGACATCTGCAGGATATGTTGGTGGCAAACCAATGGCATTTTGATGGAACAGGAACTTTTCCTGTTAATGAAGCATTCTGGATAACTAGTGGGAGCCTTGATGAGTTAGAATTAGGCAGTCTGTGAAGTTTTGCATCTCGGGAATCCAGCAATGGTGACAGATCCACTGTTTTTTTTTGACCTGATTATGAGGACCAGCGATACAAAACAAAGAGGGAAACAGTCACCATCCGGATGCAGTGAGATGCAGCTGATTAAGAGATGCTACATATCTCCAATGGAAGCCTGGAATGAGCCAAACACAAAGATTTAGTGCCACTATGACTTTGAAGGCCACTGACATCAAATCGTCGACCAGAGCACAACTCTAACCAGTACTGTAAAAAGGTAATTCACATCTCAGTAGTAAATTTTGGCAAATATGCCTGCCTAACAATCTGCAATTAGAACATTCTTTTTTTGGATACCTTTGTCATAGGATACATTCTTTTAACGTTGGTGCTCCATTGCAGTGACTTTTGTGGCTTTCTACCATTTACCCTGCAGATAGCCATAGGTTGCTGTTATCCTGATAAGTGTGCCCATGTCTTTCTCTGTCTCTGGTTCACAATCTTACTGCTCCTAAATGTATGGATTAGTCAGTTCATGCTCTCTCTTCTCCTCCATCTCCATTAAATAACTTGGAGATTTTCTGTGTCTTGTTTCTTAGACTTTAGACCATTGCTGCGCAATGTTGGGCAGATCCCGGAACAACATGATCATCCTGGAGACCCTAGTTGCTGCATTTGGAAGAGTAATACCAGATATGCCCAAGCACCAGAAGTGCAGATCCAGTTTGATGATTACTTGCTCAAATGTACATCTAGTTGTCACATGTCTTCCATTTTATTGTTCCTAGACCTTATTGGTTGGGTTCTTAACTTGCACTGGCAAGTTTTAATTGAGTATCTGTTCGCTGTGCATCAGCAATAAAAGCTGCTTTCAGGATGTGAAGATCAAGAAAGAATGCTATAAGACAAAAGGTAAAGTAGTAAAGGCACTGAGTCTGGCACACTTACAGAAACATCATTTTGAGGGGCAGAATTTGACGTTCTCAGGCAGAATAAAATACAATGAAAGGCTTTCCAGATATCTGTATTCCAAGTTGCTCCTTTTGCAACTTTATGAATGGCAAGGGAGTCATTAGTTAGCAATTCTGCCCTTTGCCGATTGAGGTCTTTAACTGGATAGTAAAATGAAGCTGGCAGATAATAAGTAAGTTGGGGATCCATCTTTACAGACATCTGTATCTACAAAAGGCCCCTTTTCCCCAAATTGTAAACACATCTGGCTCTGTCCATCGAGGCACCTTAGCCCACTTTCTGGATCCTGGCAGACTGATCTAGACAAAACCATTCCACCATCTACTTTGCCCCTGGCTCCACTGACAATATTGCTGGGGACTAGGTATATTCTTAGCAGTGACCACCTTTCCCAAACTGGGACCAAAGAGCTGCCAGACATCCAATTGGCTGTTAGCTCTTGGCAGCATAATTACTCTCTCTCTGGTGTGAAAAGCCTCACTTGAAGGTAATTAACATTATTCAACAAACATTAAATCATTGCATGTTCAAGCATCCATCCACGAGACCCACAGGCTAAATGTAAAATCTAGACTGTGGTTCCATAACAACTGCATTTTTAATAAATATTCCTGGGTGATATGGGGTTACCTTAATTGCCCCATGCATGCAGTCACTGATTCTCCAGATCTAGTGGAAGTAGGCAAAGCACTTGTATTGTCACGATAGTGGTAATGCGCAAGCTAATAATTTTCAACTTCCAACTTTTGATGTCAATACGTAGGTTCTTTGTGCACTGACACGGTTTAAAAAATGAATAACACTGCCTTTCAAAAGAATTCAGCAAGCAACTAACCATTGGTTTCATGAAGCAGGCAAAAACTATGCAAGTTAAACAAAAAAGGCTAAGTTGAAATTAACATTTTATCTGAAGACATTGAAATTCTTATAATCTGGTGTTTAGAAATACATGCAATAACTTCCCCTCTCCCTGTGAACATGGAACATTACAGCGCAGTACAGGTCCTTCGGCCCTCAATTTTGTGCCAAGCTGTGGAATCCATCCGAAGCCTATGTAGCCTACATTAGTCTATTCTTGTCCATATGGCAATCCAATAACCATTTAAATGCCCTTAAAGTTGGCGAGTCTACTACTGTTGCAGGCAGTGCATTCCACGCCTCTGAGTAAAGAAACTACCTCTGACATCTGTCCTATATTCATTACCCCTCAATTTAAAGCTATGTGCTCTTGTGCTAGCCATTGATCCGAGGAAAAAGGCTCTCACTGACCAAACTATCTAAACCTCTGATTACCTTATATGTCTCAATTAACCATTGGTTTCATGAAGCAGGCATAAACTATGCGAGATAAACAAAAAAGACCGAGTTGAAATTACCATTTTATCTGAAGGCATTGCAATTCTCAGAATCTGGTGTTCAGAAATCTGGTGTTCTGTACTGCTGAAGTATCTTACTGTGAGCCAAAGGTCTCAGCTCACCCTCTCTCTCTCCTTCGGAGTGGAGTCCCATATTTATGAGCATACAGCAAGCTGTTGTTTTCTACTTTGCCTGAGTTCTTCTTGCTTGCTGCTCCTTCTGTTGCAGATTCTAGTAAACTGGTCAGTTTATGGAGATTTGACAGATAAGTCTCCAAAGTTGTGAAAGTTTTCTCCAAAGTTGTGGAAATAACCTCTTAAAACAAGCACTGTGAACTAAGGCTTTCACACAATGAGTGAAGAAAGCAGCTGTAAAGTTTTAATATTTATTATCATATTTCCAGTTTCCTCAATTTCTCTGGAGTTCTCTCCTTAGTTTCATTGACAAGTTGCAAAAAGCTCACATAGGTAATTTGCAAAGGAACATATTAACAGCATTTTGTTGAATATTAATTGAAATTGATATCCTGTCTCTTTTGAAGAAGTTACTTCAACCAGAGCAGTATATCACAGTTTAATATGCAAATCTGTGGGTTGGAATCACCTTCCTAACACCATAATTTCTGTGCTTTTACACCTGTCAACTGCCTCCAAACTCATACTTCAGCAAAGTAAGATTCACCCCAACAATTCTATTTCTGTTTCCACAGATGCTGCCTGACCTGCTGAGTAATTGCAGTGCTTTTTTGATTTCATTTCAGAGTTCCAGTATCAAAATATTTTTCTTTGGGTTTGCCTATTCATTTTTTTTTACCCAAATAGGCTCCTTCGTAACAGCACAGCCACTCTCAAAGCTAGTATAATTCCACCATCTGACCCATAGACTAGTAGTTCAAGAAGGCAGCTCAAAGGCACATTCTCAAAGGGAATTAGAGATTGGCAACAAATGCTGACCTGATCATTGACACCAACATTTTGTGAACTTTTTAAAAATCCAATTTTCAATTTTTAGGTATATTAAACAGCTCTGGTCACAAATTTTGTACATGTCAATAGGACCTAACTCAGATGCTACAGGCCTTTTCTTTTTGGAACTTATGTCATAAGTTTCAAGAATAGTTGCCTTTTCTATCCTAGTCAACTAATTCCATAACCATATTATATTAATTACAACATAGTATGCTAAATATTCATACATACCGCAACAGTGGGTGTGTAACTGTTCAAATCTGGAGTTATCCAAGGCAAACTTTTAGTGAATCCAGAATATTTAGAATTGTCCCATCGCATTAGTGGATATGCTGATGCCTATTATGAAAAGTAGAACATTAAAACCATGCCTAACTATTATAAACTGATTATTTTTTATAAAAAAATATGATTAACTGATTGTATCAGTTGATTTCTGATTACCTGGTAATCTTTGAGACCAATCTCCTCACCATAAAAAATTATTGGAGTCCCAGGAATTGAAAAGAGAAGCATTATAAATAATCTGTATTTATTTCCAACATCTTCTTTAGTCATCACAGATGAAATATGTCCTTTAGTAAACTATAAAGAGAGCATCACATATATAAATAGCTTTAACATTTGCATTTAAATTACATGTCAATACTATTACATATATATTAAGCATTGAAAAATCTAATCAAGGGAAGAAAGTGAGACACACCATATTTAACTAATTTGTTATAGCAACTAAATAAATCAGATAGTTTTTATTACATGGGTGCAAGAATATTTTTTGCAGATACAATAATTTTCTTAGGGCGGAAATTTTCTCTCCTTGGTGAACAATAGCAAGAAAGTTCAGAAATTATTATGAGAATGAAAAAAAAATCAGAATCAGGAAAGAATTTTTTTTCTTCTGACTTTTCCTGAAAGCTTTAACTGTTGATTTCAGAATCTCTCACCATTGACTGGCAACTACTTTACTTCCATGTATTTGTATCTCATTAATACACAACTCAACTAATTTCTCCTTTCCCTCTGAGAAATTAAATCATACAAATTCCTGACATGTAAGGCACAGCAGATACCAAGCAACTGGCATTTGCCGATTGCCTGTCCCAGCCATTATCCAATCATAACCTCAGCACAACATCCCTGCATGCTCCACAGGCACCATCTCCTCAATCCATCATCCATGCAAGTGGCATCAGCAAACAAGTAGCTTTATTAAACTGTCATTCCCTATCTCAGACTAACTCCTACACTCCTTCAGCACTTTGGAGCTCAGGAACACCGATGACTGGCAAACTACTGCCAGGTCACTTCGCACACAGGGACACAGGATGTATCTTACGACATTTTGCTTGATTTCTTAGTGCTCACTTATTTGCACTTACATAAAGACTGCCAGCATTTGCCAAATACCCCATGTTTTTTGAGCTTAAACAGTCTTCAGTGCTCAGTTACAGCTGTCAGTCTCTGTGCCTTGCAATCCTTTTTAGCACAGAAGAAAAGGCAGGTGGTTTTTCACAGTGGAGAAAACTGAACAATCAAGGGTGTAAACATGTTACACTGTGGAACCAGACTACATCAATATCAAACCTGCAGCTTATCCAATAAAAATACTCCATGTGCTTTAAGCAGTTAGCCATATGTGAAAGTGAAAGCTGAACAGTCTAATGGGGTAGGGAATTACAATCAGTCAAGAGATGAGTCCCATTCCAGTGCAGAGGGCTGACCATGGTCAGTCAGATGTTTGGAGATCGAGTATTGTCAGTGTTGCAGGTCAGGTGCAACCAGTCCAGGATTTACAGTATATCAATCATGATAGTTTGGGGACATCATTCTGGAGAAGGCTCAGTTGAGTCTGTCCTGCCTAGTTTGGGGCAGGGACAGAATGTCAGTGAGACAGTGTAAATCTTGGGGTTTGTGCGATACTGGTCAGTGCGTTTATCATGTAACAGCCAAAGAGTCTTGGAAAGATTCTGGAGTGGCACAGTGCGCCAGGGACCAGAGTTCAATTCCCACCTCGGGCGATTGTTTATGTGGAGTTCGCAGCACATTCTCCCAGTGTCTGCGTGGGTTTTCTCTCGGTGCTCTGGTTTCCTCCCACAATCCAAAAGATGTGCAGGTCAGGTGAATTGGCCATGCTAAATTGCCCATAGTGTTAGGTGCATTAGTCAGGGGTAAATATAGGGAAGGGGAATGGGGCTGGGTGGGTTACACTTCAGAGGGTTGGTGTGGATTTGTTGGGCCAAAATGGCCTGTTTCCTCACTGTAGGTAATCTAATCTAACAAGAAATCAGGAAAGTCAAGTTTAGGGACAGAATTCGTTGGACTGAGTCACTGAGGAAATGGCTTTAGTGCAAGGTAGCAATATTAGAGAGAGTAGTGGAATCTCATAGTCAAGATGTGGAGGTGCCGGTGTTGGACTGGAGTGAACAAAGTTAAAAATCAAACAACACCAGGTTATATCCAACAGGTTTATTTGAAAGTATTAGCTTTTGGAATGCTGCTTCTTCATCTGGTACTTCCAAGTAAACCTGTTGGACTATAACCTGGTGTTGTTTGATTTTTAACCTCACAGTCAAAAGAAGATACGGGGCCACAAGGGGTGCTTCTCACAGTATTCAATTGCTCTAGCCTTTATGTGTGGAGGATTATCAAGGGCACGGAAATTTGCAAAGCCAACAAGCTCTGGGGTAAAGTGGAGATTTTAACAGTTAAGTAAAGGGGTTCAAAAGAAACAGGGGAAGGCTGAAAGGATGTAGAGGTCACAAGGACACTAACACAAAAGGGAATATGAAAGATGAAGGAACACTTTGCACCCTAGACAAAGTTGAAACCTTGCTTGTAAGATCTGACATCAACTGAGCAATAGCTGCACAAACTGTCTACATTCTATGCAAAGTGGATGGAGTAACTTACTTCACGGTGGAGTACAACTTTTGGAATTAGAGGCCCTATTATGGGCAACTCCAGTAATCATACCTCTACTGATTCAGTTTACTGTTCATTTGTTTCCATTTCATCTCCATGGCAGGTTATTCAGGGTGGGGATGTGCAGTTAATGGTGGCTTACTGGCATAATTGTACTCTCAATGTAGCATTAAAACTTTAGTTGTGCAATATACTCTTGGATAATGTCAACAACAAATCTTGCACTTTCCCTGGGTGGGGGAGTCCAGAAGTAAAGGGCATAGGTTTAGGGTGAGAGGGGAAAGATATAAAAGAGATCTAAGGGGCAGCTTTTTCACACAGAGGGTGGTATGTGTATGGAATGAGCTGCCAGAGGAAGTGGTGGAGCTAGTACAATTAGAACATTTAAAAGGCATTTAGATGGGTATGTGAATAGGCGGCATTTGGAGGGATATGGGCCAGGTGCTGGCAGGTGGGACTAGATTGGGTTGGGATATTTTGTCGGCATGGACAAGTTGGACCGAAGGATCTGTTTCTGTACTTGAGTGTTATAGAGTCATAGACTCTATAACTCAAAAGTGGGCATCCATGAGACATTAGCAGGAGCAGAACTGTACACCAAAACAATGTGCTATCTCATGGCCTGCCATTTCCCCACTCAGCCATTAATATCAGGCTAGGGGATTAACCATGTTTCAATGCAGAATGCAAGAGGACATACAAGGAGCAGCACCAGGCATATCTAAAAATGAGGTGTGAACTTGGTGAAGTAACAAAACAGGACTGCTTGTGCACCAAACAGCATAAGCAGCAACTAATTGATAGTGCTTTGTGACTCCATAACCAGTTGATCAGACCTAACTTCTGCAGTCCTGCCACATTCAGTCGTAATTGGTGGTAAACAATTAAACAACTTCCTGGAGGAGGAGGCTCCACAAATATCCCTATCTTCAATTATGGGAGAGCCCTGCACAAGAGTACAAAAGATAAGGCTGGAGCATTCACAATAATCTTCAGCCAGAATTGCCAAGTGAATGATGGTCTCTTCCAGAGATCCCCAACATCACAGGTGCCAGTCTTCAGGCAATTCTATTCACTCCAGACAATATAAAGAAATGGCTAGAGGCATAGAATATTGCAAAAACTACAGAATCTGACAATATTCCAGCAATACTTCTGAAGACATGAACTCCAGTACTTGCCATACCCTAAGTCAATCCAACATTGGCATCTACCTGAAAATATGTAAAATTACCCAGCTATATTTTGTACACATAAAAGTAGGATGAATCCAGCTTGGCAAATTTTCACTCCACCAGTCTACTCTTGATCAACAATAATAAGTGATGGAAGATGCTATCAAAATGTTATTGAACAGTACTTCCTTAGCAAATACTAACTCACTGACATCCAGTTTTGATTCTACCAGGACCTCATTATCCTGGTTTAAAAAAACTGTAAAAAGAGCTGAATTCCAGAGGAGAGGTGACTTGAGGTCACATTTGACCGAAAATGGCATAGGAGAGTCTAGCAAAACTGGAGTGAATGGGAATTGGAGGAAATCTCCCCAGTGGTTGGAGTCATACTTAACACAGCCCCATTTTACAAATAGTGCCTGAAACAGTCATGAACTATTTTCATTTGGCTTAATCATGGAAGAGCTTAAAGAAAGTAGGGATGAGTGGCAGAGCCCAGAAAATTTATCTGAGCTATACAAACATATTAATTAATAAGTACACTTAGTAAGGACACTATTTTGAATGTTTAGGTGTCTTATTTTTAATAGATTCTTGTTATCTCGAGGAATTAAGGGCTACTGGGAGAATGCGGGTAAGTGGAGTTGAAATGCCCATCAGCCGTGATTGAATGGCGGAGTGGACTCGATGGGCCGAATTTCCTTACTTCCACTCTTATGTCTTATGGTCTTATTTGAGTCTTAAAATTGGATACTATGTCATCAAATGTTTAGGTCAAGATGTATGATATGATAAATCAGATTTAAAAATTACAAAATAATTACATGATTAAGCAAATTCATAAATGTTAATTTTATCACAGAATTTCATGCATAAAATTATATTTACAGATAGCATATATTAGTTTTCTTACAAAGAAGCCAGACCATGCAATCTCCATCTTGGCGTCATAGTCTTCCAATATTTTTGCAGTCTCAGGTAGACCAGGATTTGTTATCAAATCAGGTAGATAATAAACAAAGATCATATTCCCTTGAACATTATTCAGGATTGAAACTATGTAGCTATTATCGTCTTTACTAGTAGCAATAACAAATACTCTGCAAAAAATAATATAATGAGACACATTACAAAGATATTCTTTCCAAATTCTATTCAACCACTGATGAGTAAGCTTCCTATACAGAATCTTATTGTCTTTACTTGACACATCATAAATTTCAAATTCAAATTTCACAATTTTCTTGACATAGTTGTTTCCTATGCTATAAAAACACATGAGTATGGATAGCCATCCATGAGATTAACCAAGAAAAGGATGTATACCAAAGACAATTAAATTTAGTAGATTTTTGGGCCATGAGAAACCTGATAACAGAAAGAGACTAGTTTAATTTAATAAACTTGGGAAAAGTCCTTTATTTTTAAATGTAAAAGTACATAAATTACTGTTAGTTAATTTATACTATTATGATATAAATAAGTTGAATTGTTGAAAACAATGAAAGAATACAAAAAGTCTGGTTGGTTTCCATGCACACAAAGCTAATTTATAAAATGGCTATCAAAATTGGTTATGATCTGGCAGGGATCTTTCCATAGTTAGCTTAGCTCTGGACTTTCCAATGACTTTGATTCTTAAATGCACTCTAATTCTACAATGCTGTCTTTTTACCAAGCTTTTAATAACCCCCATTTACTATCTTGTTCTTTTGCATAGTACAAATCTTTGCCTGATTATGTTTCTGCTGAGCACATTGGGATTTTTTTGTATGTTAAAGGTACAATATAAATGCAGGATACTGTTAAAAATACTTAGGTAATACATATAGGTATTCACCTTCCTGAAACATTTTTCATCAGCATGAAATTGTGCCTGCGATAAGGCACCTATATGGCACTATTTTGTCTCTAGTCCCTTGGAAGAAATTCTACTGCCCCCTCAATCATGATCTCTTTTCCTATCACCAAATCATCATCTCCCAGACCATCCACAACCTCATCACCTCTGGGGATCTCCCATCCACAGACTCCAACCTCATTGTGCGTCAATGTCGAACTGCCCGATTCCACCCCCTACTGAAGATTCACAAACCTGACTTCCCCAGTCGATCCATTGTCTCAGCCCGTTCCTGTCCCACTGAACTCATCTTTGCCGACCTTGACACTATCCTGTTCCCCCTTAGTCCAGGAACTCTTCACCTACGTTTGGGACACCCCCACACTCCTCACCTCCTCCAAAATTTTCATTTCCCCAGCCCTCAAAAGCCTCATCTTACCATGGACAACCAGCCCCTGTTCAGATGCATCCTCCATGACGAAGGCCTCTAAACCCTCAGTTTCTTCTTCTTATGCCATTCCATCCACTGACACCCTCATCTGCCTGGCTGAATTGGTCCTCACCCTTAACAACTTCTTCTTCCAATCCTCCCACTGCCTCCAAACTAAAGGAGTAGCCATGGGCACTTGCATGGAACCCAGTTATACCTGCCTCTTTGTTGAGTACGTGGAACAGTGCATCATCCACTGGCACCACTCGCCAACTGTTCGTCTGCTACATCGATGACTGTATCGGTGCTACCTTGTGCTCCCACGAGAAGATTGAACAGTTCATCAACTTCACTAACATCTTTCACCACAACCTCAAATTCACCTGGACCATCTCGAAAACCTCCCCCCCCCCCCCCCCCCCCCCTTCCTGGACCTCTCCGTCTCCATATCCAGTGACTGACTAACCATGGACATATACTACAAGCCCACCGATTCCCACAACTACCTAGGCTACACCTCCTCCCACCCTACCTCCTGTAAAAACGCCATCCTGTATTCCCAATTCCTCTGCTGCATTTGTTCCCAGAATGACCAATTCCACAATGGAAAATCCCAGATGGCCTCCATTTTCCAAATTTCCCTTCTCACGTGGTCAATAATGCCCTCCAGTGCATCTCCTCCACTTCCCACACCTCTGCCCTTGAGCCTCATCCCTCTCAATGCAACAAGGACACAACCCCCCGGTCCTCACCTTCCATCCCACCAACCTCCATATATATTGCATCATCCTCTGCCATTTCCACCACCTACAAACGGATACCACCAACAGATATATTTTTCCCTCCCTACCCCTATCAGCATTCTGGAGAGACTATTCCCTCCACAACTCCTTTGTCAGATCCCCCACCACCAGCCCACACCTACTCCTGGCACCTTCCCCTGCCACTGTAGGAAGTGCAAAACTTGCACCCACCCCTTCCCCCGCACCCCAAAGGATCCTTCTACATCCAACAGAAATTTACCTGCACCTCCACCAATGTCATCTACTGTATCCGTTGTACACAATGTGGTTTCCTCTACACTGGGGAGACAGGACCGCAACTTGCAGATCATTTCAGAGAACATTTATGGGACACCTATACCAACCAACTTCACCACCACTTCAACCGCGCAACCACTCCACCAAAGACATGCAGGTCCTGGACCTCCTCCATCGGCAAAGCCTTACCACTTGATGCCTGGAGGAAGAACGCCTCATATTCCGCCTTGGGACCCTGTAACTGCATAGGATCAATGTGAATTTCACAAGTTTCCTCTCCTCCCCTCAAATTATCCCAGTCCCAAGCCGCCTATTCGGCATTGCCCTCCTATTTGTCCAACACCTTTCCCATTTTTCCACTCCACGCTCCTCTCTGACTGATCACCTTCTCCTCCATCTTCACTATCTGTCACATTCGCAGCAATCTTCCCCCCAGTCCCATCCCCGTCCCATTTATCTTTCAGCCCCGGCCCACAAGCCGCATTCCTGATGAAGTGCTTACACCCAAAATGTCGATTCTCCTGCTTGCCGGTTGCTGCCTGACCTGCTGTGCTTTTTCAGCACCACACTCTTAACTCTGATCTCCAGCATGTGCAGTCCTCACTTTCATCCATGGAATATACTACTTACTAATCAATTTATTACATTTCTAAGTTTCATAGTAATTGCAACTTTAAAATTAAGCTTTTTATCTTCCAGTTCTGGTAATTAATACATATCAGAGCATCAGTCCTAACACAGAATTCAAGAATACCTCTCCTCTTCCCTTGAACCTGAAAAACAATATTATAGATCTATTGTCTGGTTTCTGTCTACTGTTAATCTCATGTGTTTAATATTGGTAAAAATGGCTATCTTGCGGTAATTTATCAAATCTCTTTGAAAGTCCATATACACACAACTGCACAACGCTCAATCTTTTCCATTACTTCAAAGAATTCAAAAAAGCCACCCAAACACAATTTGCCTTTAACAGTTCCATGTTGGCTGTATTTGCTTAACCCATGATTTTTCAAATGAGAGTTAATTTTGTCCCAGATTATTTTTCTAAAGATTTCCCCACCAACACTAGGTCACACACGTATGGGCCCCAGCTATGCCTGTCTGCACGTATGGTCCCCAGCTATGCCTGTCCACACGTATGGGCCCCAGCTATGCCTGTCTCTTTGTTGGCTACACAGAACAGTCAATCTTCCGTAATTACACCGGCACCACTCCCCACCTCTTCCTCCGCTACATTGATGACTGCATTGGCGCCACCTCATGCTCCCGCGAGGAGGTTAAGCAATTCATCAACTTCACCAACGCATTCCATCCTGACCTTAAATTTACCCCCCTCCCCTTCCTGGACCTCTCCATCTCCATTAATGATGACCGACTTGACACTGACATTTTTTACAAACCCACCGACTCCCACAGCTACCTGGATTACAGCTCTTCACACCCTACCTCTTGCAAAAATGCCATCCTGTATTCCCAACTCCTCCACCTCTGCTGTACCCGCTCCCAGGAGGACCAGTTCCACCACAGAACACACCAGATAACTTCCTTCTTTAGAGACCGCAATTTCCCTTCCCACATGGTTAAAGATGCCCTCCAACGCATATCGTCCACATTCCGTGCCTCCGCCCTCAGACCCCACCCCTCCAACCATAACAAGGACAGAACGCCCCTGGGGCTCACCTTCCACCCTACCAACCTTTGTATAAACTAAATCATTCGACGACATTTCCGCCACCTCCAAAAAGACCCCACCACCAGGGATATATTTCCCTCACTACCCCTTTCCGCAAAGACCGTTCCCTCCGTGACTACCTGGTCAGGTCCACGCCCCCCTACAACCCACCCTTCCATCCTGGCACCTTCCCCTGCCACCGCAGGAACTGCAAAACTTGCGCCCACACTTCCTCCCTCACCTCCATCCAAGGCCCCAAAGGAGCCTTCCACATCCATCAAAGTTTTACCTGCACATCCACTAATATCATTTATTGCATTCGTTGCTCCCGATGCGGTCTCCTCTACATTGGGGAGACTGGGCGCCTCCTAGCAGAGCGCTTTAGGGAACATCTCCGAGACACCCGCACCAATCAACCACACCGCCCAGTTGCCCAACATTTCAACTCCCCCTCCCACTCTGCCGAGGACATGGAGGTCCTGGGCCTCCTTCACCACCACTCCCTCACCACCAGACACCTGGAGGAAGAACGCCTCATCTTCCGCCTCGGAACACTTCAACTCCAGGGCATCAATGTGGACTTCAACAGTTTCCTCATTTCCCCTTCCCCCACCTCACCCTAGTTCCAAACTTCCAGCTCAGCACTGTCCCCATGACTTGTCCTATCTGCCCATCTTCTTTTCCACCTATCCGCTCCACCCTCCTCTAGCTTATCTCTCCATGCTTCAGGCTCTCTGCCTTCATTCCTGATGAAGGGCTTTTGCCCGAAACATCAACTTTGCTGCTCCTCGGATGCTGCCTGAACTGCTGTGCTCTTCCAGCACCATTAATCCAAAATCTGGTTTCCAGCATCTGCAGTCATTGTTTTTACCTACCTGATTTCACTGTGCTATTGGGTGTATCCCTAATGTAACATCTCTATTGCTTTTTTGGTTAAGTACATTCTTCTAATATAGAGTCATAAAGATGCACAGCACAGACACAGACCCTTTGGTCCAACTCATCCATGCCGACACAGATATCCTAACCTAATCTAGTCCCATTTGCCAGCACTTGACCCATATCCCTCTAAACCCTTTCTATTCATAAAGCCATCCAGGTTTTAAGTGTTGTAATTGTACCAGACTCCACCACTTTCTCTGGCAGCTCCACACACACCTCTGTGTGAAAAAGCTGCCCCTTAGGTGCTTTGTAAATTTTTTTCCTCTTACCATAAACCTATGCCCTCTAGTTCTGGACTCTCCCCTCCCCAGGGAAAAGACCTTGTCTATTTACCTTATCCATGGCCTTCATAATTGTATAAATCTATAAGGTCACCCCTCTGTCTCCGATGCTCCAGAGAAAATAGCCCCAGCCTCGTCAGCCTTTCCATATACAGTAGCTCAAACCCTCCAATCCTGGCAACATTCTTGTAAATTTTACATTGCCTCATTGAACTATTCATAGGATCTGTCACACCTGTACATTCTTTGGAGTGGTGCTTTTTCAATTTATTTTCCTATATCCTTTGCTGATTCTTCTTATATTCTACTCATTCAATAAAATGACATGCACATAGGGAACACCAAATAGCTGATATTTCGCTGTTGGAGGCGGGGGTTTAAATTTAAGTATTAGTGTGTTAGGTAAGAAATTTGGACAAAGTGAGTTTTGAGTAAGCAGAAATTTCCCAGGCTGATGAATCTGCAAGGGAGCAATTTTATAATTTCAATAAACAGATCTTAAGGTTCATGAGGGGAGAGTGCATGATGCTCGGCAAGCTGTCACTTTCACACTCTGGAAAGAACCTGTGATCTCATGTTAAACAGTAAAGGATGAAACACTGAGTCACATCCCACAATCGTTCCAGTATTTTCAATGAGGAAGCTTGACTCAGCGACTCATCTTGAAGGTTAACAATAATTATAACACTACCTTCTTTAGTTCCCTACTCAGGTGCAGCATTGGCATCTATTGGTGCTAGTTCTGAGTGTTCTATATTAATCTCTAAGGGACTAGGAATGCCTCAGAAGGGTATAATCATATCCTTGCTCGACACCCAGCACCAGCTCATGTACACATACCTTTAACAAGTATAAGTGTCTTGGCAGCAAAGGAAAACAAACTGGTGCAAGTTTATCATAGTTGCATGTGCAATTCATAGAATCATTACATTGCAGAAAGAGGCTATTCAGTTCATTAAGTCTGCACTGACCCTCCAAAGAGCATCCCACCCATTCCCAACCATGCACTCCACTCCTGTTACCCAGCATACGGTTTTTACCATGGCTAACCCACCTAACCTGCATACCTCTGGACACTACTGGACAATGTTTAGCAAAGCCAATTCACCTAACTTGCACATCTTTGGACTGTGGGAGGAAACCAGAGCACCTAAAGGAAACCTACGCAGTCCTGGGGAGAATGTGCAAACTCCACACGGACTACCATCCAAGACTGGACTCAAACCCATGTCCGTGGCACTGTGAGGCAACAGTGCTAACTACTGTTACAATGGAGGCCAAGACAGAATAGGCTCTGGCAGTCAGGGGAGTGCTGGAACTGACCTAGGTAGAATCATACAGCACAGAAACAGATCCTTGGTCTAATTCATTCACGTTGACTAGATCTTCCAAACTAAACTAGTCCCATTTGCCTATGTTGGCCCATATGCTTAGCCTTATTCAGATGATAAAACTCAGGGGACGTCCATTTGGCTGCAGATGCGAGATACGCAAGTGAAGCATGTGGAAATGTGTGGCAGAGATATGAGATTTTATTAATTTTAGTACAAATATTAGTAGAATCCATCGAGGTCATGAACGTGCAACTAACCACACTGAAGAATACATGGTTTCATCCTTGAACAGACTGGTAACTGTCCAGTGCGGTTAAATTCAACAGATCACTGAACATTCTAATCTACATGCCTTGTTTCTAAGCTCTGTGGCTCAGAGATCAGACAAAGGTGAGATGAGGAGCCTGGGGCCATATCCAACTCTGGCTCCCTATCTGGAGAACAGTGAGGTCAAATGGACCTGTTGGCAGCAGGTGAGGAGCAGCTGACACCATTAGGGGACACTTCTCAGGGGCGTATCTGATAGGGATAGCCAATCATTTGCCCCTCTACCATTGCGTTATGGACCAGAACAGACTCGCTCAAAATTAAAAAGGTAGCCTAACTTTTTTTTATTTTACAGGTAAATGTGAGGTACTGTATTCCAGATGCAATTAGATTGGTCAAATCACAAGACATCAAGCAAAACACACTTTATTCAAACACTATAGTGAAAATAGAATAAAGGAGAGGGGAATTTGGAATAACTTAACTCTTGGAAAACCTAACAGAATAATAGATTATTTTACCACTAGCCACTAACTGTTCTAATATAGCAACATTCCATAAACACACCCTTGGCAAAAAAGGCAAATTCAGAAAACAGATTGTCTGATGTGTAGGTCTCCAATCCAGGAATAAAGAACATCAGAAGACAATTCTGACAGAAAACTCAAAGTGTGTAGCACCCATGAGAGATTCACTGCCTTCCAAACCTGCTGAGACCCTAGCACAAGCTAATTAAAAATCCTGGATCTCTGAGAACCTGAACACACCTACTCAGGCTGCTTCTATTGTTCCAACTTTAAAAGTTGTTTATCTTCTCGGAAGGAAACCAGGACAAAATGCAATTCTTAAAGCCAGAGTATTGTCACAATTGACATATTGAACATTGCATCAACAGGTGGGTGTCCCATCACATTCAAGCCCTCATGGCTTAGGCAACCAGAGAATAATTACCAAAGTAACAACTGACAAGTGGGCACAAGGGTCAGCTGCCTGTCTCTATCACAACTGTACAGTAGAGCATCATGCCAAAATTCCTAGAAAACAATATTTAAAAAGCACACATATTAGTCAGACTTAGGTGCAAAAGTGTGTCATTCTCATTTGTGAGATTTGTACTTTAGTGACTTTATGTGCTCATAAATGCTGTATTTTACATATTACCCAATTGTATTCATAACATTTTTGTGCATGAAAATGTATGGATAAAGATTTAATTACCAATACTATTGATTATGAGCATCTTAATAATTGGAATTGATTGGCTGAGTAGCATTGCTCTTTGTGTTATGATGGTGCGGAGAAGGAGCCACTGCTGATAAAGATGACATTAGTTGGAGAGACTCATTCATCAGAATTGTCTGATAAGAGTTTCCTATGTCGAATGAAATAAAGACCCTCCCTAGGACCAGGTTGGACATCAGCTTGCTGTAGCTTAGTCTCCTCTTCCTTAATTCCTCCTCTAAAAAGTTTTTTTTCCTCTGGTGCACAGCAAGATATAACCACAAGGAATATGCTGACATGCATCATGAAGAGATCTAACTGATCTGTCCAGGTCTCTGATTCTCATCTGGAGTAGTCCAGTGACCTGTTCAATAATGTGCTTGTTCATAATGTGGTTTTTATTATAATGGTGCTCATGTCCCACTCTAGCACTTCGAGCAGCACTAATTCAGAAGATAACCTTTATCTCAAAGCAAATATCCATCCAATGCGCTCAGGCTTGTTAACAATCCTAGGACTTTGGACTGTTTGTCAAAATATCAATAACTGCTGATTCTGGGGTATATTGCACACACTGCATGATTTATTGGTGGAATAGTGCCCTTGTAATTAATACAGCCCATTGATTGCATATTGGTGTCTTAGGCAACATGGGTACAATCAATGACCCCTTGTATTCTTGGGAAAACAGCCATGGCTGCAACATCTCAGGCTTTTTCCACCTGATTACTATTGTATTAGTGAAGGAAATAAATTAACGGGCACACCTAAACCTGACATCAGTGAAAACCTGCATGTGATGTACTGCAGGCTTAGTGGCACCAGGTTGCTTGGGTGAAAATGTTCAATGCAACAGCCTTTTTTTTAAACACTACAGGAATCATATGGCCACCTAATCAATTGAAGGCTATCTGAGGACAAGTACAACACGTAGATATGGCAGTTTATCATGAAAGATAAATTCCCAGAGACACTGCCACCCACCATCTTTAGATATAGCATTCACACCCCATGTACGTGATTGGTGGGGGACAGTTTTCATCTACATTCACCTGCTTCTACCTCCCCTGAGCAGCCTTTCTCCTCAGCAGCTGTCCCACCTAACTGTCACTCCAGTCCACATACAGCTAACCTCCTCATTCTAATTCTCTTCCTCAGTAGAGGAAGCAATCCCAAAGGACACACCATTTCTCTGCATAAATGGTGCAGTAAAGAAAGGTAACTGGATCATAATTTTTGGATACTCCGTTGTGGAATAGTCCTGAGAAATAGGTTATTATTAAAAATTGATGATCAACAAAAGTTTTATGGAGAAACAACCACTAGCAACTTCTCCTGTTAGACTGGATTCCAGTTTTCACATCTCCCCTTTCATGAAATTTTGAATAAACATCAAACTTTCTACTAAGTATTTTTCATATACGTCCACATTTGCATTGTGTTGGGAAGGTATTATTGCAATCAGTTAAACTAATTTGACATTCAATAGTCCTCAATCATTAACTTCAGAGTATTGCAGACTGGTGTGATAAGCTCGGGTCTTACAACTCAACATTATTATGCCGACATTAAGATTGTGTGGAACTAAATCCATTTATGCAACAAAAAATTCAGCCCATTGGTTCTTGGTTCACTGCTCCTTAGCCAGTAACTCCAACCTTCATGGGGATGGTCTGGGCGAGGTGCTCATCCTCATTGATAATGTGTTGCAGGCTGCGAAGAACATGGCATAATGTTTCGGCTCCTGGGAAGTACTGGACAACAAAGGGTACCCTGTCGGTTGCAACTTGTGTCTGTCTCCTGAGGAGGTCATTACAGTTTCACGCTGTGGCACGTCGGAACTGGCGGTCAGTGAGTTGAGCAACATACTCCGTTCTTGTGAAGTCATCCTTGAGTACTTCCAAGTGTCCGTCACGTTCCTCCTCAGCTGAACAGAACCTGTATATGCATAGGGCTTGTCCGTAGGGGATGGCTACCGGTAGAAGCTGGAGAAGTGTAGCATCGTGAGGTTATCCGTGGGTTTGCAGTAGGATGTGGTGCCCATCCTTGATGGAGATGCATGTGTCCAAGAATGAGACAGATTCTAGAGAATACTCCATGGTGAATTTGATGGTAGAATGAAACTTGTTGATATCACTGTGTAGTTGTCATGATTTGGAGAAGCCGGTGTTGAACTGGGGTGTACAAAGTTAAAAATCACACAACACGAGGTTATAATCCAACAGGTTTAATTGGAAGCACTAGTTTTTGGAGCGCCACTCCGAAAGTTAGTGCTTCCAATTAAATCTATTGGACTATAACCTGGTGTTGTGAGATTTTTAACTGTGTAGTTGTTCAGTAACTGCTCGCCATAGGTCCAGAGGAAAAGAATGTCATCAATATACCTGGTGTGTGTTGTTGGTTGGAGGTCCCGCTTAGAGAAGAAGTCTTGTTCAAACCTGTGCATGAAAGTGTTGGCATATTGGTCTCCATGGCTGTTCAGTGTGCCTGGATGAAGAACTGGTTGTCGAAGGTGAAAATGTTGTGGTCGAGGATGAAGTGGATGAGTTTTAGGATGGAGATTGGCAGCTGTTGGTGTTGAGTAATGAGGCTGTTGTTGCAAAGCTATCATTGTGGGGGATGCTGGTGCAGAGTGCTGATGTGACGTCTATTGTGACGAGAAATGTTCCGGGTTCGACTGGTCTGTGGGTCCTGCGCTTCTGTAAGAAATCTGTAGTGCCGCCACAGAAGCTGAGTGTCAATGGGTTTCAAGACGCCTTCGACATAACCATGGAGGTTCTCACACAGGTTCCCAATGCTTGATATGATGGGACGTCCTAGTGTGCTTGATTTATGTATCGTCGGAAGGCCGCAGAAGTTGTCTACACGAGAAGTACTTGGGATGAGGGCATGTAGAGAACTCTGAAGGACTGGATCCAAAGTCCTGATCGATGTGTTTAGTTCACGGGTGTGCTCTTTGGTTAGATCGGCCGGTAGTTGCCTGTAGTTGTTCACTTGTCGGTACACTTCCTTGCAGTAATCTGCTCTATTTTGAATGACGATGGCTCCTCCTTTAGCTGCTGGTTTGATGACAATGTTGTGATCGGTTTTGAGAGCATGGATAGCTTTGTGTTGTGATTGGGTGATGTTTTGCTCAACCTTGTGGGTGCAGCTGATGAAACTAGCAGTTATACATATCCCAACAGTTTGAGCATACATGTCAAGCTCAGGGCAGCGGCCTTCTGGAGGTGTCCAAGTTGACTCCTTCTTTGGTCGCCTCGCTACAGATCACTGTGATGACTGTTCCAGTTCCTCGGTGGGCTCATTGGGATCACTGCTGGCATCTTGAAAGAAATCCTGGAATCTCATTCGTCTGATAAATTCCCCCAGGCTGCTGCAAGGCCCATGGGGTCCACTTTGGTGGTGGGCAGTAATTGAGACCCCTGCTAAGAATGTCAATCTCTTCCAGTTAAAGGGTGTGGTCCGGAAATTTCAACTGGGAGAAATTGAAGTTCTTAGCGGGGGTCTCAATTTCTGCCCACCACCAAAATGGACCACACGGGTCTTGCAGCAGTCACAGAGCAATTCATTGGATGAATGAGACTCAGGGAATTCTTTCAAGATGGCAGCAGTGATCCCAATGAGCCCACCGAGGAACTAGAACAGTCATCACAGATTTCTGTAGAGGGGCGAACAAAGGAGGAGTCCACTTGGACTTCTCCAGAGGGCCGCTGCCTTTGGCTTGACATGTAAGCTCAAACCATCAGGAAAGCAGCTGAGCAGAGGCTGATAGCCAAGTTCGGTACCCATGGGAATGATCTCTTCTGGGACCTTGGGTTCATGTCACACTAGTGGTGACCCCACAGCCACACACACACACACACACACACACACACACACACACACACACACACACTTGCCAGGTGAACTTGTACTTGCAGAATAACATTTTATTTTGTTCAAAAACTGCATGAATCCATGTAAGATCCTGTAAACTCCTTTTTTAGAGTAGAATCAGTCTGAACATCGCAGCACAGACAGCCTCACACAGGGCACCTCACACCTTCAGTGCATTATTTTGGCTAACATGGTACCTATTGTTAAAGTTCATTTGAGAATGTAACTTTTAGGAAGTTCTGAGATTTACATATGAAAGAACTGAAACCAACATACCCATTCTAAAAGCTGAGAGACTTAACATAAAATCCAGGTCTTTTTCAATATATAATTTCAGTTACATCACACTGTAAACTTTTGCTATAAATTCTGTGTTCTATGATCTTATACTCCACAACACCTGATGAAGGAGCAGTGCTCTGAAAACTGGTTCCAAATAAACCTGTTGGACTATAACCTGGTGTTGTGTGATTTTTAACTTTGTACATACCAGTCTAACACCAGCACCTCCAAATCATATGTAGATTAGAGTAGGTTAAGGCCCCAGCACTGATCCTCATGGTGCATTATTTATTACAGTCAAAAGTGTCATGCTGGAAAAGCAAAGCTAGTCAGGCAGCATCCAAGGAGCAGGAGAGTCAATGTTTTGAGCATAGGCTCTTCATCAGGAATGTTCGAAACACATTGATTCTCCTGCTCCTCAGATGCTGTCTGACTGGTTGTGCTTTTTCAGCAACACATTTTTCAATTCTGATCTCCAGCATCTGCAGTCCTCACTTCCTGCTAGCATTATTTATTACACCTTACCAACTAGAAAATTATTAATTTATGCCTGATTGTTTTCCTGTTAGCTAGCCATTTATAGAGACAAAAAATATCTGCAGATGCTGGAATCAAATGTTGACAAGCAGGAGGCTGGAAGAACATGGCAAACCAGGCAGCATCAGGAGGTGGAGAAGCTGACATTTTGAGTGTAACCCTTCTTCTATTTATACCAATGTATGATGCTCTACATCATAAACTGTTAGTTTTCACAAGAACCCTTTGTTGTGACACAGGGATAGCAAGCCAGCCCAAATCAGACTCGTTATTGTTATGGACCAGACCAAACCCTCTCAAAATATATCAAGGAGATAGCCTGGACCCCAACTTTTTATTTTATTTAAAGGCAAGTGTAAGGCTCTGTGTTTCAGATATGATTTGATTGGGTCACCCCAGGCTTTAAGCAAAACACACTATTTTTATAACACAGTTAAAACACAATCAAAAAGAAAAAGAATTGGCATTAATTTAATTCTATTAAAATACTTAATGAAACAATATTTTATTTAACTACATTCATCAACTGTTCCAATAATAGCAACATCACATAAATACATCCTTGGCAAAGGCAAATTCAGCAAAACTGCTTTTCCACATGTGTCATCTCCCTTCCAGTCCAGGAAAAAAGGAACACGGAAAGAAAAAAATGCAGCAGCAGAGGGATAAACTCAAGCTCTTTGCTGCAGCAGAGAGAGCTGTATCTATCAGCTTCAACAACCAAGTCCAAACCCCAACTGAAAACAAAACTAATACTCTCGGAACAAAAAACTGCGGATGTTGGAAATCAGAAACAAAAACAAAAACAGAAATTGCTGGAAAAACTCAACAGTTCTGGAAGCATTTGTGGACAGGAATTAGAGGTAACATTTCAGGTTCAGAGATCCTTCTATAATATTGATAGTAGCTACAAAAAGGTTGGTATTTATGCAGAAAATGTGATGAGTGGGATGGAATGGGAGAGCAAACAATAGTTGGAGATAGAGCCCAAAGAGACAAAAAAAAGTTGAACAGACGAAGGAGTGGTTAAAGGTCAGTCTGGGGGGGTAATGAGTAGCTGCTGGTGAGGACCATTAGTAGCTGACAATGGGTTGTGTATGATAGCAGTCCATGTGATAACAAGGCCTGGTGTGTGGGGACTGGGATATGGACATGGCCTCAAGCCCTAAAAGGCTGCAGTGTTTCCAAGTGGATAATGAGGTGCTGTTCTTCCAGCCTACTCTGAGCTTTTCTTGAATACTGCAGCAAACCTGAGACTGAGATTTTGGCAAAAGAACATGGTGATGTGTTGAAGTGGCAGGCAACTGGAAGCTCAGGATCTTTTTAGTGCACAGAACACAGGTGTTCTACGAAGCAGTCACCCAGTATGCGCTTTGATTCTCCAGTGTAAAGGAGACCACATTACAAGCAGCAAATACAGTTCAACTAAATTGAGTGAAGAATTGAAACGTGTGGCGCTGGAATGATTTAGGCCCAAAACGTTGATTTTCCTGCTGTTCGGATGCTGCCTGAGCTGCTGTGCTTTTCCAGTGACACACCTTTCAACTCTGACTCTCCACACCTATATGTGTGTGAGTGTGTGTGTGTATAGGAGCATCTATGTGTGTGTATAGTGCAATGGTGGTCACCTGTAATGTGACATGAACCCAAAGTCCCGGTTGAGGCCCACCCTATGGGTACCGAACACATTACAGGTGACCACCATTGCACTATATACACACACACAGATACTCCTACGCACACACACACAGGCGCTCCTATACACACATACACATGGCCACACATATACACAGACGTGCACACAGACACCCACACACACCCTTACAGACACACACACTCACAAATGCAGCCCCTCACAGACTTAAGACACTCTGCACTCACTACACACACACATACACTTGCTCACACTCACAACCCCCAACCCAGACAGACACACACACACACAGACAAAGACCCACATGCACACATATATTTTGTGGGGTGAATTTGAAACTTGCAGGGCTACATTGTACTTTGCTCAAAAACTGCATGAATTCATGTAGAACTCCATTATCTCACTTTTTAGATTAGAATCACTCTAAACATCATGGCATAGACAGTGAACACAGAGGGCCAACACTTTCAAATATTGTCTAGCTATCACCACTGTTAACAGCTAACCTGAGAATGCAATTTTTTTGAAAAAAAGGTTTTCTGATTTGCACATTAAAGAAGTGAAACTATCACGGTATTCTAACAGATGAAAGGCTTAACAGACAATCAATTTTTCAATGTATAATTTCAGTTACATCACACTGTAAATTTTTGCTACAAATTCTGTGTGTTAGGATTGAGCCCTCCATTACCACCTGATGAAGGAGCGATGCTCTGAAAGCTAGTGTGCTTCCAATTAAACCTGTTGGACTATAACCTGGTGTTGTGTGATTTTTAACTTTGTACACCCCAGTCCAACGCTGGCATCTCCAAATCTTAACTACCAATGGCATTCTTCTTGTCCAATCTCATGCTGTACTCAGAAGTACTTGCCTCTCAACAAATATCTGCTGAAAGACCAGTAATGCTAGTATCCAACCATATTTAAAAGACCACTGTGCATTTGGATGTACATTGGCTTTCCATAGCTGTCCTGTTCAATGATGGACATTCATTTAGAAGATTTCAGAGCAGTAGAATGTCACACCACAATTTTCTGATAAGGACTTGAAGGTCCTGATGGAGGGATGTTGCAAAGAAGAGCTGCCTTCTCCTTGAAGACCAGAACAGGAGACTATAACATCAGACTCTTGCAGCCCAGCCCAGGTTCTATACCAGCTTAGTGCGCTCTGGACACTGGAGAAACAGCCAGCAGTGTCAAAATTGATCAAAGATGTTCTTTATTCTCTCAGAATAAGTGCCACACTCTTGTCTCTGCTATCTCATACTCACGTTCCACTATTACAGTCAAGGCTTATGCTCTGCCATTTGTATTATTACAATCAATGATTCTCTCAGTCAAAGTTAAAAATCACACAACACCAGGTTATAGTCCAACAGGTTTAATTGGAAGCACACTAGCTTTTGGAGTGACTCTCCTCCTGATGAAGGAGCATCGCTCCGAAAGCTACTGTGCTTCCAATTAAACCTGTTGGACTATAACCTGGCGTTGTGTGATTTTTAACCTTGTACACCCCAGTCCAACACCAGCATCTCCAAATCATGACTTCTCTCAGTCAGTGTGCCTGTGACTGTGGATAAACACCCTCTCACGTTACCTTGTTCCTATCCATGCTTTACCATATCCCACCCCCCAACACAATTGTCATTTCCCTTCCCCAAACCTGCAGCCTTCAACTCCCACAAATTGGGAGCCAAGTCTCCCTCCCACAGCACTCACTCCTCTTGTCCTCCCCCAACAATCTTTTCCTTAGGTTTCACTGGATGAACTTTATTGACTCGTTGTTGTCCTTTTAACAACCTAACTGGACAGCTCTCAACAAAAAATGTCCAAACTGATGCATGTACATCTCACCAACTGTGTAAACCCTTCCTGAACAGGCTGGTCGCAGGTATGGAACCACAAGTCTGACCATGATACACTTCCCAGACAGCAGAGGTGTGAACATCTCAAATGGATGGCTGATTGAGGCAAATCCCTGGACTGTTACCAGGAGTTGTCCATGACTGACTGTGCTGGGATTTCTGACTGATAGATACTTTCATCGATTTTAGTGAGAACTACTCCCCTCAGACTTTGAGAAAAGGCCAAACATGTCGATAGCAGTTTCAAGGTTAACATAGCACAACACTATATATTATTTAAAGAAGTTACAAGAAAATCTCAATGAGTTGAATGCCAGAGGAATAATCTCCAAGTATACCTTAAGCAGAGCTTCATGAGAGCCAGAGGTTCCAATCCCAAAAAAATGTGGCTGTATGTAACCTGTTTTACCTACAAGTGCAATTTACGTCAAAAACACAAAATTCAAATATCAAATGCAAACAGAGAAATGCAAAAAATATGTGAAAAATTCTATTCACCAACAAAAAGGTCAAAGGCCAGGACCTTGCATTGATCATAAGAGATCAATCAGCTCTAGAAAAAGTTCAACCTTCCACTGTCTCGTGTACTACTCATGTGTGCAATGCAACACACTATACAAGGATACAAACATACAAATTAGGAGCAGAAGTAGGCCATTTAGCACCTTGGATGTGACTTGCTATTTAATGAGATCATGGCGATCATCTGACTGTAGTCTTAAATCCACATTCCTGTAAACCTTAAAAATATTCAGTCAGTCAGTTTTCACCTCCTTCTCAGGCATTGTTCCAAAGACACAGATAGAATTTTACCTAATGTCTGTTTTATGTTGTTGTGCCCAGATATTTAAATAGTGATTCTCTAGTTCTAAGTTCTCCCAAAAGAGAAAACACCTTCTCCAGATCTATCCTATCGAAACCATTCAGGATTTCAGATATTTCAATCAAGTTGCCTCTTACTCTAAAGTCAAATCCAAACTTTCCATAATCTAGATAATATTTGACAAAACCTGCTCTGAACTATCTTTAAGAGTGACAGCCTTCTTCAAATAAGGTGACCAATACTGTGTACAATACTCCAGATGTGATTTCACTCGTACTACTGAAGCATACCTCCCTACTTTTGTATTCAACTCACCTCACAATAAACGATAACATTCTATTAGCTTTCCTAATTATTTGCTATATCTGTGTAATAATCTTTTGCAATTCTCACACAACAATACCCAAACGTATTTATATATCAGAGCATTGCAATCTTTTTACCATTTAGATATCATGCTTCTTTATTCTTCCTGCCAAAATAGAATTTTGAATTTTCCCATATTAATCGACTTCATGCAAATTAGCACTTGAGTGCATCTTATAATGCCACAGCTAAGTGTTTCAGAGAGTTAAGTAGAGAAAGAGAAACATATGTTCTGTTGCTTTCTCCTAGAATTTCTTCAGTCTTCTGAAATCAAGTCTTATTTTAGAAAAGCTAGCTAATTGGTGAGCAATGTAGGGAGTACTGCCTGATTTATTGCTCCCTGTTCTGATACTGGGCTTATGTAATGGAATGTGGTGTGGTGGAAAACACAGGAGGCAGATGCCTCAGAGGCAATGAAAACTCCAATTTTATTGATAGCAATGAAAATAAAATAAATATTTCAAAACTCAACTATTATAGATCAAAATCGAATGTCTGAAATTTGTCTGACAGTTAACTTGAACCCCAGTCAACACTTGCAGCTTAGACTTGATACTGTAGGTTTAAAATCACAGTGAATAAATGCTAACTGATGGGTGACAGAGAAGAGACAGAGTAGGGAGAGAGAGACAGCGAGAGAAAAAAAACAAAACTTGCTAATCTTAGGATCCTCCCTGCTTTCCTTCTCTAGGGATGCCCTGCGCCATCGGCTCCAAAGCCCACTTCTCCTTATCCTAACTAAACAAGTTGGGACAGAAGGTCACGATGACCTTAGGCTCACCCCTGCAGTAGAACGTGGGCTTGGCTTACTCTCATCTGTAATCCCCTGCCATAGCTAGGATCTGCTGCGGGCCACAAGTGCTGATTTTTCCCGTTGCCTTGGATGGTGGTGGATGTTGCTGGTGCTGCTCCAGCCAGTGTCTAAGCTGACTAGATGCTTTCAGTTGTGTCCAAGTGTCGGTTGTGGATGGTGGGTAGTATTCGATGGTTGCGAGGATCATATTGCTAGTCTCAGTGTGCCTTCGTTCTTTTCCCTCTGTTTTTAAGAGATTGGGGCTCTCCCAGTTGTACCAACTACAGGCCCCTTATCTCCTGCCAAATCTGGTTTCAATTGCCGAGATATTATTCCTCCTCATAGGGCCTCTCCCACTGCAACTCCCAGGTCATTTCATCTGCGCTGAAGCTCTTCAACCATGTCATGAAACAAACTCGCTACCACAGCCACATTTGCTTCCTCAGTGCCTGCCTCCGAAACCAACCCATCCCACTCGGACTCCGAACCACCTTTAAACCAGCAGAGTTCGGACCCAAACAGGACAAACAGTACAGACTACAGATTCAAAAACACCAGCAACAGTTCTCTTTCAGGATCCTCCGCTCCACGCTTGCAGCAATGCGCCAGGACCTAACCTCTCTACAGTCATCCCTGCCTCAGCTGAGGGACATACTCTCTCAGAATTGCAAAGGACCCACTCTGTACTACATCCTCAGGAGAATTCATACTCTCAACAAACAGTATTTCAATTCCATCTCAAACATCAAAAACTGTAAGTACAACAAACTTTTATCCACCCACCTCCAAAACCAGTGCTCCTCAAACATTCCAGAAGATTCCCCTGGCCTCAGAAACGCTATTAGCCATGCGGCAGATGCAGCTACCACCCCCACGCTGATTGATGATGTCACTTCTGCCCCCATCATGGCCACTCCCACAGCCACTTCCAGCCCTCACATCATCGCTGATGCCACACGCTCAGTGACTTCCACCACCCCTACTGCCGTGTCTGCCACCACTTCTGCCCCCACCAGCGCCACTCACCTGCATTCTGCTGACATGCCCCCCCACAGACCCCACTGTCACTATCCCCACCCCCCAGAACCCTGAGGGGAACACTACCCCTGCTCATGACTCCACCCCCAATTCCCCCACCATCACACTCACTCCAGGTACTGGCTCCAACCCCACTCCCAGCTCCACACCCACACCAGATCCCAGCTCCCAGCCCTGCCGAGTTTTCACCATTTCTCCAGACCTCCCCCTCACTGAGGACGAACGATCAGTCCTCAGCAAAGGACTCACCTTCATCCCCCTCCATCCACGCATCAATGAATTTAATACACGCCGTGACGTCAAACAATTCTTCTGTCGCCTCCGCCTCCGAGCTTACTTTCACAATCAGGACTCCCGCCCACCTTCCAAAGACCCCTTCGCCCACCTCCAACACACTGCATCCACCTGGACACCCCGCGCTGGCCTATTACCTGCCCTCGACCTCTTCATTTCCAACTGCTGCCGAGACATTAACCGCCTCAACCTGTCTACCCCCCTCCCCCACTCTAACCTCTCACCCTCACAACGCGCAGCCCTCCAATCCCTCTGCTCCAATCCCAATCTCACCATTAAGCCAGTGGATAAAGGGGGCGCAGTGGTAGTCTGGCGCACTGACCTCTACACCGCTGAAGCCAAACGCCAACTCGAGGACACCTCTTCCTACTGACCTCTCGACCATGGCCCCACCCCCCATCATCAAACCATCATTTCCCAGACCATACAGAACCTCATCACCTCAGGAGATCTCCCACCCACAGCTTCCAACCTCACAGTCCGGGAACCCCGCACTGCCTGGTTCTACCTCCTTCCCAAGATCCACAAGCCTGACCACCCTGGCCGAACCATTGTCTCAGCATGCTCCTGCCCCACTGAACTCATCTCTACCTACTTCGACACTGTCCTATCCCCCTAGTCCAGGAACTCCCCACATATGTTCGAGACACCACCCATGCCCTCCACCTCCTCCAAGACCTCTGTTTCTCTGGCCCCCAACTCGTCATCTTCACCATGGATATCCAATCCCTCTACACCTCCATCCGCCATGACCTGGGCCTCCAAGCCCTCTGTTTTTTCCTCTCCAGACAGCCCCAACAGTACCCTTCCACTGACACTCTCATTCATTTGGCCGAACTGGTCCTCACCCTTAACAATTTCTCCTTTGAATCCTCCCACTTCCTCCAGACCAAAGGGGTAGCCATCGGCATACGTATGGGCCCCAGCCATGCCTGTCTCTTTGTTGGCTACACAGAACAGTTGATCTTCCGTAATTACACCGGCACCACTCCCCACCTCTTCCTCTGCTACATTGATGACTGCATTGGCGCCACCTCATGCTCCATCAAGGAGGTTGAGCAATTCATCAACTTCACCAACACATTCCACCCTGACCTTAAATTTACCTGGACCATCTCTGACACCTCCCTCCCCTTCCTGGACCTCTCCATCTCCATTAATGACGACCGACTTGACACTGACATTTTTTTACAAACCCACCGATTCCCACAGCTACCTGGATTACACCTCTTCCCATCCTATCTCTTGCAAAAATGTCATCCAGTATTCCCAATTCCTCCACCTCCGCCGTATCTGCTCCCAGGAGGACCAGTTCCACCACAGAACACACCAGATGGCCTCCTTCTTTAGAGACCGCAATTTCTCTTCCCACGTGGTTAAAGATGCCCTCCAACGCATCTCGTCCACATCCCGCACCTCCGCCCTCAGACCACACCCCTCCAACCATAACAAGGGGCAGAACGCCCCTACAAACCCCTTCCACCCTACAAACCTTCGCATAAACCAAATCATCCGCTGACATTTCCGCCACCTCCAAAAAGACCCCACCACCAGGGATATATATCCCTCCCCACCCCTTTCCGCCTTCCGCAAAGACCGTTCCCTCCGTGACTACCTGGTCAGGTCCACGCCCCCTTACGACCCACCCTCCCATCTTGGCACTTTCCCCTGCCACCGCAGGAACTGTAAAACCTGTACCCACACCTCCTCCCTCACCTCCATCCAAGGAGCCTAAAGGAGCCTTCCACATCCAAAGTTTTACCTGCACATTCACTAATATCATTTATTGTATCCGTTGCTCCCGATGCGGTCTCCTCTACATTGGGGAGACTGGGCGCCTCCTAGCAGAGCGCTTTAGGGAACATCTCCGAGACACCCGCACAATCAACCTCACCACTCCCTGGCCAAACATTTCAACTCCCCTTCCCACTCTGCCGAGGACATGGAGGTCCTGGGCCTCCTTCACCGCCGCTCCCTCACCACCAGATGCCTGGAGGAAGAACGCCTCATCTTCCGCCTTGGAACACTTCAACCTCAGGGCATCAATGTGGACTTCAACAGCTTCCTCATTTCCCCTTCCCCCACCTCATCCTAGTTTCAAACTTCCAGCTCAGCACTGTCCCAATGACTTGTCCGACTTGCTTATCTCCTTTTCCACCTATCCACTCCACCCTCTCCTCCCTGACCTATCACCTTCATCCCCTCCCCCACTCATCCATTGTACTCTATGCTACTCTCTCCCCAACTCCACCCTCCCCTAGCTTATCTCTCCATGCTTCCGGCTCACTGCCTTTATTCCTGATGAAGGGCTTTTGCCCGAAAGCTCGATTTTGCTGCTCGTTGGATGCTGCCTGATCTGCTGGGCTCTTCCAGTACCACTGATCCTGAATAAGCCTCCTGATTACCAGATGGGGTGTAAACAGTATTCTGAGAGTTTGGAATGTCCAGTATCCCATATTTTTTTCTACGTTTGATGAGTAGTGTGAAGGCTCTTACAGCCAAAGGCAAAATAAGTTTACATGTAACACAATGGTGTGGAATGTTTGGTATTTCTGTGCCTGAGCATTAATTAAAAAGTTGAATTGCTCTGCACCACTGTAGGCTCCAGAAGGTCTGAAGTTGTTTTGTTCTGCAGTCTGGTTTTCATTATTTTAAACTGGGACATGAATGGGGGTCTTCCTTTAGTTAAAAATCACACAACACCAGAATTATAGTCCAACAAGTTTATTTGGAAGCACTAGCTTTTGAAGTGCTGCTCCTTCATCAGTTGGTTGTGGAGCATAAGATCGTAAGACACAGAATATTTATAGCAAAACTTTACAGTGTGATGCAATGGGATGATATATTGAAAAAGACCTCAATCTTTAGAATGACCATGTTGGTTTCAGTTCTTTCATATGTAAATCCCACAACTCTTTTAAAGTTACATTCGCAAACAAACTTCAACAATAGGTGCATTCCTGATGAAGGGTTTATGCCCGAAACGTCGAATTTCCTATTCCTTGGATGCTGCCAAACCTGCTGTGCTTTAACCAGCAACACATTTTCAGCCATGTCAACTCAGATAACGCATTGAAGGCGTGAGGTTAAAGTCTGTCTGTGTTCCAATGGTCATATTGATTCTATTTCTGGTACCCCACTAATCACTGTTGGTCAAAACAAGAACAGTCCATTTATTTCTGCTCTCCATTTTCTATTTGTTAGCATTTCCTTAATCTGTAGCAGTGCATTACCTCCGATTTCTAAATAAAAGCAAGATATTGTGGATGTTGGAAGTCCGAAATAAAATAGAAAATGCTGGCGAACTTAGCAGGCAGCATCTGTCGACAGAGAAGCACAGTGAATATTTTGAGACTCAGATGACTTTACTCAGAACTGAAAGGAGCTGAAAAATGATGGTTTCTATGTTGTTTGACAGAGGGAGGGAGGGACAAATGGAACCAATAGGAAAGTACCCACAGCAAGAAAAAAAAAAGGGAATTGTTAATGGCAGCAAAGAGAAATTGAGATGTAAAAATGGTAAGTTTGAAAAAGAGAAAGAGAGTCCATTCAGCTTAGATCAAAGTCAGATGAAAATGAATACTGGAATGGGTTAATCAAAATGGAGGACAGAGATCATGGTTTGAAGTTGTTGAACACAACGCTTAGTCCTGAAGGCTGTAAAGTGCCCACACAGAAAATTAGTTGCAAGTCCTGCAGCTTGTGTTGAACTGCGTTGGAACACTGCAGTAGGCCTAGGACAAAATGTCTGCATGGGAGCAAGGTGGTTTATTGAAATGACAAGCAGCTGGACATCAAGGTCATTCTCACAGAGTAGAGATATTTTGCAAAGTGGTCTTGCCAATACAAAGGAGATTAAGAGTATGGTGCTGGAAAAGCACAGCACATCAGGCAGTATCTGAGGAGCAGGAGAACCAAGAATGATAGAACATAGAACGATACAGCACAGAACAGGCCCTTTGGTCCTCAATGTTGTGCCGACCCGTGAACTATTCTCAGCTCATTCACCTACGCTATCCCATCATCATCCATGTGCTCATCCAAGGATTGTTTAAGTCTCCCTAATGTGGCTGAGTTAACTACATTGGCAGGTAGGGCATTCCACACCCTTACCACTCTCGGAGTAAAGAACCTGCCTCTGACATTTGTCTTAAATCTATCACCCCTCAATTTGTAATTATGCTCCCTCGTACAAGCTGACATCATCCTCCAAGGAAAAAGACTCTCACTGTCCAACCTATCTAATCCTATGATCATCTTGTTTGTCTCTATCAAATCCCCTCTTAAGCTTCCTCTTTCCAATGAGAACAGACCCAAGTCTCTCAGCCTTTCCTCATAAGACCTTCCCTCCAGACCAGGCAACATCCTCGTAAATCTCCTCTGCACCTTTTCCAATGCTTCTACATCCTTCCCGAAATATGGTGACCAGAACGGTACACAATATTCCAAGTGTGACCACATTAACGTTTTGTATAGTTGCAGCATAATATTGTGGCTCCGGAACTCTATTCCTCTACAAATGAAACCTAACACACTGTATGCCTTCTTAACGGCACTATCAACCTTGGTGGCAACTTTCAGGTATCTATGTACATGGACTCCAAGATCCCTCTGCACATCCACACTACTAAGAGTCTTTCCATTGACCCAGTACTCTGTCTTCCTGTTATTCTTCCCAAAGTGCCTCACCTCATTTAGCTGCATTGAAATCCATTTGGCACTTCTTAGCCCAACCCTGCAGCTTATCTCAGTCACCCTGCAATCTGTAACATTCTTCTAAACTATCCACTACTCCACCGACTTTAGTGTCATCTGCAAATTTACTAATCCATCCACCTATGCCTGTGTCTAAGTCATTGATAAAAATGACGAAGAGTAGTGGTCCCAAAATAGATTCCTGTGCCACACCACTAGTAACTGGACTCCAGGCTGAATATTTTCCATCAACCATCACTCACTGCTTTCTTTCAGAAAGCTAGTTTCTAATCCAAACGGCTAAACTACCCTCAATCCCATGCCTTTGCATTTTCTCCAACATCCTACCACGTAGAATCTTATCAAAGGTTTTACTGAAGTCCATGTATACCATGTCAACTGCCCTACCTTCATTGACATGCTTGGTCACCTTCTCAAAAAACTCAATGAGATTTCTGAGACACGACCTGCCCTTGATGAAACCATGTTGACTATCTGAAATCAAGTTGTTGCTTGCTAGATGATTATATATCTCATCTCTTATAATCCTTTCCAAAACCTTTCCTACAACAGAAACAAGGCTCACTGGTCTATAATTACCTGGATCATCTCTGCTGACCTTCTTGAACAAGGGCACAACATTTGCAATCCTCCAGTCCTCTGGTACTAAACCTGTAGACAATGACAATTCAAATATCAAAGTCAAAAGGCTCTGCTATCTCCTCCCTAGTTTCCCAGAGAAGCCTCGGATAGATCCCATCTGGCCCAGGGGACTTGTCTACTTTCACTCCTTCTAGAATTGTTCACACCTGTTCGTAACTAACCTCGATCCTTTCTAGTCTAATATCTCATACCTCATTCTTCTCCTCTACAAATTCTCCTTTTTCTGAGTGAAAACCGATGAGAAATGCTCGTTTAGCACCTCTCCGATCTCCACAGGGTCCACCTTCAACTTCCCACTTCTGTCTTTGACTGGTCCTATTCCTACTCTAGTCATCCTCTTATTCCTCACATACCTATAGAAAGCTTTAGGGTTCTCCTTTATTCCATTTGCTAAAGACTGCTCGTGTCCTCTCTTTGCTCTTCTTAACTCTCTCTTTAAATCCTTCCTAACTGATCTGTAACTCTCTATTGCCTCATCTGAACCATCTTGCCTCATCAACACATAAGCCTCCTTCTTCTGCTTAACAAGAGATGCAATTTCTGTAGTAAACCATGGTTCCCTTACCTTATTGCTTCATCCCTACCTTACAGGGACATACCTATCAAGGACACGCAATATCTGTTCCTTAAACCTGCTCCACATTTCCATTGTCTGCATCCCCCGCATTTTGCTACTCCATTCGATGCATCCTAATTCTTGCCTAATCGCATTATAATTGCTTTGGACCCATCAGTAACTCTTGACCTGTTGCATATACCTATCCCTTTCCATCACTAAACTAAACATAAGTGAATTATAATCACTCTCCAAAGTGCTCACCTACAACTAAATCAAATACCTGGCCTGGTTCATTACCAAGTACCAGATCCAGTGTGTCCTCCCCTCTTGTTGGCCCTTCGACATACTGTGTCAGGAAACCCTCCCATACACATTGGTCAAAACTGATCCATCCGATTAACTAGAGTGATAGCATTTCCAGTCAATGTTTCACTCCTGTCCAGAATAATTTTGCCAATCCTCTCTTCCACCTCCCTGGAACTCTGCGGAGGCCTATAAAAAACTCCAAGCAGTGTGACCTCTCCTCTCTTGTTTCTAACCTCAGCCCACACCACCTCATAGACGAGTCCTCGTCAAAAGTTCTTTCAGCCACTGTTATATTATCCTTGACTAACAAGGCCACACCTCCCCCTCTTTTACCGCTTTGCCTGATCTTAATGAAAGATCTAAACTCTGGAACATGCAACATCCATTCCTCACCCTGCTCTCTCCATGTCTCTGAAATGGTCACAACATCAAAGTCCCAGGTACCTATCCATGCTGCAAGTTTGCCTACTTTATTTTAGATACTTCTGGCATTGAAATAGATACAATTCAAACCAGCTTGCTGTCTGCCAGCACATTCCTGTGAATCTGAAATCCTGTCCCTGTCCTCCCTACTCTCATTCCCCTCTGCACTGCAACTACACCTCAGGTTCCCATCCCCTGCTGAGCTAGTTTAAACCTACCTGAATAGCACCAGAAAATTTCCCACCCAGGATATTAAGGTGAAGGGCTTATGCCCAAAATATCGATTCTCCTGCTCCTTGGATGCTGCCTGACCTGCTGTCCTTTTCCAGCACCACACTCTCGACTCTGATCGCCAGTCCTCACTTTCTCCCAATGCAAAGGAGACCACATTATGTGCAATGAATACAGTTGACTAGATTTTTAAAGAAGTGCAAGTTAGCCACAGCTTTGCCTACAAGCTGCGTTTGAAGGTGATTGTCATTGGGAAGGGAGGAAGTAAAAGGGCAAATGTTATACCTTCTCTAACTGCATGATAAGATGGCTGGGGGCGGGGGGGGGGGGGGGGGGGGGGGTTGGTGAGGTGGAGCAGTAGGTAGGTGGACTTGTATGTAATGAATAAAATGACTCCTGTGGTAGGCTGACAATGAATGGGAACAGAAAATATGTTTAATGATGATATCATGCTGAAGGTAGCAGAAATAGTGGAGAATAATTGTTTGAATGCAAAGATTGGTAGGGTGCAAAGTGAGGAGAAGGGAATCCTACTATTTGTGTGGCAGGAAAGAGGTGAGGTTGGAAGTGCTAGAAGTGCACTCACCACCCTACATACCTTCCATATCACCCACTTGCCACCTGAACCACACCCAGTCCGCCAAACTAGCACTTCATTCACCTGTCACTCTATCTTCGCACAACCTCACCCACTTACTATCCAGATGTACACATACGTAACTGCATATTTAGCATCCCTTTTATCTATCACTCTACCCATTTGCCAGCTCTCTCACCTACCATGCTATCCGTCTGCCAGTTTAACCACCTGACAATTTACTCATTGACCATCTCATCTGCTTGTCACCCGAGACACCTAACAACTCACCCGCTTACCACACTGTTCAGCTACCATCTTACATGTCATCCCACCCATCTCGAACCAACTTGCTACCACATACAGTTCACCCAACTATAGCTTTCACCCATCCATTATCCAACACAGTAAACACCCTATACCCCAACAATTTCATCCACCTGCCTTCCCATCCCCTCACCCACTCACCAACTTACCTGTTGACCTGTGAATTCACACAGCTACCACCCAAACTTCTTCCCACCCCAAGCACTGCTGCCCTTCTTATGTAGCCACATGCCTCAACATATCCTACATACAAACTAAGATTCACAGTGGAGTTTTAAACACATCATATGGAAACTATTGCCATAAAAAGGAGCAGCTTTCCTTCTCCTGACTGTGCTTTGCGCTACGAAGCTCTCTAAGGGATGCTAAGGTCCCTGTTATAGACCAGGTCAGGCCCCCTCAAAACATTTCAAGGAAGTAGCCCGGATCCTAACTTTGCTAGTTGTTTTAAGCAAGTGTGGGGTAGATATTCCTGGAATGATGCAGCTAGCCCAACCACTTAGTTTTAAACAAAACAAAACTTATTTGTGAGATTACTGAATGAAACACAAACAAAAGAGAACAGAATATAGAATAACTTAATCTATCCGAAAATCCAACAGACTATCCCAATGTAATATTGCTTTTCCAAATTCCTGCAACAATCCTCATTAACACTCCTTGGCAAAAAAAGTAAAATCATACACAGGGTCTTACATGAGATAGAGATGGCAAAGAGATTCAGCATGGAACTTCTTCCATGTCGCTGTTTCGTTGACCAGCAGCCCCCAAAAAACTAACTGCTTGCACTGAACAGACTGCTAAAACCAAATCAAATCAAATCAAACCAAACCAGAGAAAAGATGAGCTGAGAGAGCTGGACACTTTCCTTTCATTGTACAAGTGTTTTCTTAAACTTGAAATCCTTTGGTCTGAGGCAGTATGTGTTAGCTATAATCAAATTGGCCCAAAAACCCATCCAAATCAGACATCACGGCAACTCTGCCTCATACAACACTTTTGAAAAATAAAACGAAGGACAACACGACCTATTAAAGGAGCAGCATCGTCACACCTCCCCCCAAAAAAATATGGACCATCAATATTCAAAGATGGCTTCATTTCAAAATCCCCTTAATCTTAAACTGTTAGTACACTACAACATATATGGACATTACATTGACAATATCACACAAACATGCATTACTACATTCTGTTTCAATCTGTTTTACTCTCGCTACCGAACACCTCCATTTCTCATTCAAGTCTCGACAATGAATTGGCAATCACATTTTCTCGTCCTGCCACATGCACAATTTTCAAATTGAATGGCTGTAACAACAATTCCATCTAAACAGTCTGGAATTTTTGTCCTTAAATTTCTCCACAAATTTCATTGGGTAATGATCAGTGTATGTGATTGTCTCAGATACATTCCTGGTAATATAAACATTGAAGTGTGGTAATGGCAACACCAAGCTCAAAATTGAATATTTCTGATGAATGTTCAATTTCCTGAAGAAATACCCAACAGGTCTTTCTCTCTTCTCGTCACCTTCCTGTAAGAGCACAGCACTCGCATTCAATAGCCACCTTGAATGGCTTTACATAATTAGGTGTTGCAGTGGTTAACACAGCTTTCAGGTTGACAAATGCCTTCTGACAGTCCACTGTCCACTGAAACTTCTTGCCTTCCTTTAGCAATTCAGTGAGTGGAGTAGCCACACTACTAAAGATTTGTACAAATTTTCGATAAAATCTACTCAATCCCAGGAATTGTAGTACTGCTCTTTTTGTGATGGTATAAGAAACTCTGCAATTACCCTTGCTTTTGCATTCCATGGGGCCATCTGTCCATGTCCAATAACATGGCCCAGGAAGGTTACTTGGGCATGGACAAATTCACTTTTAGCCAGGTTTATCACCAAGCCTGCCTTCCAAACTCAATCAAACAATTCTGATAAATGTTGCAAATGTTCCTTCCATGTGTGACTAAAAATCACCAGGTCATCTATATACACAATTGAATAATCTGACAATGACCTTAATGGTTAGTCTCTGAAATGTAGTTGGTGCATTTTTCATGCCAAATGGCATAACTTTAAATTGATACAGTGCATTCAACATTACAAAAGCTGTAATTGTCATCGGACAATGATGACTGCCAGTATCCTTTGAGCAAGTCTAACTTAGAAATATAAGTTGCTTGTCCAACATTTCAAACCAGTCTTCCAAACGTGAATTCAGATATGCATCAGTCTTCGTAACTGTACTAACTTTGGGACAATAATAGAGTGATAGAGATGTACAGCACGGAAACAGACCCTTAGGTCCAACTCATCCATGCCAACCAGATATCCCAGCCCAATCTAGTCCAACCTGCCAGCACCCGGTCCAACCTCCAAACCCTTTCTATTCATATACCCATATTGCAATGGTACTAGCCTCCTCCACCACCCTCTGCGTGAAAAAGTTGCCTGTTAGGTTTCTTTTATATCTTTCCCCTCTCGCCTTAAACCAATGCCTTCTAGTTCTGGACTCCCCCGTCCCAAGGAAGAGACTTTGTCTATTTATCCTATCCATAATCCTCATGATTTTATTAACCTCTATAAGGTCACTCCTCAGCCTCTGACACTCTAGGGAAAAGAGCCTCAGCCAATTCAACTCTCCCTATAGCTCAAATCCTCCAACCCTGGTAACATCCTGTATATCTTTTCTGAATCCTTTCAAGGTTTGCAACATCTTTCCGATAGGAAAGAGACCAGAATTGCACACAAGTTCCAAAAGTGGCCTAACCAATGTCCTGTACAGCCGCAACATGACCTCTCAACTCCTGTACTCAACACTCTGACCAATAAAGGAAAGCATACCAAACACTGTCTTCACTATCCTATCTACCTGCGACTCTACTTTCAAGGAGGAGAGTGCTTCATGCCACAAGCACTCTCTTGGTAGTACTCTTTACCACCTATTGGGGTGCTGTGCCTTGAGCGATATCAAGCGACTATGTGAAGTCTGGGAGCAAGAGTTGGGAATGGAGATTCCTTCAGAAACATGGGAGGACATTTAGGAGAACAGGAGAAAGATCTTGATTTGTAACAGATCACACACTATGCAGTTGAAGGTGCTTCCTAAGGTTCATTTGGCCCCAGATCGTCTTGCAAAATTCAAAGAGGGAGCATTGCCAATATGTTCCAAGTGCAAAATAAGCATAGATACCCTCACTTATCGAGGTTGGTCAAAAGCATAGTGATTTTTTGGATGATGCCCCTAACCTGAAAGTAATAATTTCTGTTGGGCAATCCATAATTGCGGCTCATTTGGTCGAAGGACATCATGATCTTCCCCTCAAACAGGACATTTGTATTTACAAATGAGAGGGACCGTATTGTTGAAGAGGAGAGTATGAAACAGACTGGTAAGCTAGAGGAGATGTGTTGGGAATTTTGAAAAACTTGAGGATAGACAAGTCCCCCGGGCCTGATGGGATATATCCTAGGATTACGTGGGAAGCAAGAGAAGAAATTGCAGAGCCATTGACAATGATTTTTTTCGTCTTCGCTGTCAACGGGACTGGTGCCAGGGGACTGGAGAGTGACGAATGTTGTGCCCCTGTTCAAAAAAGGGAATAGGGATAACCCCGGGAATTATAGTCTTACTTCAGTGGTAGGAAAAGTAATGGAAAGGGTACTGAGGGATAGGATTTATGAGTATCTGGAAAGACACTGCTTGATTAGGGACAGCCAGCACAGATTTGTGAGGGGTAGGTCTTGCCTTACAAGTCTTATTGAATTCTTTGAGGAGGTGACCAAGCATGTGGATGAGGTAGAACAGTGGATGTAGTGTACATGGATTTTAGTAAGGTATTATGGTAGGCTTATGCAGAAAGTCAGGAGGCATGGGATAGTGGGAAATTTGGCCAGTTGGTTAAAGAACTGGCTAACCAGTCGAAGTCAGAGAATGGTGGTAGATGGTAAATATTCAGCCTGGAGTCCAGTTACAAGTGGAGTTCTGCAGGGATCAGTTCTGGGTTCTCTGCTGTTTGCAATGTTTATTAATGACTTGGAAGAGAGAGTCGAAGGGTGGGTCAGTAAATTTGCAGATGATACGAAGATTGGTGGAGTTGTGGATAGTGAGGAGGGCTGTTGTCGGCTGCAGAGGGACTTAGATATGATGCAGAGCTGGGCTGAGGAGTAGCAGATGGAGTTCAACCCTGTCAAGTGTGAGGTTGTCCATTTTGAAAGGACAAATAAGAATGCAGAATACAGGGTTAACAGTAGGGTTCTTAGTAAGGTGGAGGAGCAGAGGGATTTTGGGGTCTATGTTCATAGATCTTTGAAAGTTGCCACTCAGGTGGATAGAGCTTGTAAGAAGGACTATGGTGTATTAGCATTCATTAGAAGAGGGATTGAATTCAAGAGTCGGGAGGTGATGTTGCAGCTGTACAGGACCTTGGTAAGGCCAGATTTGGAGTACTGTGTGCAGTTCTGGTCACCTCATTTTAGGAAAGATGTGGCGGCTTTGGAGAGGGTGCAGAGGAGATTTACCAGGATGTTGCCTGGAATGGAGAATACATCGTACGAGGATAGGTTAAGAGTGCTTGGTCTTTTCTCATTGGAACGGCGATGGATGAGGGGTGACTTGATAGAGGTTTATAAGATGATTAGGGGAATAGATAGAGTAGACAGTCAGAGACTTTTTCCCCGAAGTAGTTACTCCAAAAGTTATAGACAGATGGGTGACAGTGAGGGGGACTGGGAGGAAGCAGCCGTTCCCCTCAATAACAAGTATACCGTTTTGGATACTTGTGGGGGGGAACGACTTACCAGGGGTAAGCAATGAGGTTCAGGCCTCTGGCACGGAGCCTGTCTCCATTGCTCAGAAGGGAAGGGTGGAGAAAGGTAGAGCGATAGTTATTGGGGACTCAATAGTGAGGGGCACAGATAGGCGGTTTTGCGGGGGCGACAGAGACTCACGATTGGTATGTTGCCTCCCAGGTGCAAGGGTACGTGATGTCTCTGATCGTGTTTTCCGGGTCCTTAAGGGGGAGGGGGAGCAGCCCCAGGTCGTGTTCCACGTTGGCACCAACGACATAGGTAGGAAGAGGGGTGAGGATGTTAGGCAGGCTTTCAGGGAGCTAGGTTGGAAGCTCAGAGCTAGAACGAACAGAGTTGTTGTCTCTGGTTTGTTACCCGTGCCACGTGATAGAGAGTGGAGAAATAGGGAGAGAGAACAGTTAAATGCGTGGCTACAAGGATGGTGCAGGAGGGAGGGATTCCGGTTTCTGGACAACTGGGGTTCTTTCTGGGGAAGGTGGGACCTCTATAAACAGGATGGTCTACACCTGAACCTGAGGGGCACCAGCATCCTTGGGGGTAGGTTTGCTAGTGCTCTTTGGGAGGGTTACTAACTCTGCAGGGGCATGGGAACCTGGACTGTAGCTTTAGGGTACAGGACCTTGAGTGTAGGGAGGTTAGGAACAAGGCATCGATCTCGAAGAAGGGTGCCGGTAAACAGGAAGGTGAAGTGTGTATACTTCAATGCCAGAAGTATAAGAAATAAGGTAGGTGAACTTGCAGCGTGGGTTGGTACCTGGGACTTCGATGTTGTGGCCATTACAGAGACATGGGTAGAACAGGGACAGGAATGGCTATTGCAGGTTCCAGGGTTTAAATGTTTTAGTAGGGTCAGAGGTGGGGGTAAAAGAGGGGAAGGTGTGGCATTGCTTGTCAAGGATAGCATTACAGTGGTGGAAAGGACGATGGAGGAAGACTTGCCATCTGAGGTAGTTTGGGCTGAGGTTAGAAATAGGAAAGGTGAGGTCACCCTGTTAGGAGTTTTCTACAGACCTCCTAATAGTTCAAGAGACATAGAGGAAAGTATTGCAAGGATGATTCAGGAGAAGAGTGAACGTAGTAGGGTGATTGTTATGGGGGACTTTAACTTCCCAGATATTGACTGGGAAAGCTACAGCTCGAGTACGTTAGATGGCTCGGTGTTTGTCCAATGTGTGCAGGAGGGTTTCCTGACACAATATGTAGACAGGCCAACAAGAGGTGAGGCCATACTGGATTTGGTTCTAGGTAATGAACCAGGCCAGGTGCTAGACTTGGAGATGGGTGAGCACTTCAGGGACAGTGACCACAACTCGGTGACTTTTACTCTAGTGATGGAGAGGGGTAAGTGAGCACTGCAGGGCAGGAGTTATAGCTGGGGACAGGGAAATTATGATGCGGTGAGGCATGAATTAGGATGTGTGGATTGGAAAAATAGACTTCAAGGGAAGGACACAAATGATATGTGGAGCTTGTTCAAGGAGCAGCTATTGGGTGTCCTTGATAAGTATGTACCAGTCAGGCAGGGAGGAAAGGGTCTTGTGAGGGAGCCGTGGTTTAATAAGGAATTGGAATCCCTTGTAAAAGGGAAGAGGGCGGCCTATGTAAAGATGAGGCGTGAAGGTTCAGTTGGGGCGATTGAGAGTTATAAGGTAGCCAGGAAGGATCTAAAGAGAGAGCTAAGAGCAGCGAGAAGGGGACATGTAAAGTCCTTGGTTGGTAGGATTAGGGAAAACCCCAAGGCTTTCTATAGGTATGTCAGGAATAAAAGGATGACTAGGGTAGGTATCGGTCCAGTCAAGGATAGTAGTGGGAAGTTGTGCGTGGAGGCGGAGGAGATTGGAGAGACACTAAATCAATACTTTTCGTCAGTATTCACTCAGGAACAGGACATTGTTGCTGATGTGAATATTGAGTCACAAGTGATTAGAATGGATGGCTTTGAGGTATGTAGGGGAGAGGTCCGGGGAATACTGGAAAGGGTGAAAATAGATAAGTCCCCTGGGCCTGATGGCATTTATCCTAGGATCCTCTGGGAAGCTAGGGAGGAGATAGCGGAGCCGTTGGCCTGGATTTTTATGTCGTCGTTGTCTACAGGAATAGTGCCAGAGGACTGGAGGATAGCAAATTTGGTCCCCTTGTTCAAGAAGGGGAGTAGGGATAGCCCGAGTAACTATAGGCCAGTGAGTCTCACTTCTGTTGTGGGCAAAGTCTTAGAGAGAATTGTAAGGGATAGGATTTATGAACATCTGGATAGGAATAATATGATCAAGGATAGTCAGCATGGTTTTGTGAAGGACAGGTCGTGCCTCACAAACCTTATTGAGTTCTTTGAGAAGGTGACCAAGGAAGTGGACGAGGGTAAAGCAATAGATATGGATTTTAGCAAGGCGTTCGATAAGTACCCCATGGTAGGCTACTGCAAAAATTACAGAGGTATGGCATTGAGGGTGCATCAGAGGTTTGGATTAGGAATTGGCTGGCTGGAAAGAGACAGAGGGTAGTAGTTGATGGTAAAGGTTCATCTTGGAGTGCAGTTACTAGCGGTGTTCCACAAGGTTCTGTTTTGGGACCATTGCTGTTTGTCATTTTTATAAATGACCTGGAGGAGGGGCTTGAATGCTGGGTGAGCAAGTTTGCGGATGATACGAAAGTTGGTGGAGTGGTGGACAGCGAAGAAGGATGTGGCAGGTTACAGCGGGATATAGATAAGTTGCAGAGCTGGGCAGAAAAGTGGCAAATGGAGTTCAATGTAGCTAAGTGTGAAGTCATTTACTTTGGTAGGAGTAACAAGAAGATGGATTACTGGGCTAATGGTAGGCTACTTGGTAATGTGGATGAGCAGAGGGATCTTAGTGTCCATGTACACAGATCTCTGAAAGTTGCCACCCAGGTAAATAGTGCTGTGAAGAAGGCATATGGTGTACTGGGCTTTATTGGTAGAGGAATTGAGTTCCAGAGTCCTGAGGTCATGTTGCAGTTGTATAAGACTCTGGTGCGGCCTCATCTGGAGTATTGTGTGCAGTTTTGGTTGCCATACTATAGGAAGGATGTGGAGGCACTGGAACGGGTGCAGAGGAGGTTTACCAGGATGTTGCCTGGCATGGTAGGAAGATCGTATGAGGAAAGGCTGAGGCACTTGGGGCTGTTCTCATTGGAGAAAAGAAGGTTTAGGGGAGATTTAATAGAGGTGTACAAGATGATTAGGGATTTAGATAGGGTTGACAGCGAGAACCTTTTTCCGCGTATGGAGTCAGCTGTTACTAGGGGACACAGCTTTAAATTAAGGGGAGGTTGGTATAGGATAGATGTTAGGGGTAGATTCTTTACTCAGCGGGTTGTGAGTTCATGGAATGCCCTGCCAGTATCAGTGGTGGACTCTCCCTCTTTATGGTCATTCAAGCAGGCATTGGATAAACATATGGAGGTTATTGGGCTAGTGTAGGTTAGGTAGGCTTTGGTCGGCGCAACATCGAGGGCCGAAGGGCCTGTACTGCGCTGTATTTTTCTATGTTCTATGTTCTAACAGAGTGTTACAAGAGGACATAAATTTAAGGTGAAGGGTGGAAGGTATGGAGGGGATGTCAGGGGTAGGTTCTTTACCCAGAGAGTGGTGGGGGCATGGAATGCATTGCTTGCGGGAGTGGCAGAGTCAGAATCATTCGTGACCTTTAAGCAGCAATTGGATAAGTACGTGGATAGGTGCTTAAGCTAGGACAAATGTTTGGCACAACATCGTGGGCCGAAGACCTGTTCTGTGCTGTATTGTTCTATGTTCTATGACACACCCCTAATTGCCCACAGTTGGAATCCGGAGTCCATCATCCCTGACCGGAATCCCGGTGTACTAACTATAGGGGTAAGAAAGGAGGTTTTAGATAAACTGCCCTCCCTCTGTTGCATTGCTCTCCATGCTTTGACCATTTTATCAATGATTGGATTCCAACAGTATTCCATCGCGGTCTTCATCTTATCCATAAACACAGACTATTAAGAGGGCACTTTGCCTGGGAGGTCTCAATATCCAACCATATGGATCTTGGGTCCTCACAAGCCCAGTCACTCATGAAGGACAGAAGGGAGTTTAGTTGGAATCTCTCAATATCCGGAAAGTCTACTCTCCCCAAACCTTGGGTTAACTGCAATTTGGGGGGGGGGGGGCCGCTGTGATGCCAAATAAAAGAACTAAACCAACCAGTGAGTCTGCGTAACGTTTGCCTGGGAAACATCAGAGGGAGCATTCGCATGGGATATAAAAGACGAGGAAGGACATTCACTTTAGTGAGGGCTATTCGACCCATCCAAGAGATTGGAAGGGCCTCCCATCTTTGAAGGTCTTGTCTAATCTTGTCAAGCAAATGAGCAAAATTGGCCTTAAATAATTGATCGAAGATGGGAGTAACAAAAATGCCTCAGTAAAGAAAATTCCCCCGCGGCAATTTAATGGGGAATCATAGCTTACTTTTCACATCAGGTATTCCCTTCAGACCACCCGTGGGCATAGCTTCCAATTTTGCAAAATTAATCTTATATCCCGAAAAAGAGCCAAATAAATTAAGACACTGTATTAAATAGGGTACAGAAACTGCCAGGTTTGATAAGAAGAGGAGAACATCACCTGCATATAAGGTAATCTTATGTGCCCTTGATCCTGCTTCCAGAGCAGCTATGTTAGGGTCCTTATGGATTGCCTCTGCCAGCGGCTCAATCACCAGTGTAAACAGTAGCGGTGAGAGGGGTCAACCTTGCTGGCTGCGCCTACCAATACTGAAATTACTGCATTTTACCTCATTGGTGAGAACTCCAGCCAGAGGGTCACTATACAGGCACTCCATCTGATAAAGACCTCACCTAGATCAAACCGTTCCAGAGAATAAAACATATATGGCCACTCTACCTGATCGAATGCCTTCTCTGCATCTAAGGAGATCACTAAACCCTAAAACAGTCATTGCTGACAAACTTGGACCATATTCAGTAATCTTCTAATATCAATGAATGACCTCCGGCCCCATCTGGTCCTCCTTAACAATATAGGGCAACATCTTCTCCAATTTTGAAATCCGAATTTAATAGCAAAATGGGCATATATGAAGCATAGCCCTCTGAGGTTTTCCCTTTCTTGAGAATGAGAGAGATGTTAGCCTCTTCCAGGGATGGCAGGAGGCAGTCATGACTGTATGAATAGTTGTACATGTCCAGCATTGGCCCCGACAGGATATTTATAAATGTTTTGTAGAATTCACTCAGGAGATCATCAGGGCTGGGCTCCTCCCCCACTTTGGAGCTGACTTACTGCCTCCTGTACCTCTTGCACTGTCAAGAGGGTATTAAGAAGAGATACCTGTTCTGAAATCAAACCTGGAAGGCCCAGGTTATAGGTTCTTATAGGTGCATTTTCTTAAAAAAAATTCCATCTTAGCCCACCAATCCTCTCAGCATTCCGAAAGATATAGCTCAGAGTAAAAACTCTGAAATGCTGCATTGATCCCAATGCCTTCTCTAATTGATGAAATGGATAAGAAGGCGCTCTTTTTCCTGGCCAGATATGCCAAGTATCTGCCTGGCCTTTTGCCATGCTCAAACAGCCTTTATTTCACAAACGAGAGTTCTTTCTTCACTGTCTGAGTGAGCATGGAGTTCAAAGCAACCCAGAGGGCTGAGACTTGCTGCAATTTAGCCACTGACAACCTAGCAAAATATATTGTCTTGGCTGCCTTCAACTGTGCCGAGCAGATGTTGCTGCTATCCCTTCTGTCACTTCCGGCTAGCCGAATAAGAGATAACTATTCCCCGCGCGTAGGCCTTAGCAGTCTCCCAGAGTATAGATGGGTTACTAGCTGTACCCGAATTGTTAGCCAAGAATGTTTTGAACTCACTCAAGAAGTACTCGATAAACTTACTGTCCTTGAGTATAAAAGAATTCATACGCCAATGCCAGGAACGTGTTCCATTGCCCTTAATCTCAACCTCCAAATACACTGCCGCATGATCGGAAATGGCTGTTTACAATTTTACATGACATCACTGAATCCAGAAAAACTGAAGGTGCTAAAATAAAGTCAATCCTAGTATGACACTTGTGTGGGTTAGAGAAAAATGTGAAGCCCCTACCTGTAGGGTGGAGATATCTCCAAGTGTTCACCAGTCCCAATTCTGTACATAAATCAACCAATTGCTTGGATTGCAAAGAAACATTTAGGGGACCTTTGGGCATTCTATCCACTGTGGGGTCCACGAGGTGATTAAAATCTCCCCCTACGATAGTGTGTCACGTTCTGAGGACAATTAACTTAGAAAGCACACCAATCAGGAATTTGACGACGTGTGCCATATTCTTTGCCATGTATTAAAGCTTTAAGAATTATAAACCACCCTTATTCATCTTTAACTTGATGTAATAACTTAAATGGGAGACTCTTCTGGACAAGTATGTCTTCTCTCCTGCATTTAGTGTTAAAGGATGAGAAAAACACTCGATCAAATCCACCCTGCTGCTCCTTAACATTAAGATATGTTTCTTGCAACAGGGCAATATCAACCTCTCCTTCCAGAGACTTGAAAGTACATTTTTTGTCTTGGCTGGTGAGTGACTTCCCTTAATATTCCAGATGCACCATTTAAGGAGACACTTAACCATATCCTTCGATAACCACTCTTGAACTCCCGAGAGGAAAATCCCTACTCACAGCACACCAAGTGTAAATAAATGAAGATTCAGAGACTAAAAAATACACATACTAAAACTACATAAACAAACCTTTCAAAAGCTACCTCTACTGAAAACCAACAAACTAAACCAATTTCAGCATACAAGAATGCGATGGGAAACCCTGCCAACAGGGAGCGCTTACACTACTCACATACACCTCCATAAGGCCTTCTAGTTTGAACCGCACCCCAAACTCAGACAAAGGATAAACAAAAATGGTTATTATGAACAAAGAATAATTTAAAATGGGCAGTTCACCCATCCCAAGCTTTCTATAATAAAATAATGGAGAAAAAAGATAAGTACACAAGATAGAGGAAAAAGAAAGGAAAAAGAAAAAAGAACCATTATTGTCCATGTTCTTTGGACCATCCGGTCTATTTCAAAAAGTGTCCAGAGAAAGCAAAGAATTTTTTGAAGAGTCAAATACATCCAGGGACCCTTTGTGATTAAAGCGGAGCATGGCCAGGTATCTGATGGAATATTGAATATCCCAATATCAGTTTCTTCTTCACCCCATCATAGGATCATGACCGCAGAAAAGTCCTAAAAGAACATAATCTTCGATCCTTTATAAATCAGGGTCTGAGGATCCTTTCCCAGTAATCTGGTGGCTTCCATTACTTTTTGTTTGTCCTTGTAGGACTGGAATCACACTAGGACCAGGCAGGGGCGCTGGTCTGAATCAGTCCTGCGCACCGCCACCCAGTGAGCTCTCTCTATATGAACCCAGCCCGCCTCAGCCTCCCAGCGCAGACATCGCAGCAGCCATTCTTAGAAAAAAACTGGCTGGCTGCTCATCTTCCTCTCACTCTGCCAACCACACGGACGTTTTCTCTTCGACCTCAATTTTCGAGGTCATCAACCTGTTCTACTAAGGCCCATGCCTGCTTCTCCAGGGCCTGGATATGTCCCGCCAAGGACTCAACTACGTTGCGGTCCGCTGCTTGACCCCCTCCACTCGCTTCCCAAGACTTTTCAGCTCCTGCTCTCGCATCTGCAGCAGAGCTGAGATTGGTTCCAGCCTGGCGCAGCTCTCTACAACCAATGCCTCAATCATCTCCCTGGTTTCGCTACCTCTGCAGCCAGGCCTTGTTGCGCAGGGGAGTCCATCAGGATTTTGGGGGAGGCCGCAGCTTCATCTGTGGGTGTGTCCGATGCTGCAGGGGAATGTCCTGCCTGTTGTGATTTATTCTGTCCTTTGCCTCAAGGCATCTTCTCATCTTCCCTTTCTAAATAAAAGGTATGTTGCACTTCTACGAATATTCTTCAAAATAGCTTAGTTGGGAAGGGTAAAAGCACCACTTTGCCTGAGTTATGTTACAAAGCTCAGCAAGGCAGACCTGCTAGATTGCTGCTATCTTGGACCCCTCCCACTGGAGCTTTTTAACTTCATTTTCCACTTTATGGGTTTCCTTTTTATCCTGGGGTAAGTTATCTTTATGATCTTCACTGAGGTCTACCTTTCCATTCCCATGTGAGGATTTCTCTTTTCCCCAATTTCTATATCTCACAGATTGAAACTGACATTGGAAGCCAAACTTTGATTTATGAATCAACTCATAACCATCAGCCATTTCAGCTGCTAATCTTGCCATTTTAACCCTCTGCTCTTCCACATGAGTTCTCACTACCTCAGGAAGTAAATTTTTGAACTCCTTCAAAATAATCGTCACTCTAAGAGCACTCTATTTTTAATGTCTTTATCCACCTATCAAAATTACTTTGTTTGATCCTTTAAACTCAATGTAGGTTTGACCAGGGTCCCTCCTTAGGTTCCTGAAACTTTGTCTGTAGGCTTCTGGCACAAGCTCATATGCGTTTAAGATGGTTTTCTTCACCTCCTCATGCAGCCCAGATACCTCACGAGCTCTCCCTGTAAGTTTTGTTTGGATTAACAAAACCCACATGGTCACTGGCCACTTCATTTGTTTAGCTGCCTTCTCAAATTAGATGAAAAAGGTTTCTACATACTTCTCCTCAAATTTAGCAATGCTTGGGTATATTCAAACAGATTCTCACCAGGCCTTTGGCTACCATGGGTTTGCTCATCCTCACTAAGCTTACCTTCAGCTTCATATCCATCCTTTTAAGCTGACTTTCCTGTCTAAGTCCCAATTTCTGAAGTTCAAACTCCCTCTCTTTCTTCCTTTCCTCTCTCGCCTTTCCCCTCTCTTTTCTCTTTTTCTTTTCATTCTACTAAAGAAATTTGTTCTTTTTCTCTTTCTTCTGTTTTTAATTGTAACTCAAACAGTTTCTTTTTTTTTGCCCTTTTGCCTCTAACTCAAGCTGTTTCAGTTTCAATTGAATTTTAACCATCTCTAAAGGTTCTGATGGCGTTTCCAACAAATTTAAATGATGAGCTATTACTGTAATTATTTCTCCTTTCCTTAAGGAAGGATAAAGCTCCAATTCCAGATCTTCTGCTAATTCTAGTAGTTTGACCTTTTCTAAGCCTCCAAAGTCACTTTTTCCACCCTCAGAAAATGTTTGGTGACTGAAAGAGCCATTACTATCCCAAGCACTGTTCAAACCAACCAAAATCAACACCCAGAACAAAAGACACTAAAACCTAACATTCGCCGCCTTAAAGTCCAACTACTCTAATCCCAAATCAGAACTATAGAACAAATCTCACAAATCAAATTATGGACCAGGCCAGACCCTGTCAAAACATTTCAGGAAAGTAGCCCAGGCCCTAACTTTGTGAGTTGTTTTAAGCCGGTGTGAGTGTGGATATTCCAAGAGGGATGCAGCTGGCCCAACCACGTAGTTTTAAACAAAACAGCATTTATTTGCAAGATTAACGAATGAAACACAAACACAAGAGAACAGAATATAGAATAACTTAATCTATCTGAAAACCCAACAGATGATCCCAACTTAATGATGCTGTTTCAAATTCTTGCAACAATCCCCATAAACACTCCTTGGCCAAAAAGGTAAAAATCAAACACAGGGTCTTACGTGACAGAGAAAGATGGCAGAGAGATTTAGCATGGAACTCCTTCTTTCATGTAGCTGTTTCTTTGGCCCAACAGCCTCAAAAAACTGACTGTTTGCTCTGATGCTAAAATCAAATCAAACAAGAGAAAAACGCAGAGCTGGAGAACTTTCATTGTACAGGTTCTTTTTCAAACTTGAAAGCCTTTTGCCCAAGGCAGTATCTATTGGCTATAATCAAGTAGGCCCATTAAACCCATCAAAATCAGGCATCTTGGCAACTCTGCCTCAAACAACACGTTTGAAAAAAACAAGGACAATATAACCTGGTTAAAGGAGCAGCATTGTCACATCTCCATTTGTGGGAAAGCTAGGATTGAAAAACAAAGAAATGCAAAGCAGGACAAGTTGAAGAAAGCTGTACCTTAATCAGTAAAACATGTAATTCTACATCCCTACCTTTTTTTTGCACTTGTACTGTATTGCCTGGATATATCTTTCCACGATTTTAGAAGATCGAGAAGCTAAAACCAAACAAATGTTAATAATACTAAATGGTAAATTACTCAAAGTATATTTTTCAATCACTAAATGCAATTTTATCTTTCACACAAATGAAATTTTGACTTTAATTATAAAAAAGGTGATCTTTCATAATCTTTGCAGAATATGTATGGCTTGAATACCAAATTCTTTCTTAGAATCATAAAGATGTACAGCACAGAAAAAGAGAGCCTTCAGTCCAACTCACCCATGCTGACCAGATATCCTAACCTATTCTTGTCCCATTAGCCAGCAGTTGGCCCATTTCCCTCTAAACCCTTCCTATTCATATACCCATCCAGATGCCTTTTAAATGTTGCAATTGTACCAGCCATCACTTTCTCTGGCAGCTCATTCCATACATGCACCACCCTCTGCATGAAAATGTTGTCCTTTAGGTCCCTTTAATATATTTCTCCTCTCACCCTAAACCTATGCTCTCCAGTTCTGGACTCCCCCACCTCAGGGAAAAGACTTTGTCTATTTATGCTATCCATGTCCCTCATGATTTTATAAACCTGTATGAAGTCATCCCTCAGCCTTTGACGCTCCAGGAAAACAGCTCCAGCTTATTCATCCTCTCCCTACAGCTCAAATCCTCCAACCCTGGCAACATCTTTGTAAATCTTTTCTGAACCAATACTTGAGGCAAGGATCTTTTCTTTTAATCTTTCTCATTTAGCCTGGACCATCCCAAGTTAGAGAATCAGCTTTATAAGATTATCTAGAGTTAATAGAGAGGAATCCTTGCATGCAGCAGGCCTACCAACCCAAATCACAGTCAGGAGCTATACCTGCTACTGAATCAGCAATGGACTGGAGGATTGTGAACTATCCTGTTTCATATGTATGTTTTCCAATGTCAAACAAATGTTAATTTAGAACCTCTTGATCTCTAATTTTTTTTTGAAAATTTATTCTGTACAATCCTCCTCCCCAAGGAGGATAGACTAATGAGTTACTAGACATCTAGTAAGCATATATTTAGCCTCTCAATAAGCAATCATCACAAAATTTCCTCAAACAACTTGACAAGCACCAGAATTCACTCTAAGATAGATGAATGAACTTAGATCAGCATCCGGAAGAAAGTGATTGAAGACAGAAAATCTAAAAATGAGTAACAAAAGGCTCCTCAGAATGAAACATGTAGTTTGGAGACTCTTGAAACTTGTTTCCCTTCTTGTGTTTTCTTTTACTTACAAGTTTTGTAAATAAAGTATATTGCTAAAAATGTTTTATGGCAAGGAATCATGCATATATTATAGCACAAATGTTCCTATAACATAAGGGGCCAGATAGTTTCAGCACATTTTAAAAATAATTGTTGTAAAATGCAAATGCTTTCAAGTTATTTCCAATAGATGAATTTATAAGAGCACTAATAGAACAAGAATCTGACCGAGGGGTTATTAATGCCTGAGAGAAGGCATGGTGCAGTGTGGAAAAGAGGGCGAGGAACAATGGGGGAGAAGACAGGAGAGGGAGAGTACGGGAGAATGTCTTAGAACATAGAACATTGCAGCGCAGTACAGGCTCTTCGGCCCTCGATGTTGCGCCAACCTGTCATACCAATCTGAAGCCCATCCCACCTACACTATTCCATGTATGTCCATATGCTTGCCCAATGATGACTTAAATGTACTTAAAGTTGGCGAATCTACTACCATTGCAGGCAAAGCATTCCATACCCTTACTACTCTCTGAGTAAAGAAACTACCTCTGACATCTGTTTTATATCTATCACCCCTCAATTTAAAGTTATGCCTCCTTGTGCTCACCGTCACCATTCTTGGAAAAAGGCTCTCCCTGTCCACCCTATCTAACCCTCTGATTATCATATAAGTCTCGAAGTCCCCTCTCAACCTTCTCTCTAACAAAAACCGCCTCAAGTCCCTCAGCCTTTCCTCGTAAGACCTTCCCTCCATACCAGGAGAAAAAGTGAGGTCTGCAGATGCTGAAGATCAGAGCTGAAAATGTGTTGCTGGAAAAGCGCAGCAGGTCAGGCAGCATCCAAGGAACAGGAGAATCGACGTTTCGGCATAAGCCTGATGAAGGGCTTCTGCCCGAAACGTCGATTCTCCTGTTCCTTGGATGCTGCCTGACCTGCTGCGCTTTTCCAGCAATACATTTTCAGCTCTTCCCTCCATATCAGGCAACATCCTAATAAATCTCCTCTGCACCCTTTCCAAAGCTTCCACATCCTTCTTATACTGCGGAGACCAGACTGTACACAGTACTCCAAGTGAGTCCGCACTAGAGTTTTATACAGCTGTAGCATAACCTCATGGTTCCGGAACTCGATCCCTCTATTAATAAAAGTTAAAACACTGTATGCCTTCTTAACAACTCTGTCAACCTGTCTTCTGTGGTGGCTGTGCATTAAAGCACAGTGGAAGAATCACACCTTGTTATCCAGTCTAAAGTCAAAGGACAAAAGGTTTAAGATTTTGTGAGGTACAGGGCAGAGTTTGGGATTTTGGGATGTACAGGGCAAGGTTGGGGAAAAAAAAATCTTTGCCCTCCCTCACTGACTAACCATATTCGCTGCCATAAAATTTGCCTGGTTGACCCCATAACTAAAATGTGGTCACTCCACCCACTTGAAACAGTGTTCACCTTCATCAACATCTCCACACTAGGTTAAAAGATAATACGTTGAAGGTTACATTTACACTAGAAACAAATGGAACCAAGTTATTGTCCTCCAGTTTCCTGCAGTGGCTTGAACTGTGGATACAGATGACAGATCGGTCAAATCTGGCACAAAGCTAAGTGATCGTACCCAAGCCTGCTGTGGCTTTGTTAGAATCTACGTTCCCATTTTGTAATTTTCCACTTCTTCATAGCATACCAGAGAATGTTGAATGAGTAGTAATAGTGCAGTTGAAAGTGTCCTGCGTGGCATCCGTAGCAAGTCTACTCTATCCACCTTTAATCCTGAAGAAAGGTTACACCAAATTGTTAACTTCTCCACCTCTGAATGCTGCCTGCCTTGCTGTGTTCTTCCAGCTCCCTGCTCATCTGTCCCATAATAATATGCCATCCTCTACCGTGATCTGGTCTCTTCTGGTCCAGAAACATTTCAATCCTGTTTGTGATGGCCCTTTGGTTTTCCCCATCACCACAAGCTGTTTCAGTTTTGCCAGAACCAGATCTGTGTCCAAAGTTTGATCTTGTCAGCAGTTATTGGAAGCTTGTCCAGAAAATTTAGAGCCATTACAGATTCTTCCAGTGCTGGTACTGTAAGTAATGTGGTGGCTCAATGCATCTGCATTTGCTATTTGGTCTCCTAGATGGTGGTTCAGCTTTAATATACACACTTAGTACTACAGCCTGAAGCTATGGGCGGCACTGCCTTGTCTGCTTTGAGTAGATCTAGTAGAGGTTTGTGGTCTGTTATTATCACAAATTTATATCCATAAAAGGTATTGATGGAAGTTCCTGAATCCAAATATAATCCTCATTCCTGATGAAGGGCTCTGGCCCGAAACGTCGAATTTCCTGTTCTTAGGATGCTGCCTAACCTGCTGTACTTTAACCAGCAACACATTTTCAGTCCAAATATAATCACCAAACCTTGCTTCTCTAGCTGGGCATATTTAAGCTCTGCATTAGCCAAAATCCTGGATGTATATGCTATTGGGCATTCCTCTCCATTGGGCCACCTCTGAGCTAATACTATCTCGATGCAGTATGGGAAGGCATCAGATGTCAAAGTTGGATCATAGTGTGCCAACACCTTAGATAGTAATAGCCATTTCTTCACTTTCTTGAAAGCTATGGCTTGACTACATGACCATTTCCAAGGCTAACTCTTTTTTAGGAGTTGATTAGAAGGTGCCAGGGTGGAGCTCAGGTTATGTAAGAACTTTCCATAATAATTCACCCAGCCTAAGGAAAAACCTAAGCTCCACTACAGGCATGATCGCCCTCACTTTATCTTCCAATGGGTGGAACCCACTCTTATCAACTCTGTAGACTAAATAGTTCACTTCAGGTGCCTGGAACACATTTTTTTTCCTTCTTAGATGGTTCTTCCATGTAGGCATACACCTAAGGGCTATGTCCAAGTTCTGTAAGAGCTCCTGGTTGGTCTTCTGTTATTAGTATGTCATTTAGCTAAATTGCAAAATATTCTCCATTGTCTGCTGAAAAATTGTACAGGCTGATGATATGCCAAATGGCAACCTTGTACATTGATACAAACTCTTAGAGGTATTAGTTGTGGTATACTTCTGGGAATTCTCACCTAATCACAAATGCAAATAAGCATAGTTCATGCCCAGTTTCATGAAGAGCAGCCACTACTAACTTTGCATATAAATCCGCTATTTAAGTAATTAGGTATTTTTCCAGCTGTGAAAAGCTATTTATTGCTTGTTTAAAATCCCCACAAAAGGCAAACCAAATCATGCTATAATCAATGCTGCTCATTCCACAAGCTGATGGTTTGATGATTCCTTTGCTTTCCAACCCTCTGATTTCTGCTTTTACTTTTCTCCATAAGGCAATGGCACTGAATGGGCCTGGCAGAATACCAAAATTGCTTCCTGGTCAACATGCAAGGTGGCCCTGGTTCCTTTGATAGTCCCTGAAACACCCTGAAAGATGTCCAGGTATTTAATGAGGACTTCAATGAGGCAGCAATTCAATGAGGCCCCTACTAACTTTACATATAAATCCACTATTTGCCTTTACTCAAATGGCGTTCCTGAAACTCAGTCAGACTAGTGAGGATGTCCACTTCTGATGGATTACCCTGCAACCTATATGCTCCACTTGCCACGTTTTCCAATGATAAAGCCAATTGTAGTACCTCCAACTGGTCTCTCAGCATCCTATTAAGAGTTAAACCAAAGAAATATGCATCTGCTAGTTGTTTTAACCTGGTCAAAAGTCCCGATACAGATTCCACTGCTTCTCAAATTGTTGAGTAAAAATGATAACATCTCAGAATTAGCGAAGTCTTAGGGTCGTAATATTCCTTAACTAAATCCATCAACTCGAAAAGGTTTTAGTATCCAATGTTTCAGGGAAAGTAAAGTTCCTAATAACCGATAAAACTGCGGGTCCACAAGCTGTCAGGAGAGTTATTCATTGCTTTCCATCTGCCCCAATGTCATTTGCCCAGAAAAAAAAAATGCATTCTTTCCACATACTGAACCCAGTCTTTGATGGCAGGGTCAAATGAGTCAAGCTCCAAATAAGGGCACGATACCAGAAATGGCCCAACTCAAAAGACGGCTGTTGTGAGCAGGTTTTTTCAGGAATGTGCTTTACCCTTCTTGCTACTGAAATAACTCCACAGGAGGTCAGATTAACAGCCCCAATCAGGGATTTCATATTCTATAAGGTCCATCTGGCTGATCTTGTTACAATCATGCAGATAAGTCTTCATTAAGTTAGAGGGCTACCTTGGAATCTTTTCGGGGTAGACTTTCCCAGCCTTGATTCAATTCACAATAATTGACCTGTATCCTGAGGTTCCTAAGATTACTTCATAAAATAGTCTACCACAACTATATCATTTCACTTTACTGCAGTAACTGACTCCCTATCTAAGAATGTGACACCACTTCTACTTTTGCACCCTCCCCTGTCCTGCCAGAGGATCCTACACCCTAACTGTTAAGTTGTCAGTTGTTCTTCCCACTGAGGATTTAAAATCTGGATTTAGGCTGTTGTCAAGAGCAGCCATTTAATGCATACTTTTACTAACTACAAAATGGCTTCTAAATGCAAGCAACACAAAGTAACATAATAAAATGGCTTCAGGCTGCAAATTAACACTATGTTTAAAATGGTTTCTCACCCAGCTAAAAGCTGCATTCTTGCTTTGCTGAGCTAGCCGACTTAAAAGCTGCAAATGTGTTGCTGGTCAAAGCACAGCAGGCCAGGCAGCATCTCAGGAACAGAGAATTCGACGTTTCGAGCATGAGCCCTTCATCAGGAATAAGAGAGAGAGAGAGCCAAGCAGGCTAAGATAAAGGATAGGGAGGAGGGACCAGGGGGAGGGGCGATGGAGGTGGGATAGGTGGAAGGAGGTCAAGGTGAGGGTGATAGGCCGGAGTGGGGTGGGGGCGGAGAGGTCAGGAAGAGGATTGCAGGTTAGGAGGGCGGTGCTGAGTTGAGGGAACCAACTGAGACAAGGTGGGGGGAGGGGAAATGAGGAAACTGGAGAAATCTGAATTCATACCTTGTGGTTGGAGGGTTCCCAGGCGGAAGATGAGGCGCTCCTCCTCCAGCCGTCGTGTTGTTGTGTTCTGCCGGTGGAGGAGTCCAAGGACCTGCATGTCCTCGGTGGAGTGGGAGGGAGAGTTAAAGTGTTGAGCCACGGGGTGATTGGGTTGGTTGGTTCGGGCGGCCCGGAGGTGTTCTCTGAAGCGTTCCGCAAGTAAGCGGCCTGTTTCACCAATATAGAGGAGGCCACCTTTTCCTCCGCTCTGGCACCACCCCCCACCTTTTCCTCCGCTCTGGCACCACCCCCCACCTTTTCCTCCGCTGGCACCACCCCCCACCTTTTCCTCCACTCTGGCACCACCCCCCACCTTTTCCTCCGCTGGCACCACCCCACACCTTTTCCTCCGCTCTGGCACCACCCCCCACCTTTTTCTCCGCTACGGCACCACCCCCCACCTTTTCCTCCGCTACATCGATGACTGTATCGGCGCTGCCTCGTGCTCCCACGAGGAGGTTGAACAGTTCATCAACTTTACTAACACCTTCCATCCCGACCTGAAATTCACCTGGACCATCTCAGACGCCTCCCTCCCCTTCCTAGACCTCTCCATTTCTATCTCGGGCGACCGACTCAACACAGACATCTATTATAAACCGACTGACTCCCACAGCTACCTGGACTACACCTCCTCCCACCCTGCCCCCTGTAAAAATGCCATCCCATATTCCCAATTCCTTCGTCTCCGCCGCATCTGCTCCCAGGAGGACCAATTCCAACACCGCACAGCCCAGATGGCCTCCTTCTTCAAGGACCGCAGATTCCCCCCAGACGTGATCGACGATGGCCTCCACCGCATCTCCTCCACTTCCCGCTCCTCCGCCCTTGAGCCCCGCTCCTCCAACCGCCACCAAGACAGAACCCCACTGGTTCTCACCTACCACCCCACCAACCTCCGCATACAACGTATCATCCGCCGCCATTTCCGCCACCTCCAAACGGACCCCACCACCAAGGATATATTTCCCTCCCCTCCCCTATCAGCGTTCCGCAAGGACCACTCCCTTCGTGACTCCCTCGTCAGATCCACACCCCCCACCAACCCAACCTCCACCCCCGGCACCTTCCCCTGCAACCGCAGGAAATGTAAAACTTGCGCCCACACCTCCACACTCACTTCCCTCCAAGGCCCCAAGGGATCCTTCCATATCCGCCACAAGTTCACCTGTACCTCCACACACATCATCTATTGCATCCGCTGCACCCGATGTGGCCTCCTCTATTTTGGTGAAACAGGCCGCTTACTTGCGGAACGCTTCAGAGAACACCTCCGGGCCGCCCGAACCAACCAACCCAATCACCCCGTGGCTCAACACTTTAACTCTCCCTCCCACTCCACCGAGGACATGCAGGTCCTTGGACTCCTCCACCGGCAGAACACAACAACACGACGGCTGGAGGAGGAGCGCCTCATCTTCCACCTGGGAACCCTCCAACCACAAGGTATGAATTCAGATTTCTCCAGTTTCCTCATTTCCCCTCCCCCCACCTTGTCTCAGTCGGTTCCCTCAACTCAGCACCGCCCTCCTAACCTGCAATCCTCTTCCTGACCTCTCCGCCCCCACCCCACTCCGGCCTATCACCCTCACCTTGACCTCCTTCCACCTATCCCACCTCCATCGCCCCTCCCCCTGGTCTCTCCTCCCTACCCTTTATCTTAGCCTGCTTGGCTCTCTCTCTCTCTTATTCCTGATGAAGCGCTCATGCTCGAAACGTCGAATTCTCTGTTCCCGAGATGCTGCCTGGCCTGCTGTGCTTTGACCAGCAATACATTTGCAGCTGTGATCTCCAGCATCTGCAGACCTCATTTTTTACTAGCCGACTTAAAAGATAAAGCAGACAATGGAGGCTTCATAATATGAATCATAAGACATTAACTGACCACTGTGACTAATCTTGAACCACGAGTATGAGACTATAATATGCCTAAGACAATACTGTTTCCCAGGAAATATCATTGGATTAACCTGCAGTCCATTATGTCACCTTATTACATTTCATTGGGTTTCCTTTGTAATTAAGGTTGTACTGTCTCTTTTTAAAAAAACATAAAAATTGCTTATTGTTCAAATTCAATTGCACAATTTCTCCAAGAAACACAGAAGATTTTAACCTCTATGTTGCTGGACAAATCTGCACCCAGCCAATACAATTAAACTGTGAAACCTTGCTGAAGCAGACTGTACTCCTATTGATTCGTTTGACCGATTGTGGAATCAAGAGGGCCCACCCAGGGGCTAGATCTTCATATGGTACCGTGACTCAGATTCGGTCCAGGCAGATTGTGGACAGCAGTCTAAGAGCCTTGAGCCCTCCATTATTGAGTGTTGAGGAATCAGCCAGCCAGACGTGAGTTTTTCATATCCATTTGGTTTTCCTCTGATTCAAGTAGTAGTTGACCTGACCCCTCGCTTTCTATTATCCTAGTCCAGTCTGAAAAGAATCGGTTTTGGCAAGGATAGAATCAGGGGGACCCTATAAATAAAAAGGGGGAAGAAGTGAGAGAAAAGAAGGTCGAGGACCTTTGCGGGAGTCGAGGATTCCATTAAAAAGTGAACAGAAAAAGTCGAAGACTTTTGTGGGGTCGAAGACTCCACCTTAGATCGGGATCTGAGGACAGAGTTGAAAGATGGATCCGAGGAGGGTGATTCGGTCGGATTGGCATTATTTAAATTGGCACTTAAATTGCTATGAGAGATAAGGAAGTATTGCAATACATTATAACAGGATTATCGAGGGTTAAAGAAAGTCGAAAGGGTCTGTGGAAGTTGGTAGATTGTTGTGTGTTGACGGGCTGTTAAATAGTAAAAGTTTTGACTCGGGACTATAAAAGGAAATTTGTTTAAGATGGGTAACACCATATGTGTGAGAAGTTTCTGGTGAAATCTGACAGTCTGTGGAAGCTTTTAGCGCCTTTAAAAAATACTTTAGGTGATAAACAGTGGCCACTATCTGGCCCTAAAAGTACTCAATTGGTTAAATCAGCCCAGCAATTGATTTGGAAATTAATTAGACTATGGCAGCAATTCATTGATTTGGAAATTAATTAGACTATGGCAGCAAAGAATCAGTTTTGCGCTCATGGCAGGAGACGGTCACTAAATTGAGAATTGAATTAACTAATAATGGTACCATGAAATCTACTGAGGTCCTCAAAAATGAATGTGCTCAAGTTAAACAACAACAACAGAAACAAAACGAAAGGTCACTGGTGACTGGCAGTCAAACGTTCGATGGTTAGTTTGTTGTTCGTTGTACCTGTCACATCTGTTCAGCTTGTCTTGTCTTGCTGCTTTGTTTTGTTGTTCTGTTCATTTTGGTGTTTGTTCTTTGTTTATGAAATATGGAGGGTGGTTGCTGCTTTTGTCGTGTTAGAAAAAGGAAAGCTGGCCAAGGACAAAAATGCTGTTGGAAATGCTGATACAATTCTTGCTACTCAGCCACAAGATACTAGTGTGAATACTCAACAGGGTCCTAGCGTCTGGTCAGAAAGTTCTGCTGAAAACATCTTAAGACTTACGAAATTAGTAATAATGAATTTGCTTGCCCCAGGGTTATGACAGGTAAAACCCCATTTGATAAGCCCAGGGCCCAAGCTGAGGTCCGTGTCATGCTTTAAGATACCCCCGACCCATTCGAGTGCCCAACCTTAGTTTTAATTGGCTAGTACAAATGTGCTGTAATTATAGTTGCTTGCTTCAAGATGTCCAGACTTTAATGAATTTGGTATACAGGACACATTGGACAACTATTAAAGACTCCGTTGTATTTCCCCTGGGTTGTTGGCGAATGCAGAGGCACGATTAACTAGCCTTGAAAATCTTGTTAAAATCACAAATGGAATGGCTGAAAGGTATTTGGATTTTGCACGCTTGATTAAGCACTTATGTGCCACAGCCAGGATTTATTAGACTAAACTAACTAACATTGACTGTTCTGGAATGTGAGAGCTTCATTATCCTTACAAGAAAGGAATAAACAAAAGCTAAAAAGTGAGATATGAAGAAGGGTGGAAAATGTTTGCGTGTGTGTGTGCGCGAGTACGAGCCCTATATCTTGTAGAAAGTTTAATTCTTTGTGATTCGGTTTGAATGCACATTTGTTTGTTGGTGACCGAATGTTGGTAATTTGTTCCCTGGAGGTCAAGATTCAGGACGGTTTTGAATCTAATTTGCATTTTGGAAATTTAACATGACTGCGTTTAAGGTTAAGGATCGTTCAGTGATTATGAAATGAAATATTAACTCTTGTTCTTCTTACAGGCCATGACTGCCCGACTGTCAGTTCCGAACTAATCTCTTTTATCCTGACATGAAAGCCAACCTTATTCAATTTCACATCAGTTTAATATAGAGGAAGACAATATTATAACTATTTTTGTTAGAGTCGTTTGTTTCCACTGGTGATTATGATGTGCCAATCGTAGCTTTATTAGTCCCCTCTCTCAATGACGATTGATGTTTCAATTCAACATTAAGTTGTGATAAATCATATAACAAAATTAATCTTATGGTTAATATCTGTGCCTTTGGATTCGTTCTTTAGAAGTTTATCATCTGAGTAGATAAGACCTTTAGTGGGTGCTGGAAGAGCACAGTAGTTCAGGCAGCATCCAAAGAGCAGTAAAGTCGACGTTTCCGGCAAAAGGCCTCAAGACCTTTTTAAAGAGCTGCAGCTATTTCAGAATCTATAGCACTGTAAATGAGCAATGACTGGTCAGGACCACTTAAGGAGTCTAATCTTGGATTTAAATTAAAGGACTAGAACTGGGTAATTATAGTGGATTCCAAAGTTGGAAACTGTATACATTTTTATATTTTAAATATTGATTACTAAATAAATTAATTTCTAATTTATATTGATGACTTTTAAAATGTCTTAGTTACTTGTTCAGTTTCCACCTCTGACTTACAGATAATGATTATTTCATTTATCTGTAATAATAGTCAATTATATTAGCCCAAATCACAAAATCAAAACTAATTGGCAGAATCATTTCGCTTTATTCACTTACATGTTGTCAGTGACCTGTCTTATTGCCTCAATTAATTTGAAGCATGGCTGCTAAATACATTGTTAACTAAAGAATGGAAAGCTATCTTACTGGCCAGTTGAAGAAATTCTGCATGTGATTGGGGATTAGAGGCATGTAAAGCAGATGAAACTCCCGAAAGCTGGCAGGTGACTGTGAATGGGTATATGAAAAAAAATAAAAGGGACATAAGAGAATGTGTAAGGCCACTAAGGTTGAGGAATATACAAACAGGATTGAAGCAACAATACTGTCAAATAGAGAACTTAGGCTCGGGATTCCTAGTAGTGTCTATGTCTGGCATACCTTTTTGAGGATTGGGATTTTGTTCCTGTATACCCACTGAGCCCCTAACCTTAATTTTAACCACCCACTTATCACAAACCTTTCCTTCTTTTGAAAATGAAGTACCCAGTCTTCATAGCCAATATCATGGGAATGAGTGGCCTGTGCCATGCTAAACCAGGTCCCATCCTAGGAACTAGAGTTACATTAATGAAGCATGACCCTGACCGCAAGATCAAACCAGCCCAATTTGCTCAATATGTCCAAGGGTGATACGAATGCAAATGCAGCGAAATTCTGGGAGTAGCCTGAATAAGAATGGCTTGTTTTACAAGACTGAAATATGTGCCTACCTGTCTGGATAATTGGACAATAATCAAGAAACTCAATTACCTTTTGTTTAACCCTATGCTTTTACAATGTTTTCTGCTGGAGTCACTGACATGATTCAGACCAACAGTACGAACCAGTTCAGAAATTTCCAGTCGCAAATGAGGTGAGCAGTGGTTTTCGATTGGGATGGCCAGAAGCGGACTGAACCACAATGCAAGTTACAGGTAAAACCAATTATATCCAGTGCCCTGCGATCCCGTATGCCAGCCCTGATAGGGTTGATTGGAACCAGGATACCCACTGAGGATGGGACCTACCTCACGTGCCCACCTGATGACTGATGCTGGGCAACCTTCTCCCAAGGGGACCCTGAAAATGGGGACAGGCAGGCCCTAGCATTTCATCTTTGAGATTGGAAACAAGACAACAAATTCCCCAGGGACAAATGGCTGGCCCTCATTTTAACTTTTCAAATGTGGCCACTGGGGAGTATTGTCTTTAATGTTACCTTGGAACTGACATGGGGAATCGACATGGTTTCATCCTAACAAAAAGGAAAATCTACTAATATACACTGACTCTTCACTGTGCTTTTAATATGATCCATGATTTGAGAGCCTGTGGAAACATTGAAGATTTTTAACCCCCAAGGGGCAGTGGTATAATAATGCTGTTTTGTCCAATCAATCTGGCAATTATCAAGATATTCAGCTCACGCCAAGGAAACTGACACTGTTTCTAAAGTAATGGGCAAGTAGATGCAGCTGCCAAGCAGGCAGCCTCACACCCCAAATTTCTGGTCCCCAGTAAACCCAGTTAGACACAGTAGAAGGATGGATATGCCAGATCTGGGTAAGGTACAGAAATCACGGGGGGATGGCCTTATGGAAGAGCACAAACTATGGCCTCAAATAGGGTACTCCATCGATCCTCAAACTAGAATGTGGATGACCCCTACTGGACAAGTTTGTGTTCCTTCTTTGCTGCTGCCTATTTTAATTGTGTATTTTGTGTACATTTGGGCAAGGGGGAAAATGGTTTATACTTTATTACAGTGGACACTCCGTGGCCGCCAACCTCGTTGGGAAGGGCCCTTCCAGGTCCTCCTCACCACCCCAACTGCTGCTAAGGTCACTGAGCGTTCTGTCTTGGTTCTTGTAAGGGGGTAGATGATGAAGATCGAATTTGCCCTGCTGTGTGGACTTGCCATTGCCAGCATTGGTGCACAAGAAGGGACAGTTTACCTGTGATCCTGAGCAACCAGCGATGGTGTACCTACTATGCTGAAAAAAACGTCCTTGTGTGGTGAGAGACAGAACCTTACCAAGAATGACTATTGTAGTGGTCAACTGCATCGAAAAGATTGAACAGTTCATTTACAGAACAAGTCTAAATGGCCTTTACCTTGTAACAGTGTTACGTGCCAGTTTATTCCAGTTGTGCTCTGGGCAACCCTGCTAAGCCTTACCCCCATCTAAATAGGTCATACTGCAAAAGAGAAGATATCTTTCACTAACAATTTGTTTCTCCAAAGTCACAATTGAATATTTGGCAGTGATGAAGTGCTCTGTTACAACCTGACTTCAGCAAAAGACTTTGACCCATTTTTCCCTCCCGAATCCTAATGAAGAAGTATCGAATGCAACCAAAGTGTTTACTGGACATAACATTTCTGTTGATTATTACTTATCCCCGCCTGCTAATGGACTTCTTCCAATAAATTCAGGGTAGCCTATCCGAATTGTTACAATGGTAAAGGATAGGGTGTACTTGCATTAATGTGACCAAGATTATTCCCTGCACAATGATTAAATGTGCCAGTCGCCACTGCTCCCCTGTGGCACCTCGCATCTCATGTCTTGAAGAGTGTGTCTCTGTTCCATCAACTATCCAGATGTTTCAGGAAATCACCAAGACTGGCCTACTTCTTATTGGGAAGCTCCCTCCATTATCTATACTAAACATGGTTACATTTTCTTTCAACCAAGGCAAAGCAACCAATTTCCTTGTCCTTAACGAAATAGGCTGTAACTATAGGAACACTTTTTCCGACCACATTTCCCTGTTCAATTATCTGGCAATAGGTTTGATATTTCCCTGTCAAAATGTTCAGTCTCACCTGAGTTCTGCGCAAATTGGAAAAATCTGAAGGCTTGGAGCACCACTAAGGCTCACTTCCTGGGGTATGCATTTCTTAGTATTTTCTCTGTAGGAGAGTCCGCATGAAGTAGTAGCCAACAAAACCAAAATTCTCATTTGTGGTGTCACTCTCTTGGGTAATGAGACAACTACTGACTTAAGAGGAGTTAAGGGCATGCTTTCAGAATTATGCCTTTTTCCAACAAACCGGTATGCTCGCCTACATACTCACCAAAGAAGGTGGAGTTTGCGTCATAGTCGAGGCAAATGCATTGTGAGAGTCACTGACCTTAACAAAATTATTACCAGGCATATAGATAACATCCACACCTTTGTCAGCCAAAATGACTGAAGGTGCAGAATGGGGAGACTGGGGTTTGGCTCATGGTACAACTGGCTGATCAATATGGCTTTGTATACTGCTATTGTTTTAGTTGGTCTTTTTGTTGGTATTGCTATTGTTAAGTGTATTATTGCTAAAATATTAGCATCCATTGACAGCATCGATTCTACCCAGAAAATGCTTCTTCTCCATTCAGATGAAGATGAGGAGGCACCATTGCCAACCCCTACTTCCTCCCTGGAGGAGGTGGAAGTATGATTATCTTTGGCTTCCATTCAGTTGGACTGATCTAACCCATGCCCTCACGTCCTATGGTGTGGTCATGGAATGACCAAAGAGGGGAGATGAGTATGTAAAATCTGAATTTAGGCTGTCATCAGAAGCAACCATTTAATGCATGCTTTTACTAACTACAAAATGGCTTCTAAATGCAAGTAACACAAAATAACAATAAAATGGCTTCAGGCTGCAAATTAATACTGTTTAAAATGGCTTCTCACCTAGCTAAAAGCTGCATTCCTGCTTTGCTGAGCTAGCTGAATTAAAACATAAAGCAGACAATGGAGACTTCATTATATGAATCATAACACATTTACTGACCACCCTGACTAACCTTGAACCACGAGTATGAGACAATAATGTGCATAAGACAATACTGTTTCCCACGAAATATCATTGGATTAACCTGCAGTCCATTATGTCACATAATATTTCATTGGTTGTCCTTAGTACAACCTTCATTAGTCTCAAAAAAAAATTAAAAATTGCCTATTGTTCAAATTCAATTGCACAATTTCTCCAAGGAAGACAGAAGCTTTTAACCTCTGTGTTGCTGGACAAATCTGCGCCCGGCCGATACAATTAAACTGTGAAACCTTGTTGAAGCAGACCGTACTCCTAGTAATTCTTTTGACCGATCATGGAACCAAGGCCCCTCCCTAGGGGTCTAGATCTTGACCACAACCACGTCTCTATGATATCAACAATATCATTGTTCCATGTGACAATCCATGCCCGTAACTCATCTGTCTTATCTCTAATACTCTGGCATTAAAATAGAGGTAATACAGCCTCACCTTATTCCCTTGAGAGACCACATGGCTCCCCCTTGGTTCATTTTCTAAGTTATGTTGAGAGAGAAAAAAAAGTCTCAAGGAGGATATTGGGAACCATATCAAGAAGAGGCCTTTCCAAACTAAAAAGATGTAGTAACTTTCTCAGATGTCTTGACCTATTATAATCCAACATTCCTGCAGATGCCTTAGCTGTAAATATTGGAGCAGTTACTTTCAAAAGAGCTGGAAGGATACAGAAAAACATATCTGATATAGAAACATGATATGCAATTACTGAAAAGGAAGCACTCAATTACATGGGCATGTGAGAAATTTTCATAGAGATCAATCATAAACTGTTGGCCTCATTAGATGAAAAAGGCTTAGCAAAATTGCCTCCATAGACACAATTATGTATACTTTGGCTCATCAGATTTGCACATGTACAAGAAAAATTGCAGTAGATGTCCTGTCCTGAAAGCCATACATTAACAGATAAGGCATAGGCTGACTAACTCATTTTTGCACTCAAACAACAAGAATGCTGTGGCTAACAAAAAACTCAATTTCATCCAAGAGGAACAAATGCAACTCTGAAAGTCTTACTATACCTTGATACTGTCTAGGGGCAAGTAAAAAAAAGAAACCTTGTGGTTCAATTATGAATACATTTTTCAAACACAGGCAACACTTCACTACTGTCAACAACCTCTTGGATTTTCAAAGACAGACCTGTTATCTTCCCTCATTGCAAACTGATGCCCTTGACAAGATACATCAGCAACACCTGTGCATTACCAAACGTAGAGCTAGGGCTTAAGCTCCAAGGTGTCCAGAAATCATCAAGTACATTAGACGATCTCACAACTGATTGTCAGGAATATGTCACAAGTTGACATGAAAGAAGAGATTCCTACCACATTTTCTGCCAGAACATGGAGACTCTGGCCTATTTATTGTTGTAGGTTGCTTGCATATAATATTGGATCAACTATTTCTTTTGATGGATAAAAGGTAAAGAAATTATAATTCAAGATAGCAGATGTAATTGTCAAAATTCTACATGAAATATTTGCCATTTATGAAATCCCAAATGTAGACATATCTGATAATAGACTGCAGTTTGCCAATGACAAACAAAATCTGTGACCATTTCAGGTTTCCAACACATCACCAATTCACCAAGCAGGCTAAGATAAAAAAGTAGGGAGGAGGGACTTGGGGAATGAGCATTGGAAATGCGATAGGTGGAAGGAGGTTAAGGTGAGGGTGAGAGGCCGGAGTGGGGGTGGGGCGGAGAGGTCAGGAAGAAGATTGCAGGTTAGGAATGAACTCGGAAATGAGAAACTGGAGAAATCAGAGTTCATTCCTAACCTGCAATCTTCTTCCTGACCTCTCTGCCCCCACCCCCACTCTGGCCTCTCACCCTCACCTTAACCTCCTTCCACCTATCGCATTTCCAATGCTCCTTCCCCAAGTCCCTCCTCCCTACTTTTTTATCTTAGCCTGCTTGGCACACTCTCCTCATTCCTGAAGAAGGGCTCATGCCCGAAACGTCGATTCTCCTGCTCCTTGGATGCTGCCTGACCTGCTGTGCTTTTCCAGCAACACATTTTCAGCTCCGATCTCCAGCATCTACAGTCCTTACTTTCTCCCAGAAACATAAATGATCCTAGTTCAACACATCCTGAATCAGGATTGATCGTCAATCCTGAGGATTGACTAATTTATAAAGTCAGGGGCCTGGGGAAAATGAAGTATTGATAAACTTGTTTTACATAGTTGAACAGAATGCATAAAAAAAGTTAATAACTAGAAAAGAAGGAGCTTGAGAGGGAAGTGATTAATGTTATTTTAGGCAGTTAAGGACCTGAAAGGAGTTTACTGACATCATGAAATAAGTCAGCTGATCAGTATGTAAAGGACTGGTTGAAACTAACTAGTGTTCAAGTTTCACAGTTCTGTGCTTGCTGGCAAAACTATGAGAATGATTCAGTAATGTCAACATATTCTTAAGACTGATACATCACAAGAGGCAATCATGTATCTTAGATGAAATGTTACTATCTGTTAAGTAATATGCAATTAACATAACTAAACCTAACTCTAACTTCTATTCATTAAGATTGTGCCAAACTTGTGCCTAAAGGTATTGAGAGGATATGCTTTCCCATATGGTATGTGTAGTCTAGCCTAATACTAGCAAAAAGATTTATAGCAGTGAATCTACAAAACCACCACCCAGACCATACCTGACATGAGAAGAGTTTCAAGAAATGAAACTTAAACAGAATTTTGAGAATTTGAGAGATGCCATAACCTTGGAAGAATTTAAAATTAACGTTCAACTATTCAAGATTATCTTTAAGATTGGAAAATGTCCAAAATAAGCAAAGCTGCAATTTTAACTGATGGAAATGATATCTCATAGACAGTTAAGAGGTAGTGGATCATTATTAGTAAACCCACACGGAAAATGGAAAGGTAACCTAATTCAAATAAGCAGCCTTGAAGAAGAGTCATTGAACTTGAAATATTAACACTGTTTTCTCCCCAAAGATGCTTCCAGACCTGTTGAGTTTCGCCAGTGATTTCTATTTATGCCTTCAAACGATAGTGAGAGCAATAGCAAAAAGGAAAAAGCAGATTCTCTCCAAGTTAGTGCCAGTGGATGATGTTGTAGATTACAGAGGGAAATCAAACATAAAAACACATTTGTACAGTCATTAAGCTGGACAACTAAAGATATACAGTTGTAGGTTAAAACCTAAATCATCACCACTGATATAAATGGCAGTAATTTCCACACACAATGTTGTGAAGTGAAACTTGTGATAAACTCATTGCTTCTAATACTTTTATAGCAGGGGTGGACAGAAATGTAAAGTAATTTATGTATGACGGTGAAGTCACTGGATTTTTGACCAAGGAAGAATCTAAAGAAATTATTATTCCTCAGAGTACTGGTTCGGCTCAAAGTTTACTATTCACAACAGATTTAGACTTTTCAAAACGTCCATGAAGAAAGTAACAGTTATTGATTGGAAATGTAGAACATATTTAGATTCTGCTGCAAAATTGGCACTGTTTCTAAAGTTACCAATTTAAAGTATAGATTTGATATTTGAAAAGATAGAGTGGGCAATACTGTTTTTTACACAATGTGAGATGACACACCACAGTTCCAGAATGGTTGAGTAAGAAGACCTTACTTATCATCTGTAACCCATTTAAGAAACTGATGCAAGAGAAAATATTGAAGGAATAAATTTACTAATGGACGGTACAGAGACTACAAACAAGTCTGCAAAATTTCCAAATCAAACTTCATCACAGAAAACACTGAGACCTCAGAGTGTCACTGAAGGATTAATGATTGGATCATTTAATATGGTATTAACAATCATAGATAGCACAAGAGAGAATAATGCATGTTAATGCTGAGATACAGAACATTGCTGCTAAAATCATGCAACTGTACTGAGTCAATAGACTAGTCACAATCTAAAAATGATTGAAAATAATTTGTGAATTATAATACATGGAAGTCTTAAAGTATTAGAATGAAAACTGAAGACCCAATATGATGAAGTTGCTTATTTTAAGTAAATAAAATTCATTCTAATTTGAAATAGGAGAAACTGAAAGATTTTAAAATGTTCAAAGATCAGACCAGAAATGAACATCAAACCTGGAAAATGTGAAGACTGCAGATGCTGGAGATCAGAGTCAAACTGGAAAAGCCAGCAAGTCAGGCAGCATCCCAGAAGCAGGAGAGTCGTCATTTTGGGCATAAGCTGCCTGACTTGCTGTGTTTTTCCAGTGCCACACTTTTTGACTATGAACATCAAACCATTCTGTTTGAACTAAAACAGCAAATGCTTACAGCAGGACCACTGATTAATTATTCTTATCTAATGCACTATGCAAAGTGTGATATCACAGAAAGATGATTAAATACTGCATTTACAAGTACTATTCTCAATAGCATTTCAAAACAAGCGTAATTAATCAGTAATTGTAAGGTTTTCCAAGTATTAGTGAAGCTCACTCATGGTAGTAAAACATTTTTGTGAATAGTTGGGTTTTGTTATAATTTTATGAAGAAATGACAAATTAACACAAAATAAAGATGTCAGGACAGATGATGTGCTATGTCTGAGGAACATGAGATCTCATGGACACCAGGGCTAACACATCTGCAGTATGTGTCTGCTACTTGAGCAGCTTCAGCTCAGAGTTGAGCTGGAGGCCAAGCTGCAGGCACTATGATGTACATTGGAGAGGAAACTTACCTGGGAGACTTTGTTCCAGAAAGAAGTCACACCCCTTAGGATAAAGTTTTCTAATTTGACCAGTAGTCAAAGGCTGGAAAGTGTAACTATATGAGTGAGGCAAGTATGGGGATTGAGAAGGTATAAAGGGACGTGTTTAACTCTTTGAAGTTGTCTAACAGGTTTGACATTCCTTCAACCTGTGCAAGTGAAAGCAGTGACTGCAGAATACATTTTCAAACTGACCAAAGGTATTATGGTACAGAATGCCATTCAAGTGGGGAGTATACTGCTTGTAGGGAGCAGTATAGTCAGAAGGATGGACACAGCTCTTTGTAGACAAAAACAAGAGTCCAGATAGCTATATTGCCAACTGGTGCCAGAGTTCAGGACATGTGATCTCAGCTAGACAATGTTATATTCTTTAAATGGACAAAGCTATGAAAGAATGTAGTTGACTATTGTAAGTCATATTACACACATCATATGGTTTGGAAGCCATCAAAGGAAAATTGGAGGAAGCCAACCATATTACATATTGCCTACACTTCAATAAAATTCCTATTCTGGTAATAGTTGAAAAACAGCAGAGGCAAAAAGAGAGGAGTAGTGTTTTTAGGGGTGGGCGGTGTTGGGGTGAAATAACCAATATTCCTTCCCCTGAAAATCAGTAGAGTGAGAAAGTGACAACAGCCCCTTTGGTCCAACTCGTAGATACCAACCAGATATTAATCTAGTCCCGTTTGCCAACATTTTGTCCATATCCCTCTAAACCCTTCTTTTTCATATACACACCCAGATGCCTTTTGAATCTTTTAATTGTACCAGCCTCCATCATTGATCAATCCATGCAAGCACCACCCTCTCTCATGCGCAGAGAGAATGAGAACGAACGAGAGAGAGAACGAACACGAGAGAGAGAGAGAGAGAGAGACTCAGTATAAATAGTGCAGTACTTCTTCATGTAACTGCTGTGCCTGTCCAGCATGGAGGCTTGTCATGAAGGTTTAGGACTTTGGGAATAGGCTTGTAACAGAGTAAGGAATAAACACCTCTCCTTACCTCAATTCCCTCTGTTCCTTCAGTATCTTTATGGCTGATCTTATTCTGGAGCTTGTTTTTTTGATTACAATACAAGCTAACAAACATGTCTCACTCAATATCCCCATCACCAATGTCTTCTCAAGCACTATCACTAGAAGTGAAGCCCTTATTCCCTCTGATGCAACTCTAGCTGTGGGCACAGACAGCAGCCAGGACAAGGTTGAGTCTTGGAGCTACCTCTGCTTGTGAAATTTTCCAGGCTGTCCAAGATTCTCTTATCACAGCTTTGGCTGCACTAGGGGCCAAAGTGGTCAAGGGGAGATGAAGATTGATATTCCAACAAATGGTAGAAACATCTCATTCCTATAGTAGCTCAGACAGAGGAAGGAGTCATAGTCTATGACCATGAACAGTCAGCAAATAAGTGATGCCAAATTCATAGAAATGCCGATGGTGATCATGAGTTCTCACAATGAGCCTCTTGCAATGAAATTGGCAATTGCGGGCTCTGGATGAAGTGCTTACCATCTATCTTGCCAGAGGAAAGAAATAGCAGACCTATTGAAAAAATATAGGCCTGTTGGTGAAGATAAGTGAGGTGTTAGCCCTGTTAGTTATTCATGATGTTAAAGTCAGGGTAGTTAAACTTTTTTTTAAAAAAAAACTTTAAAAAAAATAACTACAGGCTCAATGCCAGCAAATATCAGGGAGGAATTTTAATTCATGTCATTAAAATATTTGAGAACTGTTGATGAGTTCTGTTGTTGTCCTGTTTCTATATTCAGGTGGTTTAATAAGTCAGATGCTGGCAAATGTGTTTCCAATAGAAATAAAAGATAACAATCACCTGATGCTGAAAATTAATGAAAAGAAAATTACTGAGATAATTAAGGGTGTCAAAAAGAATACAACATGAAGGTTTGGCACCAGTTCCAAAACAGAAGTAAAATCTGCAGTAGTTTTGTGGCCATGGAAGCATTAAACACTCTAGTTGTCTCAGTCATTGAAACTGGCACAAATTTTGTAAGATATTTGGACTTGAGCTTCACTGAATTGCAGACCGATAATAGATTTTTGAATTTCAGGTTGTTTTCTGTAATGGAGGGTTAGAAGTGAGATAATGTTTTCCCTTTTTTATGAATGCATGGTTTATTTCAAATATGAAATACAAAGCATAACGCTTGGCAAGCTATATTTTATCTTATTAATGGGGTCAGTTTGGCTGTCTAAGATTTAACTGGTGAATTGGTTCTACTCCACAGGCGTTAGTTTTGGTCATATTTTAGAAATTGTTAAGTTGCACTGGCTTGTAATATTTGCTGTTGCTGCAGAATTGCATCTGTTCAGCACCTGAAAGCTGTGTTGCTCTCTCCAGAATGGATTATAACCTTATGTAGCTATACATTCTAATGGAAAAGTGAGCTCTATAGAGGCTGGAGATCAGCGTCGAGAAGGTGGTGCTGGAAAAGCACAACAGATCAGGCAGCATCCGAGGAGCAGGAGAATCGACAGGAATAAAGGGCCTATGCCCAAAACATTGATTCTCCTGCTCCTTTTCCAGCGCCACCATCTCAATTATGAATTCCTACCAATTTTGCTTCTGCCAACAGGGCTCAGCTGTTCATAGTGAAGATATGGACCCCTCCAGATCTTTGCTTTAAACAGACCGTACTCCTAGTGATTCTTTTGAATCACTAGGAGTACAGTCTCTTTAAAGCAAAATTACCAATTAATAAATTAAGGCAGTCTGGCACAGATTTATCCAGCAACAGAAGTTAAAAGCTTCTGTGTTCCATGGAGAAATGGCGCAATTACATTTGCAAATCATACTATTTTTTTTAAGAGAGAGCACAGCCTTAATTACGAGAAAAGACCAATCAAATTTAATAAGGTGACATGATTTACAGCAGGTTAGTCCAATGATATTTCCTGGGAAACAGATTGGTTGACGCAGAAAATCATCCCATGCTTGCTAGTTCAAGGTTAGTTCGAATACCAAATCACTGTCTTATGATTCATATTATGAAAAGTTCATTGTGTTCTCTTATCTTGCAGCAGTACAAGTTCACAGAGTCAAATCATTACTTCGTCATTTTGTTATGTTATTTTAAATTGAAAAGCCATTTTGTAGTTAATTAAAATCTACATATACCTGTTGCGTCTGACAACAGCCTAAATTCAAATTTTAGACCCACATTTGCCCCTTTGGTCATTCTATGACCACACCATAACGGCATGGATCAAATTAATCCAATTCAATGGCAGTGAAAGACTGCAATACTTTCTCTTCCTCTGAAGAGGAACCACGGGCAGGCGATGATGCTTCCCCATCATCTAAGTGGGGAAGAAGCATTTTCTGGGTGGAACCAATGTTGTCAATAGAAACTAATATTTTAGCAATAATACCCTTAGTATTATAATAGCAATACTAACAAAAAGACAACTGAAACAATAGCACACATAGCCATATTGATTAGTCAGTTGTATCATGAACCAAAACCCCAATCTCCCCATCCTGCACCTTCATTCAAAATGGTTTACAAAAGTGCAGATGTTATCTATATGTCTAGTAATGTTTTTGATAAGGTTAGTGACCCCCTTGATGCACTTTCCTTTGACTATGGCGCAAACCCCACCTTCCTTTGCAAGTATGTAATAGAGTGGTTTTGTTGGGTAAATAGGCGCAATTCTGAAAGCATGTCCCTAATCTCTATTAAGGCAGCAGTTCTCATTTCACAAAATCGTTGAGTCCACAAATGAGATAATTACAGTTTTGATGACTAATAATTCCTGAAGACCCTACTACAGAAAGAACATTAAGAGCTGCATATGCCAATGAGTGAGTTTTATTTTTGATACAACCTTTGGATTCTTCCATTCTGCACAAACGTCAAGAGAAACTGAATGTTTAACAGGGGAATTCAAGTTCTCGTTGCCAGGTAATTGGACAGGGAACAGTAGTTGGAAATAGTGTTTCTATAGCTACAGCACGAGGAGTATTTGCTCCATTCAGGACAAGGTAGTTGGATGCCTTACTATAAGTGAAAAAATAATATCCAGGTTTAGTATAGATAATGGAGGGACCTTCCCAATAAGAAGCGGGCCTACCTTTGTGGCTTCCTGGAGTACCTGGGTAATCCATGATTACATATAGTATGGTCCGGAATGTAAAGGCTGAAAATCAAATTAGTCGAATGAGGTGGGTCTCTTGATAAGAGATGTGGTCAACATCCCAGAATAGTTCTACCCATCCAATAATTGGGAAAATATTAGTGCCATTAGGTATCATAATGAAGGTGGATGTTGTTGCCACTCCGCAAAGGGTTTGAATACCAGTGGTAATAGAGACACATTCCTCCTTAAGGCATACATAGAACATTACAGCATAGTACCGGCCCTTCGGCTCTCGATGTTGCACCGCCCTGTCATACTAAACTGAAGCCCATCCCACGTACACTATTCCATGTACGTCCATATGCCTGTCCAATGACGACTTAAATGCACTTAAACTTGGTGAATCTACTACCGTTGCAGGCAAAGCATTCCATACTCTTACTACTTGGAGTGAGGAAACTACCTCTGTCATCTGTCTTATACTTATCTCTCCTCACTTTAAAGTGGTGTCCCTTCATGTTTGCCATTCCCATATGTGAAAAAAGGCTCTCCCTGTCCACCCTATCTAACCCTCTGATTATCTTGTATATCTCTATTAAGTCACCTCTCAACCTTCTTCTCTCTAATGAGAACAGCCTCAAGGCCCTCAGCCTTTCCTCATAAGACATTCCTTCCATACCAGGAAACATTCTAGTAAATCTCCTCTGCACCCTTTCCAAAGCTTCCACATCCTTCTTATAATGCGGTGACCAGAACTGTACACAATATTCCAAGTGTGGCCGTACCAGAGCTTTGTACAGCTGCAGCATAACCTCCTGGTTCCGGAACTCAATCCCTCTATTATTTAGAGGCCAAAACACTCTATGCTGCCTTAACAACCCTGTCAATCTGGGTGGCAACTTTCAGGGATCTGTGTACATGGACACCGAGATCTCTCTGCTCATCTGCACTCTCAAGAATCGTACCGTTAGCCCAGTACTTTGCATTCCGATTACTCTGTCCAAAGTGTATCACTTCACACTTGTCCGCATTAAACTCCATTTGCCACCCCTCAGCCCAGCTCTGCATCCTACTACATCCTTCGTCACTACCCACAAATCCACCGACCTTAGTGTCGTCCGCAAATTTACTAACCCACCCTTCTAAGCCCTCATCCAGGTCATTTATAAAAATGATGACCAGCAGTGGACCCAACACCGACCCTTGCATTACGCCACTAGTAAATGGACACCAAGATGGACATGTTCCATCAACTGCAACCCTGTTTTCTTTCAGCAAGCCAATTACTTATCCAAACTGCTATGTCTTCCACAATCCCATTCCTCCGCATTTTGTATAATAGCCTACTGTGGGGAACCTTATCGAATACCTTGCTGAAATCCATATACACCACATCAACCGGTTTACTCTCATCTACCTGTTTAGTCACTGTCAAAAAAGTCAATAAGATTCGTTAGGCATGACCTACCCTTCACAAAACCGTGCTGACTGCCCCTGATCAGATTATTCTTTTCTAGATGGTTATAAATCCTATCTTTTATAACCTTTTCCAACACTTTACCAACAACTGAATTGAGACTCACTGGTCTGTAATTACCAGGGTTGTCTCTACTACCCTTTTTGAACAAGGGAACCACATTTGCTATTCTCCAGTCCTCAGGCACTATTCCTGTAGACAAATGATGATTTGAAGATCAATGCCAAAGGCTCGGCAATCTCTTTCCTTGCTTCCTAGAGGGTCCTAGGATAGATCCTATCTGGCCCAGAGGACTTGTCTATTTTCACACTCTGCAGTATTTCCAATACCTCTTCCTTGTGAACCTCAATCTCTTCTAGTCTAGATGCAAGTATCTCTGTATCTTCCTCCCCAACATTTTCATTTTCTACAGTGAACACTGTTGAAAAATATTTATTTAGTGCTTCCCCTATCTCCTCTGAATTCACACACAACTATTACCCTTGATTGGCCCCAATTTAACTCTCGTCATTCTTTTATTCCTGACATACCTATGGAAAGCCTTAGGGTTAACCCTGATCGTATCCACCATGATTGGAGAGGTCCTTCAGGGAAGCAGTGATGACTGACACATTTAATAATAGCACAGGGGATAATTTTAGACACTTTTATATTAGTGCACCACCATCCCGTACCATTGTAGGAATTTGGATAGGGTATCGTGGATTTATTGGAGGAAGTCCATAATCCTGAAAATATTTTAGAATTATTCTATACCCCCATGTTAGAAGGATAAAAGGGGTCAGGGAGTTTCTTGCTAAAGTAAAGGTATAACAAAATACTTCATCCTCTCCAAATATTTTATTATGGGTTTCTAGAAACAAATTGTTAGTGAAGGGTAACATCCCCCCTCTTTTACTACGTGATATATCTTAACGGGGACAAGGCTTACCAGGGATGCCCACAGTGCAAATGAAATCAAACTGGCACACAACACCTTTACAGGGTAAAGACCATTTAGACTTGTTCTGTAAATGAACTGTTCAATCTTTTCGATGCAGTTCACCACTGCAATAGACATTCTCGTCACACAAGGACATTTTTTTCGGCATAGTTGGTCCACAGTCACTGTTTGCTCAGGATCACATGGTTAAATTGTCCCTCTTGTGCACTAATGCTGGCAAGTCCACACAGCAGGCCAAGTTTGATCTTTATCATCTCCCCCTTTGCAAGTTTGGAGGCCATGGAGCGCCCATTGTAATAAAGTATAAACCACTCCCTCCTTGCTCAAGTGTATACAAAATACACATAATCAATTAAAATAGGCAGTAGCAAAGAAGGAACACAAACTAATCTAGTTGGGGTCACCCATATTTTAGTTTGAGTATCGAGGAAGTAACCTATTTGAGGCCATAATTTATGGTCTTTAGCAGGGCTTCCCCAGGTCTGGCATATGCATCCTTATACTGTGTCTAACCGGGTTTTGCTGGGGACCCAATGGAATTAGGAGTTTGGGGTGTAAGGCTGCCTGCTTGGCAGCTGCATCTACTTGTCCATTATTTTAGAAACAGTATCAGTTTCTTCAGCATGAGCCGAACATCTTGATAATTGCCAGATGGAGTGGACAAAACAGCATTACTATCACGCTGTCCCTTGGGGTCAAATCTTCAATGTTCTCACAAGGCTCCGAAATCGTGGATCATACTAAAAGCACAATGAAGAGTCAGTATATATTAGTAGATTTTCCTTTTGATAGGAAGAAACCATGTCTATTTTCCACGTCAGCTCCAAGGTAACATTAAAGACATATCACTCCCCAGTGGCCACGTTTCAACAGTTAAAGCAAGGTTCAGGCATTTTTCCCTGGGGGATTTTGTTGTCTGTTGCCAGTCTCAAAGATGAAATGCTGGGGCCTGCCTGCCCCCATTTTCAGAATCCCCTCGGGAAAAGGTTGTCCAGCAGTAGTCATTGGGTTGGCACATGAGTAGGTTCCGCTGCCAGTGGGTATCCTGGTTCCAATTAACCCTATCAGAGCTGGCATACGGCATTTGGGATTGCGAGGGCACTGGATATAATTGGTTCTACCTGTAACTTGAATCATGGTTCAGTCCGCTTTTGGCCATCCCAATAGAAAACCACTGCTCACCTCATTTGCAAACTGGAAATTCCTGGACTGGTTCGTACTGTTGGTCTGAATCATGTCAGTGACTCCAGGCAGAAATCATTGTAAAAGCACAGGGTTAAACAAAGGTAATTAAGTTTCTTGATTTTTGTTCAATTGTATATCACTTCCATCAGACAGGTAGGCACATATTTCAGTCTTGTAACACAAGGCATTTGCATTCAGGCTACTACCAGAATTTTAATGCATTTACATTCGTATCACTCTTGGATATATTGAGCAAATGTGGCCAGTTTGGTCTTGCATTCAGGGGCATGCTTCATTAACATAACTAATTCTTAGGATGGGACCAAGTTTAGGATGGTGCAGGCCACTTATCACCATGATCTTGGCTAAGACGACTGGATGTTTCATTTTCAGAAGGAAAAGTTTGCAACAAGTTCGTGGTTTAAATTAAGGTTGGGGACAATCAGGAGATGTTAGGGGTTCAGTGGGTATACAGGAACAAATCCCAACTTTAAAAAGAGTCAGTATGCCAGATATAGGCTCGGGATTCTGAGTAGAATCTAAGTTCTTTATCTTATAGTATTGTTGCTTTAACCTTGTTTATATATTCCTCAACCTTAAAATAATAACTGCCCCCGTAATTCAGGGTGAAAGCTCAAAAAGTGACTAAGACATTTAAAAACTGTATTCTGCTGCTTTTATTCTTCTTATTGCATCATCCTCTTCCCTTCTGTAATTGATCTCCTTGGCTCTATTTTCATTTTAATCTTATTTAACCAATTTATGTTTGTCTAAGTTTAAAGCCTGTTCCTAACTATACATTTTGGAATCTTGATTGGCATAATCTGAAAGCTAGTTTTAGGAGTTGAATTTTTAGCTAATCAAAAATTGCAAGAGGAGAATAACTAAATCGGTGACTTGTCCCATTCACTTGTCCTGGCCACTGTATCACGTGGCTGTGACATTATGGAGCCTACTAACTCCATGGCAATGAGGCAGTGATGCTACAAAAGAAATAGTGATTGATTTACCACCCTGTTCCTCGATATGTTTGGCTGCCCCTATTGTCCAAAGAGTGCAATGCTGGGTGACAGCAGTGCCTGTTTAAGTCAGGCAGTAGTCCTTTTTCATTTGTTAAGGACACCTAATGATATGGATAGAATTCAGTTTGGATTTTGGGGAGAACACTGAGTGTAGTGGTATCAAGCACACTTTGCGATTTACTGAGTGGGGATCCAGCTGAAGAAGAGTCCGGAAAATAAGTTTTTGTTTATTTTTGTGGACATTGGAGGATCAACAGAGCTAAGTTCTCTGTCTTGCTTTGAGAGCAGGCCTCCTCTGGTGATATATATTGTAAACATAATGACCATTAATATATCTCTATCTCAATAACATGCAACATTTTATTTTCTTACAGTCATCAATATAAATTAGAAATTAATTTATTCAGTATTTAAAATGTATACAGTTCCCAACTTTGAAATCCATTATAATTATCCAGTTTTCTTCTCTTAAGTTAAATCCAAGATTAGGTTTCATTAATGGTCCTGACCAGTCATTGCTCATTTACAATGCTATAGGTCATGAAATATATATTAATAAATAAATACATAAATATATATTAACCATAGGATATTAATTTTGTTACATGATTTTTCACAACCTGATGTTAAATTAAAACTCCCTCAATAAGACTACAATTGGCCTTACCAATAATCAATGGAACACAGCAGTCTTAAAATTAAATGGAAACTAACGAGTCTGAAACAAGGAAAAGATAATATTGTCTTCCTCGGTATTAAACTGATTTGAAATCGAATAAAGTTGGCTTTCATATAAGAATTTTTTTAAAAAGAGATTAGTTAGAAACTGACAGGAGGGCAGTAATGACCTGTAAAAAGAACAAGAGTTAATATTTTATTTCATAATCACTGAAAGATTCTTAACCTTAAAAGAAATCATGGTAAATTTCCAAATCAGGTTCAAAACAGTCCCAGATCTCGAGCTCCAGGGAACAAAGCACAAACATTCAATCACCAAAGAAAATGTGCATTCACAACGAATCACAAAGGGTTAAACTTTCTACGAGCTGTAGGGAAATCACACACACTTGGGAGTTTAATCTCATAAATCCTGGCTATGGCACATTGTTGCTTAACCAAGCGTGCAAAATCTAAATACTTCTCACCCGTTCCATTTGTGATTTTAACAATATTTTCTAGGCTAGTTTTTGGTGCCTCTACATTCGCCCACATCGGAGTCTTTAATAGTTGCCCAATGTGTCCTGTACTGGAAATTCATTAAAAGTCCACAGCAAATTTGTACCAGCCAATTAAAACTAATGTTGGACATTCGAACGGATCGGGGACATTGTGAAGCATGACGCGGACTTCACTGTGGGTCCAGGGCTTAACAAATGCGGTTTCACCTGTCATAATCTGGGGCAAGCAAATTCTCTATTACTAATTTTATAAATCGTAAAATTCTTTCAGCAGCACTTTCTATCCGGACATAGGACCCTGTTGAGTACTCGCACTTGTATCTTGTGGCTGAGTAGCAAGAATTGTTTCAACATTTCTAACAGCATTTTTAGTTCCTAGCCAGTTTTCTTTTTTACACTACAAAGGCATCAAATGCCCTCCATATTTCATAAACAGAGAGCAAACACCAAATCGAACAGAAAAAAAAACAAGCAGCAAGGCAAGGCAAGCCAAGCTGAACTGATACGAAATAAACCCGACATAAAACTTATATTAAACAACAGCCTGAGAACGATCAACAATACTAATGACTTCTGCAGAACATTCTTGACATTCTAAAACCCTGACAGTTTCGTTATAATATATCAGGATACTTCTTTATTTCACAGAACAATTTAGGTATTAATTTAGACAACGCCAATCCAACTAAATTCTGAGAAGGTTCCAGACCGCCTTTCTACCTATTTTAAGCAGATTAACCTTAAATCACCATACCTTAAAAATCAAACACCGCCATTATAAAAATGTCGGCGCTCCACAGCTTCCGAAAATCACCAACCGCCAATAAAAAGGGTCGGAGCTCAACAGCTTCGAGAATCACCAACTAACAATAAAAAGTCGCACTCCATCAATATAAAAAGGTCCAAACCTCACTTATTCTTACCCCCATTTTAAATATAAGTTCTCTTAATCCTTCCCTTGCTAAGAAGGATCTTTTCAGGTTGGAGTAGAAAATAGACAGTGAGGGGTCAGGTCGGACACGAATGAGGAGAAAAACCAAACGCATATAAAATAGTTATGTCTGGGCGGCCACATTCCTCAACACTCAATAGTGAAGCACTCGAGGCTCTCACACCGCTGTCCACGATCTATCCGTGCTGAACCAAGAGTCACGGAACCAAATGAAGATTTGAACCCTTCCAGCGGGTCTCCTTGGTTTGAGATCAGTCAAAAGAATCACGAGAAGTACGGTCTGTTTAAAGCAAGGTTACCAGTTTAATAAATTAAGGCAGCCTGGCATAGCTTTGTCCAGCAACAGAGGTTAAAAGCTTCTGTGCTCCATGGAGAAATGGCGCAATTACATTTGACAATTACACATTATTTATATGTTTTTTAAGAGACAGCACAGCCTTAATTACAAGAAAAGACTAATCAATGTAATATGGTGACATGATTTACAGCAGGTTAATCCAATGATTATTTCCTGGGAAACAGATTGTTTCTCACAGAAAATTATCCCATGTTTGCTAGTTCAAGGATAGTTCGAATACCAAATCACTGTCTTGTGATTCATATTATGAAAAATCCACTGTTTTATCTTGCAGCAGGATAAGTTCACAGAGTCAAATCATTACTTTCAGCTATTTTGTTGTATTATTTTAAATTGAAAAGCCATTTTTTGGTTAATAAAAATCTACATATACTTGTTGCTTCTGACAACAGCCTAAATTCAAATTTTAGATCCTCAATAGGTTAAAACTGGAGCTGGTGAAACACAAATAAACACAAGTCCCATCATGCAGGCTAGATCTTGTATACCTTATTTGTCATAACTAGCCCTTCCACAGGAAAACTATCCAGCATTATGTTCAGTCCTCTCAGGGATCTGTTGATGTTTAAAACTGATGCAATGCCTCATCTCCAGAAGCCCAATAACCTGTAATGTGTTAACTTAAGTCCAATATAGGATTCTCATTGTACAGAAACAAGCACAGTTAATACAAACAGGGTAGTCCATTCAGTTTTTTTGAGCTGCAGCACAATTAAATATGATCACGGTTGATCGACCTACTCAGTACCCTGTTCTCAATTTCACCCCATATCTTTTGGCCCTAAGAATTGTATCACGATGCTTCTTGAAAACATTCAATGCCTTGGCCTCAACTGCTTTTCTGTGGCAGGTATTTCCACAAGCTCACCACTCTGCAAATGTTTTGAGTCATCATGTAAATTTCTTGTATGACACAGATTTTTAAAATAACAGCATATTGCAACTTATAACAGAAATATTACAAGAAAGTTACATCTAGGAACACCAGGACTTAGGAGCAAAAGTAGACCATTGGCAGTTTGAGTTTGTTCCAACATTCAATAAAACGTTGGCTGATCTGGTGGTGGGCTCAGCTCCACCTCCCTATCAATCTCACTTAAACCTTGATTCCCCTGTCTATCAAAAACTATGAACTTAGGCCAGTGCAAGTTAAAAGACCCAGCCTGCACTACCTTCTGGGGAAGAGAATTCCACGTTATAACAAGTTTACAGAAGAAGAAATTTCTCCTGATTTCTGTTTTAGAAGGTAGGCCTTATTTTTAAACTGTGATTATCCTACTTGGTATCTTGTTCTCACTTTCACCCCATACCCTTTGATCCATTTGGCTCTAATAACTATCTCAACGTCCTTTTTCGAAAACATTAAATGTTTTACCCTCAACTGCCTTCTGTGGCAGAGAATTCCATAGGCTCATCAATCTGCAAGTATTTCAAATTACCATGTAAATTCCTTGTATTACAACACTATATATTGCAACTCACAGCAAGTAATGTTATTCGAAAATCACATCTAGAAACACAGGACCTAAGAACAGAAGTAGACCAATGGACCTGTGAGTTTGCTCCACCATTCAGTAAGACCATTGCTGATCTGGTGGTGGGTCAGCTTCACTTTCACGTCAGTACCACAAAAGCCATGATTCCTTTGTCTATCAAAAATCTATTAACCTGGCCCAGCATAAATTTAAAGATCCAGGCTACATTCAGGGGGAGGGAATTCCATACTGTACAAGATTCTGGGAGAAGGAATTTCTTCTAATTTCAGACTTAGAGGGTAGACCTCTTATTCTTAAAGTACATCCCCTAGTATTACATTTCCACACAAAGAGGAAACATGCCCTGGGTATCTACCCTGTTCAGATCCCTCAAATAACTAATGCTATCGAGAATAGGTAAAGGGAGGGAGGGAGGGGGGGGGCAGGAGTGAGAGCGAGAGAGAGAGAGGGTGAGTGAGAGAGAGCAGTTTCTTCCCACTGGGGAGTTAAATTGCAGTTTCATGTGTAACAGGTTGAAATAATAACCCCTGTAGTAGTGAGTTGCATCCTAAAACACTTTAAATATTACATAAGAAAAGTAAATATTGTAGTTTTAAAATTCTGTATCAGAGAGAACATAATTACTACAAAGTAGTTCTTACCAAAGTTTTCTCTAAATGGTTTGTTTTCATTCTGATGAAGATTCCATCCACACCTTTTCTGAACCAAAAGCGGAAATCTGACTGGAGAAGTTCAAAAATTCATTACTTGTTGTCAGATGTAATAATGTTATAACTGTGAGATTTATATGATTATTATCCTTTGGAATTGTATCTTTAAATTTGGGGCAAAGGAAGGGAACATGTGATCTGTTTTGGAACCTGCCTGACAATAAGCCTGTATGGTGACCGTTAGAGAAGCTTTAGAACATTTTATGAATGTTCAAAGTATTCATGTTTGGATGCAATGCAAGCACTCTGAGTTTATAGTGAATAGATTTTGAAGGTTGAATTTAACGAGAAATCTGTGAAGATTAATTTTTGTTGAGTTTTATGATACCTAGCAAATTTTCTCATGCTACATTCTAACCTTGCCATTATTTATTATATCCTACACCGCTATGGTGCCCCACTTGTCTGATGCTAGGGACATTAGGCCTCGGATCTTCAGGTGACCATCCTCCAAGGTGGACTTCAGGACACGCAACAACGCAAAGTTGCTGAGCAGAGGCTGATAGCCAGGTTCGGTACCCATGAGGATGGTCTCAATTGGGACCTTGGGTTCATGTCATACTACAGATGACCCACTACACTATACACTCTCTCACATGCTCAAGCACACATACATAGACACACTTACATGCTCACACACTCATGCAGACCCTCTCTCATACACACATCCTCCCACACTCTCACAGGCTTATACTTCATCACACACACACACATGCGCAAACACACACTCCTTCATGTGCTCTCTCTCATGCGCACACACACACATACACAAGTTATGATGTGAATTTGCAATAGCAAAATTATATTTCCAGATACATTCTATTTTGCTCAAAAAGCGCACAATCTGCTGGCAATCAATCCATACAATATTTTGTAATTCCATTTTGGAAATAGAACCAGTCTGACTCAAGATTGGGGTACAGACAGACTCTAATCTCACACCTTTAGAGCATTGTCTGAGCTGAAATGTCACTTTTTTAATAAAACCTTATGTTATCTCAAGAATGTCACTGTAAAGAAGTTCTGATATTTATATATTAATGAACTGAAACCTGCAATCCATTCTAAAAGATGAAAGACTTAGCAGTAATCTAGGTTTGTTCAATATATCATTTCTGTTGTGTGACTTCTGTAATCCTTTGCTATAAATTGTCTTATGGTCCCACTCCACGGCTACCTGATGAAGGAGCAGCACTTTGAAAGTTAGTGCTACCAAATAAATCTGTAGGACTATAACATGGCGTTGCCTGATTTTTAATTTTGTTATCTTGACATTGGAAGAAAAATTAGGCAGTCCTCAGGTGTCTCAGGCTCAGCCTTTTACTATTAGTATAACCCCAAAATGCACACATTTCTTTCATGGTAGCCCTCCCATCTCCCCATAAGCTTTGAACTTTCCCAAATTGTCCACTAAAGTCTTTATCTCCCCATTATACAAAGCTCCTCTCTACCTCCTTTGATCCCAGACACTTATTGATTTATGGCATGTGGTTGGTCCTGGCTGGCCAGAATTTATTGCCTGTCCCTAGTTGCCCTTGAGAAGGTGGAGACAGGCAACAAATACTGGCTAGCCAGTGACACCCACATCTTACAAGTGAACTAAAAAAATGTCTGGGGCTAAGAAGTAGAGAGACATATCAAGTCATCATGTCAGTGCTAATCATGTACTGCACCCCAAGCAAGCCAGGGTATCACTGACTGTTGATTATTCCCTCTCCTGCATTATTCCTTTTCCTTCAATGCTCCAATATTTGCTTCCTTATATACTGAGTTGTCTCCCTCCACAACAGTAATCCCCTCTGCATTCCAGCATACTTCTTCCAATTTCCACAAATAAATTCTCTAGCGAGTGGACCAGATAACTCCTCAACTTTTAAGGGATGGTTTCCCTTGAGTGACTTAGACAGACAGACCCAAAAGAAACTCAAACCCGACCATTGACTAATATCTGCACAGCTGCTTGATGGTCTTCCCAAACGCCTTAGACTGGTTGCACTGGATGCACAGGGAAAACTGGTGGCTCTCACCCTAGGTTGTGGAGCTACAGCGCCCAGACCCTATCCACCCTCAGTGGTTGGTAGACTGCTCAAGTTCCTGAATCAATATCAAAACTGCACATGACTGACTGCAGATACCTTTACTGCAGGGTGCCTCCCTTAACTTGATAAAGGGCTATTCCTCTTAGACATGTGACATGACAAGTCAGTTGATGCATATGCTAATTTGTTTCTTTATGTATTCATTCATGGGATGTGAATGTCGCTGGCTGACCAGTTTTTAAAAAAAATGGTCTGTCCCTAGTTGCCCTTGAGATGGTGAGCTGCTGTCTTGAACAGTTGCAGCCCACCTACCGTGGGTTGAATCAGAATGCCATTTAGTAGGGAGTTTCAGGATTTTCATCCAATGGAAGTGAAGGAATGGTGATATATTTCCAAGGCAGAATGGCGAGTAGCTTGAAAGCGAACTTGCGGGCAGTGGTGTTCCCAAATATCTGCTGCCCTATCCTTCTAGATGGAAATGATCGGGAGTTTGCAAGGTGCCATCTGAGGATCTTTGGTGAATTTCTGCAGTGTATCTTGTAGATAGCACATACTGCTGCCATTGACCATCAGGGGTGGATGGAGTGGATGTTTATGAATTTGATGCCAATCGAATGGCTGCTTCATCCAGGAAGGTGTCAAGCTTCTTGCGTGTCGTTGGAGCTGCATCCATCCAGGGAGGTGGGGCATATTCCACCACACTCCTGACTTGTGTCTTGTAGATGATGGATAGGCTTTGGGGGTTCAGGAGGTGAGTTACTTGCTACAGCATTCCTAGCCTCTGACCTGCTTTTGTAGCAATGTGTTTATGTGATGTTTCCAGTCGAGTTTCTGTTTATTAGTAATCTCAAGGATGTTGATGTGTGGATAACACCTTTGAATGTCAAGGGGCGGCAGTTAGATTGTTCCTTATTGGCGATGGTCATCACCTGGCTTTGTTTCAGTGCAAATGTTACTTGACACGTCAGCCCAAGCCTGGATTCTGACCAGATATTGTTGCATTTGCAGATGATCAGAAGTCACACTACACCAGGTTATTGTCCAACGAGCTTATGTGTAATCACAAACTTTCAGAGTGTGCCTAACTTCACCTGAAGGAGCAGCACTCTGAAAACTTGCAATTTCAAATAAATCTGTTGGACTAGAACTTGGTGTCATGTGACCTCTGACTTTGTCTATCCCAGTCCAATACTAGCATCTCCATATTTGAACATGGACTACTTCAGTATATAAGGAGTTCACAAATGATGCTGAACATTGCTGATGTTTGCACAAACATCCCATGAAGGTCACTGGTGAAGCAGCTGAAGATGGTTGAGCCTCGGATACTACCTGAGGAACTACTACAGAGATATCCTGGCATTGAAATGATTGACCTCCAGCAACCACCACCCATCTTCCTATGCTGGTATGACTCCAATCGGCAAAGAGCATGCCCTTTGATTCCAGTTTTGCTCAGGCACCTTGATGCAATCTTGACACTCTCACTTTACTACTAGAACTCAGCTCTTTTGCCCATATTTGAACCAAGGCTGTACTAAGGTCAGGAGTTGAGTAGCCCTGGCAAAACATGAACTGGTCATCACTGAGCAGATTATTGCTGAGATGTTGCTTGACAGCACTATTGATGACACCTTCCATCATTTTACTGATGATGGATAGTAGACTGATGGGGCCAAATTTGGCTTGTTTGGATTTGTCCTGCTTTTTATATACACGACATACCTGAGCAAATTTCCAATGTATTGAATAGATGCCCCTGTTGTAACTATACTGGAAGAGCTTAGTTTGGGGAGTGGTCAGTTCTGCAGCACAAGTCTTCAGAACTATTGCCAGAACGTTATCAGTGTCATAGCGTTTGCATTATGCAGTGCCTCCAATAGTTTCATAAGAATGTAAGAAATAAGAGCAAGCCTAGACCATCTGGCCCCATGAACCTGCTCTGTCATTCAATAAGATCATGGCTTATCTTTATATCGACTCAGTTCCATTTACCCGCCTACTCACCATAACCATTAATTCCTTTACTGTTCAAAAAATTTCTTTGCCTTAAAAACATTCAACGAGATGGCCTCAACTGCTTCACTGGGCAGGGAATTTCTTGATATCATATAGATTAATGAAATTAGATTAGATTCCCCTGCAATATGGAAACAGGCCCTTTAGCCCAACAAGTGCACACTGAACCTTCGAAGTATAACCCATCTAGACCAATTTCCCTCTGACTAATGCACCTAACACTATGCTTAGCAGTGTTAGTCCACATCTTTGGACTGTGGGAGGAAACAGAAACACCTGGAGGAAACCCACACAGACACAGAGAATATGCAAACGCCACACAGTTTCCCCGAGGCTGGAATCGAACCTAGGTCCCTGGTGCTGTGAGGCAGCGGTGCTAACCACTGAGCCACTGTGCTACCCCAAGTTCAAGACTAATACTGGGGACCACTGGAGGAGGCCGCAATGGATCACCCACTTAACACATCTGACTGAAATTACTTCAAGTGATTCGCCTTATCTTTTGCACTGGTATGTTGGGCTCTTGCGTCACTGAGGATGGGGATATTTTGTAGAGCCTGCTCCTTCAGTGAGTTGTTTAATTGTCCACCACCATTCATGACTAGATATGGCAGGACTGTAGAGCTTAAATCTGATCCATTGGTTGTGGGATTGCATAGCTCTATCTATCACTTGCTGCTTATGCTGTTTGGTATGCAAGCAGTCCTACTTAGTAGCTTCACTAGGTCGACACCTGCAATTCAGGAATGCCAGGCAGTGCTCCTGGCATGCCCTCCTCCACTCTTTCCATTGAAACACGGTTGATCTCCTGGCTTGATGAGAGTGTGCTGCTGGAAAAGCACAGCAGGTCAGGCAACATTGGAGGAGTAGGAGAATCAACATTTCGGGCATAAGCACATCAATGGAGCGGCACAGTAGCTCAGCAGTTAGCACTGCTGCCTCACAGCACTTGGGACCCAGATTCGATTCCCACCATTGCATATTCTCCCAATGTCTGTGTGGATTTCTTCCCACAATCCAAAGATGTGCAGGTTAGATGAAATGGCTACGCTAAATTGACCATAGCGTTAGGTACATTAGTCAGGGTAAATATAGAGTAGGGAAATTAGTCTGGGTGGACCACTCTTCGGAGGGTTGGTGTGGATTTGTTGGGCCAAAGGGCCTGTTTCTATACTGTTGGGAATCTAATCCAATCAGGAATGAGGCTTGGGGGGAGAGGAGCTGAGAGATCAATGTGTGGGGGGTGGGGCTGAGGGGAAAGGTAGCTGGGAATGTGATAGGTAGATGAAGGTAGCGGGGAGGAAGGATGATAGGATGGAGCAGATAGGAAGGAAGATGGCACAGAAAACTATCTGTACTTCCACATGCCATCTACTGTATCTGCTGCACCCGATGTGGTCCCCACTACATTGGGGAGACAGGATGCCAACTTGCAGATTGTTTCAGAGAATATCTCTGGGACACCTGCACCAACCAACCACCACGTGGCTGAACACTTTGAATTCCCCTTCCACTCCACCAAGGAGGTCCTTGGCCTCCTCTACCACCAAACCCTAACAACCCAATGCCTGGAAGAAGAATGCCTCATCTACCACCTTGGGACCCTACAAACACACGGGATCACTGTAGATTTCAGTTTAGTAATTTCCTCTCCCCTCACATATCCAAATCTCAAGACTCCAACTCGGCACCGCCCTCTTGACCTGTACATCTTCCTTCCCACTTATCCACTCTACCCTTCTCTCTGAACTTTCATACTTTTATCTTGCTCTCCCCCCTCCCCATCACCTCATGTTCCTATCACATTCCCAGCTACCTCCCCCCCCCCCCGCCAGCCGCAACCCCTCCCATTTATCTCTCAGACCCCCAGCCCACAAGCCTCATTGCTGATGAAGGGCTTATGCCTGAAATGTTGATTTTCCTGCTCCTTGGATGCTGCCTGACCTGCTGTGCGTTTCCAGCACCACCCTCTTTACTCTGATCTCTAGCATCTGCAGTCCTCACTTTCTCTGCCTGGCTTGATGGTAATGATTAAGGGATATTGCCAGGCCATGGCACTGAAGATTGTACTGGAGTACAATTCCGCTGCTATTGATGGCTGACACCATCTAATGGATGACCTATCTTGAATTGCTAGATATGTTGGAGGTCTGTCCCATTTCGCATGGCAATAGTGCCACACAACACAATGGAGTTTATCCTCAAATGTGAAGGCAGGACTTTGTCTCTAGAAGGACTGTGCAATGGTCACTCTAATTAACACTCTCATGGACAGATGCATCTACAGCTGACAGATTGATAAGGATGAGGTCAAGTATGCTTTTCCCTCTTGTTGGTTCCCTCACCACCTGCTGTTGACCTTTAGGACCTGACCAACTTGATCAGTGGCACTGCTGCAAAGCCGCTCTTGTTGGTGGAGGTTGAAATCCCCCAGAGTATGTTTTGCACCCATGCCACCCTCAGTGCTTTCTCCAAGTATTGGTCAACAAGGAAGAATATTGATTTGTCAGCCAAAGGAGGGCTGTACATGGTATTCAGCAAGAGGTTTCCTTGCCCATGTTTAACCCAAAGCCATGAGATTTCATGCGGTCTGGAATCTCTGTCGAAGATTCCCAGAACAACCGTATACCATTGTGCTGCCACGTCTGCTAGGCCCATCCTGCCAGTGGGATAGGATGTATCCAGGGATGGTGATGTCTGGGCCATTGTCTATATGATGCTGAGAGTTTGACTATTTCAGGCTGTTACTTAACAAGTCTGTGAGACAGCTCTCCCAATTTTGGAACCAACTCACCAGCTGCTTCTAGGGAGGGCTTTGCAGGGTCAACAGGCCCGTATCTGCCATTGTCTTTTCCAGTACCTAGGCAGACACTATGTGGTCTGTCTTGTTTCATTTCTTTGTGACTTTGTAATGATTAATACAATTGAATGGCTTGCTAGGCCATTTCAGAGGGCAATTGAGAGTCAACCATATTGTTGTGCAGCTGGAATCACATATATGCCATTAGTTAACAGTTTTTTTTCTGACAATTGACAATGGTTTCATGTTCACCATTAGATTCTTAACTCTAGATTCTTTTATTGAATTAAAATTGCATTATCTGCTGTGAGCTGACTTTCAGGATTATTAGTCTAATGAGAATACCGCTAGGCCACTGCATGTTTGATATTTACATGAAACTGATATAGCACAGTGTCATACAGTAATATGACCTAGACAGATGTCTACTATAACCATGAGTAGCTTCCCGGCTTTGTCTATGTGCTGTACAATAGAGAAAGACAAAAGTACTGTAGGCTGAGGGGACAAAGCATGAGAAAGCAAGGCAAAGTAAAGGCAAGGCAGGGATGCTGAGAGTGTCAAAGTAGGCGCAAACTGAGTCACCATTAAGAAAGTGAGCAGTGAAATAGGTAGCTATGTCCATTCCATGAAATGGGAAGTTATCCCTGTACAGAAATAGTCAATATCAGAGGTGTGCCAAGATAATGCAGTGAGGCTGGTTCATGTCAAATGTGAAGATTCATGGAGTGTTCCAAAATGTGGAGTTGCATGTCCAAGATAGGACAGAGTCACAACCTGTGGACTGGAATCTTTAGGTAACTGCGCGATGGTTATGTCGAAAATTCTGGGTGTCTAGTTTGTACTAGCAGGTAGAAGAATGGGTAACTGCATATTAATGAGGCAAGTAATGAAGCAATAATAAATGGTAGTCCCTGCAAATAGGCCTCTCTCCATTCACTAGCAAGAATTTCATTTTGCTGTCCAATATTTGTTGGTTAATAGGTCTTGACGTTAAATCCTTGGTTGAAATCTCACCCGATATTTCCCAACTTTCTTACCATGACTCATATAATTCTGCGGCTGGGAAGATTCCACCTTGTGGCTCCCATAAGACCATAAGACATAGGAGTGGAAGTAAGGCCATTCGGCCCATCGAGTCCACTCCGCCATTCAATCATGGCTGATGGGCATTTCAACTCCACTTACCAGCATTCTCCCCATAGCCCTTAATTCCTCGTGACATCAAGAATCTATCAATCTCTGTCTTGAAGACATTTAGCATCCCGGCCTCCACTGTACTCTGTGGCAATGAATTCCACAGGCCCACCACTCTCTGGCTGAAGAAATGTCTCCGCATTTCTGTTCTGAATTGACCCCCTCTAATTTTAAGGCTGTGTCCATGGGTCCTAGTCTCCTCGCCTAACGGAAACAATTTCCTAGCGTCCACACTTTCCAAGCCATGTATTATCTTGTACGTCTCTATTAAGTCTCCCCTTAATCTTCTAAACTCCAATGAATACAATCCCAGGATCCTCAGCCGTTCCTCGTATGTTATACCAACCATCCCAGGGATCATCCGTGTGAATCTCCGCTGGACACGTTCCAGTGCCAGTATGTCCTTCCTGAGGTGTGGGGACCAAAACTGGACACAGTACTCCAAATGGGGCCTAACCAGAGTTTTATAAAGTCTCAGTAGCACAACGGTGCTTTTATATTTCAACCCTCTTGAGATAAGTGACAACATTGCATTCGCTTTCTTAATCACGGACTCAACCTGCATGTTTACCTTTAGAGAATCCTCAACTAGCACTCCCAGATCCCTTTGTACTTTGGCTTTACGAATTTTCTCACCGTTTAGAAAGTAGTCTATGCTTTTATTCTTTTTTCCAAAGTGCAAGACCTCACGTTGAATTCCATCAGCCATTTCCTGGACCACTCTCCCAAACTGTCTAGATCCTTCTGTAGCCTCCCCACTTCCTCAGTACTATTTGCCTGTCCACCTAACTTCATATCATCTGCAAACTTCGCTAGAATGCCCCCAGTCCCTTCATCCAGATCGTTAATATATAACGTGAACAGCTGCGGCCCCAACACTGAACCCTGCGGGACACCGCTTGTCACCGGCTGCCATTCCGAAAAAGAACCTTTTATCCCAACTCCCTGCCTTCTGTCAGCCAGCGAATCCTCAATCCATACCAGTAGCTCACCTCGAACACCATGGGCCCTCCCCTTGCTCAGCAGCCTCCCGTGTGGCACCTTATCAAAGGCCTTTTGGAAGTCTAGATAGACCACATCCACTGGGTTTCCCTGGTCTAACCTACTTGTCACCTCTTCAAAGAATTCCAACAGGCTTGTCAGACACGACCTCCCCTTACTAAATCCATGTTGACTTGTTCAAATCAGACTCTGTTCTTCCAAGAATTCAGAAACCTCATCCTTAATGATGGATTCTAGAATTTTACCAACAACCGAGGTTAGGCTAATTGGCCTATAATTTTCCATCTTTTGTCTTGATCCTTTCTTGAACAAGGGGGTTACAACAGCGATCTTCCAATCATCCAGGACTTTCCCTGACTCCAGTGACTCTTGAAAGATCTCAACCAATGCCTCCGCTATTTCCTCAGCTACCTCTCTCAGAACTCTAGGATGTATCCCATCGGGGTCAGGATATTTATCAATTTTAAGACCTTTTAGCTTTTCTAGCACTATCTCTTTTGTAATGACAACCATACTTAACTCAGCCCCCTGACTCCCTTTAATTGTTGAGATATTATTCATGTCTTCCACTGTGAAGACTGACGCAAAGTACTTGTTAAGTTCTCCTGCTATTTCCTTATCTCCCATCACTAGGCTTCCAGCATCAGTTTGAAGTGGCCCAATGTCTACTTTTGCCTTTCGTTTGTTTCTTACATATTGAAAGAAACTTTTACTATCATTTCTAATATTGCTGGCTAGCCTACCTTCATATTTGATCCTCTCCTTCCTTATTACTCTCTTTGTTATCCTCTGTTTGTTTTTGTAGCCTTCCCAATCTTCTGATTTCCCACTGCTCTTGGCCACTTTATAGGATCTCTCTTTTTCTTTAATACATTTCCTGACTTCCTTTGTCAGCCATGGCTGTCTAATCCCTCCCCGGATAATCTTTCTTTTCTTGGGGATGAACCTCTGTACAGTGTCCTCAATTATACCCACAAACTCCTGCCATTTTTGCTCTACTGTCTTCCCCGCTAGGCTCTGCTTCCAGTCTATTTTTGTCAGTTCCTCTCATGCCCTCATAATTACCTTTATTTAACTGTAACACCATTACATCCGATTTTGCCTTCTCTCTTTCAAACTCCAGACTGAACTCTACCATATTCTGATCGCTGCTTCCTAAGGGTTCCCTTACTTTAAGATCTTTTATTAAGTCTGGTTCATTGCAAAGCACTAGGTCCAGAATAGCCTGCTCCCTTGTGGGCTCCATGACAAGCTGTTCCAAAAAGCCATCCTGTAAGCATTCCATGAATTCCCTTTCTTTGGATCCACTGGCAACATTATTTACCCTGTCCACCTGCATATTGAAGATGATCACTGTGACCTTGCCTTTCTGACATGCCTTCTCTATTTCCCGGTACATGTTACGTCCCTGGACCTGACCACTGTTAGGAGGTCTGTACACAACTCCAATTATGGTTTTTTTGCCTTTGTGGTTCCTCAATTCCACCCACACAGACTCCACATCATCTCCCAAAGTCCAGAAGAGTGTTGAAGATATTGGGTTGTAAATTATTGTGACGTAAACTGCCTATTTATTTCCAAGATGAAAGAAAATTGGAGTTAAAGATAGTTATGTATACTTCAACCTAAATGTAAGTTAATGGGTTGGATTTTCCAATTTACCGTCAAAGTATGTGGCTTCACACTGCAAACCAAGAAACATCACCCAACCCTGAAAATGTTTTGGAGGAGAGACAGCCTAGTTCCTCATTTCTATACCTTGACCATTGAAGTGTTGCTGGATCACCAAATAAATTGTGCCAACAAACTCAACCAGCCTGGACTAAAATTGCAGGCCAAATAAGTGCTGTGTTCCAAGCAAAAAGGGATGTCCTAGAGAAGGTCAATGACCTTCTGTGCTCTGCAACTGGAAGCACCACTAACTTGTCTTTACTACTTCACCTAAGGACTCATACTCACTCTAACTCAGCCATGGTGTATGTTTTTCACAAAGGATCGTGGACTACAATTCTCACCGTTGGATGCATAATATCCACTCAAAGGATCATACCATCTTGCCCGCTCAAACAAGTAACCCTTCCTGCTCACTCACAGGAAACAACTCTTCTCTAGTTTCTCAATGGAGAAGAGAGAAGAATTGGAAGGATGATATAAACAGGCAGGTTGAGGCTTTAATGAGATGAAAATAAAAGGTAACCACTGCCTAAGGAAATGTTCTGATGTAGTTATTTAAGGCTCAAGGAAAATATTTTTGAACTTTGGGCATTTTATTTTTCTAATTTTCACCCTTCTCATCACCCTAGCCATTATTCTTGCCATATCAGGGAAAGTGGATTCTACCATGTGGGAGAGGGCAGAGGAACTCACTTTTGTGATCAGGTTACAGGCTTTTCTATAAATCATTTGATAATATGGTCAGAGCGCAGAGGCCACTTGGCTTTGTAAGTATTCTAACTGAATGTAGAAGAACTCAACCCTCAGCCATCTCAGAATTCTGGAAGATTCATCCTGACAAGACTGGGGAAAGAACAATTATCAGAACAGGCTTTACTGTCAGTGATAAATTTAATGAAAGTGTCTCTACTAGGCAAAAAAGGGGATACAGGATTTCACTGGAAGCTGGACACAATTGTGGACTATTTGCTATAAAGACCGAAATTCTTGGATGTTGTGATGGGTAATACACATAAAAGAGGAACATCACTTTCTATAGTTTAATTTACAAGTTCCTACAAAAATAAGTGTGTTTGGTCAACAGTATTTCTTCTATATCACAAAAGTAGTTTTTTTTAAAAATGACAACTTGACATGTCATTCTTTCAGCTAATAACAGAAAGTCTGAATATTTTAAAAAGTCAGTTTCCATAGAGGTTGTAACATTAGTACAACATAATTTCAAAAACAGTGTCTTTCCTTTTTACCAATAACTGCTCCAGCATGTCACCATCACGGAAGTCAATGTTAGCCCAAAAGTACTCATCAATTAATGCAGGATTTGGAGTAAGATCAAGAATGACCTTAATATCTAGAAAATAAAAAAAGCATCAAGCAATAATAAGAATATGAGTCATGAAAAAGTGTGAAATCTTGACAGAAATATCATAAAATATGTATAAGACGGAGACATACCAGATCTTGCAGCTGTTTTTAACAGTGATTTTAAGTCCAGGATTTGGCCAAATCTTTCATTAAATGCCAAACCAGTTGAGTTAGCCTTATAGCTGTTAAAGGGCACAATGATAATAGAACCCACATGCAACTTCTGAATGTATTCTATCTTCCGTTGAATTCCTAAAAAATAAAAAATTCTAAATGTCATTTAATTAGCTAAAAATGCATGAACAAAGTATTGATTAGATTCTTCAAAACATTCCAAAAGCATCCTAAACCTATTCAGAAAAGTTCAGAATGTTCAAGTATCTTTAAATGGCACCACTCAACACTGGAAAATATCCACTGGGTGACTCGCAATTGTGGGGATGGGGTTCCCTTTACACATTAATTCCCCATCAGAATGTCTTTCTGGAACAAAGGCCTGAATCATTCCCATCCGCCATCAGCCAACACCTGGCAAAGCTCATCCTCACCCTGAACAACTTCTCTTTTAACTCCTCACATTTTCTTCAGGTCAGAGGGCTAGCCATGGGTACACACATGGGCTCCAGTTATGTCTATCTCTTTGGGTACACGGAACATTCCTTGCTCCAGTCCTATTCTACAACTCTTTCTCTGGAATATCGATGACATCATCAGTGCTGCTTCCCTCTCTCATTGGGAATTGGAAACGTTTAGCGATTTTTGCTTCCACTTTCCACTCCGGCCTCACTTTCACTTGGTCCATTTTTGATTCCTCCCTTCACTTCCTTGACATCTGTTTCCATTTCTGGGGATAGGCTGACCATCAATATCCACTTATAAACCCACCAACTTCCACAGTTACCTTCCTCACAACCTGTTTCCTGTAAAGAACCTATTCCATTCTCCCAGTTCCATCGCATCTATTCCGATGATGTCAACTTTTTTCCTCGACCAAGGATTCTCCAGCACTGATGTTGACAGGGTCTTCAACTGGGTCCGACCTGTCTCTCGCACTTCCGCCCTCACCTACTGCCTTCCCTCCTGCAACAACAACAGAGTCCCCCTTGTCTTTGCCTTCCATGCCACTACATCAACATCCAGAGGATTATTAGCTGCTATTTCTGCAGCCTCCAAGAACCATTACCAGACATTGTCAGCCTTCTGCAGGTACTGTTCCCTCTGGGACATCCTGTCCTTCATTCACTTCCAAAGTTAAAAATTACACAACACCAGGTTATAGTCCAACAGGTTTATTTGAAAGTACAAGCTTTCAGAGTGATGTTTCTTCCTCGGGTAGCTAGTGGGGCAGGATCATAGGATGCAGAATTCATTGCACCATTTGTATGGCACTTTGATCTTTTGCTATGTCTTGAACAAATCTAGATTACTGTTAAGTCTTTAATCACTTAGAATGGGTTGCAGGTTTCCATTCATTATTATGCAAATTCCAGAACTTCTTTCAAGTCACAGTCACGAGATAATTTAAGTCTGTCTATATCCCAACCTTGAGTCAGACTGATTCTATTTCCAAAGTAGGAATTTATAAAATGTCACATGGACCCACTGCCTACAGATTGTGTACTTTCTGAACAAAAAAGAACGTATCTGTAAATATAAACCTGCAAATGCAAAATCATCCGATAGACTTAAATGTGTGTGTGCATGCATGTGAGGGAGAGAAAAAGAGAGTGAGTGTGTGTGTGTTTGTTTTCACATGGAAGAGAGTGTGAGAGCGTGTGTGTGCATGTGAAAGTGTGTGTTCATGAGTGTGACGGAGTACATGTACATGCTTGTGTGTGTGAAAGAGAGAGAGAGCGCACGTGTGTATGACAGAGGGTCTGTGTGAGTGTCATTGTGATCGTGTGTAAGAGTGTATGTGTACATGTGCTTGTGCATGAATGTTTGTGTGTGTATATAGTGCAGTGGGGTCATCTGTATGACATGAACTCAAGATCCCAGTGGAGGCAAATGGATACCAAATTTAGCTATCAGCCTCTGCTAGGAAACTTGGCATTGTTACATAATCTTGAAGGCCGCCTTGGAAGACACTCAGCCTCAGATCTTCATTCCTGATGAAGGGCTTTTGCCCGAAATGTCGATTTTCCTGCTCCTCGGATGCTGCCTGACCTGCTGTGCTTTTCCAGCACCACTCTGATCTAAACTCTGGTTTCCAACATCTGTAGTCCTCATTTTTGCCTCGGACCTTCAGGTGACCACCCTCCAAGGCAGATTTCAAGATATGCAACAACACAGAATTGCCAAGCAGAGGCTCATAGCCAAGTTCAATGGCATCAACTGGGATCTTGGGTTCATATCAAACTACAGGTGATCCCGCTACATTTTTTTTTACACACACATACACACTCTTCTCCCTCTCTCCTTCACACACACACTCATGCATGCACACACACAATTAATGTGATGATTTTGCATTTGCAGATACATTTGTTTTTGTTCAAAAAGCACACAATCTGCAGGCAGCCAGTCCATGTGACACTTTTATAAATTCCTACTTTGGAAGTAGAACCAGTCTGACTCAAGGTTGGGATACAGACAGACTGTAACCTGACACCTTTAATGTATTGTCTGAACTGAGATGTCACCTTTTCTTATTCTGTTAAAATCTTAACTTATGTCATGATTGTGACTTGAAAGAAATTTACATTCAATTGAAACCTGTATCCCCATTCTAAACGATTAAAGACTTAACAGCAATCTAGGTTTGTTCAAAACATTTAATTGATTGGCACTTTGATCTTTTATTATAAACTCTGTGTCCTACGATCCTGCCACACTAGCTACCTGAGGAAGGAGCAGCGCTTTGAAAACTTGCACTTTCAAATAAACCTATTGGACTATAACTTGGTGTTGCATGATTTTTAAACTTTGTCCATTCCAGTCCAACACCGGCACTTCCACATCTTCACTTCCAATCCTCCAGCACCTTTACCTGCAACTGTAAAAGATGTAACACTTGTCTGTTTACTTCCTCCCTCCTCAGTATCCAAGAGCCCAAACACACCTTTCAGGTGAAGCAGAGATTTACCTGCACTTCACACAATCTAGTCTACTGCTTTACTGCTCACAATGTCTTCTCCTCTATATTGGGGAAACATAGCATAAAGAGGTGTTCTGTGAGGCAGTCACCGAATGTTCTATGTGCAAATGAAACCTTGAGCTCCCAACTGCCTGCCACTTCAACTGCCACTGTGTTCCCTCATCAACATCTCTGTCTCAGGTTTGCTGCAGTGCTCCAGTGAAGCTCAGCACAAGCTGGAAGAACAGCATCTCATTTTCTACTTGGGCACCCTGTAGTCTTCTGGTCTTAATATCGAGTTCCACAACTTTAGGGCTTGAACTCTCCCATATCTTTACCCCAACCCCTTACACAGCAAGCCTTGTAATCACATAGTTTGCTATAACACACAACCCATTGTTCACCACTAATATTTCTCATTAATAGTTATTCACCCACCTAGCTAGGTCATTATCCATTCCTTTTTCTGACCAACTGTTCTCTCTCTTTGTCAAAAAGTGAGGAGCTGGAAAAGCACAGCCAATCAAGCAGCATCTGAGGACCAGGACAGAATTGACGTTTCGAGCATAAGCTCTTAATCAGAAATGGCTCTCCTGCTCCTCAGATGCTACCTGATCAGCTGTGTTTTTCCAGCACCACACTTTTTGACTCTGATTTCCAGCATCTGCAGTCCTTACTTTCTCCCTGTTCTCTTTCTTTGGGCTCTATCCCCACCTATTGTTTACTCCTTATCCCCTTCCCCCACCCCATCTTCTGCATATAAACCAATATTTTCCCAGCTACTATCAGTTCTGAGGAAGGATCACTGGATCTGAAATGTTAACTGATTTCTCTCCACAGATGCTGCTTGATCTATTGAGCTTTTCCAGCAATTGCTTTTTTGTTTCAGATGTCAAGCTAACTTACTGACAGTTTTCAAACTTCTGCTTTTCTTAAAGAGGAGTTATATTTGCTCTTTTCCAATTTGATGGAACCCTTCCAGAATCTAGGGATTTTTGGCAAATTGACACCAGTCCTTATACTACCTCATTAGCTACTTCTTTAAAGACCCTAGTTTGAAGTCAGGACCTTGGAACGTGTCAGCTTACAATTCAGTTTGCTGAGTCCCATCTCTTTAGTGCCTCTAATTTCACAAAGTTCCTCTCTCCTTTCTAGTTTGCATCATTCAGCCACAGGTGAAGTGCCCAAAGACTGGAGGGTGGCTAATGTTTTGCCATTATTTAAGAAAGGTTCGAGTGATATGCCTGAGAACTACAGACCAATGAGCCTAACATTTGTGTTGGGTAAAACAGATGCTGTAAATCTGAAACAAAAACAGAAGTTGCTGGAAAAGTTCAGCAGTTCTGGCAGTATCTTTGGAGAAAGCTCAGAACTAACATTTCAGCGTTCAAAGGAAGGGTCATTTAACCTGAAACGTTAACTCTGAATTCTCTTTATAGATGCTGCCAAACCTGAGCTTTTCCAGCAATTTGTGTCTGTGTTGGGTAAGTTGTTCAAGGGGATTCTGAGAGACTAGTCTGCAGGCATTTGGAGAAGTAAAAACTTATTTGTATACGGGAAATCATGTCTCACAAGGTTGACTTTTGAAGGGCAAGCAAGAAAGTAGCTGAGGGCAGTATGGTAGACATTGCCTACATGAACTTGAGCAAGGCCTTTGACAAGGTAACACACGGGATACAGGGAGACCCAGCAAAGTGGGTACAAAATTGCCTTGAAGGTAGAAGGTGGTGGTAGAGGGTTGGTTTTCAGATTGGTGGTCTGTGATTAGCAATGTGCCAGAGGGATCAGTGCTAGGTCCACTGTTATTCATCATTTATATAAATTATTTGGATGAGAATTTTGGAGGTATGATTAGTAAGTTTACAAATGATACTAAAATTGGTGATGTAGTGGGCAGTGAAGAAGGCTATCTGTAAATGACCGAGATCTTGATCAACTGGGCCAGTGGGCTGATGAATGGCAGGTGGACTTTAATTTAGATAAAGCAAGGTGTTGCATTCTAGTGGGTCAAATCAGGACAGGAGTTACAGAGTCACTGGCAGGGCCATAGGGATTGTTATAGAACAAAGAGATCTAGGGTTACAGATTCATAGCTCCGTGAAAGTGGAGTCACGGTTGGAAAGGATGGTGAAGGCTTTTGGCATGCTTGCTTTCATCGGTCAGAGCACTGAGTACAGGAGTTGGATGTCTTGTTGCAACTATACAAGATGTTGGTGAGGCCACATTTAGAGCACTTTGGGTAGTTCTGGTCACCCTACTATAGAAAGGATATTATTAAAAACTAGAAAGAGTGCCAAAAAGATTTACTTGGATGCTACCTGGGCTGGAAGGTTTCAGTTATAAGAAGAGGTTGGATGGGTTTGGAATTTTTCCCTGATGCGTAGGAGACTGTGGGGTGACCTTATAGGTGTCTATAAAATCATGAGAGGCATAGATAAGATAGATAGCCAACAGCTTTTGCCCACAATAGGGGTGTCTCAAAGTAGAAGGTATAGATTCAAGGTGAGGAGGGGAGAGGAACAGAAGGATCCGGAGGAGCAATTCTTTCAGTGTGGTGAGTGCCTGGAATGGGCTAACAGAGGTAATGGTGTAGGCGGATACAACTTTGCTATTTAAGAAACGTTTAGACAAGTACATGGATGGGAAAGATATGGAGAGATATGGACTAAACACAGGCAAATGGGATGAGTTTAACTTTGAAAACTTGGCAGCGTGGACAAATTGGGCTGCAGGGCCCGTTTCCATGCCGTAAACCTCAATGATTCTTGATTTACAGCAATTTCCAGAATATTTCTTGTATTTTTTTTTAAGTGAAGACTGAAGCAAGATATTTGTTCATTTCAATCAACATTTCCTTACCATCTACTGTTAATTCCTGTTTCTGATTTTACTAAGGACCTACACTCACTTCATTTGTTCTTCTTTCTATATACCTGTAGAAACTCTAACATTTTTAACTAGCTTCCTCTCATACTGTCTCAGCAGTTCTTATAATATTCTGCCCATTCATGTGTCTCCACATTTTTTTTTTCCTTAGGTTTGATGCTTTCCTTAAGTTAAGCATGAATTCTGGGTCCTCTTGTGGCAATTTTTTTTTATAGTCGACATACTTCTGAATATTTTGAAATATCCCCATAAATGGTTATTACTTTTTTTTAATGATCTACCCCAGAGACTTGGATCCAAGTTGTTAAGATCCTAGCTGATAGTAATATAGAACAAGTAAATCTCAGTCAAACCTGGATTCATCAATCATATGTATTATTTTTGCAATTTGGCTACTATGGTGGCCAATCATAGAACTTGCTCCCAAAGGTTATCAATGTACTTTTATCAAAAGAACACAAGTTTGTTCCAGTAAAGAAATAACAAAGCTACATAAGACAATTTAGAAAAATCTTAGCATAGCCTGTGAAAAGAACTTTGTTCCAGTAATATACAGATACTCAACACCAGTGAAGTATCACTCATACAGTCATAGAGATGTACAGCATGGAAACAGATGCTTCGGTCCAACCCGTCCATGCCAACCAGATATCCCAACCCAATCTAGTCCCACTTGCCAGCATCCGGCCCATATCCCTCCAAACCCTTCCTATTCATATACGCATCCAAATACTTCTTAAAGATTGCAATTGTACCAGCCTCCACCAGTTCCTCTGGCAGCTCATTCCATACACGTACTACCCTCTGTGAAAAAGTTACCCCTTAGGGCTCTTTTATATGTTTCCCCCCTCACCCTAAACCTATGCCCTCTAGTTCTGGACTCCCCCCACCCCAGGGAAAAGACTTTGTCTATTTATCCTATCTATGCCCCTCATAATTTTGTAAACCTCTATAAGGTCACCCTTCAGCCTCCGACACTCCAGGGAAAACAGTCCCAGTCTGTCAGCCTCTCCCTGTTGCTCAGATCCTCCAACCCTGGCAACATCCTTGTAAATCTTTTCTGAACCCTTTCAAGTTTCACAACATCTTTCCGATAGGAAGGAGACCAGAATTGCACGCAATATTCCAACAGTGGCCTAACCAATGTCCTGTACAGCCGCAACATGACCTCCCAACTCCTGTACTCAATACTCTGACCAATAAAGGAAAGCATACCAAACACCTTCTTCACTATCCTATTTACCTGCGACTCAACTTTCAAGGACCTATGAACCTGCACTCCAAGGTCTCTTTGTTCAGCAACACTCCTTAAGTCCTTACCATTAAGTGTATAAGTCCTGCTAAGATTTGCTTTCCCAAAATGAAGCACCTCGCATTTATCTGAATTAAACTCCATCTGCCACTTTTCAGCCCATTGGCCCATCTGGTCAAGATCCTGTTGTAACCAGAGGAACTGTCCACTACACCTCCAATTTTGATGTCATCTGCAAACTTACTAACTGTACCTCTTATGCTCGCATCCAAATCACTTATGTAAATGACAAAAAGTAGACGGCCCAGCACTGATCCTTATGACACCCCACTGGTCACAGGCCTCCAGTCTGAAAAATAGCCCACCACCACTACCCTCTGTCTTCTACCTTTGAGTCAGTTCTGTATCCATATGGCTGGTTCTCCCTGTATTCCATGAGATCTAACCTTGCTAATCAGTTTCCCATGCGGAACCTTGTCGAACGCCTTACTGAAGTCCATATAGATCACATCTACTGCTCTGACTCATCAATCTTCTTTGTTACTTCCTCAAAAAACTCAATCAAGTTTGTGAGACATGATTTCCCATGCTCAAGCCATGTTGACTATCCCGAATCAGTCCTTGCCTTTCCAAATACATGTACATCCTGTCCCGCAGGATTCCCTCCAACAACGTGCCCACCACCGAGGTCAGGCTCACCGGTCTATAGTTCCCTGGCTTGTCTTTATCGCCCTTCTTAAACAGTGGCACCACGTTTGCCAACCTCCAGTCTTCTGGCTCCTCACCTGTGACTATCGATGATACAAATATCGCAGCATGAGGCCCAGCAATCCCTTCTCTAGCTTCCCACAGAGTTCTCAGTTACACCTGATTAGGTCCTGGGGATTTATCCACCTTTAAATGTTTCAAGGCATCCGGCACTTCCTCCCCTGTAATCTGGACATTTTGCAAGATGTCACCGTCTATTTCCCGACAGTCGAGAACATCCATATCTTTTTCCACAGTAAATACTGATGCAAAATATTCATTTAGTATCTCCCCCATTTTCTGTGGCTCCACACAAAGACCGCCTTGCTGATCTTTGAAGGGCCCTATTCTCTCCCTAATTACCCTTTTGTCCTTAATATATTTGTAAAAACCCTTTGGATTCACCTTAATTGTATTTGCCAACGCTATCTCATGTCCCCGTTTTGCCCTCCTGATTTCCCTCTTAAGTACACTCCTACTTTACTTATACTCTTCTAAGGATTCACTCAATCTCTCCTGTCTATATCTGACATATGCTTCCTTCTTTGTCTTAACCAAACCCTCAATTTCTTTAGTCATCCAGCATTCCCTATACCTACCAGCCTTCCCTTTCACCCTGACAGGAATATACTTTCTCTGGATTCTTGTTATCTCATTTCTGAAGGCTTCCCATTTTCCGGCTGTCCCTTTACCTGCGAACATCTGCCCCCAATCAGCTTTCGAAAGTTTTTGCCATCAAAATTGGTCCTTCTCCAATTTAGAACTTCAACTTTTAGATCTGGTCTATCCTTTTCCATCACTATTTTAAAACGAATAGAATTATGGTTGCTGGCCCCAAAGTGCACCCCCACTGACACCTCAGTCACCTGCCCTACCTTATTTCCCAAGAGTAGGTCAGGTTTTGCACATTCTGTAATGAGAAAATTGTCTTGTACGCACTTAACAAATTCCTCTCCATCTGAACATTTAACACAATGGCAGTCCCAGTCGATGTTTGGAAAGTTAAAATCCCTTACCGTAACTACCCTATTATTCTTACAGATAGCTGAGATCTCCTTACAAGTTTGTTTCTCAATTTCCCTCTGACTATTAGAGGGTCTATAATACAATCCCAATAAGGTGATCATCCCTTTTTTATTTCTCAGTTCCACCCAAATAACCTCCTTGGATGTATTTCCAGGAATATCCTCCCTCAGCACAGCTGTAATGCTTATCAAAAACGCCACTCCCCCTCCTCTCTTGACTCCCTTTCTATCCTTCCTGTAGCATTTGTATCCTGGAACATTAAGCTGCCAGTTCTGCCCATACCTAAGCCATGTTTCCGTAATTGCTATGATATCCCAGTTCCATGTTCCTAACCATGCCCTGAGTTCATCTGCCTTCCCTGTTAGGCCCCTTGTATTGAAATAAATGCAGTTCAATTTATTAGTCCTACCTTGTCCCTGCCTGCCCTGACTGTTCGACTTAGTTCTGTTCTCAGTTGTACCCGTCTCAGATCGATCTCTTTCCTCACTATCTCCCTGGGTCCCATCCCACCACCACCACCCCACCCCCCCTCACCTTACTTGTTTAAATCCTCCCAAGCAGTTTTAGCAAATTTCCCTGCCAGTATATTAGTCCCCTTCCAATTTAGGTGCATACCGTAAACTACCATGGTGCAACACGGTGGCTCAGTGGTTAGCACCAGGGACCCAGGTTTGATTACAGGCTTGGGCGACTGTCTGCATGGAGTTTGCACATTCTCTGGATGCTCCGGTTTCCTCCCATTGTCCAAAGATGTGCAGGTCAAGTGGATTGGTGATGCTAAATTGTCCATCGTGTGAGGTGCATTGGTCAGAGGGAAATGGGTCTGGGTGGATTACTCTTCGGAGGGTCGGTGTGGACTGGTTGGGCTGAAGTGCCTGTTTCCAAACTGTAGGGAATCTAACCTAACTAATCTTAACTCTTTAATCTGTAGTTTAATTGATGAGACTGCAAGTATTTCCTTTAAGCGATTTTCCATACATTCATGGGATGTAATTCTTCCTATGACTGTCAATCTCAAGGTACAAAGACACCAGATATTTCAGCAGCTAAGTGAATTTCAAAAAAAAATCCCTGATTACTTAAAACTGGTAAAACAGGGAATTGCTTAAGGTACGCTTAGGCAAAGCTTGCATTCAGGAAAGCTATTTTAGGACTTGGTTGAGAGAGAGTGGGAGCTCCTCAGGATGAGGCAGCTCAGGATGAAGCATCAGCAGATAATCAACTGAGGACCTGCAGAACACATGAATGAATTAAAGTGAACTGGGGAAATTGCAATATAAAGATATATTTAGAAAGCATTGGCCATTTTCATTTTCAAGTCAAAATGAATTACCTTTATTGTTTTCATACAGATCCAACCCACTCTATTTGATCAACAAGGACTAACATGGCAACAGCAAAGCACAGAATCATTTACTAAGAGGCCTCTCTGCAAACAGTAGAGCTTGGCAAGCCCAGTGATAAAAAATAACTGATGGTTAGATGTTGCAAATGGACATTTCATGCATAAAGTACATGCAGGAAGTTCTAAAATTTGCAACAACATCAACATGATCCCTGATATATGCCACCATCATCTTAAAGAGATTAAAAGAGAGCAACCAAAATCAAGAGTGGGAACTAAAATAGTAAAACTCCCCCAATTTCAATTATTGTTATTCAAAATGTAAGTGTAAGTACTACATCTGTTAAATAACATATCTTTACTATCTGTTGACAACACAAAAATAGATGGAAAAATAAGTTTCAATGAAGAAATACTAAATTTACAAATGGATATGGATGTTAGGTGAATGAGCTAAAATTTGGCAGATGTGGTTTATCATGTATAAGTGTGAGGTTATCCATTTTGACCAGAGGATTAGAAAGGCAGCTTCTTACCTGAAGGAGAGAAACTTCAGATTGCTTTAGTGCATAGGGATTTGGGTATCCTCATGCATAAATCAAGGAAAACTAGCCTACAAGTACAGCTGGTAATAAAGGTAAATATAATTTTGACATTTATTGCTAAAAGAAGATAACAAATTAGGAAGTGTCCCTGCAACTGGATAAACCATTAGTGAGAGCATATATGAAGGATTGCATATAGTTTTGGTCCCCTTATTTGAGGAGGGATGTAGTTGAATTGGAGGCAGTTCAGAGGATGTTCACCAGACTGATTTCAGAGATGAGGGGTTTGTCTTATAAATAGAGATTGTGTAGGCCTTAATTGCTCACTCTGGAGATTAGAAGAGGAGACATAATTGAAGTAAAGAAGATTGACAAAGGAGGTGTAGAAAGGATGTTTCCTCATATGGGGCAATCCAGAATGAAAAGCCTAGTTTTACAATAAGGAGTAATAGATTTAAAACAAAGAAGAGGAGAAATTACTTCTCTCAAAAGGTCGTAAATCTGTGGAATTCACTTACACAGAGTACTGTGGATACAGGGAGATCGAGTAAATTTGAGGAGGAGATAGACATATTTAGCAATAAATACCAAAATTTCCATTTGCGTTTCTTATTACCTCCATATCTGCATATAGTTTTCTGAAATCTATTCATGAGGACAATGTTTGAGAAGACTCGCAGCTGAGGTTAAGTTTCAGGTTGTAACTTTGCTTGCTGAGCTGGAAGGTTTGTTTTCGGAAATTTCATCACCATGCTAGGTAACATCATCAGTGAGCCTCCAGTAAGCACTGCTGTTCAGTCCATTTATGTGCCTTGATCTGTTAAGTTGGGTGATACCATTTCAGGTTCTTTTTCTCAGAGGTTGATAAATGGGGTCAAATCAATGTGTTTATTGATGGAGTTCCGGTTTGAATGCCAGGCCTTTAGGAATTCCCATGCTTGTTTCTGTTTAGCATGTCCTAGGATGGACGTGTTGTTCCAGTCGAAGTGATGTCCTTCTTCATCTGTAAATAAGGATACTAGTGATAGTGGGTCATGTCATATGTTTGTGCATCCTGGTGACTAGTTTTCTGCCTGTCTGTCTGATGTAGCGTTTGTTACAGTCCTTGCAGGGTATTTTGTATATGACATTTGATTTGCTGGCTGTTGGTTTATGAAGCTTTGTCAATTCAGTTGTGATACAGTTTTCTAGCTGTGTAGCCAGGTCTATCACCATCTGTTGGTCAGTATTGGTATCTGAGAGCAGCGACTTTGCCTTTTCAGTGTACTGGGTTCTACTATGGATGATGGTCATGCACCCTTTGCAGGTAGGATTACAATGTTTGTCTTTTCTGAGTCCTTCAAGGGTTTTCCTTTCTTGTGTGACGGGGGTGTTCCCTTCTTTTGTCCTGCTTAGCGTTGGTGCAACAGTCTGTCTGATGTCTGCTGGGTTTCTTCTGAGTCCGTTGTCTTTCAGGCTTGATTCTAATGCTACGAATACATCATTTTTGTCTATGTCTCTGTAGTTGCAGTTCATTCCTCTTACAGACATGGAAAGGCATCCTGGTAAGAGAGATGAACTGCAACTACAACTACAGAGACATCGACAAAAAGGACTTCTTAGCAGCATTAGCATCAACCCTGAAAGACAACCTCAGAGAAAAGAGCCGTAAAGGAGATCACTCACCTAAACAGATCAAGACACATAAATAGAAAGCGGGACAGAACACCAACGCTTCACCGGAAGGTCACTGATGACATTACCTAGCATGGCGACGAAACGTCTGAAAACAAACCTTCCAGCTCAGCTAACTTACAACCTAAATTCACGAGGACACCCAAATCCTGCTGCACCAATGGTTTCTCTCCATTCAGATAAGATGTATTTCTATTCCTCCGACCGAAATAGATAACCTCAGATAAACTTCTGCAAAAATTTGGCACATGGATCTAACTTATCTATATTCATTTGTAAATATTTTATTGTTTCATTACAATTCATTTTCCTATCTATTTTCATGTCTTCTGCAAATTTTGGCTATAGTACTTTCTAGCCCCACATCCAAGTCATTAACATAGATCGTAAATAGTTGGGGCCCCAAGGACTGAAGTCTATGGCATCCTACTAGCTACATCTTGACAACCAGAAAAAGACCATTTATCTCAACTCTCTGCTTTTTGTTGGTTAGGTAATCCTCTATCCAGCTAATAAGTTACTACTAACCCAACATGACCTTACTGTGTGTATAAAATTTTGTATTGTACTTTATGAAATACCTTCTGGACATCCAGATATACATCTACAGGATCTCCATATTGCACATTTCTATTTATAAAGAACTATAAAAACTTAGTCAAATATGATATACACTTCATAAAACCATGTCAGCTTTAATGGATAGCATTTTGACTTTCTAAATGCTCTGTCATTATTGGAATCCACAATTAAGAAAGTAATTTCTCAAAGACACATGTTAAACTAACTATCAATAATCTATTTTTGCTTCCCTTCCTTTTTGACTCAGGGGTTAGATCAGCATTTTTACAATCCACTGCATCTTTCCAACTAGCAGGGAATTTTGGATTATAATAACGGACAGAGCCAATAACCCTGCTGCCATTTCCCTTAAACCTCGAGGATATAGACTGTCAGGCCATTGGGACTTCACTGTCTTCAATCCCAATAGTTAGCTCATTACTTTTTTCCCTATTGACAATAATTGGTCTGAGTCCCTCCCTTTTTTTTAAATTTCTGCATTACCTTTATTACTGGAATGATAATGGTGTCCTGCATGGTGAAAACTGAAGCAAAATACTGATTTAGTTATTCTGCCATTTCTGTATTTCCCACTATTAATTCCTCAGTCTCATCCTCCATGTAAATGCTTGACATACAAACAACACCAAGAAGACACCATGTCCCCCAACACAATGACCACCCTACCCCACATTAGAAATGCCTCAGAACTAACAGATTTCGATGTCCTCTGGGAGTAATGACAGCATACAAACCAACAGCCACACTTCACTAGCTGCTATCCAGGACAAAAAACCCCATAACCACAATATGCAGAACAAATGTGATATATAAAATCTTTGAGGAGAAAGTGAGGTCTGCAGATGCTGGAGATCAGAGCTGAAAATGTGTTGCTGGAAAAGCGCAGCAGTTCAGGCAGCATCCAAGGAACAGGAGATTCGACGTTTCGGGCAGAAGGGCTTATGCCCGAAATGTCGAATCTCCTGTTCCTTGGATGCTGCCTGACCTGCTGCGCTTTTCCAGTGATATATAAAATACCTTGCAAAAACTATGAGAAACATTATATAGGACAAATAGACAGGAAACTCACCAATAGAAAACATAAGCATCAACTTGCAACAAAACAACACAACCAGTTCTCCCTCACAGCAATACACACTGACAATTAAGGACACCAATTCAAATGGACAGACTAAACAAAGACAAGCTTGGAAATTCCTGGAGGCCTGGTACTCATCCACTGGTTCCATAAACAAATGCATTGAAATCGACCCCATCTAGAGACCACTACAGTACAAAACTGGAAGTAGAATCACCCGCCACACTCGACAGAACCGTGCAAATTTGGGCAGACCACAATGACAGCATTTCATCCGGAGGCTACACAGCACTGCACATGTTACCCAGGAAGGAGACGAAATGTTTGCTTTAAAAAACGTTTCCCAATCTTTAAGCCTCCCATTTGTTTTTTCTTAATGCTAGGCCTCAGTTTTTATTTTGATATTATCTTTAACTTAGTAGCTTAGGCATGGATAGCTTTGTATCATTTCCACTCCCCCACCAACTTCCACCCCCCCTCACCGCCAGCCCACACCCCCCCCACCACATTATGACCGGTCTTCCTTACTGGAATATATTTTAGTTGGGAGCATTTGAGTATCCCCTCGAACATCTGCCATTGTTAATCAAATGTCCTATCTTTCAATTTTCCTGCCTAGTCTACAAGGGCAAAACCTATGCACATGACTGTATACTTTTGTTTAATTCAAAAATGGTAATCTGGGACTTGTTTCTCACCATGGTACAGGCCTGTTCTGTCTCTCCCCATATCTGGGGCCCTCCTGCCCTGGTGGTATCCTCGTGGATCTTTTCTGGGCCCTTTAAGGTATCACAGCATCCTTCCTGTGGCCAGGGGAACCAGAGTTGCATGCAGTGTTCTGGGGACGAACTGGCCACTGCCCTGTGCGGCAGTGGCATGGCCTCCCAGCTCATGTGATCAGTGCATTGATCAATGGAGGCAGGCTTGCCAGGTGCCACCTTCACTGTCCTGTCCGCCTGGGATTCCACTTTCGGGGAACCTGCACTCCAGTGTCTATTTGTTTGGCAGTACTCTCCAGGACTTTACCATTGAGTGTGTGGGTCCTGCCCTGATATGCTTTTCCGGGGTGCAGCACCTCATATTTGTCGAGGTTGGGCTTCATCAGCCACTCCTTGGCCTATTTGCTTCCCTTTGATATTTCAGAGCTTTTACATTGAATAAGTGGTGAAAGGCTTTCTTTATTGCTTCAAGGATGTTGACAGTTTATTCAACTGGGGGTTGAAAGGGTTCAGAAAAGATTTAAAAGAATATTGCTGGGATTGGAGGGTTTGAACTACAGGGAGAGGCTGAGCAGGCTGGGGCTATTATCCCCTGGAGTGTCATAGGTTGAGGGGCACGGATAGGGTGAATAGCCAAGGTTTTTCCCTAAGGTGGTGGAGTCCAAAACTAGAGGGCATAGATTTAAGGAGAGAGGGGAAAGATTTAAAAGGGACCTGAGGGATAACTCTTTTATGCAGAGGGTAGAGCATGTATGGAACGAGTTGCTAGAGGAAATGGTGGAGGTGGGTACAGTCACAACATTTAAAAGGCTTCTGGATGAATAGAAAGGGTTTAGAGGGTTATGGGCCAAATGTGGGGACATATGGGACTAAATCAGTTTAGGATATCTGGTCAGCGCAGATGAGTTGGACCGAAGAGTCTGTTTTCATGTTGTGTAACTCTATGTACGTATAAACTGAATTTGAAATTCCTGCATGGTAATGATCAGTCTTCCACAGAAGATCCTATCCAATATGGAAAAATTTCTGGCTGTAACAGCTGCTCCTTTTTTTTGTTGAGGTATTTTAGGTGTTGGAGGTGATTTCCTCGAATTCCAGGAGCAGCAATTACTGTTTTATATGCTGTTGCATTGTTTTGGAACTATGGAAAAAGAAAGTCAAAACAACAGCAATCTTAAAAGGGAGAAGAACAGACAAAGGAAGCACATGGTGAGGACAGTGCAGGAGAGAGTGAGAGAGAGAACCTGCACAGTTACTGCCTTTGCTGTTTTGAATTCATGTATCGCGGGACATCGGAGTGCATCTGGGAAAATTAACAAACAGTGAATTTCACAACTGATCTTGGAGGAACCTATTTGGGCGAAGTTCACAACATAGAATCGGATAAGTTAATTGTTGTTTTAAGTCTGTCCAATACAAAGGCTGCAATAGTGAGTAGAGTGGGTTCTTTCTTGATTATGTGTTTTTGGAGATAAGACTGTTGATTAAACTTAAAATATAAGCCATAACTATTAATTTAACCTGGGGCAATGTTTTGTAGAGGAATAAGACGGTGTTATTTTCTGGGTCTGTAGATTGTGTAGGAGCAAAAATGGCCTTTAGTACAATGATATGTACTTCTTGTTAGATGTGGGAGTTTAAAGAGTTTAAGGATTACTATATCGGCCAGAAATGCTGTTGGATGCGAATCTTATCAGATCGAATGGATCGGTTGGAGAGACAGTTAGAAGCAATGAGAAATTTGCAACAGCAACAGTATGTGATGGATGGCAGTTATAGGAAGGGGGGAAAGTCTCAGATACAGTCACATAGATGAATTAACTCCAGGAAGGGTAAGAGAGGTAGGCACCTAGGGCAGGAGTCTTTTGTACATGTACCCATTTCAAACAGGTATGCTATTTTGGAAAATGTAGAGGGTGATGGATTCTGATGGGAGAGTAGCACGAACAGCCAAGTTTCTGGTATTGAGACTGGCTCTAATGCAACGAGGGGTCGGCTTACAAGAGATCAATTGTGTTAGGGGATTCTGTAGTCGGAAGTACAGACATTTGTTTCTGTGGCCAGCAGCGAAAAAGCAGAATGGCGTGCTGCTTCCCTGGTGCCAGGATCAAGGATGTTTCAGAGAGGGTGCAGAAAGTTCTCACGGGGCAGAGAGGCCAGCAAGAGGCTCATTATCCACATTGGAACCAACGATATAGAAAGGGAAAAGATTGAGATTCTGAAGGGAGAGTACAGAGAGTTGGGCAGAAATTTAAAAAGGAAGCCCTCAAGGGTAGTAATATCTGGATTACTCCCAGTGAGGGCAGGAATAGGAGGATAGAGCAGATGAATGCATGGTTGAGGAGCTGGTGTATGGGAGAAGGATTCACATTTTTGGATTATTGGAATCTCTTTTATGGTAGAAGTGACCTGTACAAGAAGGACAGATTGCACATTTATTGGAAGGGGACTAATATACTGGCAGGGACATTTGCTCAGGAGGATTTAAACTAGTAAGGTGGGGGTGGGGGTAGGACCTAGGGAGATAGTGAGGAAAGAGATCAATCTGAGACTGGTATAGTTGAGAACAGAAGCGAGAGCGAGTCAAACAGTCAGGGCAGACAGGGACAAGGTAGAACTAATAAATTAAACTGCATTTATTTCAATGCAAGGGGCCTAACAGGAAGGGCAGACAAACTCAGGGCATGGTTAGGAACATGTGACTGGGATATCATAGCAATTACAGAAACATGGCTTAAGTATGGGCAGAACTGGCAGTTTAATGTTCCAGGATACAAATGCTACAGGAAAAATAGAAAGGGGGGCAAGAGAGGAGGAGGAGTGGCGTTTTTGATAAGGGATAGCATTACAGCTGTGCTGAGAGAGGATATTCCTGGAAATACATACAGGGAAGTTATTTGGGTGGAACTGAGAAATAAGAAAGGGATGATCACCTTACTGGGATTGTATTATAGACCCCCTAATAGTCAGAGGGAAATTGAGAAACAAACTTGTAAGGAGATCTCAGCTATCTGTAAGAATAATAGGGTGGTTATGGTAGGGGATTTTAACTTTCCAAACATAGACAGGGACTACCATAGTGTTCAAGGTTTAGATGGAGAGGTATTTCTTAAGTGCGTAGAAGACAATTTTCTGATTCAGTATGGGGATGTACATATAACAGAAGGTGCAAAATTTGACCTACTCTTGGGAAATAAGGTAGGGCAGGTGACTGAGGTGTCAGTGGGGGAGCACTTTGGGGCCAGCGACCATAATTCTATTTGTTTTAAAATAGTGATGGAAAAGGATAGACCAGATCTAAAAGTTGAAGTTCTAAATTGGAGAAAGGCTAAATTTGACATTATTAGGTAAGATCTTTCAAAAGCTGATTAGAGGCAGATGTTCACAGGTAAAGAGACAGCTAGAAAATGGGAAGCCTTCAGAAATGAGATAACAAGAATCCAGGGAAAGTATATTCCTGATAAGGAAGTAGGAGTATACTTAAGAGGGAAATCAGAAGGGCAAAAAGGGGACATGAGATAATTTTGGCAAATAGAATGAATTAAGGAGAATCCAAAGAGTTTTCACAATTACATTAGGGGTAATTAGGGAGAGAATAGGGCCCCTCAAAGATCAGCAAGGTGGCCTTTGTGTGGAGCCACAGAAAATGGGGGAGATACTAAATGAGTATTTTGCACCAGTATTTACTGTGGAAAAGGATGTGGAGTATATAAACTGTAGGGAAATAGATGGTGACATCTTACAAAATGTCCAGATTATAGAGGAGAAAGTGCTGGGTGTCTTGAAACGGGAAAAGCTGGATAAATCCCCAGGACTTGATCAGGTGTAGCTGAGAACTCTGTGGGAAGCTACACAAGTGATTGTTGGGCCTCTTGCTGATATATTTGTATCATCGATAGTCACAGGTGAGGTGTTGGAAGACTGGATGTTGGCAAACGTGGTGCCACTGTTTAAAAAGGGCGATAAGGACGAGCCAGGGAACTACAGATTGGTGAGCCTGACCTCGGTGGTGGGCAAGTTTTTGGAGGGACAGGATGTACATGAAGTTGGGAAGGCAAGGACTGATTCGGGATAGTCAACATACCTTTGTGCGTGGGAAATCATGTCTCACAAACTTGATTGAGTTGTTTGAAGAAGTAACAAAGAGGATTGATGAGGGCAGAGCAGTAGATGTGATCTATATGGACTTCAGTAAGGCATTCGACAAGGTTCCCCATGAGAGACTGATTAGCAAAGTTAGATTTCATGGAATATAGGGAGAACTAGCCATTTGGATATGGAACTGGCTCAAAGATAGAAGACAGAGGGTGGTGGTGGAGGGTTGTTTTTCAGACTGGAGACCTGTGACCAGTGGGGTGCCACAAGGATCGGTGCTGGGCCCTCTACTTTTCGTCATTTACATAAATGATGTGGATGTGAGCATAGAGGTACAGTTAGTAAGTTTGCAGATGACACCAAAATTGGAGGTGTAGTGGACAGCGAAGAGGGTTACCTCAGGTTACAACAGGATCTTGACCAGATGGGCCAATGGGCTGAGAAGTGGCAGATGGAGTTTAATTCAGATAAATACGAGGTGCTGCATTTTGGGAAAGCAAAGTTTAGCAGGACTTATACACTTAATGGTAAGGACCCAGGGAGTGTTGCTGAACAAAGAGACCTTGGAGTGCAGGTTCATAGGTCCTTGAAAGTGGAGTCGCAGGTAGATAGGATAGTGAAGAAGGCGTTTGGTATGCTTTCCTTTATTGGTCAGAGTATTGAGGACAGGAGTTGGGAGGTCATGTTGCGGCTGTACAGGACATTGGTTGGCCACTGTTGGAATATTGCATGCAATTTCGGTCTCCTTTTTACTGGAAAGATGTTTTGAAACTTGAAAGGATTCAGAAAAGATTTACAAGGATGTTGCTAGGGTTGGAGGATTTGAGCTATAGGGAGAGGCTGAACAGCCTGGGGCTGTTTTCCCTGGAGCGTCGGAGGCTGAGGGGGTAACCTTATAGAGGTTTACATGGATAGGATAAATAAACAAAGTCTTTTCCCTGGGGTGGGGGAGTCCAGAACTAGAGGGCATAGGTTTAGGGTGAGAGGGGAAAGATATAAAAGAGACCTAACGGGCAACTTTTTTCACGCGGAGGGTGGTACATGTATGGACTGAGCTGCCAGAGGAAATGTGGAGGCTGGTACAATTGCAACATTTAAGAGGCATTTGGATGGGTATATGAATAAGGAAGGTTTTGGAGGGATATAGGCCATATGCTGGCAGGTGGGACTAGATTGGGTTGGGATATCTGGTTCGGCATGGACGAGTTGGACCGAAGGGTCTGTTTCCATGCTGTACATCTCTATGACTCTATGAGATCATTAACTAATCCCATCTCATTACATAATACCAACTTCAGAATATCCTGCTCCCTGACTGGTTCCATAACATTTTGCTCCATAGTTTCTAATACATTCAGATCAACTCTCCCTCAAGGCTTTCCTGGGCAATTTGAATAATCCAGTCTATATGCATGTTAAGTTCACCAATGATTACTGCAGTACAATCTTACAAAGGAGAAAGTGAGGACTGTAGATGCTGGAAATCAGAATCAAGAGTGTGATGCTGGAAACGTCAATTCTCCTGCATCTCCGGTGCTGCCTGACCTGCTGTGCCTTTCCAGCATCACACTCTTGACAACTCTTACAAACTCCAGTATCTTCTGGTTTACACTGCGCCCCATTGCCAGACAATTATTTGGGGACATTGAGATAACCTCTCCCAGTGAATTCTTTCCGTGGCTATTTCTTATTTTTACCCAGACTGACTCTACGCCCTGATATCCAAAGCTACATCACCTCTTTTTCCTTCTTGCCTACCCTCTTAAGCACAGTATCCTTGGATATTCATTTCCTAAATCTGGTCTCTCTGCAACTAGGTCTCAACAGTAGAATATTGGCCTGGATTATTAGTCCAGTGACATTACTATTACAGCACCACCTATACTTGTTAACAATTAAACTACTCACTGGAGAAGAAGGCTCCACAAATATTCACATCGTTAACAATGGGGGAGCCCAGCACATCGCTTCAAAAGGCTGAAGAATTTGCAACAATCTTCAGCTGAAAGTACCGAATAGGTGATCCATCTTGGCCTTCTCTTGAAGTACTCAACAACACAGCTGCTAGTCTTCCAACAATTCAATTCACTTCAAGAAATGGTTAAATTCAATGGATACTGTAAAGACAATAGACTCTGCCAATACTTCAGTGATATCACTGGAGAATTGTGCTCCAGAACGTGCTTCAGCCCTTGCCAAGCTGTTCCAGTACAGTCACAACATTGACATCTGTTTAAAATGTGTACCAAGTTATGCTGTGTACAGAAAATGCAGAACTAGTTCAACACAGCCAACTACTGCCCCGGTCTACTCTCAGTAATCAGTAATGTGATGGAAGGGGTCATCAAGCAGCATTTGTTTAGCAAAAAGAAACTGTTCACTAATGTTCAATTTAAGTTCCATCAAGGCTACACAGCAGCTCCTGACATCATTATAGTTGTTGCTAAAACCGAGAAAGGAGCTGAACTCAAAAGGTAAGGTGATGGTGACTGACCTTGACATCAAGGCCACGAGAGCCAATAGGAATCAGAGAAAACTCTCCAGTGGTTGGAGTCATATCTAGCACAAAGATTGTGGTTGTTGGAAGTTTGATGGATGGCAGTTATAGGAAGGGGGAAAAGTCACACATACAGTCACATAGATGGGTTAACTCCAGGAAAGGTAAGAGAGGTATAGGCAGTTAGCGTAGGAGTCTTCTATGGCTATCCCCATTTCAAATAAGTATGCTGATTTGGAAAATGTTGATCGTGATGGATTCTCAGGGAAACGTAGCATGAACAGCCAAGTTTCTGGTATTGAGACTGGCTCTAATGCAATGAGGGGTACGTCGGGTTCCAAGAGATCAATTGCGTTAGGGGACTTTCTAGTCTGAGGTACAGACAGATGTTTCTGTGGCCAGCAGCGAAAAAGCAGAATCGTGTTGTTTCCCTGGTGCCAGGATCAAGGATGTCTGAGAGGTTGCAGAATATTCTCAAGGGGGAGAGGGGCCAGGAAGAGGTCATTGTCCACATTGAATGCAACGACAGAGGAAGGGAAAAGGTTGAGATTCTGAAGCGAAATTACAGAGAGTTAGGCAGGAATTTAAAAAGGAAGCCTTCGAGAGTAGTAATATCTGGATTACTCCCGGTGCTATGAGCTAGTGACGGCAGGAATAGGATGATAGAGCATATGAATGCATGGCTGAGGAGCTGGAGTATGGGAGAAAGATTCACATTTTTTGAATCATTGGAATCTCTTTTGGGGTAGAAGTGACCTGTACAAGAAGGACAGATTGCACCTTTATTGGAAGGGGACTAATATACTGGCAGGGACATTTGCTGGAGCTGTTTGGGAGGATTTAACCAGTAAGGTGAGGGAGTGAGACCTAGCGAGATAGTGAGGAAAGAGACCAATCTGAGACTGGTACAGTTGAGAACAGAAGTGAGTCAACCAGTCAGGGCAGGCAGGGAACAAGGTAGGACTGATAAATTAAACTTCATTTATTTCAATGCAAGGCGCTTAACACGGAAGGCAGATGAGCATGGTTAAGAACACGGGACTGGGATATCATAGCTATTACAGAAACATGGCTCAGGGATGGACAGGACTCACAACCTAAATGCTACAGGAAGGATAGAAAGGGAGGCAAGAGAGGTGGGAGAGTGGAGTTTTTTGGTAAGGGATAGCATTACAGCTGTACTGAGGGAGTATATTCCCAGAAATACATCAAAGGAGGTTATTTGGGTGGAACTGAGAAATAAGATAGGGATGATCACCTTACTGGGATTGCATTATACACCCCCTAATAGTCAGAGGGAAATTGAGAAACAAATTTGTAAGGAGATCTCAACTGTCTGTAAGAATAATAGGATGGTTATGGCAGGGGATTTTAACTTTCCAAATATTGACTGGGACTGCCACAATGTTCAAGGTTTAGATGGAGAGGAATTTGTTAAGTGTGTACAAGAAAATTTTCTCATTCAGTATATGGATGTACCTATTAGAGAAGGTGTAAAACTTGATCTACTCATGGGAAATAAGGCAGGGCAGGTGACTGAGATGTCAGTGGGGGAGCACTTTAGGGCCAGTGACCATAATTCTATTAGATTTAAAA